>NC_080385.1:82096091-83296091 GCF_014773155.1 Arachis stenosperma | reverse complement strand
ATTGGACCAGATCCTTGCAGACATATGCCTCACCGGAGCATAGTGGAGACGTGATGCTAGGGAGCAGCCATAACAGTTGGGGAGGCACGATCTAAAGTCGGTTGCTAGGGGATGGCTGGAGTTCATTCAGCGCCTCATCATTCCCACAAGTAACCGGTCCGAGGTTACTGATGAGTGGATATTTTATACGCTTTTTGGCATCATTTTCATACAGTTTTTACCATGTTTTATTTGAGTTTTATTATATTTTCATAGCATTTAGTGCAAAATTTATATTTTTTGATTCTACTATGAGTTTGTGTATTTTTATGCAATTTCAAGTATTCTCTAGCTGAAATTGAGGAGCTGGAGCAAAAGTCTTATTCAAAGGCAGAGAAAGCACTGCAGATGCTGTCAGGATCTGACCTCCTTGTAGTCGAAAGAGCTTTTCTGGAGCTACCTATATCCAAATGGAGCGTTCTTAATGACTATGGATAGCTAACATCTAGGGCTTTCCAGCAATATAGAATAGTTTTTTCTTTGCTTCCGAATTAAAGGCCCAAAACCGGCGTTTAACGCCAGCCATCTACCCTATTCTAGCGTCCTGCGACCACAAGGAGGAGACCAGCATCCAACGCCCAAAAGGGGGCTCCTAGCCAGCGTTCAACGCCACTAGGGAGTCTTGGCATGTGGGAGTGATTAGAGATTTTTTTATGTCGGTATAGAAATTATCAATAAATCCAATCGTGAGTATAGTCCAACCGACACGTAAATTTCACATCAAACAATTCTAAAATCTATAATAGAGAGTATTAGTCCCGAGTCGTCCTCCCTAAGAATTGCCTTAGAATGCACATCATTGATTAGGAAGTCTTTTGTGGTTTTGAAAGTTTGGTGTAAGAATTTAAACTAACAACAATGAACAACAATCAATCAAGATAAAAGCCTTGGCTAAGGGTGAGTATTGGAAGTTCCATCATTATAGCTTCCATCAATTGTAACAACAATGAATCATTGCTTTACTTAGTTGACCCCTAATCATGGAGGAAAGTCAAGTGAAAGTAATCAACTTTGAGTCAGAAGTTCTAATGAAGTTTAGCTCTAGTGGCTTATAAGTCAATTAACAATTCTCAATTGATAGCCAACAATTGATATTAACTATTCAAGTGTTTCCAGCAACTCAACCCTGATGACATGTCATCATGTCATGTTTTTCTATGCTTTTTCACACAAGAAATTGATGATTAGTGCTTAAATATTGCATTCTTTTGTGGTTAAATGGTATATTTTCTTGATCTTTTGATTTTATAAATTTTTGTAGGAAATAAGTGGAAAAAGAAGCAAAATAGCACAAAATCAGTTCAAAAGAAGAAAAGAATGATTTTAGGACACACTTTGAAGTTGAGCATGTTTTGGAACCTTAGATTACGCTTTTAAAAAGTGTGGCCCATGACCATGAAAGCCTTGGCATATGCATAATGCTTATGCATGCATTAATAATTAATAAACATGCTATCTTGATTTATCATGCGTTAATGTATGCATGCATTTAATTATTTATGCAATGCATGAATGCGTTAGTATTAATTAACAAGGCCAATGCAAGCATGCACGTAATGCATTATTAATTAAAGTAAATGCATTGGCAAAAGAACAAATCATGCATTACTAAGTATATAATGCATGCATGGAGCATATAATTGTTAATGCAAATGGATGAAACCTTTCGTTAATGCATAATTGGCATTATTAATTAACAAAATGAATGCATGCATTATTAAGCCAAAGGCGTTAAAAGCAAAGCCAATCCATGAATGAACCTAGCGTTCATTAAAGCAAGAAAGCGCTATGCAAGCAAGCAAAGTAGGGAGCGCTCCGTTCATTGTTTTCACTTTATCGGGCTTCCTCATGAACAAAATCAAAGCGCCCTAAGGAAGCATGAGAGCGCCACGTGAATTATTGCAACGGAGCGCTTCACCAAAGCCAAGGAAGCAAGGGCGCTCCGTTCAATCTTTTCACTTTTTCGGGCTTGCCACAAAGAAAAAGCATGGCACAAAGGAAAATTGGCCAAAATGAAATGGCCAAGGCATGAAGCGCTACGTTATATTCATCAACTGAGCGCCACTTTGCTGAGGAAATTGGTCCAAATTGAAGCCACCATGGCTCGAAGGGGGAGCCCCACCCAAGGCTTGTAGCGCTAAGTTAAACTAGTTAACTGAGCGCTATGAAGAATGCTTGTCACACATCAAATGAGCTAAGGCACAAAGCAAAGGGAGCGCTACGTTTGGTTACTTCACTAAGCGCTCCCCTGGAAGGTTCCCACACACCAAATCAAATTGAATCAAGGCCAACCGGACTCATTTCTCTTCAAATCCAAAGCAAGTCAATCCCACATCATCACTCAAAGGCACAAGAAATAGTTAGATTGGGAATTTTATTTAATTATAATTTGTTTTTATTTTTATTTTCATTTTAATTTTGCAAAAGTCTATAAAAAGGCATCTGTTCCATTTTAGAAAAGAGGCTGGCTCCATTAGAGAGCAATAGGAGTAGGAGTAGAATAGAGAGCTCTCTTTTAATTTTTCTTTTTTGAATTTGAAGGATTGGATATCAAATATGAGATTATTTTCTGTTTTCATTTTACTTTCCTCTGCAACTTCTACTTTCTTTCTGATTTTGATTTTGGAACTCTAATTGGAGAATTCTCTTGGATCTCTCCATCGTTGAGTTTTCCCTTTGATTTCCTTGTTTCTGATGTTGTGAATTAAAGATTTGATCTCAATTGTCTCTTTGAATTTCATACTGAAGCAAGTTCTTAATTCTGTTTTAGTTCTCATGCAAATCTACACTTCTGTTTAGATCATTTGCAATTCTCTTCATCTCTTAATTCTCTGATTTACTGCACTTTACATTTTCAGTTATGTTTAAATCCCAGCACCCAATTTCCTTTATTCTTCCTGCAATTTAAATTTCCAGTTGCTTGATCTATTGCTTTCTTTAATTTTCAGCACCCAGCCACCTTTACATTTCATGCAATTTATGTTTCTTGTCATTTAAGATTCTGTCAATTTACATTTCTTGCTCTTTAAGATTCAGCCAATTTACTTCTTCTGCACTTTTAATTTACTGCAATTTACCTTCTGCCAGTTCTATTTCACTTAATTCAACAATGTTAGCTTGACTAGACTAATCACCCACTAAAGTTGCTTGATCCATCAATCCCTGTGGGATCGACCTCACTCTAAGTGAGTTTTACTACTTGATGCGACCCGGTATACTTGCTGGTGAGTTTAAGTGTGGAATTCTAATTTTCACTGATGAGCGGATAATTTAGAGGCAAAAAGCTAAAAGCTATTCAGAGGCAAAAAGCTAAAAGCCCCGCTCATTTAATTAATACTGATCTTCAGAGATATTTTTGGAATTCATTGCATATCCTCTTCTTTTTATCTTATTTGATTTTTAGTTGCTTGGGGACAAGCAACAATTTAAGTTTGGTATTGTGATGAGCGGATAATTTATACGCTTTTTGGCAATGTTTTTAGTATGTTTTTAGTATGTTTTAGTTAGTTTTCATTGTATTTTTATTATTTTTTAATTAAAATTCACTTTTCTAGACTTTACTATGAGTTTGTGTGTTTTTCTGTGATTTCAGGTATTTTCTGGCTGAAATTGAGGGACCTGAGCAAAAATCTGATTCAGAGACTGAAAAGGACTGCAGATGCTGTTGGATTCTGACCTCCCTGCACTCAAAGTGAATTTTCTAGAGCTACAGAAGTCCATTTGGCGCGCTCTCAACTGCGTTGTAAAGTACACATCCTGGGCTTTCCAGCAATGTTTAATAGTCCATACTTTGCCCGAGATTTGATGGCCCAAACAGGCGTTCAAAGTCAGCTCAAGAATTCTGGCGTTAAACGCCGGAACTGGCACAAGAATGGGAGTTAAACGCCCAAACTGGCATAAAAAGCTGGCGTTTAACTCCAAGAAAAGTCTCTACACATGAAAGCTTCAATGCTCAGCCCAAGCACACACCAAGTGGACACGGAAGTGGATTTTTATGTCATTTACTCATTTCTGTAAACCCTAGGCTACTAGCTCTCTACAAATAGGACCTTTTGCTATTGTATCTTTTATCTTTGGATCTTGGATCATCTTTAGATCTTTGAATCTTTTGATCAAGTTTTGGGGGCTGGCCTCACGGCCATGCCTAGACCTTGTTCTTATGTATTTTCAACGGTGGAGTTTCTACACACCATAGATTAAGGTGTGGAGCTCTGCTGTACCTCGAGTATTAATGCAATTACTAATGTTCTTCTATTCAGTTCAGATTGTTCTTGTTCCAAGATATCACTTGTTCCTCAACTTGATGAATGTGATGATCCGTGACACTCATCATCATTCTCACCTATGAACGTGTGCCTGACAACCACCTCCGTTCTACCTTAGATTGAGTGGATATCTCTTGGATTCCTTAATCGGAATCTTCGTGGTATAAGCTAGAATTGATGGCGTTATTCAAGAGAATCCGGAAAGGTCTAAATCTTGTCTGTGGTATTCTGAGTAGGATTCAAGGATTGAATGACTGTGACAAGCTTCAAACTGCTGAAGGCTGGGCGTTAGTGACAGACGCAAAAGAATCACTGGATTCTATTCCAACCTGATTGAGAAACGACAGATGATTAGCCGTGCTGTGATAGAGCGCGTTGAACATTTTCACTGAGAGGACGGGACTGTAGCCACTGACAACGGTGATGCCCAACATACAGCTTGCCATGGAAAGGAGTGAGAAGGATTGGATGAAGACAGTAGGAAAGCAGAGAGACGGAAGGGACAAAGCATCTCCATACGCTTATCTGAAATTCTCACCAATGAATTACATAAGTATTTCTATCTTTATTTTATGCTTTATTCATAAATCACCCATAACCATTTGAATTTGCCTGACTGAGATTTACAAGATGACCATAGCTTGCTTCATACCAACAATCTCCGTGGGATCGACCCTTACTCGCGTAAGGTTTATTACTTGGACGACCCAGTGCACTTGCTGGTTAGTTGTGCGAAGTTGTGATAAAAAGTTGTGAAATTATGTTTAGACCATGGTATTGAGCACCAAGCTTTTGGAGCCATTACCGGGGACTGTTTGAGTTGTGAAAAGAATGAATCACAATTTCGTGCACCACCTCTCCTGACAATAGAGTCTTCCATTCCGTGAGATCAGAGTCTTTGTGGTATAAGCTTGAATCAATTGGCAGCATTCTTGAGATCCGGAAAGTCTAAACCTTGTCTGTGGTATTCTGAGTAGGATCTGGGATGGGATGACTGTGACGAGCTTCAAACTCGCGACTGTGGGACGCAGTGACAGTGCGCAAAAGGATCAATGGATCTTATTCCGACACGATCGAGAACCGACAGCTGATTAGCCATGCGGGAAACTGTAGAGGACCATTTTCACTGAGAGGATGGATGGTAGCCATTGACAACGGTGATCCACCTACATACAGCTTGCCATGGAAAGGAGTATGAATGATTGGATGAAGGCAATAGAAAAGCAGAGGCTCAGAGAGAACAAAGCATCTTCACACGCTTATCTGAAATTCCCACCAATGAATTGCATAAGTATTTCTATCCTATTTTATGTTCTATTTCGTTCTTTTAATTATCAAAACCCCATAACCATTTGAATCCGCCTGACTGAGATTTACATGATGACCATAGCTTGCTTCAAGCCGACAATCTCCGTGGGATTGACCCTTACTCACGTAAGGTATTACTTGGACGACCCAGTGCACTTGCTGGTTAGCTGCACGAAGTTGTGTATCACAATTTTGTGTACCATCCACCCATCAAGTTTTTGGCGCAGTTGCTGGGGATTGATTTAGATCAACAATGATTAAGTGGGTGAGAAGTCTAGATCAAGCATTTTCTTTGTTTTTGTTTTCGGTTTTAGATTGAAACCAAGGTGTTTGAGTTATTGCCTCACTAAGTGATGCACGGAAAATTCGTCTCGTAACAAATTTCCTTCGGCAAGTGTACCGAATTGTCGTCAAGTAAAAACTCACTATAGAGTGAGGTTGAATCCCATAGAGATTGATTGATCAAGCAACTTTAATTAGAGGAATGTTCTAGTTGAGCGAACCAGAATTTGATTTGAGATTTGCAGAACATTAAATTGCGGAAAATTAAATAGCAGAAAAAAATAAATGCTAGAAATAAAGAGCTAAATGTAAATGGCAGATAGTAAATTGCAGAATCTTAAATGGGAATGGGGGAAATACTCATAAAAGTAAATGGCAGAAATTAAAGAGAATGGATAAGATCAGAAATGGGGAGTTCATTGGGCTTAGGAGATGTTACATTCTCCAGATCAAATTCATTTTCATCTCTTCCTCAATCAATGCATTCATTGATCTCCTTTGCAATCTTAAGTGATTGAATTCCAATTCCTTGGTAATCCAATCTCTCAAATCTTGATCAATAGCCAATTCCTTGGTCAATTGCTCATGAGAAGAGATGAAGTATGGTCACTGATTATACCACATGCTTTCCCAAATCAAGTATTAGTAGGATTATAGTCACATATCCATCCAAACCCAATTTGGTCCAGCATGAGAAAGCATTTCTAGCATGATCTCTTCATTCCTCTTCCAAGGTTCCGAAGAGATCCAAATATGAATAGTTTCTTTTCCAAGATAACTACCCAATTAGATGAAGATTGAAAGCTTTCTAGTAAATCAAGAGAAAGGATAGAAGAAAAAGAATGAAAACTAATATTGATCCATCAAATTGCAGCAGAGCTCCCTAACCCAATGAAAATGGGTTTAGTTGTTCATAGCTCTGGAAAATGAAAACAAAGATGGAGAATACATCATGAAAGTAAAACTAGAAGTTGTAGAGAAAGTAAAATACAGAGAGTAGTTCTTTGTCCAAGGCTCCTAAAGTTTCCATCCCCCTTCTAATTCAAAGCTACTCCTATATATACTACTCTTCTGATCTTCTAGTTGGCTCTTCAAATCTTGGGTGTGGGCCTCTGAATCTTGAGTTTGAAGCAGTTATCCTTTTTATTGGGCTTAGCTTTGCTTGCAGAGAGAAAATGTGAAGTAGGCAGGGACTTTGGCTCAGGACGTTAGTGGTGTCAACGTTAAGTGAAAGTGTGGGTTCGAGAACGTTAGTGACAATCACCTTTTTCACTAACGTTCCTAACCCAAGTATGATCTCGTTAACTTCAACGTTAGTGGCACTAACGTGACCACTAACGTTGCCTCTTGGTCCTTCGTACACGTTATTGGGACCTACCTTTCCCAATAACGTGGAGAGTCACCCCTTCTCCCTACGTTAGAATCCACGTTAACTAGGTTAACATAGCTTCTAACGTAGTAATGCCAATCCTTCGAGAACGTTAGTGACATTTACCTTTGTCACTAACATTCCAATGTGCCCCTACTTCCCACGTTAGAGTCCACGTTAACTAAGTTAACGTGGCTTCTAACGTAGTAATGCTAGCCATCTCCAACGTTAGTGACAAAGGTGAGTGTCACTAACGTTGGCTCATTATCTCTTTATCCACGTTAGCTTCCATGTTAACTAAGTTAACGTGGGAGTTATCGTTGCTCATGGTGGCTCTTAGTGGTTCATCCCAACGTTAGTGACAAAGGTAAGTGTCACTAACGTTGGCGATCAATTGCTCTCTCCACGTTAGCTTCCACGTTAACTAAGTTAACGTGGGAGTTAACGTGGCTCATGGAGGCTTGGCCAACGTTAGTGACAAAGGTGAATGTCACTAACGTTGGCTTCTCTTTTGCTCCTTTAACGTTAGAGTCCACGTTAACTTAACGTTAACTAAGTTAACATGGCAACTAACGTGGCCAATTATGAGCTTGGTCCAACGTTAGTGACAAAGGAGAGTGTCACTAACGTTGGCCTTGTTGTCTTCTTCCACGTTAGAGTTCACGTTAACTTAGTTAACGTGACTCTTTAACGTGGCTGTGATGGCTTCGAGGGCGTTATTGGTGATTACCTTTTTCACTAACTTTGCAAGCTAGCTCCCATTCCACGTTAGAGGTCAAGTTAGTTAAACTAACGTGGCTGCTAACGTGGTTCTTCTTTGCTTCCTTTGTCCTGAAATCAAGCAACAAAGTGCATCAAAGTTCTAGTCCAAGTCATGAGTCATGCATCATCCAATTTGTCATAGAATTCATGCAAAATTCTCATGAAATCATGTAAAGTGCACAATGTATGGTTGAATCAAGATGTAAGTGAATATCCACCCAAAACTAACTTATTTCTTAAGAAAATGCATGAAACTACCTTAAAAACAGTAAAGAAAGGTTAGTGAAACTGGCCAAAATGCCCTGGCATCACTATGAAATTCTTCTCTGAGACATGAATTTCAATTTTCCTTGGTGTTGTGTTTTACAAAATTCAAATGGAGTTCAACTCATCTTATGATCAAACAAATTTTATGGGATATTACCCACCATCACCAATCTCTAATGGTGGCTGGGAATATCACCAAAAAATTACAAATTCTAAGCACTCCAATCTATGGAGATTTGCTTCAGAGACACAAGATGAGCAAGAGAATCATATGGGATATTTTCCTCCACCACAAAATGATGCAACTCATTACTCTAATGGTGGCTGGGAAGGGAATTCTAATGCTCCATATGATATTCATCCAAAGATATCATCACTTGACCATGCTTCAACAGAAAGCCCCTTTCAAAACTTACCACCCACACAAACTTCCATGAACCAAAGGCTCTCAAAGCTTGAGTTCATGCTCAAATGACATAAGGAGAAGACAAAGAAATTCTAGAAAGAACAAGAGAACTCCCTCACAAACATGGAAGTGCGGGTAGAATAATTGTTGAATGCAAGGAAGGAGGAAATGGAAAAATAAGAACACGAGGTCCCTGTGTCAAGTGAAATTGCAAAGAAGGAAGAGGTGGTGGCAATATTTGAACCTGAAACTGCACTTGAGATGACAAGAGAACATGAAAACTCACAACCTCCTCAAACTCCCCTGGACTAAAAAGTCTCAACAATTGAATCTGTGATTAAAGGATATGAAGAGGAGATGAAGAAATGTTGGGAAGATCAACAAACCTCCTCCATGAAAGAGTTATTAAGTCAAATGTTGAGTGCAAGGGAGAAAGTGGAGGAGCAAGAAAGTGAGGAAGACACTCAAGAGAAATCACAATCAATTGAAGCAGATAAGTGCATAGAGGAAGAGCTCATGGAACCACCAATTCAAAAGGCTTTGGATGAAGACAAAACTCCAATAATCACACAGCAACCAAGTCTTGAATCCAAAGAAGTGAAGGAAAATAACAAGAGCACCAATCCTGTGTCAAGTGAAATTGCAAAGAAGGAAGAGGTGGTGGCAATATTTGAACCTGAAACTGCACTTGAGATGACAAGAGAACATGAAAACTCACAACCTCCTCAAAACTCCCCTGGACTAAAAAGTCTCAACAATTGAATCTGTGATTAAAGGATATGAAGAGGAGATGAAGAAATGTTAGGAAGATCAACAAACCTCCTCCATGAAAGAGTTATTAAGTCAAATGTTGAGTGCAAGGGAGAAAGTGGAGGAGGAAGAAAGTGAGGAAGACACTCAAGAGAAGTCACAATCAATTGAAGCAGAGAAGTGCATAGAGGAAGAGCTCATGGAACCACCAATTCAAAAGGCTTTGGATGAAGACAAAACTCCAATAATCACACAGCAACCAAGTCTTGAATCCAAAGAATTGAAGGCAACTAACAAGAGCACCAATCTTGTCCCTAATCCAGCAAGCAAGATCAATCAAGGCATTTACAAAAGGAAGCTTGCTGAGGAGAGGCCAAGACAAGGGATAGTAGCTGAATCTTCTCCCCCTCTTGAGGTCATTCCTCTGAACAAACTGGAAGAAGAGGAAGAAAGTGAAGAACATGTCAACCGTAGGTAACATTTCTTTTCCTTGCTTGGTTTACTTTCTCTTCCTGCTTTGTTTAAAATTCAATAAATTGGCATTTGATTACATTCTAAGTTTGGTGTTACCTTGGAATAAATTGTTTTCAATCTTTCTGGATTATTGCATCAAAAATGAAAGTGTTACACTAAGATTCTAAGTTTGGTGTGCCACTTAATTCTCTATGCAATTCATTAAGCAACACCATTTGTCTACATAATCATAATGCCCTTTTGCAGTATTATCTTTCTTTTAGTTAGACAATTTTAATTTTCTCTTTGTTTTAAGTCATTTCCTTGTTTTTAATGCTTTCTATTATTAGCTGTTTTTGTTAATACATCACCAAAAAATCCTTATTCATGACAGATTCTTGGCTTGGTGACTATATTTAACATATAACAGTTTCATTTAATCTTAGTTCAAATAAAATGGACATGTGATTGCATTCTAAGTTTGGTGTTGCTATGCAACAAAATTTGGTTCTAATCCTTACTGGATACTTGCATCAATTCCAAGTGAAAGTGTCACACTAAGTTTGGTGTGCCACTTATCTTTTATGCAATGTATCATGCACACCCTCTTATGTTTGCAATTACAATGTCTCTGTCTCTTGTGCCTTGATTATTATCTTTGATTGTGCTTGCTTAAAACACATGTACTGCTAACATTTCATTGTGTAAGACATTCATGTCCATCTTAGCCCTATAGCCATTATTCTAATTGTTGCTTGAGGATGAGCAACCATTCTGATTTTGGCAAAGAAAAGGGAAGAATAGAAGGAAAAGGATAACAGTAGAGAAGGAGAACTACAAGGTTGTAAAGTTCCTTTTCCTCTCATTTGTTTCCAGCACTTTAAATTGCATGATTGTCTTTATCTTCTCTGGATGCATGTGTGGTATGAATAAGCATAGCTTGAATTTTGATTTGTAACCTGTTGCCATGCCATTATAACTACCAACTTGAGTTTTGTAAAGTTCAAAGCAGTAAAGTATCATGATCATAAACAAACAAGGCATTAAAGAAGAACTTAGCATGTGCATACAAGTATTGGAAGGCTAGTATGGTTAATTGTTGCTCAATTGCATTGGATTTTATTTAATTGAAGTTTTCATCTAGGACATTTTATGAAATCTTTTGAAATCATGAAAACCCTGAAGAAGCAATTGCAAACTAAGGCAGGAAAAGAAAAAGGGAAAGAATGAGAAAGCTGAAGGCTCTGAGTACCAATGACAATTCCATTCTTAAGTACTTGTGGTGTTTATGTATCAAGCAAAAAGCTTGAAAACAAAACACTTAGAGTCAAGGCTAGGCTCAAGTGCAAAAGCACTCCCTCAATGCTCAAGGCTCTAAACATCAATGATTAGAGAGACAAGAAAGGAAACAAATGAGCTTAATGAAGTCCTCTAATTAAATGCTTGTGGTGCTTATGTATCAAGTGGTAAAACTTGAAAACAAAGCATTTAGAGTCGTAGCTTTGTTATCAACTCATGGGGCAAAACACCCAAAAGGAGAAGCTAATAAAAAAATCAAAAGCTTGTTTCAAGGAAGAAATAAAAGAAAAAGATTTCATAAATTGAGCTAGATAGAAGCATCAATCATTTACATTTCTTTTGTGATTGTAGCATGCTTAGAAAACTAGCCTACCATGAACATTGAGTTGCTATTCTTCTCACCTTGGTTTGTCAATCTTTATTGCATGATTCTTTTCTTGCTTGGGGACAAGCAATGTTTAAGTTTGGTGTTGTGATGACATGTCATCATGTCATCTTTTTCTATGCTTTTTCATACAATAAATTGATGATTAGTGCTTAAATATTGCATTCTTTTGTGCTTAAATGGTATATTTTTTTGATCTTTTGATTTTATAAATTTTTGTAGGAAATAAGTGGAAAAAGAAGCAAAATAGCACAAAATCAATTCAAAAGAAGAAAAGAATGATTTTGGGACACACTTTGAAGTTGAGCACGTTTTGGAACCTTAGGTCACGCTTTTAAAAAGCGTGGCCCATGAACATGAAAGCCTTGGCATATGCATAATGCTTACGCATGCATTAATAATTAATAAACATGCTATCTTGATTTATCATGCGTTAATGTACGCATGCATTTAATTATTTATGCAATGCATGAATGCATTACTATTAACTAACAAGGCCAATGCAAGCATGCACGTAATGCATTATTAATTAAAGTAAATGCATTGGCAAAAGAACAAATCATGCATTACTAAGCATATGATGCATGCATGGAGCATATAATTGTTAATGCCAATGGATGAAAGCTTTCATTAATGCATAATTGGCATTATTAATTAACAAAATGAATGCATGCATTATTAAGCCAAAAGCATTAAAAGCAAAGCCAATCCATGAATGAACCTAGCGTTCATTAAAGCAAGAAAGCGCTATGCAAGCAAGCAAAGCAGGGAGCGCTCCGTTCATTGTTTTCACTTTATCGGGCTTCCTCATGAAGAAAATCAAAGCGCCCCAAGGAAGCATGAGAGCGCTACGTGAATTGTTGCAACGGAGCGCTTCACCAAAGCCAAGGAAGCAAGGGCGCTCCGTCCAATCTTGTCACTTTTCCGGGCTTGCCACAAAGAAAAAGCAAGGCTTGGCACAAAGGAAAATTGGCCAAAATAAAATGGCCAAGACTCGAAGAGGGAGCCTTTCCTCAAGGCATGAAGCGCTACATTACTTTCATCAACTGAGCGCCACTTTGCTGAGGAAATTGGTTTAAATTGAAGCCACCATCGTTCGAAGGGGGAGCCCCACCCAAGGCTTGTAGTGCTAAGTTAAACTAGTTAACTGGCGATATGAAGAATGCTTGTCACGCATCAAATGAGCCAAGGCACAAAGCAAAGGGAGCGCTACGTTTGGTTACTTCACTGAGCGCTCCCTGGAAGGTTCCCACACACCAAATCAAATTGAACCAAGGCCAATTGGACCCATTTCTTTTCAAATCCAAAGCAAGCAAAGCCCACATCATCACTCAAAGGCACAAGAAATAGTTAGATTAGGAATTTCATTTAATTGTAATTTGTTTTTATTTTTATTTTCATTTTAATTTTGTAAAAGCGTATAAAAAGGCATCTGTTCCATTTTAGAAAGGAGGCTGGCTCCATTAGAGAGCAATAGGAGTAGGAGTAGAATAGAGAGCTCTCTTTTAATTTTTCTTTTTTGAATTTGAAGGATTGGAGATCAAATCTGAGATTGTTTTCTGTTTTCATTTTACTTTCCTCTGCAACTTCTACTTTCTTTCTGATTTTAATTTTGGAACTCTAATTGGAGAATTCTCTTGGATCTCTCCATCGTTGAGGTTTCCCTTTGATTTTCTTGTTTTTGATGTTGTGAATTAAAGATTTGATCTCAATTGTCTCTTTGAATTTCATACTGAAGCAAGTTCTCAGTTCTGTTTTAGTTCTTATGCAAATCTACACTTCTGTTTAGATCCTTTACAATTCTCTTCATCTCTTAATTCTCTGATTTACTGCACTTTATATTTTCAGTTCTGTTTGAATCCCAACACCCAATTTTCTTTATTCTTCCTGCAATTTAAATTTTCAGTTGCTTGATCTATTGCTTTCTTTAATTTCCAGCACCCAGCCCCCTTTACATTTCGTGCAATTTACCTTTCTTGTCATTTAAGATTCTGTCAATTTACATTTCTTGCTCTTTAAGATTCAGCCAATTTACTTCTTCTGCACTTTTAATTTACTGCAATTTACCTTCTTCCAGTTCCATTTCACTCAATTCAACAATGTTAGCTTGACTAGACTAATCACCCACTAAAGTTGCTTGATCTATCAATCCCTGTAGGATCGACCTCACTCTAAGTGAGTTTTACTACTTGATGCGACCTGGTATACTTGCCGGTGAGTTTAGGTGTGGAATTCTAATTTTCACCCATCAAACCCCTAAGCCAAGAAGGAAGAATCTACTCCATAGCTAGGGTTGTCATTTCCTCAAACAATTGGTGAGCAATAGTAAGAGACCTTACGATATTAAGAAAAGGAATTGAATTCAAGCTATCTAATTCAAGGAAGCATCAACAATCAAACAAGTGAATGAAATTCCTCACTTCATTGATCAAAATCAAAGTAACAAAGTTACAAATCTAAGATCCAAAGTGAATGAATCAAAAGAACACTAATTGAGAATAAAAGAGTAGATCTACAACTTGAATCAAAGTAAAAATGAATTAGCCATTGATCTCACCAAAGGAATCCAAGAAAAATTGGAATGGAGAGAGTAAAATCCTAGAGAGAGGTGAGAGTTTCTCTCTCTACAAAATGAACTAACTAAGAAAATATCTAAAAATGTGTGTAAAATGAGTGAATGGATGTGGATCCTTCAATCCTTGGTCTTCTTATGCTTTTGTCTGCCAGAATTCTGCTCCAAACAAGGTCTGTAACTGCCCTAAAATCGCTGGTCATATTTTCTCTTTAAAACTCACGTGCGGCATCGACGCATACGTGATAAACCCCATTTTTAGGGTTTATCTTGTATTGAATTTAGAGTATTTTGATGACCTTTTCTCACATTTAACCTATGAATTAGCATGATTTTATAATCTCTCCCGTATTTGTGCTTAAGTGTAAAAACATGCATTTTAAACCTTATTTTGATGAATTCTAATTCCTCTTTGATTCCATAAGATGCCTTGATGTGTTTGCTAGTAGTTCCAGGATTGAAATAGGCTAGGCATGGATCAAAGGGAGCAAGGAAGGAAGCATACAAGTGGAGAGAAGCATAAAAAGTCAAAGAAGTGAAATCAGCCAAGCACGCGCATGCGCACAAGGTGCTCGCGCGCACATTGCAGAATCGGCCAGGGACGCGCACGCGTACCGTGCGCACACGCGTCGAAATCCGCACATGACTTCATTAAAGCAGCACGTGCCTGGCGATCTTGGGGAGTTTCTGAACCAACTTTGGCGCTAAAATGCACTAAAAGGACCAAGGATAGAAGGGGAAGGCAATCAATCTATCATTGAGCATCATTAGTTTTAGTTTAGAGTAGTTTTAGAGAGAGAAGCTCTCACTTCTCTCTAAAATTAGGATTAGGTTTAGGTTAATCTCTCTTCTTAGATCTAGGTTTAATTCATGCTTTAATTCACTTCTCTTTTATCAAGTCTTAATCTTCTCCTTTTCCTCTTTCTAGTTATGTGCTTAAATAATTATAATTCTTCATTTTGTTTTGGAAAGATTGTTGTTCCTTTGTTTTTTTTTTCAATAATGCAATTTGAGGTAATTCATGATAATTGTGATTTCCTTGATTTGTTGTTGTTAATTCTTTGCAATAATTGTTGTTAGATTTTGTTCTTGTTGTTGATTTACTATGTTTTCCTTTTGTGCCTTCCAAGTGTTTGATGAAATGCTTGGTTAGATTTTAGAGTAGAATTTTATGTTCTTGGCTTGGAAAGGTAACTTAGGAACTCTTGAGTCACTAATGTCCAAATAATTGATGATTGGGATCCATTGACTCTAGTTCTCACTAATTGAATTAGTGGAGAGTTAGGACTTATGGACTAGGATTGATATAGCTCATTTGACTTTCCTTTACTACTAGTTAGAGGATGATTTAACCAATTCTCATATTGTGGTTAGTGATTAGGATAGAGATCCTTGACCACTAACCCTTGCCAAGACCTTTTTAGGCCTTAGTTTACTTTCTTGCCATTTATCTTGCATGCTTCTTATCAAAACCCCAAAATAACTCACAACCAATAACAAGACACTTTATTGTAATTCCTAAGGAGAACGATCCGAGGTTCAATACTTCGGTTTATAAATTTAGGGGTTTGTTTTAGTGACAAACAATCTTTTGTATGAAAGGATTATTGTTGGTTTAGAAACTATATTTTACAACGAGATTTCATTAGTGAAATTCTAAACTGTCAAAAATATAATCATCAAAATGGCGCCGTTGCCAGGGACTTGCAATGGTGTTATGTTATTGGTTATTGTACATATGTGAATAGTGTGAATAGGTTTGTCTTTTGCCTGTTTTCTAGTTTTTATTAGTTTTATTTTGTTTTTCTATCATGAATTCTCACTTTGGCTATGAGTGTGATTACAACTATGTTGTAGGTAAGGAGAGCTCCAATGAGAATGTGTATCAAGGATGGGATTACCAAAGATGGGAGGAGCCTCAAGGAATTGATCAATCCTCATGGCAACAACCTCCACCAATACACTATGAAGAAGAGCCATTCTATGATGCATACCAATCCAATAGCTATGGTGAGTCCCCTTGTGACTTTCAATCACCACCGCCATATGCCTATGACTCTTATCCTCAACATGAACCTCAACCATACTTACAAGCCTTTCCATACCAAGCACTCTCCTATGATCCATATCTACCATATGACCCCAATCCTCATCCACCATACCAACAACCTTATGAGCCATATGAGCCATACAAGGAACCACCACTACTCCAACACAATTACTACCAAGAACCACCTCAATGCACACTACCTCCACAATTTCATCAAGAAGAACCACCTTCTTACCATGAACCCTCTCTCCAATATAATGAACCTTCATACTCACCCCAAGCCCCAATAGACGATCCTCTCACTTTGTTACTTCAAGGACAAGAAGCCATGAAGCGGGATACACTTGAGTTTGTGACTAATTTGACCAAGGTGGTGAACACTTTAGCCCACCAATGCTTGAATATTCAAAGTAATTCCATGACCACATGTGAAAAATCAAGAGAAGAGCAAAGCATGAAGGAGAAATTAGAAAATCCGGTGAAAAAGGAAGAATTGGTAGTCATAGAACAATTGGAGAGGCCCACAGTTATTGAAACAAAGGAGGAAAAGGTTCAAGATCTAAGAGATGTGGAATTCCCATGTGAATTTCAACAACCTCCGGAGCATATCAAAATTGAAGACTATGAGGAGGTTAATCAAGAAATAAATTCAATCATGGAGGAATTTCTATTTACATTTAATTTTCCCTCCATTGGGACAATAGAAGAGTGTGCACAACCACCCAAAACCTTGGTGAACAACAAAGAAGAGATTAAACCAAAGGAGATTTACCAAGGAGAAAACATTGGCACGGTGTATATTGAGATTGAAAACTATGAAGAGGTTGAGCAAGAGATGGATTTGTCCATCAATGAATTCCTATCCAATATTGAATCACCTCTCATTGAGCAAGAAACCGAAATTCTTGACGATAACACCAAGCCAAGTAAAAGGGAAGAGGTAAAAATTGAAGAGCACAAGGAAGTAGACCTTGCATTGTCTAAGTGTGGGGAAGTCTCCCTTCCCAAGTTACCATCCAATACAACATTTAATTTGGTGAAATCTCTGTCTCTAAGCTTTAATTTCTCACTTGAATATGGTTTGATTGAAAATGATGGTCAACTTATAACTTTGCGGAATTAAAAGTAAAAATGAGTTGTGTAGCGGTTGGAAATTCGGTGTTAAGCTTATCAAGGTCAAGGCTTTAAGGTATAGGGATGATGTTGGGACAAGAATCACTTTGTATGGGTCTAGAAGGAAGCATTGGTGGAGTAAAGAGAATTCTATGTGTCAACCATACTTAAGTCAACCACCCGTACGAAAAAATCATGAAATTCAACTCATGGATGGGTGTGAAGATAAGATATGGGATCCCGGTTCGCCATATGACGATCAACTATGGGGACTGGTGTGCGAAATTGTGATCACTACTTTTCACAACTCAAATAATCCCTAGTAATGGCCCCAAGAACTTGGTGCTCAATACCATGGCATAAACACAACTTTGCACAACTAACCAGCAAGTGCACTGGGTCGTCCAAGTAATAAACCTTACGCGAGTAAGGGTCGATCCCACGGAGATTGTTGGTATGAAGCAAGCTATGGTCACCTTGTAAATCTTAGTCAGGAAGACTCAAATGGGTATAGTGATATACGAATAAAGCATAAAGATAAAGATAGAGGTACTTATGTAATTCATTGGTAGGAACTTCAGATAAGCGTATGAAGATGCCTTCCCTTCCGTCTCTCTGCTTTCCTACTGTCTTCATCCAATCCTTCTTACTCATTTCCATGGCAAGCTTATGCAAGGGTTTCACCGTTGTCAGTGGCTACCTCCCATCCTCTCAGTGAAAACGTTCCTATGCTCTGTCACAGCATAGGCTAATCAGCTGTCGGTTCTCGGTCAGCCGGAATAGAATCCAGTGATTCTTTTGCGTCTGTCACTAACGCCCCGCCTGCTAGGAGTTTGAAGCACGTCACAGTCATTCAATCATTGAATCCTACTCAGAATACCACAGACAAGGTTAGACCTTCCGGATTCTCTTGAATGCCGCCATCTGTTCTCGCCTATACCACGAAGACTCTGATCTCACGGAATGGCTGGCTCGTTTGTCAGGCGAGCACTCGGTTGTCAGGCGATCAACCATGCATCGTGTATCAGGAATCCAAGAGATATTCACCAGAGCCTTGGTTGCTCGTAGAACAAAAGTGGTTGTCAGTCACCTTGTTCATAGGTGAGAATGATGATGAGTGTCACGGATCATCACATTCATCAAGTTGAAGAACAAGTGATATCT
Source organism: Arachis stenosperma (assembly GCF_014773155.1). Taxonomy (NCBI): domain Eukaryota; kingdom Viridiplantae; phylum Streptophyta; class Magnoliopsida; order Fabales; family Fabaceae; genus Arachis; species Arachis stenosperma. The sequence continues at coordinate 83,277,607 of NC_080385.1, read as the reverse complement.
TGGATAAAGAACAAGCGGAATTGAATAGAAGAACAATAGTAATTGCATTAATACTCGAGGTACAGCAGAGCTCCACACCTTAATTTATGGTGTGTAGAAACTCCACCGTTGAAAATACATAAGAACAAGGTCTAGGCATGGCCGAATGGCCAGCCTCCCCAAAGAGGGTTCAATCATCAAAGCATGATCGAAAGATTTTAAATACAATAGTAAAAGGTCCTACTTATAGAAAACTAGTAGCCTAAGGTTTACAGAGATGAGTAAATGACATAAAAATCCACTTCCGGGCCCACTTGGTGTGTGCTTGGGCTGAGCAATGAAGCATTTTCGTGTAGAGACTCTTCCTGGAGTTAAACGCCAGCTTTTATGCCAGTTTGGGCGTTTAACTCCCATTTTGGTGCCAGTTCCGGCGTTTAACGCTGGGATTTCTGAGGGTGACTTTGAACGCCGGTTTGGGCCATCAAATCTTGGGCAAAGTATGGACTATCATATATTGCTGGAAAGCCCAGGATGTCTACTTTCCAACGCCATTGAGAGCACGCCAATTGGGCTTCTGTAGCTCCAGAAAATCTACTTCGAGTGCAGGGAGGTCAGAATCCAACAGCATCTGCAGTCCTTTTCAGTCTCTGGATCAGATTTTTGCTCAGGTCCCTCAATTTCAGCCAGAAAATACTTGAAATCACAGAAAAACACACAAACTCATAGTAAAGTCCAGAAAAGTGAATTTTAACTAAAAACTAATAAAAATATACTAAAAACTAACTAGATCATACTAAAAACATACTAAAAACAATGCCAAAAAGCGTACAAATTATCCGCTTTTTGCCTCTGAACAGTTTTGGCATCTCGCTCTATCCTTTGCAACTCAGAATGATTGGATTCTTTAGGAACTCAGAATCCAGATAGTGTTATTGATTCTCCTAGTTAAGTATGATGATTCTTGAACACAGCTACTTTATGAGTCTTGGCCATGGCCCAAAGCACTCTGTCTTCCAGTATTACCACCGGATACATACATGCCACAGACACATAATTGGGTGAACCTTTTCAGATTGTGACTCAGCTTTGCTAGAGTCCCCAATTAGAGGTGTCCAGGGTTCTTAAGCACACTCTTCTTGCCTTGGATCACACTTTATTTCTTTCTTTTTCTTTCTTTTTCGATTTTTTTTCGCCTTTTTTTTTTGTATTCACTGCTTTTTTTTGCTTCAAGAATCATTTTTAATGATTTTTCAGATCCTCAGTAACATGTCTCCTTTTTCATCATTCTTTCAAGAGCCAACATTCATGAACCACAAATTCAAAAGACATATGCACTGTTTAAGCATACATTCAGAAGACAAAAATATTGCCACCACATCAAAATAATTAAACTGTTATAAAATTCAAAATTCATGCAATTCTTTTTCTTTTTCAATTTAAGAACATTTGTTTATTTAAGAAAGGTGATGGATTCATAGGAAATTCATAACTTTAAGGCATAGACACTAAGACACTAATGATCACAAGACACAAACATGGACAAACATAAGCATAAAAATTCGAAAAACAGAAAATAAAGAACAAGGAGATTAAAGAATGGGTCCACCTTAGTGATGGCGGCTCTTTCTTCCTCTTGAAGATCCAATGGAGTGCTTGAGCTCCTCAATATCTCTTCCTTGTCTTTGTTGCTCCTCTCTCATGATTCTTTGATCTTCTCTAATTTCATGGAGGATGATGGAGTGTTCTTGATGCTCCACCCTTAGTTGTCCCATGTTGGAACTCAGTTCTCCTAGGGAGGTGTTCAGTTGCTCCCAATAGTTTTGTGGAGGAAAGTGCATCCCTTGAGGCATCTCAGGGATCTCATGATGAGAGGGGTCTCTTGTGTGCTCCATCCTTTTCTTAGTAATGGGCTTGTCCTCATCAATGGGGATGTCTCCCTCTATGTCAACTCCAACTGAATAACAGAGGTGACAAATGAGATGAGGAAAGGCTAACCTTGCTAAGGTAGAGGACTTGTCCGCCACCTTATAAAGCTCTTGAGCTATAACCTCATGAACTTCTATTCCTTCTCCAATCATGATGCTATGAATCATGATAGCCCGGTCTATGGTAACTTCGGACCGGTTGCTAGTGGGGATGATTGAGCGTTGGATGAACTCCAACCATCCTCTAGCTACGGGCTTGAGGTCATGCCTTCTCAATTGAACCGGCTTCCCTCTTGAATCTCTCTTCCATTGGGCGCCCTCTTCACATATGACTGTGAGGACTTGGTCCAGCCTTTGATCAAAGTTGACCCTTCTAGTGTAAGGATGTTCATCTCCTTGCATCATGGGCAAGTTGAATGCTAACCTTACATTTTCCGGACTAAAATCCAAGTATTTCCCCCAAACCATAGTAAGCCAATTCTTTGGATCCGGGTTCACACTTTGATCATGGTTCTTGGTGATCCATGCATTGGCATAGAATTCTTGAACCATCAAGATTCCGACTTGTTGAATGGGGTTGGTAAGGACTTCCCAACCTCTTCTTCGGATCTCATGTCGGATCTCCGGATATTCACCCTTTTTGAGTGAAAAAGGGATCTCGAGGATCACCTTCTTCAAGGCCACAACTTCATAGAAGTGGTCTTGATGCACCCTTGAGATGAATCTCTCCATCTCCCATGACTCGGAGGTGGAAGTGATACGTGAAAATTTAGATTTCACGTACAACCGGCAAGTATACCGGATCGTATCAAGTAATAAGACTCACTAGGAGTGAGGTCGATCCCACAAGGATTGGTAGATTAAGCAACGTTAGTTAAATGGTAAATTTAGTCAAGCGAACATAATTTTGATTTTATGAGCAATGTGACTTTTGAACATAATTGCAGGAATTTAAATGGCAAGGAGTTTAAGAACAGGAATATAGAAATAAAATGAAAGTAAATAACTGAAACTTAAATTGCAAGAAACCTAAATGACATCAAAAATAAATGGCAAGGAATTAAAGGGTGCAGAAATTTAAAGAACATAAGAGTAAATAGCAAGAATTAAAGGAACAAAATGTAGATGACAAGAATAATAAATTGACAGAATGTAAAAGGGAATTGGGTTATGGGTAATCAAACAACTAGAAGCAAAGAAATAAGAAGTAATGATAGAGAGGATCATTAGGGATCAGAGATGCAGGTTTTCATGAATTGATGTTAGTCAAATCCTTCTCAATCATGGGTATAGATCCATGGCAAGTGGTTAATTGAATCCCAATCTCTTGGTGATTCAATTTCTCTCAACATAACCAATTGCCACTCTCGTGATCTAGTTGTTCATGAGAAGAGATGAAGCTCAATTCTAATCCAGCCACACAATTCCCATAATCTCAACCAAGGAAAGTTACATCTCACATACCAACCAGGTATTGATTAAGGAAATCATGAAAGGATGAACTCTAAACTGAATTATGTGGCTCATTCCTCAAATTCACCACACAATTCACATAGATTAACCCCTCTCTCGATGGTGGTTGAATCTTTGAAGAACAAGAGTTCCTCTTTGGATTAACCACTAGAATTGAGGAGGAAAAGAGGAGTTCATCAATGCATTCAACAAGCAGAGCTCTTCCCCCTAATGAAAGTGGGTTTAGTGAGTCAAAAAGTCTCCTCAAGTACAAACTCAATCTCTATTTATATTAGTCCTAAAACTCCTTCAAAGATCTTCAATTGGGCTAGCAATGTGGGCTTTCTCTTTGTTGAATTTCTGGTTCAATTGAAGAAGTTGCTGGCCTTTGTGAGGAATAGAGGAAGCAGAGCAAGTTGGCAACAATTCTGGCCATGAGGGGCGTTATTGGCAATAACTCTAGGCTTAATGCACGTTGGCAATGTGCATGGGTTTCCTGGGAGTGAACTTTCAGACTTGGGCGTTGCTAGCCCAAGTTGTTGCTAACAACTTGCTTTTCCTCTTCTTGGCTCTACTTTCATGCTAAATGTAGCGCAGAATTTGAGTGTCAACCTTCTGCTTCAATATGGACTATTATACATCGTTGGAAAGCTCTTGTCTATTTTCCAATGCCACTGGAATCACCTCAATGGACTTTCCTAGCTCAAGTTATGCTTCCTCAAAGAAGGTAAGGTCAAGCTGCCAAGTTGTTGCCAAAAACGCACCTATCCTCCCAAGTTGGTAACGTGCCTAGCCTCCCAAAGCAGAGACATGAGGCTGGCGTTGTCACCAAGCACGCCTCCTTGCTAGCACGTTGGCAACGTGCCCGTGCTCCTCCAGGGCTCATCTCTAGCCTTCAATTTGCTTGTCACGTTGCCTTAGATAACGCCTTTGGAGCTGGCGTTGGCAACGTGCTCGAGTGCTTCTTCATGTGAGCTTCCTTGCCAAATTTTGCTTGCTGCGTTGCCCTCAAAACGCCTTTGGAAAACTGGCGTTGCAACGTGCTCGAGCCTTCCTCAAGGCTCTATGCTGTTGCTTGGCGTTGTCCTTGAACACGCCTATGCTTCCTGGCGTTGGCAACGTGGTTGGGATCCAAGACTTGGTGCCTAGCCAAGCATTCCTTCTGGCGTTGCCTTAGAACACGCCAATGCAAGTGGCGTTGGCAACGTGCTTCTATTTGCTGGCCAAGATCTTGTCCCTGGCGTTGTTGAAGAACACGCCAGTTCATTTCCAAGTTAGCAACGCTCTCGTGTGCCCATACTCCTAGCTTGCATGCGTTGCCAAGGAAACACGCCCATGGTTCCTAGCTCAACAACGTGCTCGAGCTCCTTTGGTGCCAAAGTTGCTTGCTACGTTGCCAAGGAACACGCCTTCATAGCTTGGCGTTGGCAACGTGCATCTCCTTTTCCTGGGCCAAGTTTTCCATTCAGCGTTGTTTGCCTGCGTTGTCCTCAAACACGCCCTCATCTAGGCTGGCAACGTGCTCGAGGCTCTAAACTAGCTCCCCAAGATTGCTTGGCGTTGCCTTGAATAACACCTATGGTTTTGGCGTTGGCAACGCAGCTTCCTCCTCTTGGGCCAAGTTTGTGTGTGCGTTGCGTTGCCTTGAATACGCTTCTTCATTCCCACGTTGGCAACGCCCTCGAGCTCTCCTTGGCTCAGCTCTTTGCTTGCCTTGGCGTTGCCTTCAACAACTCACCCTTTTCTTCAAGTGGCAACGCCCAAATGTGCTTCTCCAGGGCTGCCTGGCGTTGCCTTCAAAACGCACCCTTTCTCCAAGTTGGCAACGCCAACTACTTCTTCTTCTTGCCCAGCTTGCATCATTCTTGCTTCCATGCTTTCTTGTTTCATCACCTATCATCAACAAGGGAAATAGCTTCAAAGTCTTACCAATTCATGGAATAAATTTCATGAGATTCATTCATACATTCATTATGTATGTATTCCTTAAATCATTTGCATGAATTTGGCTAGAATCAACCTGTTCCTTGGTATTTCATGCATGAGACAAAACTCATAAAAGGACTTGTTTATTTAGAGAAAATGAGTGAAATTAAGCTAAAACCAACTAAACTAACTAGCTAATATAACAAATATGCAATTGCATCAGGAAGCTTTTGCCTTCCCTTTCCTCTTTCTAGAGGTTTCTCCGGCCTTGGATGCCATAAATGGTTATGGAAAAACGAAAAAGCAATGCTTTTACCACACCAAACTTAAAAGGTTTACTCGTCCTCGAGCAAAAGGAAGAAAGAAGAGAGTAGAAGAAGAAGAAATGAGGAAGAAGGGAATGGCTTTTGTGTTCGGCCAAAGAGGGGGAGAAGTGGTGTTTAGGTTGTGTGAAAATGAAGGGGTGAAGAAGGGTATATAGGGGAGGGGTAAGGGTAAGGTTCGGTCAAGTGAGGGTGGGTTTAGGAGGGAAAGTGGTTTGAATTGAATGGTGGGGTTTTATGAAGGATGGATGTGAGTGGTGAAGAGGAGAGGGATGGGATTTGATAGGTGAAGGGGGGTAAGGGTAAGGTTCGGTCAAGTGAGGGTGGGTTTAGGAGGGAAAGTGGTTTGAATTTGAATGGTGGGGTTTTATGAAGGATGGATGTGAGTGGTGAAGAGGAAGATGGGATTTGATAGGTGAAGGGTTTTTGGGGAAGAGGTGTTGAGGTGATTGGTGAATGGGTGAAGAAGAGAGAGAGTGGTGGGGTTGGTGGGGATCCTGTGGGGTCCACAGATCCTGTGGTGTCAAGGAAAAGTCATCCCTGCACCAAATGGCAAGCAAAATCACGTTTTGAGCCAATTCTGGCGAAACGCCGGGCTGGTGCCCATTTCTGGCGTTTAACGCCAGGTTCTTGCCCTTTTCTGGCGTTTAACGCCAGTCTGGTGCCCCTTTCTGGCGTTAAACGCCCAGAATGGTGCCAGACTGGGCGTTAAACGCCCACCTGCTAGCCTTACTGGCGTTTAAACGCCAGTAAGTTCTTCCTCCAGGGTGTGCTGTTTTTCTTCCTGTTTTTCATTCTGTTTTTGCTTTTTTCAATTGATTTTGTGACTTCTCATGATCATCAACCTACAAAATAAAATAAAATAACAAAGGAAAATATGTAAAATATAACATTGGGTCGCCTCCCAACAAGCGCTTCTTTAATGTCAGTAGCTTGACATAGGGCTCTCATGGAGCCTCACATTTTCTCAGAGCAATGTTGGAACCTCCCAACACCAAACTTAGAGTTTGAATGTGGGGGTTCAACACCAAACTTAGAGTTTGGTTGCGGCCTCCCAACACCAAACTTAGAGTTTGACTGTGGGGGCTCTGTTTGACTCTGATTTGAGAGAAGCTCTTCATGCTTCCTCTCCATGGTGACAGAGGGATATCCTTGAGCCTTAAACACAAAGGATTCTTCATTCACTTGAATGATCAGTTCGCCTCTATCAACATCAATCACAGCCTTTGCTGTGGCTAGGAAGGGTCTGCCAAGGTTGATGGTTTCATCCATGCACTTCCCAGTCTCTAGGACTATGAAATCAGCAGGGATGTAATGGTTTTCAATCTTCACCAAAACATCCTCTACAAGTCCATGAGCTTGTTTTCTTGAGTTGTCTGCCATCTCTAATGAGATTCTTGCAGCTTGCACCTCAAAGATCCCTAGCTTCTCCATTACAGAGAGAGGCATGAGGTTTACACTTGACCCTAAGTCACACAGAGCCTTCTTGAAGGTCATGGTGCCTATGGTACAAGGTATTGAAAACTTCCCAGGATCTTGTCTCTTTTGAGGTAATTTCTGCCGAGACAAGTCATCCAGTTCTTTGGTGAGCAAAGGAGGTTCATTCTCCCAAGTCTCATTTCTAAATAACTTGTCATTTAGCTTCATGATTGCTCCAAGGTATTTAGCAACTTGCTCTTCAGTAACATACTCATCCTCTTCAGAGGAAGAATACTCATCAGAGCTCATGAAAGGCAGAAGTAAGTCCAATGGAATCTCTATGATCTCATTTTGAGCCTCAGATTCCCATGGTTCCTCATTAGGGAACTCATTGGAGGCAAGTGCACGCCCAGTGAGGTCTTCCTCAGTGGCGTTCACTTCCTCTCCTTCCTCTCCAATTCGGCCATGTTGATGGCCTTGCACTCTCTTTGGATTTTCTTCTGTATTGCTTGGAAGAGTACTAGGAGGGAGTTCAGTAACTTTCTTGCTCAGCTGTCCCACTTGTGCCTCCAAATTCCTAATGGAGGACCTTGTTTCAGTCATGAAACTTTGAGTGGTTTTGATTAGATCAGAGACCATAGTTGCTAAGTCAGAGGGGTTCTGCTTAGAATTCTCTGTCTGTTGCTGAGAAGATGATGGAAAAGGCTTGCCATTTCTAAACCTGTTTCTACCACCATTATTGTTGTTGAAACCTTGTTGAGGTCTCTCTTGATTCCTCCATGAAAAATTTGGGTGATTTCTCCATGAAGAATTATAGGTGTTTCCATAGGGTTCTCCTAGGTAATTCACCTCTTCCATTGAAGGGTTCTCAGGATCATAGGCTTCTTCTTCAGATGAAGCGTCCTTAGTACTGCTTGGTGCATTTTGCATTCCAGACAGACTTTGAGAGATCAAATTGACTTGTTGAGTCAATATCTTGTTCTGAGCCAGAATGGCATTCAGAGTATCAATCTCAAGAACTCCTTTCTTCTGACTAGCCCCATTGTTCACAGGATTTCTTTCAGAAGTGTACATGAATTGGTTATTTGCAACCATTTCAATTAGCTCTTGAGCTTCTGTAGGCGTCTTCTTCAAATGAAGAGATCCTCGAGCAGAGCTATCCAAAGACATCTTGGACAGTTCAGAGAGACCATCATAGAAAATACCTATGATGCTCCATTCAGAAAGCATGTCAGAAGGACATTTTCTGATCAATTGTTTGTATCTTTCCCAAGCTTCATAGAGGGATTCTCCATCCTTTTGTCTGAAGGTTTGGACTTCCACTCTAAGCTTACTCAATTTTTGAGGTGGAAAGAACTTTGCTAAGAAGGCATTGACTAGCTTTTCCCATGAGTCCAGGCTTTCTTTAGGTTGTGAGTCCAACCATGTCCTAGCTCTGTCTCTTACAGCAAAAGGGAATAGCATAAGTCTGTAGACCTCAGGGTCAACCCCATTAGTCTTGACAGTGTCACAGATTTGCAAGAATTCAGCTAAAAACTGATGAGGATCTTCCAGTGGAAGTCCATGAAACTTGCAATTCTGTTGCATTAGAGAAACTAATTGAGGCTTAAGCTCAAAGTTGTTTGCTCCAATGGCAGGGATAGAGATGCTTCTCCCATAAAAGTCGGGAGTAGGTGCAGTAAAGTCACCCAGCACCTTCCTTGCATTGTTTGCATTATTGTTGTTTTCGGCTGCCATGTGTGCTTCTCCTTTGAAGATTTCTGTTAGGTCCTCTACAGAGAGTTGTGCCTTAGCTTCTCTTAGCTTTCGCTTCAAGGTCCTTTCAGGTTCAGGGTCAACTTCAACAAGAATGCTTTTGTCTTTGTTCCTGCTCATATGAAAGAGAAGAGAACAAGAAAATATGGAATCCTCTATGTCACAGTATAGAGATTCCTTGAGGTGTCAGAGGAAAAGAAAAGTAGAAGACAGAAGTAGAAAATTCGAACTTATCAAAGAAGAAGGAGTTCGAATTTTTTCATTAAGGAATAGTGTTAGTCTATAAATAGAAGGATGTGGGAAGAGGGGAAGAGAATTTTCGAAAATTAATTAAAAAGTTTTTTTTTTAAATTTTGAAAAATTGATTGATAATTTTCGAAAACTCAAAGTGGAAGAAGAATCAAGTGAGTTTTGAAAAAGATTTTGAAATTAGAAGTCAAAAAGATTTGATTGAAAACTATTTTGAAAAAGATGAGGTTAAGAAGATATAATTGGTTTTAAAAAAGTGTGATTGAGAAGATATGATTTGAAAACAATTTTAAAAAGATTTGATTTTAAAAATTAATAACTTGGCTATCAAGAAAAGATATGATTGAAACATTAAACCTTTCTCAACAGAAAAGGCAACATACTTGAAATGTTGAATCAAATCATTAATTGATAGCAAGTATCTTTGAGAAAGGAAAGGAATTGATTTTGAAAACATTTGATTGAAAAAATATGATTTGAAAAAGATTTGATTTTGAAAAACTTTGAAAACTTGAAAAAAAATTGATTTGAAAACAAAATCCTCCCCCTTGTGCCATCCTGGCGTTAAACGCCCAGAATGGTGCACATTCTGGCGTTTAACGCCCAATGCACTACCTTTTTGGGCGTTAAACGCCCAACCAGGCACCCTGGCTGGCGTTTAAACGCCAGTCTGTCCTTCTTCACTGGGCGTTTTGAATGCCCAGCTTTTTCTGTGTAATTCCTCTACTGCATGTTCTGAATCTTCAGTTCCCTGTACTATTGACTTGAAAATAGAACCAAGATCAAATAAACAATGCATGCAAGACACCAAACTTAAAATTAGACACTAGACTCAAACAAGAAACATAAAATATTTTTGGTTTTTTTATGATTTTGAAATTTTTTTGGATTTTTTCGAAAATTAAGTGGACAAGAAAATAAAGGTATCAAAATTCTTAATGAGAATTCCAGGAATCATGCAATGTTAGTCTAAAGCTTCAGTCTAAAGGAATTAGACATGAATAGCCAAGCTTCAGCAGGACATTGCATTCAAGAGCTAAATTGATGATAATCAATCAGCTTTGGTGATGATAAGAACATCACCTTGAAACACTAGAATTCATTCTTAAGAACTCTGAAGATAAATACCTAATCTAAGCAACAAGATGAACCGTCAGTTGTCCATACTTGAACAATCCCCGGCAACGGCGCCAAAAACTTGGTGTGCGAAATTCTGATCACTACTTTTCACAACTCAAATAATCCCTAGTAATGGCCCCAAGAACTTGGTGCTCAATACCATGGCATAAACACAACTTTGCACAACTAACCAGCAAGTGCACTGGGTCGTCCAAGTAATAAACCTTACGCGAGTAAGGGTCGATCCCACGGAGATTGTTGGTATGAAGCAAGCTATGGTCACCTTGTAAATCTTAGTCAGGCAGACTCAAATGGGTATAGTGATATACGAATAAAGCATAAAGATAAAGATATAGGTACTTATGTAATTCATTGGTAGGAACTTCAGATAAGCGTATGAAGATGCCTTCCCTTCCGTCTCTCTGCTTTCCTACTGTCTTCATCCAATCCTTCTTACTCATTTCCATGGCAAGCTTATGCAAGGGTTTCACCGTTGTCAGTGGCTACCTCCCATCCTCTCAGTGAAAACGTTCCTATGCTCTGTCACAGCATAGGCTAATCAGCTGTTGGTTCTCGGTCAGGCCGGAATAGAATCCAGTGATTCTTTTGCGTCTGTCACTAACGCCCCGCCTGCTAGGAGTTTGAAGCACGTCACAGTCATTCAATCATTGAATCCTACTCAGAATACCACAGACAAGGTTAGACCTTCCGGATTCTCTTGAATGCCGCCATCTGTTCTCGCCTATACCACGAAGACTCTGATCTCACGGAATGGCTGGCTCGTTTGTCAGGCGAGCACTCGGTTGTCAGGCGATCAACTATGCATCGTGTATCAGGAATCCAAGAGATATTCACCAGAGCCTTGGTTGCTCGTAGAACAAAAGTGGTTGTCAGTCACCTTGTTCATAGGTGAGAATGATGATGAGTGTCACGGATCATCACATTCATCAAGTTGAAGAACAAGTGATATCTTGGACAAAGAACAAGCGGAATTGAATAGAAGAACAATAGTAATTGCATTAATACTCGAGGTACAGCAGAGCTCCACACCTTAATCTATGGTGTGTAGAAACTCCACCATTGAAAATACATAAGAACAAGGTCTAGGCATGGCCGAATGGCCAGCCTCCCCAAAGAGGGTTCAATCATCAAAGCATGATCGAAAGATTTTAAATACAATAGTAAAAGGTCCTACTTATAGAAAACTAGTAGCCTAAGGTTTACAGAGATGAGTAAATGACATAAAAATCCACTTCCGGGCCCACTTGGTGTGTGCTTGGGCTGAGCAATGAAGCATTTTCGTGTAGAGACTCTTCCTGGAGTTAAACGCCAGCTTTTATGCCAGTTTGGGCGTTTAACTCCCATTTTGGTGCCAGTTCCGGCGTTTAACGCTGGGATTTCTGAGGGTGACTTTGAACGCCAGTTTGGGCCATCAAATCTTGAGCAAAGTATGGACTATCATATATTGCTGGAAAGCCCAGGATGTCTACTTTCCAACGCCATTGAGAGCACGCCAATTGGGCTTCTGTAGCTCAAGAAAATCCACTTCGAGTGCAGGGAGGTCAGAATCCAACAGCATCTACAGTCCTTTTCAGTCTCTGGATCAGATTTTTGCTCAGGTCCCTCAATTTCAGCCAGAAAATACCTGAAATCACAGAAAAACACACAAACTCATAGTAAAGTCCAGAAAAGTGAATTTTAACTAAAAATTAATAAAAATATACTAAAAACTAACTAGATCATACTAAAAACATACTAAAAACAATGCCAAAAAGCGTACAAATTATCCGCTCATCAGGGACTCATATCTTGGGTGGATCTTCCCCCAAGCTTGATGAAGATGGTTGGAAATTCTGTCAACCATTCAAGAAGCAAGGACTTTTGGAGATTCAAGGATGAGTACAAGCACAAGCCACCATGACAATGAGTCTCTCAACATGTCCAACTTAAGGACTTAAAATAAAAGTGCTAGGTGGGAGACACCCCACCATGGTAAACTCTTTCCACTCTCTTTTAATTCTGCTTAATAAGTGATTTGAGTTTCCATTGTAGGTAGATGTTTCATATAGATTTGTCTGTACAACTTAATTGTTAGTATAGTCACATGTATGTTGTGTTTAGTAGTAGATGAATAACATCAAATTGCATTTTTTTGTGAATTGTATGATGGTTAATTGAATAAAGAGTTGTGAGTAGTATAGGGAACACCTGAGCACAATTTTTTTGCTTAAAAAAAAATAAAAAAAGGGGGGTTAGACGCGCGCGCACGATGTACGCGCACGCGTCCCTGAGGAGGTGCATCATTACCTAAATTCCAAAGAGTTGGGCCTCTCCTAGGCCAGCGTTGTGACTCAACCCCAACACATTCCACGCTGACGCGCACTACGTGCGTGCGCGTCCATACAGCTATAAGGAAATGCACGCGGACACGCCCATGCCGCGTCCGCGTCGATCTGCTGCAGCAACTTCTGAGCCAATATCCAGAGAGTTGCGCTGGATCTAGGCCAACTTTGAGCCCCCAGCCCAACTCAACTCGCACGAACGCGCACTTGCTGCGTGCGCGCCCATATGCCAAGAGAAGGAAAGGACGCGAGCGCACGCATCGCGCTTATGATAAACTGCCAATGTACGCGGACGCGCACTTACCGCGTGCGTGTCCCCTGGCTGATGCCACCATTCCAGGCCTTTGTCCAGAGAGTTGGGCGCGCATTGCGCCCACTCTAAGCCTCCAGCCCAACTCAATGTACGCGTGCGCGCACTGTACGCGCACGCGCCTCTACACAGTTGCACCATCCACGTTTGAGCGCGCTGTACGCGCCCGCGTAGGTCCCTAATTTTATCGAATGTACGCAGACACGCACGGTGCACGCCCGCATCAATTCGAAAAAGGGGATAACCCTACTGCGCGAAGAGCACTGCGCAGTCGCGCACCTCTCATCTCCCTTCCCCCTTTTCTCTTTCTCCTCCCAACCCCCCTCTCCTTTCCACAGCCCCATCACCGCCGGCTACCACCATCGCGGGGCTGACCCCTCTCTCTTTCTCCATCAACACTTTCCTCTCACTCTCTCCATCTCTCAGCTCCCCTGCTCCACCTTCACTCTGCCCTCTACTCCACCGAGCACCACCATTGCTCCGCCGTGACTGCCACCCTCCGTGGCGGCGCTCTGCGCAGTTCAATTCCTCTGCTTCCATACTTCCCTGCCCTACTTCCATTTTCACTCTGCTCTAGGTTCCTGCTTCAACTTCTGTTAAATTTTGATTACTGTTAGCTACTGTTAGTTCTCTGTTAGTTAGTTAGAATTGAAATTTTGCATGTTAGGTTAGATAGAAATAATTGCTGTTAGGTAGCTAGGTCTGGATAGAGGATTCTAGGCCTGCTAAGTGCTCCGTTTGTGCATGTCAGTTGTTTGTTTACTTGGGTGTTGTACGCTAATTTTGGATTGCTATGTATGCAATTTGTGTTGCTGGGTTGTATTTCACTACTGCTGTGCTTAATTGATGTTGTCTTCTTGCTGCTTATGCTATGTTGCTATTCGGGAATGTCCAATTTTAAGCCGGGATGCTGCCCAATTTTCAAGAAATCTATTTTCATTTTAGTCTATATTGCAAATTTGGGCTAATTTCCGTTTCCTTTTGACTTCCGGGATTTGCACCAATCATTGTGAACATGATTTCTATGTCTAGCCACAACTCCTCTTTTATTGAGCCTAAACATTATCATACCACTAATCCACTTTTCTAACTCACTAATTTCTTTGACCATTCAACTTCTACTCACATTTAACCCTCTTTAACCATTCTTTCAAAAGTATGATGATTTTATTGCTTAATGAGTAAGAATTGTTGACTTTAGTGAACATTGCATTCTTGGTTTACTTGTTCACTTATGCTTACTTGTTTACCAACTCTTTTCAAGTTCAGTTCACATCATGATTGTTTATTAGCCAATTGATATCCTGAACATGCTTTCTTTGCTTCGTGCTACATGCTTCATTGCTTATATTCTATCATACTTTTCAGGATGTCGGATAAAGGAAAAGACATAGCCACTACCTCCAAGAAAAGAAAACACTCTACACCCTCTATTCCCTCCATTTACAAGAATTATGCTAAGAATCCGTTAAATGAAGAAGAAAAGGAAAATCAGTTGCTACCTTCTACCAATCCAACAAAGTTTCTCAATCTTTACTGTGAGCTTCGCCTTCCCAAGTATCGGACGAAGAAACTGAATACTGAGAAGAAGCTTGTCCTTCCTAATGATGTGAGACGAGCCATTACTAGTCGCATCCTAGAGCTGGGTATGGACTTTGTTGATAGAGATTTGGGAGATATCAACATTTCTTGGGTTAAGGAATTCTATTGCAACTTCTTCCATCCTACTTTAGATTCAGTTCTGTTGAGGGGTAGAGAGGTTATGATCACCGAGACTGCTATTGAGGAGGCATTGCATTGCCAACATCTTACTGATGGCACCTGCACTCATCAGCAGGCTGAGATAGCTATTCAGAGCATGACCTTTGACTATGAGGCGCTTAAGCGCGTGATTGCTATACCAGATGCTCCTTGGGTCATGGATGCGAAGACTTGGGCAGATGATCTTCGCTCACTACGTCTTGCCCACCACTCACTTTTCTGAGATCCCTATGGAGATGTTACTTTTGATTGGTTGTGTTATGGAGGGCAAGGATGTTTATTTTCCTCGATTGATCTGGCAGTGTATGTGGCGAGCACATATTCGTGGCCTACTCCCGTTTCCCACCTTGGTCACCAGTATGGCCGCCTTAGCTGAGGTCCCCTGGTTGGATGATGATGTGATACCACCACCCCTAGATGACGATGACAAGGAGGTTACTATTCCTTGGGGTGGCTGGGTGCACGAGAAGCCCCCGACTAGACGCCGATCTAGGGCTAGAGCAGTTGTAGGGACGGCTGGACCTTCAGCCTCGACAGCAGCCCCATCCTCTTCTACAGCAGCAGCTCCATCTTCTTCAACAGCCCCTTCTTCAGCACCTGAGCCGACATACCTACTGGTCCAGTGTCTTTTCCGATAAATGGAGCGCAGCAAGCGCCAGATCATGCGTTGCCTTGACCGGCTTGACCAGCTATTTATGGCCCAGGGCCTTGAGCTACCCCCTCTACCAGAGTCTTCCGGTTCAGATGAGGAGACCCATGAGGAGGAGCATGCAGATTTACATACTGAGGGTATTCATGAGGACATTTTGGTTCACACGGAGATACCGCCCCAGACACAGGAGACACAGCCTCAGCCGGTTCCGCAGCCAGAGTCAGAGCCTATCGGTGTACCTACCCCTGATCCTCAGGTTTAGCATCGAGGACGATGCTTCGTCTTAAGTGTGGGGAGGTTGCCGATGGCACCATAAGAGGACCGGTGAATATTTTCAGCTACTTCCTAGTTATCTTACTTTGCATACCTTTGTATATATTTAATGCATTTTGAGTTTTGGATACTCTTACTATTTTGGGTTATTTTGGATACTTTTACTGGATTTTAGATATTTTGGATGCTTCTGCATATTTTTAGATGTTTTGGATGATAGATTCTATACTTTTAGTTAGATTTCTTCTTTATAAACTTTTGCATATTTCTCTTTTTAGCTTATAGTTGTGATTAGAAACCATGTTTGGAATTGTTAAAACTCAATCACCCTTTTAGGAATTCTCAATCACAACAATGCTTAGTCAAATATTGAGATTTTCCAAGAAACTTAATTATAGGGCATACGGCACCAACCCAATTGATTGAAGAAATTATATCTTTATGTAACTTGCTTGAATTTCATATTTTGTGAAGCATGTATTGAGCTTAGAACACAAGCTTGTGAGACTTGAGCCTATTGATGTGATTACATTTTATAACCACTTATCTTCCATTCTTGTGTGCAATTGTTTTCTTTCTATGATTGTGATCCTTGATTTGCTTGATTCTATATGTCCATTTATTTCTTGTATTCATGCATTTGTATGATTGAGGCCACTATTTCATTAGCCCACTTACCCAAATAGCCTACCTTTTACTCTCCATTGTTAGCCAATTTTGAGCCTATGCTTAACTAACTTGTTCTCATTTTAGCACATTACAAGCCCAAGGCAAAAAACCAATGAAAGTCCATTGCTTGGATCTTTGATTAGCCTAGGCTAGTGAGAGTGTTTATTATTCAAAGTTGGTGAGGTTTGGGAACATTGGATGGGATAAAAAGGGGTAGTACACTTTCATATTTAGGAATTGGGAATATATTCATGTATTGATTGAATGTATAAGACCTTATGCAATTGATGCCCTTGTACAAAGTATAAAAAGAAAAGAAAAAAAAAAGAAGAGAAGAAAAAGAAAGAAGAAAATGAAAAGAAAGCAACCAAAGGGGACAAAATGCCCCAAAGTGAAGCTCAGGTATTTTTCTTCAGAGTTATTAAGAATGAATTCTAGTGTTTCAAGGTGATGTTCTTATCATCACCAAAGTTGATTGATTCTCATCAATTTAGCTATTGAATGTAATGTCCTGCTGAAGTTTGGCTAGCCATGTCTAATTTCTTTAGACTGAAGCTTTAGACTAACATTGCATGATTCCACGAATTCTCATTAAGAATTTTGATATCCTTGTTTTCTTTTTCACTCAATTTTCAAAAAAAAATCCAAAAAAAAAATTATAAAATCATAAAAACCAAAAATATTTTATGTTTTTTTTTTTGTTGAGTCTAGTGTCTCATTTTAAGTTTGGTATCAATTGCATGTTTCTATTCTTCTTGCATTTTTTCGAATTCATTCATGTGTCTTAATTGATCTACAAGTTGTTCTTGATGATTTTCTTGTTCTGATCTTTAAATTCTCTTGTCTTGAGTGTTTTGTTGTTTCTCATATGCATTCTCATTTTGTTAGTGTCAGTAGTATACAAACTTCTAAGTTTGGTGTCTTGCATGCATTGTTTATTTGATCGTAGTTTCATTTTGATTATTCCTCATTATTAAAAATCCAAAAAAAAAATTTAATTTGTGTCTTTTCAAGTCAATAATACAGAGAATTGAAGATTCAGAACATACAGCAGAGGAATTACACAGAAAAAGCTGGGTGTTCAAAACGCCCAGTGAGGAAGGAAAACTGGCGTTTAAACACCAGCCAGGGGGTGTTTAACGCCCAAAAGGGTAGCATTTTGGGCGTTAAACGCCCAGAATGGGATTTCTGGGCGTTTAACGCCAGGATGGCACAAGAGGGAAGATTTTGTTTTTAATTCAAATTTTTTCAAGTTTCCATAATTTTTCAAAATCAAATATTTTTCAAACCATATCTTTTCAATCATATATTTTCAAAATCAATTTCTTTCCATTTTCAAAAATACTTGCTAACAATTAATGATTTGATTCAACATTTCAATTATGTTGCCTTTTCTGTTGAGAAAGGTTTAATGTCTGAATCATATCTTTTAAATTTCTTGTTAGCCAAGTCATTAATTTTCAAAATCAAATCTTTTTAAATTGTTTTTCAATCATATCTTTTCAATCATATCTTTTTAAAACCATAACTTTTAAATCATATCTTATTAATCACATCTTTTTCGAAATAGTTTTCAATCATATCTTTTTTATTTATAATTTCAAAGTCTTTTTCAAAAATCACTTTATTTCTTTCCCAATCATATTTTTCGAAAATCATTCTTCAATTTTTCAAAATGTTTTTAAAATGTTTTTAATTTATTTTCGAAAATTTCTTCCCCTCCTCTCACATCCTTCTAATTATGGACTAACACTCCTCCTCAATGCACAATTCGAATTTTATCTTTCTAGATAAGTTCGAATTCTTCTTCTACCCTCTCATTCTTCTTTTCCTCTGACACCTCAAGGAATGTCTATACTGTGACATAGAGGATTCCATACTTTTTTGTTCTCTTCTCTTTCATATGAGCAGGAGCAAAGACAAAAGCATTCTTGTTGAGGCTGACCCTGAACCTGAAAGGACCTTGAAGCAAATGCTAAGAGAAGCTAAAGCACAACTCTCTATAGAGGACCTAACAGAAATTTTCAAAGAAGAAGACATGGCAGCCGAAAACAACAACAATGCCAACAATGCAAGGAAGGTGCTGGGTGACTTTATTGCACCTACTCCCGACTTCTATGGGAGAAGCATCTCTATCCCTGCCATTGGAGCAAACAACTTTGAGCTTAAGCCTCAATTAGTTTCTCTAATGCAACAGAATTGCAAGTTCCATGGACTTCCATTGGAAGATCCTCATCAGTTTTTAGCTGAGTTCTTGCAAATCTGTGACACTGTCAAGACCAATGGGGTTGACCCTGAGGTCTACAGACTTATGCTATTCCCTTTTGCTGTAAGAGACAGAGCTAGGATATGGTTGGACTCACAACCTAAAGAAAGCCTGAACTCTTGGGAAAAGCTAGTCAATGCCTTATTGGCAAAGTTCTTTCCACCTCAAAAATTGAGTAAGCTTAAAGTGGAAGTCCAAACCTTCAGACAGAAGGAAGGTGAATCCCTCTATGAAGCTTGGGAAAGATATAAACAATTGATC
This sequence comes from Arachis stenosperma, assembly GCF_014773155.1. NCBI lineage: Eukaryota > Viridiplantae > Streptophyta > Magnoliopsida > Fabales > Fabaceae > Arachis > Arachis stenosperma. The sequence continues at coordinate 83,258,926 of NC_080385.1, read as the reverse complement.
AGAAAGTGTCCCTCTGACATGCTTTCTGAATGGAGCATCATAGGCATTTTCTATGATGGTATGTCTGAACTGTCCAAGATGTCATTGGACAGCTCTGCTGGAGGATCTCTTCATTTAAAGAAGACGCCTGCAGAAGCTCAAGAACTTATTGAAATGGTTGCAAATAACCAATTCATGTACACTTCTGAAGGGAATCCTGTGAACAATGGGACGAATCAGAAGAAAGTAGTTCTTGAGATTGATACTCTGAATGCCATATTGGCTCAGAACAAAATATTGACTCAGCAAGTCAATATGATTTCTCAAAGTCTGTCTGGAATGCAAGCTACACCAGGTAGTACTAAGGATGCTTCATCTGAAGAAGAAGCTTATGATCCTGAGAACCTTTCAATGGAAGAGGTGAATTACATGGGAGAACCCTATGGAAACACCTATAATCCTTCATGGAGAAATCATCCAAATCTCTCATGGAAGGATCAACAGAGACCTCAACAAGGTTTCAACAACAATAATGGTGGAAAAAACAGGTTTGGCAATGGCAAGCCTTTTCCATCATCTTCTCAGCAACAGACAGAGAATTCTAAGCAGAGCTACTCTGACTTAGCAACCATGGTCTCTGATATAATCAAAACCACTCAAAGTTTCATGACTGAAACAAGGTCCTCCATTAGAAATTTGGAGGCATAAGTGGGTCAGCTGAGTAAGAAAGTTATTGAACTCCCTTCTAGTACTCTTCCAAGCAATACAGAAGAGAATCCAAAAGGAGAGTGTAAGGCCATCAACATGGCCGAATTTGGAGAGGAGAAAGAGGCAGTGAGCGCTACTGAGGAAGACCTCAATGGACGTCCACTGGCCTCCAATGAGTTTCCTAATGAGGAACCATGGGAATCTGAGGCTCACACTGAGACCATAAAAATTCCATTAGAATTACTTTTGCCATTCATGAACTCTGATGAGTATTCTTCCTCTGAAGAGGATGAAGATGTCACTGAAAAGCAAGTTACTAAGTACCTTGGAGCAATCATGAAGCTAAATAACAAGTTATTTGGTAATGAGACTTGGGAGGATGAACCCCCTTCGCTCACCAAAGAACTGGATGACTTGACTAGGTAGAGATTACCTCAAAAGAGACAGGACCCTGGGAAGTTCTCAATACCTTGTACCATAGGCACCATGACCTTTGAGAAGGCTCTGTGTGACCTAGGGTCAAGCATAAACCTCATGCCTCTCTCTGTAATGGAGAAGCTAGGGATCTTTGAGGTGTAAGCTGCAAGAATCTCACTAGAAATGGCAGACAGGTCAAGAAAACAAGCTTTTGGACTAGTAGAGGATGTCCTGGTAAAGGTTGAAGACCATTACATCCCTGCTGATTTCATTGTCCTAGAGACTAGGAAGTGCATGGATGAATCTATCATCCTTGGCAGACCATTCCTAACCACAGCAAAGGCTGTGATTGATGTTGACAGAGGAGAATTGATCATTCAAGTGAATGAAGAATCGTTTGTGTTTAAGGCTCAAGGATACCCCTCTCTAACCATGGAGAAGAAGCATGAAGAGCTTCCCTCAAAACAGAGTCAAACAGAGCCCCCACGGTCAAACTCTAAGTTTGGTGTTGGGAGGCCACAACCGAATTCTGAGTTTGGTGTTGAACCCCCACATTCAAACTCTAAGTTTGGTGTTCGGAGTTTCCAACATGGCTCTGAGTATCTGTGAGGCTCCATGAGAGCCCACTGTTAAGCTACTGACATTAAAGAAGCGCTTGTTAGGAGGCAACCCAATGTTATATTTATCTATTTTCCATTGTTATTTTATGTTTTCTATAGGTTGATGATCATGTGAAGTCACAAAAACAATTAAAAAAGCAAAAACAGAATGAAAAACAGAAAGAAAAACAGCACACCCTGGAGGAAAAGCTTGATGGCGTTTAAACGCCAGTAAGGGCAGCAAATGGGTGTTTAACGCCAAGTCTGGCACCATTTTGGACGTTTAACGCCAGAAAGAGGCACCATTCTGGACGTTTAACGCCAGAAATGGGCACCAGCACGGTGTTTAACGCCAGGATTGGCAAAAGGAGCATTTTTGCTCGCCACTTGGTGTAGGAATGAATTATCCTTGACACCTCATGATCTGTGGACCCCACAGGATCCCCACTTACCCCACCACTCTTTCTCTTCTTCACCCATTCACCAATCACCTCAACACCTCTTCCCCAAAAAACCCTTCACGTATCAAATTCCACCATTCTCTTTACCACTCACATCCATCCTTCATAAAACCCCACCTACGTCACCATTCAAATTCAAACCACTTTTCCTCCCAAACCCACCCATAATGGCCGACCCTTACCCCTCTCTCCACCCCTGTATAAACCCATCTTCACCCCTTCATTTTCACACATCATACACACTACTTCTCCCCCTTGGCCGAATCACTCCCAATTCTCTATCTCCTCCATTTTCTTCTTCTTCTCCGTCCTTCTTTCTTCTTTTGCTCAAGGGCGAGCAAACCTTCTAAGTTTGGTGTGGTAACAGCGTTGCTTTTGTTTTTTCATAACCATTTATGGCACCTAAGACCAGAGAAACCTCTAGAAAGAGGAAAGGGAAGGCAAAAGCTTCTACCTCCGAGTCATGGGAGATGGAGAGATTCATCTCAAAGGTGCATCAAGACCACTTCTATGAAGTTGTGGCCAAGAAGAAGATGATCCCCGAGGTCCCTTTCAAATACTAGAATGGTCAACTTTGATCAAAGGTTGGACCAAGTCCTCATGGATACTACTAAGAAAAGGATGGAGCAAACAAGAGATCCCACTCATGGACATGAGGAGATTCCTCATCATGAAATCCCTGAGATGCCTCAAGGGATGCACTTTCCTCCACAAAACTATTGGGAGCAAATCAACACCTCCCATGGAGAATTGAGTTCCAACATGGGACAACTAAGGGTGGAGCACCAAGAACATTCCATCCTCCTTCATGAAAGAATCATGAGAGAGGAGCAACAAAGGCAAGGAAGAGACATTGAGGAGCTCAAGCACTCCATAAGATCTTCAAGAGGAGGAACAAGCTGCCATCACTAAGGTGGACCCGTTCTTTAATCTCCTTGTTCTTTGTTTTTCTATTTTTCGAATTTTTATGCTTATGTTTATCTATGTTTGTGTCTTATGATCATCAGTGTCTAAGTGTCTATGCCTTAAAGTTATGAATGTCCTATGAATCCATCACCTTTCTTAAATGAAAAATGTTTTTATTACAATAGAACAAGAAGTAAATGATTTCGAATTCATCCTTAAAGCTAGTTCAATTATTTTGATGTGGTGGCAATACTTTTGATTTCTGAATGTATGCTTGAATAGTGCATATATCTTTTGAATTTGTTGTTCATGAATGTTAAAATTGTTGGCTCTTGAAAAAATGATGGAAAAGGAAAAATGTTACTGAGGATCTGAAAAATCATCAAATTGATTCTTGAAGCAAGAAAAAGCACTGAAAAAGCTTGCAGAAAAAAAGAAGAGAGTATATGCGAAAAAAAAAGGAGAAGAAAAAGAAAAACCAAGCAGAAAAAGCCAATAACCCTTTAAACCAAAAGGCAAGGGTAATAAAAAGGATCCAAGGCTTTGAGCATCAGTGGATGGGAGGGCCTACAGGAATAATATCCTGGCCTAAGCGGCTAAACCAAGCTGTCCCTAACCATGTGCTTGTGGCGTGAAGGTGTCAAGTGAAAACTTGAGACTGAGCGGTTATAGTCGTGATCCAAAGCAAAAAAGAGTGTGCTTAAGAACCCTGGATACCTCTAATTGGGGACTCTAGCAAAGCTGAGTCATAATCTGAAAAGGTTCACCCAGTTATGTGTCTGTGGCATGGATGTATCCGGTAGTAATACTGGAAAACAGAGTGCTTTGGGCCACGGCCAAGACTCATAAAGTAGCTGTGTTCAAGAATCATCATACTTAACTAGAAGAATCAATAACACTATCCAGATTCTGAGTTCCTATAGAAGCCAATCATTCTGAACCTCAAAGGATAAAGTGAGATGCCAAAACTGTTCAGAGGCAAAAAGCTACAAGTCCCGCTCATCTAATTGGAGCTAAGTTTCATTGATAGTTCGGAGTTTATAGTATATTCTCTTCTTTTTATCCTATTTGATTTTCAGTTGCTTGGGGACAAGCAACAATTTAAGTTTGGTGTTGTGATGAGCGGATAATTTCTACGCTTTTTGGCATTGTTTTTAGTATGTTTTTAGTATGTTTTAGTTAGTTTTTATTATATTTTTATTAGTTTTTAGTTAAAATTCACTTTTTTGGACTTTACTATGAGTTTGTGTGTTTTTCTGTGATTTCAGGTATTTTCTGGCTGAAATTGAGGGAACTGAGCAAAAATCTGATTTAGAGGCTGAAAAGGACTGCAGATGCTGTTGGATTCTGACCTCCCTGCACTCGAAGAGGATTTTCTGGAGCTACAAAAGCCCAATTGGCGCCCTTACAATTGCGTTGGAAAGTAGACATCCTGGGCTTTCCAGCAATGTATAATAGTTTATGCTTTGCACGAGATTTGATGGCCCAAACAGGCATTCCAAGTTAGCTCAAGAATTTTGGCGTTAAACGCCGGAACTGGCACAAAAATGGGAGTTAAACGCCCAAACTGGCACAAAAGCTGGCGTTTAACTCCAAGAAAAGTCTCTACACATGGAAGCTTCAATGCTCAGCCCAAGCACACACCAAGTGGGCCCGGAAGTGGATTTTTATGTCATTTACTCATTTCTGTAAACCCTAAGCTACTAGTTCTCTATAAATAAGACCTTTTGCTATTGTATTTTCATCTTGGTTCTTCTGGTTCCCTCTCTGGGGCCGAAGCCAATGATCACCATTATCACTTATGTATTTTCAATGGTGGAGTTTCTACACACCATAGATTAAGGTGTGGAGCTCTGCTGTACCTCGAGTATTAATGCAATTACTATTGTTCTTCTATTCAATTCAGCTTATTCTTGTTCTAAGATATCCCTTGTTCCTCAACTTGATGAATGTGATGATCTGTGACACTCATCATCATTCTCACTTATGAACTTGTGCCTGACAACCACCTCCGTTCTACCTTAGATTGAGTGGATATCTCTTGGATTCCTTAATCAGAATCTTTGTGGTATAAGCTAGAATTGATGGCGGCATTCAAGAGAATCCGGAAGGTCTAAACCTTGTCTGTGGTATTCTGAGTAAGATTAAAGGATTGAATGACTGTGACGAGCTTCAAACTCGCAATTGTGGGGCGTTAGTGACAGACGCAAAAGAATCACTGGATTATATTCCGACATGATCGAGAACCGACAGCTGAATAGTCGTGCTGTGACAGAGCGCGTTGAACATTTTCACTGAGAGGACGGGACTGTAGCCATTGACAATGGTGATGCCCAACATACAGCTTGCCATGGAAAGGAGTAAGAAGGATTGGATAAAGACAGTAGGAATGCAGAGAGACGGAAGGGACAAAGCATCTCCATACGCTTATCTGAAATTCTCACCAATGAATTACATAAGTATCTCTATCTTTATTTTATGTTTTATTCATAAATCATCCATAACCATTTGAATCTGTCTGACTGAGATTTACAAGAGGACCATAGATTGCTTCATACCAACAATCTCCGTGGGATCGACCATTACTCGCGTAAGGTTTATTACTTGGATGACCAAGTGCACTTGCTGGTTAGTTGTGCGAAGTTGTGACAAAGAGTTGAGATTGCAATTGAGCGTACCATGTTGATGGCGCCATTGATGATCACAATTTCGTGCACCACCAGCTCCAGCGTAACTTTCAGCCATACACCCTTTTGACGTCGATTTACAGGGCCACGCGGTCGCGTGGGTAACGCGGATGCGTAGGGAGGCTTTTTCGTTAATGACGCGATCGCGTGGATTAATTTTTGCCAAAGGCACGCCTCCAGCCACGCTCTCGCGTGACTCTCTGTAAAGTCTCTTTTCTTCCTAAGGCACAGGGGACGCGGACGCGTCGGTGACGTTGTTGCGTCGCGTGCCCTTTTCTTTTTTTTTCTTTTTTTTTATATATAATGCAGTATGTAGAATGCAATGTTTAATATGAATGCTATGCATGATTCCATGTTCAATAAAAATTCAAAAACAGACTGAAATGGAAAAGGAACGATCATACCATGGTGGGTTGTCTCCCACCTAGCACTTTTAGTTAAAGTCCTTAAGTTGGACATTTGGCGAGCTCCTTGTCATGGCGGCTTGTGCTTGAACTCATCCTGAAACTTCCACCAATGCTTGGTCTTCCAATAAGCTCTATCCATACTAAGTAAATTCCTCAAGCTTTGATGGAGTTCTTCACAAGCTTTGAGCTCCCAAAATTGATCCTTATATATTCCCGGATCCCAAATCTTGTTTCTACACCCGTCTTCAAGTTGATCATCATTGTTCCAGCCGGGTGGCTCAGCTTTAGAATTCTCACTAAAGCGTCCAAACAACTTCCTATACCCATTCAATTGAGCTCTATACCAACCTTTGTGTTTAAACTTAAAGCTTCCAACCATAATGAACCTTGCAGGACAATTCTTACCACTGACCATCTTCCTCTTACTCTTAATGCCACAAAGAGTTCTAAGTTGACCATCTGTCTCCAGTAGCCCATATTCAAGTGGAATTAGAAAGCCAAGGGATATAAATTTTACCCACATGAATGTTGTGAAGGATGATGGCAACGTAGGGGGAGGGGTTTCTAATAAACTTGCAAGCTTCACTCCCTTGTGCTCTTCTCTGACAACTTCCACCTCTTTGTAAGCTTCTTCAATTTCAACCTCTTTCTCTTGGTGGCTTTCTTCTAATTCAATCTCTTCTTCATTGTTTACCAAGGGCATGGGAGGTTGTGCTTCTTCTTCTTTAAACTCCATATCAAGTTCAATGGAAGAGGATTCAAATGTAGATAAGAATTCATCAATGGTTGAATCCATCTCTTGATCAGCCCCTTCAAAGTCTTCAACCATGAGATGCCTTGGAGGTTGTACACCCTCTTCAACATCAGTTTCAAATGTCTTTGAAGGAGGCTCTATAACTTGACTTTCCCATGGAGGTTCAGCATCTCCTAGGCCTTCAATCACTGTCTCTTTATTTTCTTCAATAATTCCGGCTTCCTCCACTTGTTCCAGTACAAATTCATGCTCCTTATTGTCCACCGGAGTTTCTAATGTCTCCTTCATGCTACATTCTTCATTAGATTGTCCACATGAAGCCATGGGGGTTTCTTGAGTGTCCAAACATCTGGAAGGTAATTGATTTATTGCTTGCTCCAGTTGATGAAGGGTTGCATGAAATTGATCTACTAATTCTTTGAGGTGAGCCTGTGATTCTTGGGTCGATCCAAAAATTAGTAGTGGTGATTCTTGGGAGTAATTGGGGTAGGATTGGGGTGGTTCTACATATGGTTTATACGGTTCATAGGGTGGTTGGTATGGTGGATATGGGTTAGGGTCATATGGAGGTGAGTCGCGGAAAGGGGCTTGTGAGTGTGGTGGTTCAAAGCTATGTTGAGGAGGTGGTATTTGAGCATACGGTGGGGCTTGTTGGTAGCTACTAAGCAGTCCACCATACCTATCAGCTTGGTATGCATTATAGAATGGACTTTGTCTATGATATCTAGGAGGGTGTTGTTGCCTAAAAGGTTGATCAGATCCTCTTGGCTCCGTCCATCTTTGATTGCTTTGACCTTGATGCATATTCCTGTTATAGCTTCCTCTTCCTGCAACATAGTTGTAACCAGACTCATAGTCAAAGGGGTGAGAGTTCATAGTAGTGAGAGAAAATAAAAACAAAACTAACAAAAAGAAAATATTTTGAAAAAGATATAATTTTTGAAAAGGGATAAGATAAGATAAAAAAAATTTTAAAATCTGAAATTTTTTTTTTGAAAAATATTTACAATAACCAATAATAAGGCACACGTTTGCAATTCCCTGGCAACGGCGCCATTTTGACGTTAGGATTTTTGCTAGTAAGGAATTTTGTAGAAATATAGTCGCGTTGTGAGTATAGATTCTAAACCAACAGAAAATCCTTTCGTACCAACGTTTGGTTGTCAAAAGTAACAAACCCAATAAAATTTATAAACCGAAGTATTCAAACCTCGGGTCGTCTTCTCAAGGAATTGCAGGGAAGTATGAATTATTATTGGTTATGCAAAACAGTGTTTTTGGGGTTTTGAAAAAGGTTTTGAACAAGAGAAATAAATTGCAGGAATGAATAAATTAATAACTAACAAAACTCTTGGCAAGGTATGAAAACTGGAGCTCCTATCCCGGTTATCCTTATCAATTGTGATGAGAATTGGATTTTTCTCCCACTAAGTCAACTTCTAACTATGAAGGTAAGTCAAGTGGATGAATTAATATTGATTCCTCAAGTCCTAGTCTTTCCTTGGGAAAGGCTAGAGTTATTGGAACTTGAATTAATTCTTGAAGAATTCCAATTTTCAGTCAATAATGAGTTTGATAACTCAAGAGTCATGGTGGACGAAATTGTGATCCTTATTCTTTAAGTTGCACTCCTTGTAAAATTATGGAATTTAAGAAATTGGCACGAGGGAACCATGGATCATTTGTGATCAATGTTCTAACTATTTTGAGAGGCATCATTATTATGGCACTGGTTGAATCCACAACTCCGTTCAACTAACCAGCAAGTGTACTGGGTCGTCCAAGTAATAAACCTTACGTGAGTAAGGGTCGATCCCACAGAGATTGTTGGTATGAAGCAAGCTATGGTCACCTTGCAAATCTCAGTCAGACAGATTAAATTGTTTATGTTTTCGAAAATTAATAAAAAGAAAATAATAAAAGGGATAGAATACTTATGCAGATTCATTGGTGGGAATTTCAGATAAGTGAATGGAGATGCTGTATGGCTCAAGGACGGCTGCTCTCCTACTACTTCAACTCAATCCTTCCTACTCTTTTCCATGCCAAGCTGTGTATAGGGGTTCACCATCAGCGGTGGCTACTTTCAATCCTCTCGGGAAAATGGTCCTCTGCGGCTGTCACTCGCATGGCTAATCGTCTGGAGGCATCACCCATGGTTGATGGCTACATCCCATCCTCGCAGTGAAAACTACGCTCACGCACTCTGTCACAGCACGGCTAATCACTGGTTGGTTCCCGCTCCTACTGGAATAGAATCCCTTGATTCTTTTGCGTTTGTCACTAACGCCCAGCACTTGCGAGTTTGAAGCACGTCACAGTCATTCATTACCGGAATCCTACTCGGAATACCACAGACAAGGTTAGACTTTCCGGATTCCCAAGATCCTACTCGGAATACCACAGACAAGGTGAGACTTTCCGGATCCTCATAAATGCCGCCATCTATCTAGCTTATACCACGAAGATTCTGTTGGGGAATCTAAGAGATACGCATTCAAGCTCTGTTGCATGTAGAACGGAAGTGGTTGTCTATCACGTGCGTTCATAAGTGAGAATGATAATGAGGGTTATCTAATCATCACATTCATCATGTTCTTGGGTGCAAATGAATATCTTGGAATAAGAATAAGAGAGATTTGAATAAAAGAAAATAGAATTGCATTAATACTTGAGGTACAGCAGAGCTCCACACCCTTAATCTATGGTGTGCAGAAACTCCACCGTTGAAAATACATAAGTAAAAGGTTCAGGCATGGCCGAATGGCCAGCCCCCATGATCTGAGAACTATGCGTCCCAAGATGTCAAATACATTAGTTAAATGTTCTATTTATAATAAACTAGCTCCTAGGGTTTACATGAGTAAGTAATTGATGCATAAATCCACTTCCGGGGCCCACTTGGTTTATGTTTGGGCTGAGCTTGATCAATCCACGAGCTGAGGCTTCTCTTGGAGTTGAACTCCGAGTTATGACGTGTTTTGGGCGTTCAACTCCGGATCATGACGTTTTTCTGGCGTTTAACTCCAGACAGCAGCATGTACTTGGCGTTCAACGCCAGGTTACGTCGTTAATTTCCGAATAAAGTATGGACTATTATATATTCCTGGAAAGCCCTGGATGTCTACTTTCCAACGCCGTTGAGAGCGCGCTAATTGGAGTTCTGTAGCTCCAGAAAATCAATTTCGAGTGCAGGGAGGTCAGAATCCAACAGCATCAGCAGTCCTTTTGTCAGCCTTTTTCAGAGTTTTGCTCAAATCCCTCAATTTCAGTCAGAAATTACCTGAAATCACAGAAAAAACACACAAACTCATAGTAAAGTCCAGAAATGTGAATTTAACATAAAAAATAATGAAAACATCCCTAAAAGTAGCTTGAACTTACTAAAAACTACTTAAAAACAATGCCAAAAAGCGTATAAATTATCCGCTCATCACAACACCAAACTTAAATTGTTGCTTGTCCCCAAGCAACTGAAAATCAAATAGGATAAAAAGAAGAGAATATACTATAGATTCTAAAATATCAATGAATATTAATTCTAATTAGATGAGCGGGACTTGTAGCTTTTTGCTTCTGAACAGTTTTGGCATCTCACTTTTTCCTTTGTAGTTTAGAGTGATTGGCGTCTCTTAGGAACTTAGAATTTTGGATAGTGTTATTGATTTTCCTAGTTAAGCATGTTGATTCTTGAACACAGCTACTTATGAGTCTTGGCCGTGGCCCTAAGCATTTTGTTTTCCAGTATTACCACCGGATACATAAATGCCACAGACACATAGCTGGGTGAACCTTTTCAGATTGTGACTCAGCTTTGCTAGAGTCCCCAGTTAGTGGTGTCCAGAGCTCTTAAGCACACTCTTTTGCTTTGGATCACGACTTTAACCACTCAGTCTCAAGCTTTTCACTTGGACCTTCATGACACAAGCACATGGTTAGGGACAGCTTGATTTAGCCGCTTAGGCCTGGATTTTATTTCCTTGGGCCCTCCTATCCATTGATGCTCAAAGCCTTGGATCCTTTTTACCTTTGCCTTTTGGTTTTAAGGGTTTATTGGCTTTTTCTACTGCTCCTTCTTTTTTTTTTTTCTAAATTTTTTTTTTCGCCATTTTTTTTCTCGTTTTTTTTTTTCGCAAGCTTTTGCTATTGACTGCTTTTTCTTGCTTCAAGAATCAATTTCATGATTTTTCAGATCCTCAATAACATTTCTCTTTGTTCATCATTCTTTCAAGAACCAACAATTTTAACACTCATAAACAACAATATCAAAAGACATATGCACTGTTCAATCATTCATTCAGAAAACAAAAAGTATTGTCACCACATCAATATAATTAAATTAAATTCAATAATAAATTCAAAATTTATGTACTTCTTGTTCTTTTGAATTAAAACATTTTTCATTTAAGAGAGGTGAAGGACTAATGGATTTTATTTATAGCTTTAAGGCATGGTTACACACTAATGATCATGAAATAAAGACACAAAACATAGATAAACATAATACTAAAAACCGAAAACAGAAAGAAATAAGAACAAGGAATGAATCCACCTCTAGTGGTGTCTTCTTCTTGAAGGACCAATGATGTTCTTTAGCTCTTCTATGTCCCTTCCTTGCCTTTGTTGCTCCTCCCTCATTGCTCTTTGATCTTCTCTTATTTCTTGGAGAATGATGGAGTGCTCATGATGTTCCACCCTTAATTGTTCCACATTATGGCTCAGATCTTCTAAGGAGGTGTTGAGTTGCTCACAATAGTTGTTGGGAGGAAAGTGCATTCCTTGAGGCATCTCAGGGAATTGTTGATGATGAGCTTCCTTATGCACCTCTTGAAAACCGTGAGGAGCTTCTCTTGCTTGCTCCATCCTCTTCTTGGTGATGGGCTTGTCTTCTTCAATGGAGACATCTCCTTCTATGATAACTCCAGCCGAGTAACATAGATGGCAAATAAGGTGAGGAAAAGCTAGCCGTGCCATAGGTGAGGGCTTGTCGGCTATTTTGTAGATTTCATTGGAGATGACCTCATGAACTTCTACTTCCTCTCCAATCATGATGCTATGGATCAAGATGGCCCGATCCATAGTAACTTCAGATCGGTTGCTCGTAGGGATGATGGATCTTTGGATGAACTCCAACCATCCTCTAGCTACAGGCTTAAGGTCCAGTCTTCTTAGTTGGACCGGTTTGCCTTTGGAGTCTATTCTCCATTGGGCGCCTTCCACACATATGTCCATTAGGACTTGGTCCAACCTTTGATTAAAGTTGACCCTTCTTGTGTAGGGGCGTTCATCACCTTGCATCATGGGTAAGTGAAACGCCAACCTCACATTTTCCGGACTGAAATCCAAGTATTTCCCCCTAACCATTGTGAGATAATTCTTTGGGCTTGGGTTCATACCTTGGTCATGGTTCCTAGTGATCCATGCATTGGCATAGAACTCTTGAACCATTAAGATTCTGACTTGTTGCATGGGGTTGGTTAAGACTTCCTGTTCCGAGGGTTACCTGAAACGTGTAGCTCGGTCGTCTGGCAAGGCCCGAGGTGGGGGTCTGTGACCCGAACTGGTTGTGCTGAACGGCGGGGGGTTGTACCTGCAATGACACTCCGATGCTTAAGTTAGCATGGGTCCAAGCAGATACCAAGTAGAATTAGAGTATGAGTTATACCTGGGTGCTCCAGTGTATTTATAGTAGTTGGCCGTGATCATCCCTGGATAAGATATTCTTATCTTATCTTATCTTTAGGGAGTTTTATCTTTATCTTTGTGGAACCGCCTTTCCCAGGCCTTTTCGGCCTCTAGGTTTTTGGGCTTCGCTCCTTTTGATGGGCCTTTTGCTTTGTTGGTCCGAGGTCCGACCTCAGCGTAGGCCTTTGGGACGAGGTCGGACCTTCTGTGGTATAGCCGAGTTTAGGAGAGCTCGGTCAGGGTATGAACAGTGCCCCTGCCCGAGTTCGTCCTTTGGAGAGGTCGAGCTCGGGCATAGTAGTTTTGAATTTTGAAAAACGGTCGTTTCAGCATTTATTGCTTGTTACCGTTTCTTCCTCGATTTCCGTGCGGCGCTCTGTGGAGGCATTATATATTTGCCCCTTTCCTCATTTTTCTTCGTTTATTCCTTTCCTTTTCTGAGTTTTTTTCGTCGCTTTCTTTTTCGAGCACCTTCCTTTTTTCTCTCTGTTCTTCTCTCCAGTTTTTCTGTGCGTTCTTTTCGGAGTTTCTTCTGTGCCGCCGTTCTCGCTCTTTTTGCGTTGGAGCTCGCCGTCGTCTTCCTTTCTTTTCCAGGTTTGTTTTCGTCTTTCACTTTTGCTGTGTACGTATGCTTCTGTTTCTTTTTCTTCTATGTTTGGGTTGCCCCGGAAAGAGGTGCCGCCACTGTTTATTTGCATGTTGTGTGGTGGGGGCTCTTTTCTCTGATTACTTTGCCTATTCGGGTTGCTGTATTTTCCCTAAAAGAACTTTGTTTTCTTGCTTCTGCTGAAATGGGTTTTTTCTGCCTTTGTGTGATTTTTGCCTTGCTGTTGTATTTTTTCTTTGTAGGCAAGATTTTTTATGTCTCGAAAGGTGTTTCAAGCAATGTCGACCAAGATTCCGAGTGGTCTAGGTTGGGTAGATCCTGCTCCTCTAAGGGTCCCGTCTGTTGTAGATTCTGAGTACTTGATTAGGTTCCGTAGGGAGTGTAGTATTTGTGAGAACAGGGAGTCTGAGCGAGATTATGAGCTAGTAGCCCCGGAGTCCGAGGAGAGGGTATGTTTTCCGCCTTTAGAGAGTTCCGAGAAACTTTTCTTCTATGCTTACGATTGTTTCTTCTCTAAGCTAGGTGTCCGACTTCCTTTCACCGACTTAGAATCCGAGGTCCTTTGGTCTTGTAACCTTGCCCCTACGCAACTCCATCCGAATTCTTGGGCATTTTTAAAGCTGTTTCAACTTTTGTGTCAGATTTTGGGCGTCTCTCCTTCTGTTTCCCTTTTTTCTTATCTGTTTGTGTTGACGAAGCCGGGCTCGGGTGGAGGGAAGGTGTCTTGGGTCTCTTTTAGGGCAAACGCCGGAAAGAAGTTTTGTACTTTGTATGATGAGTCGTTTCATGATTTCAAGAACTATTATTTCAAAGTTCGGGCTTTTGGAGATGTCCGACCTTTCTTTTTAGATGAGAGTGGGGAGCCTTCTTTTCCTCTTTGTTGGCAAGAGAATGTGGTGTCGGTTAAGTACACTTTTGAGAGTTTAGATGAGGTGGAACAGGCTTTTGTTGGTGTGTTGAGCAGTCTATGGGGTCGGGCACCTCACTTGGATACGAAGAAAATGTTGGGAGATCCAAGCCTTCTCCGTTCCGAGTTAGGTAGTTCCCGACCTCTCTTTGAGATTTCCTTTTTCGTATTTTGGCTTCGTTTTTGGTTTTTCTGTTTGTGATAGTCTCTTTCTTTTGTTTCTGCAGAGATGTCTTCTCAGGCTGATTCTATGAAGTTTCTTCGTCGGTCGAAGAAGTCCGCTGCAGCTCGGAATATTGAGGCTGAGGCTTCTGCCCGACCTTCCCCGCAGAAGACTACCGTGGGTTTCAGACTCGGTCGAAGACTATTCCAACCCCTCAGTTCCGAGCTATAACTCAGGATCCTCCGTCCTCCGGACCCGGTCAGCTTTCTCCGTCCTCGACCTTGGGTCCTCCCCCAAGAAACAGAAGACCTCCCGAGAGCTTGCCGGCTTTAATGACAAGGACTTTGACGCCCTTGGTTGGGTTGAGCAGCACTTCTCCCCCAAACCTATATTTCTACTGATGATACGTCTATGGAGCATCACTTTCAGTATATGGCGCGGAGCTGTTTCGGATGGCTAGCCTTCATGCCGCTATTGCTCGGGAGTTCAAGAAAGCTCCCCTTGGGGCGACCAGTTCCCGACTTGAGAAGGCTCGGTCCGAGCTTGATAAGGTTAGTCAGCTGAAGGATGCTAGGATTGCCGAGCTGGAGGAGTCTTTGGAGGAGGAGAAGACTAGGGCTACTGCGGCTGTGGCGGCGGCGAAGACGTCTGAGGAGATGGCGAGGGTGGCGACGGAGAACTACACTAAGCTGTATTCTGAGCTTTTGGAGACGAAGGGGAAGTTGCAGTCAGCTCGGGATGATTTTTATGAGCTGGAGAATAATGTGGCCAAGGGTATGGATGCTATGTTTGTGAACTTGAGGGATCAGGTCCAGGTTCTTGCTCCCGACCTGGATTTGAGCCTATTCAGTACTGATAACATGGTTGTGGAGGGAAAGATTGTTCCTGCTCCTGCTGAGGATGAGGTTCCGGTGTCCGATCCCCAGGCTCCAGCGTCCGATCCCGAGGTTCCGGTTGTGAACCCGACTTCCCCTTTGGCTGAGGATAGATCTGGTATGGGGGTTCCAAGCCGGGGGGATGGTGCTGTTCCTGCGGTCCCGATTTCGATGGTCCCTCCGGAGCCTTCTGTTGATGTGGAGACCGGGAAGGTCCTTGATCCTCTGTAATCTTTTTTGGTGGTTGGCCCGGCCTGTGGGCTTCTTTGTTTTTTGGATGTGTTCTGCAAACCTTTTGGACATCTTTTTTACTTTAGCTATTCTGTAGCTTTATTATGCCATGCTTTTGTGTTTTGACTTTTTTGTTCCGCTTTTATGCCTTCTAGTTTGTTTTTTGGATAACAACTTTTTGGCTAGCGTTTTGACTTCTTGTTTTCGCTTTTTTGCTTTTTAGTTGTTTTTGGGCAACAACTTTTTAGCTAGCGTTTTGACTTCTTGTTTTCGCTTTTTTGCTTTTTAGTTGTTTTTGGGCAACAACTTTTTAGCTAGCGTTTTGACTTCTTGTTTTCGCTTTTTTGCTTTTTAGTTGTTTTTGGGCAACAACTTTTTTAGCTAGCGTTTTGACTTCTTGTTTTCGCTTTTTTGCTTTTTAGTTGTTTTTGGGCAACAACTTTTTAGCTAGCGTTTTGGCTTCTCGTTTTCGCTTTTTTGCTTTTTAGTTGTTTTCGGGTAACAACTTTTTAGCTAGCGTTTTCTCGAAGTCCTGGTTCTTTTGCCGTTTTAAGGCTTTCTTTCTTGGGTCCGAGTTTATTCTCGGACCTCGGGATCCTTTGAGTACCTCCTTTAGTCAGGTCCGACTTCGTTGTTTGGTCGGCCTTTTTTAAGTTATTTTTGTAACTTCTTTTCTTTTTGGCTTTTCGAGCCATTTCAGAGTTACTTTTATAACTTCTCACATTAATTTGAACCTCGTCGCTTTATCTTTGCCGACCTTGTATGGCCTTTTGGCAAATGATTTTTTGCGTTTTGCCGAGCATAAATTAATGCGCCTTGGTGGGGTACTTTTTAGGATATGCTTCATCATGAGGAAGAGAAATAAAGAAATTTGATTAGTATTAAAAAAAAAGAAGAATATTTACAAAGTGTTTACCCCTTTGGCTAGGTTTGGGTGTCCTACTTAACCGGGTGTCTCATTAAAAAACCCTCGTGGGGAAAAAGAGTACACCTCGGGTTAAGTTTTTCTAGCTGTAGTACCGTCTTAAGTTACAGGCGTGCCAGGCTCTGGGCAGCTCATTGCCTTCTAAGTCGGATATCCTGTAGTAGCCTGTCCCTAAGACTTCTGTCACTTTGTAGGGCCCTTTCCAATTTGCGGCTAGCTTTCCTTCTCCTGATTTTTGTGTTCCGATGTCATTTCGGATTAAAATCAGGTCGTGAGTGGAGAAGCTTCGCTTTATTACCTTTTGGTTGTATCTGAGGGCCGTTCGCCGCTTTAAGGCTTCTTCTTTGATTCGGGCTCTTTCTCGGACCTCGGGGAGGAGGTCGAGTTCTTCCCTTTGTGCCTGAGGGTTCCCTCCTTCATTGTAGAAGATGGCCCTGGGTGATCCTTCGTCTATTTCGACGGGAATCATTGCCTCCATTCCGTAAGCTAGTCGGAATGGGGATTCTCCCGTTGTAGAGTGCGGAGTTGTCCGATATGCCCATAATACCTGGGGGAGTTCGTCGGCCCATGCTCCTTTGGCCTCTTGGAGCCTTCGTTTTAATCCGGTCAGGATGACTTTATTTGCAGCCTCTGCCTGTCCATTGGCTTGTGGGTGTTCGACCGACGTGAACTGCTGTTTGATTTTTAGCTCGGCCACCAAGTTCTGAAAACTTGTGTCTGTGAACTGTGTTCCATTGTCTGTTGTGATGGAGTGGGGGACTCCGAACCTCGTGACAATGTTTTTGTATAGGAATTTACGGCTTTTCTGAGCCGTGATAGTGGCTAAGGGTTCAGCCTCGATCCACTTTGTGAAGTAGTCTACCCCTACTATGAGGTATTTGACCTTCCCCGGTCCTTGTGGGAATGGGCCGAGTAGGTCGAGTCCCCACTTCGCGAAGGGCCATGGTGCGGTGATGCTTATGAGGTCTTCGGGTGGTGCTTTGTGAAAATTGGCGTGTTTTTGGCAGGGGGGGCATATTTTCACAAACTCTGCTGCGTCTCTTTGCAAGGTCGGCCAGTAGAATCCGGCTCGGACTATTTTCTTGGACAGGGCCCGAGCTCCGAGATGGTTTCCACACATACCTTCGTGGACTTCTTCGAGGACACTTTTTGCTTCTGAGGTCGGGACGCACCTCAGGAGGGGGTTTGAGAATCCTCTTCTGTATAATATGTCGTGGATTAGCGTATAACTCTGGGCGTCTTTTGTAAGCCTTTTAGCTTCCCTTCTTTCGGCGGGGAGAGTTCCCGACTTTAGGTAGTTGAGTATGGGGGCCATCCATCCTTGTTGTTGGTTGGATATATTTAGTATTTCTTCCTCTCTTAACACAGAGGGAGATTGTAGAGTTTCTTGGAGGAGACTTCTGTTGTTTCCTCCGGGCTTGGTGCTAGCAAGCTTGGAGAGGGCGTCTGCCCGGGCATTTTGCTCCCGAGGTATGTGCTGGATTTGTATTTCCGGAAGTGCCGTAGTTGCGCCTGTGTTTGGTCCAGGTATTTTTTCATAGTAGGGTCTTTGGCTTGGTAGCTTCCGTTTACTTGTGATGTGACGACCTGGGAGTCGCTGAAGATCGTGATTCTCTTGGCTCCGACCTCTTCGGCTAGCTTTAGTCCTGCTAATAGGGCCTCGTATTCGGCTTGGTTGTTCGAAGCCTGGAACTCGAATTTTAGGGATAGCTCTATCCGTGTGCCTTGATCGCTTTCGAGTATAACACCGGCTCCGCTTCCTGTTTTGTTTGAGGACCCGTCGACATATAGGTTCCATGAGAGTGGGGTTCCCGGGGTCTCAGTGTATTCTGCGACGAAGTCGGCTAGATATTGAGATTTTATAGCAGTCCGGGCTTCATAGTGGAGGTCGAATTCGGACAGTTCCACGGCCCATTGTAGGATTCGTCCTGCCATGTCTGTCTTTTGTAGGATGTGTCTCATGGGTTGGTTTGTCCGGACTTTGATGGTGTGGGCTTGAAAGTAGGGACGGAGCCTTCGAGCTGTGTATACTAGTGCGTAGGCAAATTTCTCTATTTTCTGATAGTTTAATTCGGCCCCTTGTAGTGCCTTGCTTACGAAGTATATGGGGTGTTGCCCCTGATTACTCTCTCGTATTAGCGCCGAAGCGACTGCCCGATGTCCGACCGAGAGGTATAGTACGAGCTCTTCCCCCTTTAGAGGTCGGGTCAGGATTGGTGGCTGCCCGAGGAACTCCTTGAATTCTTGGAAGGCCTTTTCGCACTCCGGGGTCCATGAGAAGGGTTTCCCTTTCTTTAGGAGTGAGTAGAGAGGTAGTGATCTTATCGCTGATCCTGCCAAGAATCTTGATAGGGCGGCTAACCTCCCATTCAGTTGTTGTACTTCTTTGACACACGTCGGGCTTTTCATATTGAGTATTGCTTGGCATTTGTCCGGGTTTGCTTCGATGCCTCTTTGAGTTAGCATGAAACCTAAGAACTTTCCGGCTTCTGCGGCGAAGGTGCACTTTGTCGGGTTAAGTCTCATGTTGTGTTTCCTGAGGGTGTCGAAGATACCGGTGAGGTCGGTCACCAAGTTTCTGTCTTCCTGTGTCTTTACCAGCATGTCATCGACGTACACCTCTAGCTGTAGTCCGATGTGTTCTGAGAACACTTTGTTCGTTAGCCTCTGGTAGGTTGCCCCTGCGTTCTTCAGCCCGAAGGGCATTACTACATAGCAGTAGTTTGCCTTTGGGGTTATGACGAGGTTTTTTCTTGATCGGGTCCATACATCGGGATTTGATTGTATCCCGAGTATGCGTCCATGAAGGAGAGGTATCTGTAGCCCGAAGCTGCATCGACTAAGGCGTCGATGTTTGGTAGTGGATATGGGTCTTTGGGACAGGCTTTGTTGAGATCTGTGTAGTCGACGCACATCCTCCCTTTTCCATTGGGCTTTTTTACCAGAACCACATTTGCGAGCCATAGGGGGTATTTTACCTCCCTGACGAACCCTGCGTCTAGTAGTGCTTATACTTGTTCCTCTATTGCCTGCATGCGTTCGGGCCCGAGTTTTCTGCGTCTCTGTTGGACAGGTCGGGAACCCGGATACACCGATAGCTTGTGGCACATTAGGTTGGGGCTTATGCCTGGCATGTCGGAGGCTTTCCAGGCGAAGAGGTCGGAATTTTCCTTTAAGAGGGTTGTGAGTTCCTTCTTTAGGCCTGCTTCGAGGTTTGCCCCTATGTTTGTTATTTTTTCGGGTGTGTTCCCGATTTGGATCTTCTCGGTTTCCCCTTCTGGTTGTGGCCGAAAATCTTCTCGGGTCTGAACTCGCCCGAGTTCTATTGCGTTGACCTCCTTCCCTTTTAGGCTCAGACTTTCGTTGTAGCATCGCCGTGCTAGTTTTTGGTCGCCTTTTAGGGTAGCAATTCCCTTTGCGGTAGGGAACTTCATGCAGAGGTGTGGGGTCGAGACTATAGCTGTTAGTCTGTTTAGGGTTGGTCGTCCGATGAGGGCGTTGTATGCCGAAGTGACGTTGACTACAATGTAGTCGATATTTAATGTTTTGGTTTGCTCGCCCTTTCCAAAGGTAGTGTGTAACGAGATGTATCCCAAGGGTCGGATCGGGGTATCTCCTAGTCCAAACAGGTCGGTGGGGTAGGCTTTTAGCTCTTTTTCTTCAAGTCCGAGCTTGTCGAAGGCCGTTTTGAATAGGATATCTGCTGAGCTTCCTTGGTCGATTAGGGTTCGATGTAAGTTGGCATTCGCTAGGATGATGGTGATTACCATAGGATCATCGTGCCCGGGTATTATCCCCAGAGCGTCTTCTCGGTAAACGAGATGGTTGGCAGCTCGGGCAGGGGACTGTCTTCTCGGACGTGATATATTTCCTTGAGGTGTCTCTTTCGCGAGGATCTGGATGTTCCTCCGCCTGCGAAACCTCCGTTTATCATGTGTACGTGTCTTTCGGGGGTTCGTGGGGTCGGTTCGGCCCGATCTTCGTTATCTCCTCGTCTCCTCTTCCTGGTCTCGTCTCCTTTCTCTGCTATGTATTTGTCGAGTCTTCCTTCTCTGGCTAGCTTTTCTATAACATTCTTTAGGTCGTGGCAGTCGTTAGTAGGATGGCCGTAGAGTCTGTGATATTCGCAGTATTCGGACCGATCTCTTCCTGCCCTTTTATGCTTCAGAGGCCTGGGTGGTGGGATCTTTTCGGTGTGGCACACTTCTCTGTAGATATCCACCAGAGCGACTCGGAGGGGGGTGTAGCTGTGGTACTTCCGTGGCCTGTCCGAGCTGGGTTCTTCTTTCTTTTTCTGTTCCCGATCTCGATCTCGGAATGAGTGGGTTGACTCCTTCCTGGAAGAGTCTCTTAGCTGGGAGGTTTCCTCCATGTTGATATATTTTTCTGCCCGCTCTTGCACCTCGTATAAGGAGGTCGGGTATCGTTTGGATAGGGATTGGCTGAACGGTCCTTCTTTTAGGCCGTTTGTTAGTCCCATGATGGCTGCTTCAGTGGGCAAGTGTTGTATGTCCAGGCAGGCTTTGTTGAATCGCTCCATGTATTCTCGGAGAGTTTCTTGGTTACCTTGTTTGATCCCGAGTAGGCTGGGGGCATGTTTTGCCTTATCCTTTTGAATAGAGAACCTTGTTAAGAATTTTTTGGTCAGGTCCTCAAAGCTGGAGATTGATCCTGGCGGCAGGTTGTCGAACCACTTCATGGCCGATTTTGTAAGAGTGGTAGGGAAGGCTTTGCATCGAATCGCGTCGGAGGCGTCGACTAGGTACATTCTGCTTCTGAAGTTGCTGAGGTGGTGGCTTGGATCGGTGGTGCCGTCGTAGAGGTCCATATCGGGCGGTTTGAAGTTTCGCGGTACCTTTTCTTTCATGATCTCTTGCGTAAAGGGATCATGATTGCCTTCGGGGGTGGTGCCGCGTTCCGTCCGATTTTTCAGGTTGGCCTCTATCTTTCGTAGTTTTTCTTCTAATTCTCTGCGTTTGCGAGCTTCCCTTCTTAGATCTTGTTCAGTTTCTTTCTGCTTCTTTATGTCTTCTTCGAGCTGTTTCAGCCGATTTTGCTGCGCTTGTACTGCTTCAAGAATTTCTGAACCCCTTTCTTTTTCGGGATTTTGCTGATTTTTGTTTGAGAGCGATGTCTTTGTGCGATCCTGTTTGTTTCCTCCTGGAGTGCGCGGCGACAGAGGGCTGTCCGGTCTTTCTCCGGTGTCTACTTCCTCCTCTTGCTCTGATGTAGCGTGGTTATTGTTGGGAGGATCGTCCGCCATGGTAAAGGGATGACTTCCAGGGTCCCCGGCAACGGCGCCAATGTTCCGAGGGTTACCTGAAACGTGTAGCTCGGTCGTCTGGCAAGGCCCGAGGTGGGGGTCTGTGACCCGAACTGGTTGTGCTGAACGGCGGGGGGTTGTACCTGCAATGACACTCCGATGCTTAAGTTAGCATGGGTCCAAGCAGATACCAAGTAGAATTAGAGTATGAGTTATACCTGGGTGCTCCAGTGTATTTATAGTAGTTGGCCGTGATCATCCCTGGATAAGATATTCTTATCTTATCTTATCTTTAGGGAGTTTTATCTTTATCTTTGTGGAACCGCCTTTCCCAGGCCTTTTCGGCCTCTAGGTTTTTGGGCTTCGCTCCTTTTGATGGGCCTTTTGCTTTGTTGGTCCGAGGTCCGACCTCAGGCGTAGGCCTTTGGGACGAGGTCGGACCTTCTGTGGTATAGCCGAGTTTAGGAGAGCTCGGTCAGGGTATGAACACTTCCCAACCTCTTCTTTGAACTTCATGTCGGATCTCCGGATACTCATTTTTCTTGAGCTTGAAAGGGACCTCAGGGATCACCTTCTTCTTTGCCACAACATCATAGAAGTGGTCTTGATGGCTCTTGGAGATGAATCTTTCCATCTCCCATGACTCGGAGGTGGAAGCTTTTGCCTTCCCTTTCCCTTTTCTAGAGGATACTCCGGCCTTAGGTGCCATTGGTAATGGAAAAACAAAAAAAACTTATGCTTTTACCACACCAAACTTAAAATGTTGCTCGCCCTCGAGCAAAAAAGAAAAGAAGAGTAGAAGAAGAAGAAGAAAATATGGTAAAAGGGAGAGAGGTAGGTTCGGCTATGTGGGAGAAGAAGGGGTTGTGTTGTGTGAAAATGAAGTAGAAGGGAAGGGTATTTATAGGGAGAGGGGAGGGTGGGTGGTTCGGCCATTTTGGGAGGGAATGGGTGGTAAATTGAATTTGAATTTTATGAAGGTAGGTGGGGTTTATGGGGAAGAGTGGGTTGATGTGAATGGTGAATGGGGTAATTGGGAAGAGGAATTGAGGTGATTGATGAAGAATATTGGGAATTGTGACATGGGGTATTCAAATCACAAAAATAGGATTAGGAGGTAAGGTGGGAATATGGTAGGTGGGGATCCTGTGGGGTCCACAGATTCTGAGGTGAAAAGAAATACCATTCCTTCACCATATAGGCATGTAAAATGCCTTCATACATCATTCTGGCGTTCAAACGCCCATTGGTGCATGTTCTGGGCGTTCAACGCCCATGTAATGCATGTTTCTGGCGCTGAACGCCAGTTTCATGCTTGTTTCTGGCGTTCAGCGCCAGTTTGTCCTCTCTGTGCACGTTCCTGGCATTTAACGCCAGGTTGTTGCTTGTTTCTGGCGTTCAGCGCCAGAATGGTGCTCTGTTCTGGCGTTGAACGCCGGCCAGATGCACCTTACTAGCGTTGAACGCCAGTCTACGCTACCTCCAGGGTGAAAAATTTTTTTCTTCTATTTTTGACTCTGTTTTTAATTTTTTTGATTTTTTTCGTGACTCCTCATGATCATGTACCTAATTAAACACAAAAATAACAAAGAAACAAAATAAAATAAAATTAGATGAATAAAATTGGGTTGCCTCCCAACAAGCGCTTCTTTAATGTCAATAGCTTGACAGTGGCTCCCATGGAGCCACAAGGTGATCAGGTCAATTTAAGTGTGGTCCCAACACCAAACTTAGAGTTTGGATATGGAGTTTGAACACCAAACTTAGAGTTTGGTTGTGGCCTCACAACACCAAACTTAGAGTTTGACTGTGTGGGCTCTTCTTGACTCTGAACTGAGAGAAGCTCTTCATGCTTACTCTCTTTTGTCACAGAGGGATGGCCATGTGCCTTAAACACAAGGTAGTCCCCATTCAATTGAAGGACTAACTCACCTCTTTTGACATCTATCACAGCTCCTGCTGTGGCTAGGAAAGGTCTTCCTAGGATGATGCATTCATCATCTTCCTTCCTAGTGTCTAGGATTATGAAATCAGCAGGGATGTAAAGGCCTTCAACCTTTACTAGCACGTCCTCTACTATTCCATAAGCTTGTCTCATTGACTTGTCTGCCAATTGTAATGAGAACAAGGCAGGTTGTACCTCAATGATCCCCAGCTTCTCCATTACAGAGAGTGGCATAAGGTTTTTCCCTGACCCCAGATCACATAGAGCTTTTTCAAAGCTCATGGTGCCTATGGTACAAGGTATTAGAAACTTGCCAGGATCTTGTCTCTTTTGAGGTAGAGTTTTCTGAATCCAAGTATCTAGTTCACTAATGAGCAAGGGAGGTTCACTTTCCCAAGTCTCATTACCAAACAGCTTGGCGTTCAGCTTCATGATAGCTCCTAAATATTGAGCAACTTGCTCTCCAGTCACATCTTCATCCTCTTCAGAGGAAGAATATTCTTCAGAGCTCATGAATGGCAGAAGGAGGTTTAATGGAATCTCTATGGTCTCTAGATGAGCCTCAGATTCCTCTGGATCCTTAATAGGAAACTCCTTCTTGCTTGAGGGACGTCCCAAGAGGTCTTCCTCACTAGGATTTTCGTCCCCCTCCTCCCTTGTGTATTCGGCCTCTTTGATCACATCAATGGCCTTGCACTCTCCTTTTGGATTCTCTTCTGTATTGCTTGGGAGAATACTGGGAGGAGTTTCAATAACTTTCTTACTCAGCTGGCCCACTTGTGCCTCCAGATTTCTAATAGAGGATCTTGTTTCATTCATGAAACTAAAAGTGGCCTTTGACAGATCAGAGACTATATTGGCTAAATTAGAATTGTTTTGTTCAGAATTCTCTGTCTGTTGTTGAGAGGATGATGGATATGGCTTTGCTATTGCCCAGCCTATTACGTCCACCATTGTTAAAACCTTGTTGAGGTTTTTGTTGATCCTTCCATGAGAAATTTGGATGATTTCTCCATGATGAGTTATAGGTGTTTCCATAAGGTTCACCCATGTAATTAACCTCTGCCATGGCAGGGTTCTCAGGATCATAAGCTTCTTCAGAAGCTGCTTTCTCTAGTACTGTTAGATGCATGTTGCAATCCATTCAGATTTTGAGAGATCATGTTGACCTGTTGAGTCAACACTTTGTTCTGAGCCAATATGGCATTCAGAGTATTAATTTCAAGAACTCTTTTCTTCTGAGGTATCCCATTGTTCACGGAATTCCTCTCAGAAGTGTACATGAACTGGTTGTTTGCAACCATGTCAATGAGTTCTTGAGCCTCTTCAGGCGTTTTCTTCAGGTGAATAGATCCACCTGCAAAATGGTCCAATGACATTTTCGAAAATTCAGAGAGACCATAATAGAATATATCTAATATGGTCCATTCTGAAAACATGTCAGATGGACATCTTTTGGTCAGCTGCTTATATCTTTCCCAAGCTTCATAGAGGGATTCACCATCTTTTTGTTTGAAGATTTGAACATCCACTCTCAGCTTGCTTAGCTTTTGAGGAGGAAAGAACTTATCCAAGAAGGCAGTGACCAGCTTATCCCAGGAGTCCAGGCTATCCTTAGGTTGTGAATCCAACCATATTCTAGCTCTGTCTCTTACAGCAAAAGGGAAAAGCATGAGTCTGTAGACTTCAGGATCAACTCCATTCGTCTTTACAGTCTCACAGATCTGCAAGAATTCAGTTAAAAACTGATAAGGATCTTCAGATGGAAGTCCATAAAACTTGCAGTTTTGTTGCATTAAAGCAACTAGTTGAGGCTTAAGCTCAAAGTTATTGGCTCCAATGGCAGGAATGGAGATGCTTCTTCCATCAAACTTGGACGTTGGCTTTGTGAAGTCACCAAGCATTCTCCTTGCATTATTATTATTATTTTCAGCTGCCATGTCCTTCTCTTGTTCGAAAATTTCTGAAAGGTTGTTTCTGGATTGTTGTAATTTAGCTTCTCTTAATTTTCTCTTCAGAGTCCTTTCAGGTTCTGGATCAACTTCAACAAGAGTGCCCTTTTCCCTGTTCCTGCTCATAAGAAGGAGAAGAGAACAAGAAAAGAAAGAGGAATCCTCTATGTCACAGTATAGAGATTCCTTTATGTTAGTAGAAGAAGAAAGGGGTATAAGAAAGAAGAAGGATGGATTCGGATTTTTGGATGAAGAGAGGTGAAGAGAAGTGTTAGTAAATAAATAATTAAATAGAAGAAGAGAAGAGAAGAGAAATTCGAAGATTATTTTAAAAAGGGGTTAGTGATTTTCGAAAATTAAAGATGAATTAGAATTGAAATTAAAATTTGAAACAATTAGTTAATTAAAAAGAATTTTTGAAAAAGAGATGAGATATTTTCGAAAATTAGAGAGGGAAAAGTAGTTAGTTGGTTTTCAAAAAGATAAGAAACAAACAAAAAGTTAGTTAGTTGATTGAAAAAGATTTGAAATCAAAATTGAAAAAGATAAGAAGATAAGAAGTTAGATAAAAGATTTTGAAATCAAATTTTGAAAAAGATAAAGTTTTTGATAAGATAAAAAGATAAAAAGATTTTTGAAAAATAATTTTTAAAATTTTCGAAAAATAGAAAAAAAATGAAAAAGATATGATTTTTGAAAAAGATTTTGAAAAGATAAGATTTTTAAAATTGAAATTTTGACTTGACTTGTAAGAAACAACTAATTTTAAAAAAATTTTTGACCAAGTCAACCCAAAATTTCGAAAATTTGGAGGAAAATAAGGAAAAGATATATTTTTTGATTTTTGAAATTTTTTATGATGAGAGAGAAAAACACAAAAATGACCCAAAACATGAAAATTTTGGATCAAAACACAAGATGCATGCAAGAACACTATGAATGTCAAAATGAACACCAAGAACACTTTGAAGATCATGATGAACATCAAGAACATAATTTTGAAAAATTTTTTATGCAAAGAAAACATGCAAGACACCAAACTTAGAAATTTTTAATGCTTGGAAAATATGAATGCAAAAATGCACATGAAAAACAACAAACAACACAAAACAAGAAAACATCAAGATCAAACAAGAGGACTTATCAAGAACAACTTGAAGATCATGAAGAACACTATGAATGCATGGGATTTTCGAAAAAATGCAAGAAAAATTTTTAAAGCATGCAATTGACACCAAACTTAAAAATTGACTCAAGACTCAAACAAGAAACACAAAATATTTTTTATTTTTATGATTTTATGATTTTTTTTTGTATTTTTATTATTTTTTTTTCAAAAATATTTTTGGAAAAACGAAAAATAAAAGAAAATTTTTTGAAAAAGATTTTTGAAAAGAAAATTACCTAATCTGAGCAACAAGATGAACCGTCAGTTGTCCATACTCGAACAATCCCCGGTAACGGCGCCAAAAACTTGGTGGACAAAATTGTGATCCTTATTCTTTAAGTTGCACTCCTTGTAAAATTATGGAATTTAAGAAATTGGCACGAGGGAACCATGGATCATTTGTGATCAATGTTCTAACTATTTTGAGAGGCATCATTATTATGGCATTGGTTGAATCCACAACTCCGTTCAACTAACCAGCAAGTGTACTGGGTCGTCCAAGTAATAAACCTTACGTGAGTAAGGGTCGATCCCACAGAGATTGTTGGTATGAAGCAAGCTATGGTCACCTTGCAAATCTCAGTCAGACAGATTAAATTGTTTATGTTTTTGAAAATTAATAAAAAGAAAATAATAAAAGGGATAGAATACTTATGCAGATTCATTGGTGGGAATTTCAGATAAGTGAATGGAGATGCTGTATGGCTCAAGGACGGCTGCTCTCCTACTACTTCAACTCAATCCTTCTTACTATTTTCCATGGCAAGCTGTGTATAGGGGTTCACCATCTGCGGTGGCTACTTTCAATCCTCTCGGGAAAATGGTCCTCTGCGGCTGTCACTCGCATGGCTAATCGTCTGGAGGCAACACCCATGGTTGATGGCTACATCCCATCCTCGCAGTGAAAACTACGCTCACGCACTCTGTCACAGCACGGCTAATCACTGGTTGGTTCCCGCTCCTACTGGAATAGAATCCCTTGATTCTTTTGCGTTTGTCACTAACGCCCAGCACTTGCGAGTTTGAAGCACGTCACAGTCATTCATTACCGGAATCCTACTCGGAATACCACAGACAAGGTTAGACTTTCCGGATTCCCAGGATCCTACTCGGAATACCACAGACAAGGTGAGACTTTCCGGATCTTCATAAATGCCGCCATCTATCTAGCTTATACCACGAAGATTTTGTTGGGGAATCTAAGAGATACGCATTCAAGCTCTGTTGCATGTAGAACGGAAGTGGTTGTCAATCACGTGCGTTCATAAGTGAGAATGATAATGAGGGTTATCTAATCATCACATTCATCATGTTCTTGGGTGCGAATGAATATCTTGGAATAAGAATAAGAGAGATTTGAATAAAAGAAAATAGAATTTCATTAATACTTGAGGTACAGCAGAGCTCCACACCCTTAATCTATGGTGTGCAGAAACTCCACCGTTGAAAATACATAAGTAAAAGGTTCAGGCATGGCCGAATGGCCAGCCCCCATGATCTGAGAACTATGCGTCCCAAGATGTCAAATACATTAGTTAAATGTTCTATTTATAATAAACTAGCTCCTAGGGTTTACATGAGTAAGTAATTGATGCATAAATCCACTTCCGGGGCCCACTTGGTGTATGTTTGGGCTGAGCTTGATCAATCCACGAGCTGAGGCTTCTCTTGGAGTTGAACTCCGAGTTATGACGTGTTTTGGGCGTTCAACTCCGGATCATGACGTTTTTCTGGCGTTTAACTCCAGACAGCAGCATGTACTTGGCGTTCAACGCCAAGTTACGTCGTCAATTTCCGAATAAAGTATGGACTATTATATATTTCTGGAAAGCCCTGGATGTCTACTTTCCAACGCCTTTGAGAGCGCGCCAATTGGAGTTCTGTAGCTCCAGAAAATCCATTTCGAGTGCAGGGAGGTCAGAATCCAACAGCATCAGCAGTCCTTTTTTCAGCCTTTTTCAGAGTTTTGCTCAAATCCCTCAATTTCAGTCAGAAATTACCTGAAATCACAGAAAAAACACACAAACTCATAGTAAAGTCCAGAAATGTGAATTTAACATAAAAACTAATGAAAACATCCCTAAAAGTAGCTTGAACTTACTAAAAACTACTTAAAAACAATGCCAAAAAGCGTATAAATTATCCGCTCATCAAGTCACCAATTAATCAACCAGAGCCAAAAGGTAGAAAATCTAAATTATCTATATAAATAAAGAAAAGCAATCATAAATCTAAAATACCTCGAATTATATTAAATAGAAAGTTAGATTGAACATAAAAATCCATAAGCTAAATTGGCAACATCAAATAATCAACTAAAGTAATAAATAAAAGTAGAAAATAAATTAAAGGAACACTGAACCTGTGATGAAGAAGTTGAAATCCTAATCCTGATCCTAATCCTAAATCCTAAGAGATAGAAGAGAACCTCTCTCTCTCTAAAAACTACATCTAAAACCTAAAATTGAATTATGATCTGATATGAATTGATGTCCTGAGTCTCTGCATGTTCCTGGACTTTAATCTGTGTTTCTTGGCCAAAAACTGGGTTGAAATGCGGCCCAGAATCTGTGCCAGCGACTTCTGTAATTCTACAGATCGCGCTCGTCACGCGTCCGCGTCATCCACGTGTTCGCGTCACTCAGTATTTCTCGTACTACGTGTGTGCGTCATCCACGTGTTTGCGTCGTTCGTGCAGCTTCCAATCCGCGCGTCGCGTCAGGCACGCGAGCGCGTCACGGTAATTCCTTCTATTTTGCGCGGTCACGTGAGCCATGCGACCGCGTGACTTCTCGCTGGTCATCTCCTCAATTCCTTGTGTTCCTTCCATTTTTGCATGCTTCCTCTTCATTCCTTGCGCCATTCCTGCCCTATGAAGCCTGAAACACTTAACATACAGATCACGTCATCGAATGGTACGAAGGAAGATAAAAATATACAACAAAAAGGTCCTTAGGAAGCAAGTTATTAATCATAGGATATTTTTAGGAAGGAATTGTAAATACATGCAAATCATATGAATAAGTGGGTGAAAAGTTTGATAAAACCACTCAATAAAACATAATATAAACCATAAAATAGTGGTTTATCATGCCTCAATCATATGCATGCACGTAACACATTAATTTTGGACATATAGGATAAAACAAAATTCAGATTACAATCATAGAGAAGTAAACACACAAGAAAAAAATGTTTATGGTTAAATAGTGTAACCATGTATTTAGGCTCAAGGTCTCATGGGTTGTGTGTTCTTTTTAGCTCAAAAATTCTGTTCCAATTTCAACTTCAAACAAATTTAATATAAATATTTTGATTTAAATTAGTGAAATTTTTGAAAAATATATGGTCTTAAAAGAAACTTATTGTCTTTTCAATCTGGTAGAACATGCATGCAATTAACCTACTAATATGCAATCTATCCTATTTTAAAGAATAAGAAATTGGTGTTAGGGGAAAAAGAATTACCTCCGAAAGTCAGGTACAGACCGACCTCCCCACACTTAAGGCCTTGCACTGTCCTCGGTGCCATCTGTCAGGAACAATGGTGGGCTGGTGGCAGTATCTCCATAGTCGGGACCGTCATGGCTCCCTATGCTGGTAAAGGAAGTGGAGTCTGGAGTGCCTGGGTCCTCATCAGGTCTGTGATTGCCTGTGAGTAGCTCCTTGAGGTATTTGAAACGGCGGTGGTTGCGGCGCTCTCGGAGCTTTGCTTTCTTGTCTTGTTGATCCAACCGCTTCAGTATTTGATGCAGCAGCTGACTAGTAGATGGTAGAGGAACTGCAGCAGCCTCTGTGGACTGGCTGGTAGTGGCAAGTGGTGGCCTGAGATATCTCCCATTAGGGATGTACTAATCATCCCGTGGAAGTATGGCTTTGGTGTCTCCAGCTCTGTAGGAGACTTCGGCTACTGAGACAAGATCAGAGACCAAGCGAGAAAAGGTAGGTTGCCCGCAATTTGCACGTGTCCCATAGCATTCCGGATATGTCTTGGTAAATTTAGAGGCTGGTCGGTGAGGATGCACCATAGTAGAACGACCATGTCTGCGGTGAAGGAAGACTCATGAGTGATCAGGAAGACGTATTGGGACATAATCTGTGCCCATACGTGAGCCTCTAAGGTAATTACGGAAGCTGAGATTCCCATAGGACAGGAATGATGGTATCCGAAGATCCATTTGTTGCCAGGTTGAGTGATAACTCTGAGAACAGCATCCCAGTAAAAGTTGTACGCCTGGCGCTTGAGTGCGGCTTCTTGAAAAGCGTCCAATCCTTCTGGAGCAGGGGGAAGATCTAAGGCTCGCTGAATGGCCTCTTCTGTAATGGGGACTTGCTTCTGACGTATATAAACAGACTGCAGGGTCGGTAGGTGAAAGTTGGAGAAGAACTCAACCACCCAAGAAAGATGATGCATGGAAACTTGTCTCTCAACAAATTTTCCTTCGGCAAGTATACCGAATTATCGTCAAGTAAAACTCACTATAGAGTGAGGTCGAATCCCACAAGGATTGATTGGTCAAACAACTTTAGTTAGAAGAATACGCTAGTTGAGCTAAACAGAATTGAGATTGAGATGCACAAATTTAAATGACTAGAAATTAAATTACAGAAATTAAAGTGCAGAATCTTAAATGGGGAATTGGGGTAATGCTCATAAAAGTAAATGGCAGAAATTAAAGAGAATGGGTAAGATCAGAAATGGGGAGATCATTGGGTTTAGGAGATGTTGCAATTCTCCAGATCAAATTCATTTTCATCTCTTCCTCAATCAATGCATTCATTGATCTCCTTGGCAATCTTAAGTGATTGGATTCCAATTCTTTGGTAATCCAATCTCTCAAATCTTGATCAATAGCCAATTACTTGGTCAATTGCTCATGAGAAGAGATGAAGTATGGTCACTGATTATACCACATACATTTCCCAAATCAAGTATTGGTAGGATTATAGTCACATATCCATCCAAACCCAAATTGGTCCAGCATGAGAAAGAATTTCTAGCATGATTTCTTCATTCCTCTTCCAAGGTTCCGAAGAGATCCAATTATGGAGAGTTTCTTTTCCAAGACAACTAACCAATTGAATTAAGATTGAAAGCTTTCTAGTAAAATCAAGAGAAAAGATAGAAAAACAAGAATAAAAACTAATATTGATCCATCAAATTACAGCAGAGCTCCCTAACCCAATGAAAGGGGTTTAGTTGTTCATAGCTCTAGGAATCAAAATTCTCAGAAAAGAAGAATCCATGCTAGAAGTACAGAAAAGTAAAATATGCAGAGAGTAGTTCTCAAAAGTCTAATAGCTCCTATCTAGTTCAAAACTACTCCTATATATACTACTCTTCATGATCTTCTAGTGAGTTTTTCAAGTTTTGGATGTGGGCTTTGGACCTTGAGTTGAAGCAATTCTCATCTTTATTGGGCCCAGCTTGCAGAGAAATATGAATTAGGCTTGGGCATTTAGTGAGATTAACGTGGAATACATTTCTGGGTGCGAGAACGTTAGTGGCATTCACCTTTTCCACTATCGTTCCACCCTTATATGCCCACGTTATTCTCAACGTTAGAAGTCTTAACGTGACTTCTAACGTTCCTTCTCAATTCTTGTCCAACGTTAATGGGACTCACTTTTCCCATTAACGTTGGCTTGTGCCCCTTTATGCAAACGTTAATGGGAATCACTTTTTCCATTAACGTTGCTTGCCTCTTGCCCCCTACGTTAGGTCTCACATTAGCTTAGCTAACGTAGCTCTTAACGTGGGCATCTATCACCTTCGAGAGCATTAGTGACACTCACCTTTGTCACTAACGCTCTAATTACCTTAAGCCCCTACGTTAGAACCCACGTTAACTAAGTTAACTTGGCTCTTAACGTAGTAATGAAGCCATCTCCCAACGTTACTGACAAAAGTGAGTGTCACTAACGTTGGATCTTTGAACCCCACTCCATGTTAACTTTCATGTTAACAGTCTTAACGTGAGAGTTAACGTAGGCAATGCTAATGATCCAACGTTAGTGACAAAAGTGAATGTCACTAACGTTGGCATTGTTGATCCTCTTCCACGTTAGAGTTCACGTTAACTTAGTTAACGTGACTCTTAACGTGGGGCATTGCCTAGTTTCCCAACGTTAGTGGTGTTCACTTTTACCACTACCGTTGAGGAGAAACGTTATTGGAGTTCACGTTTCTCATTAACGTGGAGTCCTCTTTTTCTTCTACGTTAAGTACCACGTTAACTTAGTTAACGTGGCTCTTAACGTAGGCTATGAATGGCTTCGCAGGCGTTATTGGTGATCACTTTTCTCATTAACGTTGCAAGCTATTTGCCATCCCACGTTAGTAGTCATGTTAACTAAGTTAACGTGAATGCTAACGTGATTCTTCCATGCTTCATTTGTCCTGAAATCAAGCAATTAAAGTGCATCAAAGCTCTAGCCAAAGTTCATGAGATTATGCATCATTAAATTATCATGCAATTCTGGCAAAAATCTCATGAAATCATGCAAAATTCACAATAGTTGCTTAAATGAAGGTGTAAGTGTATTTTCACCCAAAACTTGCCTTGTTTACTAGGAAAATGCATGTACTGAAACATAAGAAAAATGAAATGAAAGAACAAGAAGATAAGATGGAAATAGCATTCATGGTTCATGGAGTTTCATGCATAGCAACATAGGTTCTTTCCTTTTAGGTTTCAAGCCTTTATCAAATCCCTAGTCACTCCTTTGATTGCATCCCTTGAGATTTCTTTCTTATTGATCCTTCTTTTTTTCTTTTCAAACTTTATTTTTCTTTTTGCTAGGTGCTTTGTAAGAGGGCAACTTTTTATGATAAGCTTTCAGCCAACACTCCCAAACCTGTTGGTTTTAAGGTGCTAGGTGTTAAGACACCCTTAAGGACTTACTCCCTCAAGTCTCTTTCCCTCATACATACACACCACAGGCATATGGTTTGTTATTCTTTCTTTCTTGAGACCTTAGTGTCCAGCACCTCTTTGGGTTACTAAGTGCTCTGTAACAAGGGTTACTCTTGATAGTGGACTTTCAGCTGATAATCCCGAATTAGTTAATCCAAGTTACCAAGTGATAAGGCACTCCTAAGAGCTTATTCATCCAAGTATATCCAAGTATATCCCTCAGTTTCAAAACCCTTGGTGCCTAGCATTGTTTCTCATTGTGTTCCCTTTCTTATTTTCACTTGTATTGCTCTTCTTTTTTTTCTTTTCTTGCTGGGATCTTATTGTTTAGCTAGCCTCAAAGAAT
This sequence comes from Arachis stenosperma, assembly GCF_014773155.1. Classification (NCBI taxonomy): domain Eukaryota; kingdom Viridiplantae; phylum Streptophyta; class Magnoliopsida; order Fabales; family Fabaceae; genus Arachis; species Arachis stenosperma. Next base: position 83,225,024 of record NC_080385.1, on the reverse strand, counting down.
GTGTCTCAAACATAGGACTTAGGATGGATAGTTTCTTTCTTTCCTTTCTTGGTGAACCAACTTAGCTTACTAATCATCCTACCATAAACATTCAGAATGCACTTTACAAAATAACTCCACTCTCATTCTTTTCATAACATTTTCTTTTTGATTAACTTAAAGAGACAAGCATACAAGTAAGAAAGGTTCCAACTAATGAGCAACTATTAATCAAAAGTGCATTTGGACTTCCAATTTTAACATTCTCAGCACATGGAATTAAGTAACAATACAACCTTCGGGTGATGGGTTCTAGTTGTCCTCCTCTTTGTCATCATCCATAATCTTTGCTACTTTACCTCCTTGGATGAAGGTGTACTATTTCCTCATAAGGTTCCTGCAAAGTTCTTGGAAGTTGCTTGTTTCCGAAGCACTTGAGAAATAGTTCTGAACTAAATTTGGTGTGTGAACACCAAACATAGTTCCTTGCCCAATACAAAAGTTTGCATACATGCAGAGAACCTCATATCATGTTATTAACAAAATAATTCTTGACTAGAGACTAAACTATAGCTAAGTGGTTCCCTTGATTGGTTGGAGCTAGCAATGTGTTTTGGGGGTGTAATGTGATTCTAACTAATATCTTTGGTGGGACACCAAACTTAGAATTACACTTTCACTCTTGGATTGTTTTGGTGTGGAACACCAAACTTAGCTCCTCGCAATACAGGGGAAACAACTTATGATCTTTATTGAAATGAAGATGAAAAGGAAACTACCTCAGGTTGGGTTACCTCCCAACAAAGTGCTCTTTTAGCGTCGCTAGCTCGACGATTCCTCCATTACTTGAGATGATACTTTACTCTGAGGTTTTCCCCCATGTTGCCCATATAATGCTTCAGCCTTTGTCCGTTCACAGTGAAAGTCCTCTCTGAACTTTCATCCATGATTTCTATCTGTCCATATGGCGAGACTTTTGTGAGAAGAAAAGGTCCGGACCACCTTGATTTGAGTTTTCCTGGGAACAGTCTCAATGTGGAATTGTAAAGGAGTACTTGTTGCCCCTTTTCGAAACTCCTGGGTGCAATATGCAGATCATGTCTTCTCTTCGCCTTTTCTTTATAAATCTTGGCATTTTCGTAGGCTTGCGATCTAAATTACTCCATCTCTTGCAGCTGCAAGATCCTCTTTGCACCAGCAGCAATGCTATCAAAATTTAGTATCTTGAGAGCCCAGAGAGCTTTGTGTTCCAGTTCCAGTGGTAAATGACAAGCTTTTCCATACACCAGTTGATATGGGGACATTCCAAGTGGTGTTTTGAATGCTGTTCGGTATGCCCAAAGAGCATCATCCAGCTTCTTCGACCAATCCTTTCTTGATGCACCCACAGTCTTTTCCAAAATTCTTTTTAGCTCTCTGTTGGATATCTCAGTTTGCCCACTTGTTTGGGGATGATAAGGTGTGGCAACCTTGTGTTTTACCCCGTATCGTAGGAAGAGCGCTTCTAGTGGTCTGTTACAAAAATGGCTCCCTCCATCACTGATGAGTGCTCGGGGGACTCCAAAATGACTAAAGATATTCTTCCTGAGGAAGTTCATGACTATCTTGTTATCATTCGTTGGAGTTGCAATAGCCTCTACCCACTTGGAAACGTAGTCCACTGCTACCAAGATGTACTTGTTTGAATATGAGGTTGGGAATGGTCCCATGAAATCGATTCCCCACACATCAAACAGTTCCAATTCCAAGATGAAATTTTGTGGCATCTCATTTCATTTGGGCAAGTTTCTAGATCTTTGGCATTCATTGCAACTCTTTACTAGTTCTTTGGCATCCTTAAAAAGGGTAGGCCAAAAGAATCCGCTTTGTAACACTTTTGCTGCAGTTCTGTCCCCTCCAAAATGGCCTCTATAGCATGAGCTGTGGCAATTCCATAAGACCTCTCGTCCTTCTTCTTCCGAGACACATCTTCTAAGAATTCCATCTGAACACTTCTTGAAGAGATATGGCTCATCCCAGACAAAATATTTTGCATCAGTTATGGGCTTTCTTTTTTTATGTTTATTGATCCCTGGAGGTAGGGCTCCGGTTGCCTTGAAGTTGGCAATGTCTGTAAAACATGGTGCTTTGTGAATTGTCATCAATTTCTAATCAGGGAAGAGCTCGTTCACACTTGTATCATGTGTTCCACCTTCCTCATGATAGATTCTGGATAAGTGATCTGCTACCTTGTTCTCCACTCCTTTCTTGTCTCTGATTTCAATATTGAATTCCTGCAACAATAAGATCCATCTTATTAGTCTTGGTTTTGATTCTTGCTTGACAAACAAATATTTAAGTGCTGTGTGATCTATGAAAACAATCACTTTAGCACCAATGAGATATGATCTAAACTTATCACATGCAAAAACTATTGCTAGTAACTCCTTTTCAGTAGTGGTATAGTTTCTTTGAGCATCATTGAGGACTTTGTTAGCATAGTATATCACATGGACTAAGTTATCTTTCCTCTGCCCTAACACGGCCCCAAGTGCAAAATCAGATGCATCACACATCAATTCAAAGGGTAAGTTCCAATCAGGTGGGAAAATGATAGGAGCAGAGGACAATTTCTTTTTCAAGTTTTCAAATGCTAGCATGCATTTCTCATCAAAATTAAATGGTGTATCAAACATTAGGAGATTGCTTAAGGGCTTGGCTATCTTTAAAAAATCTTTAATAAACCTTCTATAAAAGCCAGCATGCCCCAAAAAGCTCCTAATTGCCTTGACATCACTGGGTGGAGGTAACTTTTCAATTAGCTCCACCTTAGCTCTGTCTACCTCAATGCCTTGATTAGAAACTTTATGGCCAAGAACTATATCCTCTGTCACCATGAAGTGACATTTTTCCCAGTTCAAGACTAAGTTGGTTTCCTGAAATCTTTTCAATACTAAGGCAAGATGGGTTAGGCAATTAGGGAAGGAATCTCCAAATACTGAGAAGTCATCCATGAAAACTTCAATGAACTTCTCTATCATATCTGAAAAGATGGAGAGCATGCAGCGTTGGAAAGTTGCGGGTGCATTACATAGCCCGAATGGCATGCGCCTATAGGCAAACACTCCATATGGGCAAGTGAATGATGTCTTCTCTTGGTCTCTTGGATCAACCACTATTTGGTTATATCCTGAATAACCATTTAGAAAACAATAATATGCTTGTCCTGCAAGTCTTTCCAACATTTGATCCATGAAGGGAAGTGGGAAATGATCTTTTCTTGTGGCCTCATTAAGCTTCCTGTAGTCAATACACATTCTCCAGCCTGTAATGGTTCTTGTAGGGATTAGCTCATTCCTTTCGTTGGGCACCACAGTGATTCCTCCCTTCTTGGGAACCACCTGAACTGGACTGACCCATTGGTTGTCTGAGATTGGATAGATTACTCCTCCCTGCCACAACTTCATGACTTCTTTCTGCACTACTTCTTTCATTGCTGGATTTAATCTTCTTTGGTGCTGAATGGAAGGTCTGGCACTTTCTTCTAGGAGTATCTTATGCATGCATATAGCTGAACTGATTTCCTTCAAGTCAGCAAGTGTCCATCCAATGGCATCCTTATGCCGTCGTAAGACTTGAAGCAACTCTTCCTCTTGTTCTTGGCTGAGAGCTGAATTTATGATTACTGGATAGCTTTTATTTTCTCCTAAGTATGCATACTTAAGAGTGGTTGGCAGTGCTTTAAGCTCTAGTTTGGGTGCTTCTTTTCTTTCTTCCTTCTATTCTAGCCTACCTTGAACATGTATTTCAGCGGCTGCAGCTTCTTCGCTTGTTGCTAACTCCTCTTCTGTTGATGCTTCAAGCTCTTCTTCAAGAGTTTCTTGTACCAAAGCTTCTACTGAGTCCAACCTCATATATTCTCCCAATGAGTCATGTGGGTGTCTCATGGCCTTAAACACATTGAATGTCATCTTCTCCTTGTGTAATCTGAGGACAAGTTCACCCTTTTGGACATCAATAATGGCTCCGGCAGTGGCTAAAAATGGCCTCCTCAGGATGATGGAGGTCTTAGCTCCTTCCTCCATGTCTAGTACTACGAAATCTGCTGGGAAAATGAAGTCTCCCACCTTCACCAACAAGTCTTCTACTACTCCATGGGAAGATTTGAATGACCTGTCTGCTAGTTGCAGGGCCATTCTTATTGGTTTGGCTTCTTCAATCTTCATCTTTTTCATCATTGCTAGAGACATTAGATTTATGCTGGCTCCTAGATCACATAAAGCCTTTTCCACAGTGATTTCTCCAATGATACAAGGGATTTGGAAACTCCCAGGATCATTCAATTTTTGAGACAATTTGTGTTGGATGATGGCGCTGCATTCTTCTGTAAGTACCACAGTCTCATTGTTCTTCCAGCTTCTCTTTTTGGTCATCAACTCCTTCAAGAACTTGGCATAGAGTGGCATTTGCTCGATTGCTTCAGCAAAGGGTATGTTTATTTGTAATTTCTTAAAGATCTCCAAGAATCTTGAGAATTGGTTGTCCTCTCCCTTCTTCTTTAATTGCAGCTGCTGTGGGTATGGGACCTTTGAGAGGTATGGATTGAGCGCCTCTCTTTCTTGATGTGACTTGGGGATTGAAGTGTGAGCTTCCTCATGTCCCTTGTTTTCTTCATCCAATTCCTTCTCTGGTGGTTTCTTGTGGATCTCCTTCAATTCCTTCCCATTCCTGAGGGTGATGGCCTGACATTCTTCCCTTGGTATTGAGTTAATATTGCTGTAATTGTTGTGCCCAGGGGTTTGCTTGAATAAAAATTTAATCTGTGTTTCCAGTTTCTTGATGGCAGCATCTTGATTCTGCATGTTAGATTGCACTTCTTCCCGAAAAGCATTACTATCTTGAATTTCTTTGCATAGAATTTTGAGTAGAGCCTCAATCTTTGAAAGCCTATCATTTGTGGATAATGGTGGGTTGAGATAAGGTGGTTGAGAAGGTTGGTTAGATGGATGTTGGTGATATCTCTGTGAAGTGTTTTGATGAGTGACATTGTTATTGGCGTTAAAGTTGGAACGTCTCTGATCTTGTCCTTGGTCTTGTTGGTTTTCCCATCCAAAGTTTGGGTGATTTCTCCATCTAGAGTTGTAGGTTTTAGAGTATGGATCATGGACTTGTCTAGGTGAATTTCCCACATAGTTGGCTTGCTCCCAGTCACATTCTTCTCCCATGTTTACTCCTTCATGAGTTGGTGATGAGATGATGGCTGCTGCAACTTGGTTCTCTTCCACCTTCTTGGTGAGATCTGCTAGCTGCTTGGTGATCATCTTGTTTTGGGATAACAGTGCATCCTTGTGGTTCAGCTCCATTACTCCTCTAGTGTTACCTCTTTCAGAGGCATAGAAGTAGTCATTCTCAGCAACTGTCTCAATGACATCTATGGCTTCTTCAAAAATTTTCTTCTTGTTTAAAGAACCTCCTGATGAATGATCCACAGCCTTCTTTGACTCATAGGAAAGACCTTCATAGAAGATGTGAAGTTGAACCCACTCATTAAACATCTCTGGTGGACATCTCCTTGTCAAGTCTTTGAATCTCTCCCTTGCTTCATAAAGTGTCTCACCATCTTGTTGCCTGAAAGTCTGCACCTCAGTTCTTAGCCTATTAATCCTTTGAGGAGGATAAAATCTTGCTAAAAACTTGTTCACTACCTCCTCCCAATTTGTCAGGCTTTCTTTTGGGAAGGATTCAAGCCACTTTGTTGCCTTGTCCCTGAGTGAAAAGGGGAACAAGAGCAACCTATAGACATCGGGGTGGACTCCATTGGACTTCACCGTGTCACAAATCCTCAAGAAGGTGATCAAGTGTTGGTTAGGGTCTTCTTGAGCACCTCTTCCAAATGAGCAATTATTTTGCACCAAAGTGATGAGCTGAGGTTTTAGCTCGAAATTGTTGGCATGTATGGTGGGTTTCTGAATGCTGCTTCCACAGTTTCCTAGATTAGGATTGATATAGGATCCTAAGACCCTCCTTTTGTGCCCAGTCCGGTTTGCATGGCCTTCTCTGGCATGATTATGAGCTTCTTCTTCATGATTGTTCTCCAAATTCTCTTCCATGTTGGGTTCAAAATATTATTCCTTTTCCTCAGCGCCAATAATTCTTTTTCCTCTTGCCTCCTTTTTCCCTCTCCAAAGGGTTCTCTCAGGTTCTGAATCAAAGGATGTTGAGACTCCTTCTCTTCTCCCTGTCATACAACAAACAGAATGCACAACAGGAGATATAGTGAAGACTATTTTTGTTAGAATGATTGTTAGTGTGAGTGATGCAATTTATCAAACAGTTAGTAGGTTAGTGAGCCGAATTATGATAAACTAAGAAAAAGAGAACAGAAAATAGAGAGGGTAAAGGGGATGAGGAAGAAATTAAAAACAAACTAAGGTAAATTACTGAATACAGAAAATAATAACAAAAAATAAAAAATAAGTGCTCAATCTAGTGATCTTCTAGCTTAATCATTGTTGATTCAAAATCAATCCCCGGCAATGGTGCCATAAACTTGATGCATGGAAACTTGTCTCTCAACAAATTTTCCTTCGGCAAGTATACCGAATTATCGTCAAGTAAAACTCACTATAGAGTGAGGTCGAATCCCACAAGGATTGATTGGTCAAACAACTTTAATTAGAAGAATATGCTAGTTGAGCTAAACAGAATTGAGATTGAGATGCAGAAATTTAAATGACTAGAAACTAAATTGCAAAAATTAAAGTGTAGAATCTTAAATGGGGAATTGGGGTAATGCTCATAAAAGTAAATGGCAGAAACTAAAGAGAATGGGTAAGATCAGAAATGGGGAGATCATTGGGTTTAGGAGATGTTGCAATTCTCCGGATCAAAGTCATTTTCATCTCTTCCTCAATCAATGCATTCATTGATCTCCTTGGCAATCTTAAGTGATTGAATTCCAATTCCTTGGTAATCCAATCTCTCAAATCTTGATCAATAGCCAATTCCTTGGTCAATTGCTCATGAGAAGAGATGAAGTATGGTCACTGATTATACCATATACATTTCCCAAATCAAGTATTGGTAGGATTATAGTCACATATCCATCCAAACCCAAATTGGTCCAGCATGAGAAAGCATTTCTAGCATGATCTCTTCATTCCTCTTCCAAGGTTCCGAAGAGATCCAATTATGGAGAGTTTCTTTTCCAAGACAACTAACCAATTGAATTAAGATTGAAAGCTCTCTTGTAAAATCAAGAGAAAAGATAGAAGAAGAAGAATGAAAACTAATATTGATCCATCAAATTACAGCAGAGCTCCCTAACCCAATGAAAGGGGTTTAGTTGTTCATAGCTCTAGGAATCAAAATTGCCAGTAAAGAAGAATCCATGCTAGAAGTACAGAAAAGTAAAATATGCAGAGAGTAGTTCCCAAAAGTCCAAAAGCTCCTATCTAGTTCAAAACTACTCCTATATATACTACTCTTCATGATCTTCTAGTGAGTTCTTCAAGTCTTGGATGTGGGTTTTGGACCTTGAGTTGAAGCAATTATCATCTTTATTGGGCCCAGCTTGCAGAGAAATATGAATTAGGCTTGGGCATTTAGTGAGATTAACGTGGAATACATTTCTGGGTATGAGAACGTTAGTGGCATTCACCTTTTCCACTAACGTTCCACCCTTATATGCCCACGTTATTCTCAACGTTAGAAGTCATAACGTGACTTCTAACGTTCCTTCTCAATTCTTGGCTAACGTTAATGGGACTCACTTTTCCCATTAACGTTGGCTTGTGCCCCTTTTCGCAAACGTTAATGGGAATCACTTTTCCCATTAACGTTGCTTGCCTCTTGCCCCCTATGTTAGGTCTCACATTAGCTTAGCTAACGTAGCTCTTAACGTGGGCATCTATCACCTTCGAGAGCGTTAGTGACACCCACCTTTGTCATTAACGCTCTAATTGCCTTAAGCCCCTACGTTAGAACCCACGTTAACTAAGTTAGCATGGCTCTTAACGTAGTAATGAAGTCATCTCCCAACGTTAGTGACAAAAGTGAGTGTCACTAACGTTGGCTCTTTGAACCCACTCCACGTTAACTTTCACGTTAACAGTCTTAACGTGAGAGTTAACGTAGGCAACGCTAATGATCCAACGTTAGTGACAAAAGTGAATGTCACTAACATTGGCATTGTTGATCCTCTACCACGTTAGATTTCACATTAACTTAGTTAATGTGACTCTTAACGTGAGGCATTGCCTAGTTTCCCAACGTTAGTGGTGTTCACTTTTACCACTAACGTTGAGGAGAAACGTTATTGGAGTTCACGTTTCTCATTAACGTGGAGTCCTCTTTTTCTTCTACGTTAAGTACCACGTTAACTTAGTTAACGTGGCTCTTAACGTAGGCTATGAATGGCTTCGCAGGCGTTATTGGTTATCACTTTTCTCATTAACGTTGCAAGCTATTTGCCATCCCACGTTAGTAGTCACGTTAACTAAGTTAACGTGAATGCTAACGTGATTCTTCCATGCTTCATTTGTCCTGAAATCAAGCAATTAAAGTGCATCAAAGCTCTAGCCAAAGTTCATGAGATTATGCATCATTAAATTATCATGCAATTCTGGCAAAAATCTCATGAAATCATGCAAAATTCACCATAGTTGCTTAAATGAAGGTGTAAGTGTATTTTCACCCAAAACTTGCCTTGTTTACTAGGAAAATGCATGAAACTACCCTAAAATAGTAAAGAAAAAGGTCAGTAAAACTGGCCTAGATGCCCTGGCATTAAAAGATTAACCTGTCGTGGCTGTCTCTATAGGAATCCCCAATGTCTTTGTGCAATTTGCGGCTCAACAAAGTCGGCTATACGAGGCGAAAGGATAAGAAGGTATTCATTGTTGTAATTCCAGCTGCCAGAATAGGAAATATCTGCTCACAGTAGTGATTTGGAAATCGTGCAGTGTCCTTTGCTGGGAAGACTCTCTCCTTTTCATCAACCTTTATAATTGATGAGCGGATAAGTTATACGCTTTTTGGCATTGTTTTTAGTATGTTTTTAGTATGTTTTAGTTAGTTTTTATTATGTTTTTATTAGTTTTTAGTTAAAATTCACTTTTCTAGACTTTACTATGATTTTGTGTGTTTTTCTGTGATTTCAGATATTTTCTGGCTGAAATTGAGGGATCTAAGCAAAAATTTGATTCAGAGGCTGAAAAGGACTGCAGATGCTGTTAGATTCTGACCTCCCTGCACTCGAAGTCGATTTTATGGAGCTACAGAAGCCCAATTGGCGCGCTCTTAACTGCGATGGAAATTAGACGTCCTGGGCTTTCCAGCAATGTATAATAGTCCATACTTTGCCTGAGATTTGATGGACCAAACTGGCGTTCCATATCAGCCTAAAACTGCCCGGCGTTAAACGCTAGAACTGGCACAAGAATGGGAGTTAAACGCCCAAACTGGCACAAAAGCTGGCGTTTAACTCCAAGAAAAGTCTCTACACATGAAAGCTTCAATGCTCAGCCCAAGCACACACTAAGTGGGCCCGGAAGAGGAGTTTTATGTCATTTACTTATTTCTGTAAACCCTAGGCTACTAGTTCTCTACAAATAGGACCTTTTGCTATTGTATTTTCATCTTTAGATCTTTGAATCTTTTGATCACGTTTTGGGGGCTGGCCTCACGACCATGCCTAGACGTTGTTCTTATATATTTTCAACAGTGGAGTTTCTACACACCATAGATTAAGGTGTGGAGCTCTGCTGTACCTCGAGTATTAATGCAATTACTATTGTTCTTCTATTCAATTCAACTTGTTCTTGTTCTAAGATATCACCTGTTCCTCAACTTGATGAATGTGATGATCTGTGACACTCATCATCATTCTCACCTATGAACGTGTGCCTGACAACCACCTCCATTCTACCTTAGATTGAGTGGATATCTCTTGGATCCCTTAATCGGAATCTTCGTGGTATAAGCTAGAATTGATGGCGGCATTCAAGAGAATTCGGAAGGTCTAAACCTTGTCTGTGGTATTCTGAGTAGGATTCAATGATTGAATGACTGTGACGAGCTTCAAACTCCTGAAGGCTGGGCGTTAGTGACAGACGCAAAAGAATCACTGGATTCTATTCCAACCTGATTAAGAACCAACAGATGATTAGCCGTGCTGTGACAGAGCGCGTTGAACATTTTCACTGAGAGGACGGGACTGTAGCCACTGACAACGGTGATGCCCAACATACAGCTTGCCATGGAAAGGAGTAAGAAGGATTGGATGAAGACAGTAGGAAAGCAGAGAGACGGAAGGGACAAAGCATCTCCATACGCTTATCTGAAATTCTCACCAATGAATTACGTAAGTATCTCTATCCTTATTTTATGTTTTATTCATAAATCATCCATAACCATTTGAATCCGTCTGACTGAGATTTACAAGAGGACCATAGCTTGCTTCATACCAACAATCTCCGTGGGATCGACCATTACTCGCGTAGGGTTTATTACTTGGACGTCCCAGTGCTCTTGCTGGTTAGTTGTGCGAAGTTGTGATAAAGAGTTGAGATTACAATTGAGCGTACCATGTTGATGGCGCCATTGATGATCACAATTTCGTGCACCAATAATCCTTTTAATTCTTTTTGTTGAGGGCTTGACTGCAGTTGAAGAAGGTTCTGCCACTAATGCTCTTTTTGTTCCTTTCCTTGCTGTGGATTTGGGGGTAGCTTTCTCTTTCCCTTTCTTGGTGGCCATCCTAAAAGGAAATGAGAAAAGTCATTAGCATACAAGGGTTATAGCAAGAAAAAGAATAGGAAAGGTGGTAATCAATGCACAGGTATGGATAATGATGTGAACACATGGTCATGACTACATGTGGCAAACCAACAATGGAAATATAGCAAGTGCATGTGAGGAAAATTGAATGCAAGGTGTTTATTGGCATGCCGACAAAGGGCACGAGTAGCATGGATCAAGCATTCAATATCCAAATTAGATTACCAAGTCTCTCAAATTAATATTATGTTTGTAAAAACAATAATATTTAAATAATAATATAGAGAAGGGGATATGTGAAAAGCAGTCATTTAGAGTAGTAGATTTAAAAGAAATCCAAAAATAGTGCAAAATGCCATATGGGCGTTTTCACAAACACATAGCATGCATGTTAAATAAGGTATGGAAAAATATTGATTAGAACATGCAAGTAACCCTATAAAAATAATATATAATTGTTTAAACAAATCCCAAACAATCCATAAGCAACATGTAAAAATAATGACCCAAATAAAATTCCAACACCAATATTAGGAATAGGAAAAGAAAAAGAAAACATGGTTAGGGAAAGAAAAAGAAAACATGATAATAAAAAGAAGAATGAAAAAGTAAAGAGGGAAGAAGAGAGAAGAAGAACCTTGATAATGGTGGTGGAAGAGAGGGAGTGGAAGAGAGAAAGAAGGGAGGAAAAAGGAAAAGGGGAGAAAGAAATAAGATTGGGGGGAAAGAAAAGATAAAACAGGCAGGCAGATTTGAATGAGTTGGGCGGCGCAAACGGCGCGGACGCGTGGGGCACGCGGTCGCGTGGAAAGCCCTTAAGTGAGGTGACGCGCACGCGTCGGTCACGCAGACGCGTGACGTGATTTGCGCTAGTGGCGCGAGGGCAGCTTCGCGCTCGCATAACTCTCTGTTTAAATTGTGTTTTGCCAGGATTTGGGGTGACGCGATCGCGTGGTTGACGCGATCGCGTGGTTGATGCGATCGCGTGGATGGCCAGATGGAAATAACGGCGCGGACGCGTAGGGCACGTGTTCGCATGGCAGGACTTGTGCGACGAGCTCAAGTGCAGCCCAAGTCCAGCTCAACTCTCGGCCATTCACCCAAGTCCAATGCTCATGCGACACGGACACGTCGGCGATGCTGGCGCGTCGCGTGCGATTTCTCTCTCTCTTTTTTTTTTATGCAAATGCAGTATGCAGATTAGGTGCAAGATATAGACAGTAGTATGAAGAAGAGTTATAGAAGAAGGAAGATAAGGAGAATAAGAGGAACGATCATACCGTAGTGAGTTGTCTCCCACCTAGCACTTTGCTTTAACGTCCTTAAGTTGGATGCTTCATTAGCTCAGTTTTCTGTTGCGAGTGGATCCTCCAAGAGGAAGATATCTAACTCCTTGTTTTTCGTCACCTTCTCACCATGGTAGAGCTTCAAACGATGTCCATTAACCTTGATGAGTTCAGAGCTTGAAGGGTGACTTAGGTGAAAAACTCCGTACGGCTCAGCCTTCTCGACTCTATATGGACCTTCCTACCTTGATCGCAGCTTGCCTGGCATGAGCCTCAGTCTAGAGTTGTAAAGGAGGACTAAATCCCCAGGTTGGAACTCTTTCCTCTTGATGTGTTGATCATGTACAACTTTCATGTAAAGGCTCTCCAATTCTTGCAGTTGCAACTTCCTTTCAGCTTCGGCCTTCTCAAATCCCATGTTGCATTCCTTTACTGCCCAAAAAGTTTGGGCTCCACTTCAACTAGAATATGACAGGCCTTTCCATAGACTAAGCGAAAAGGACTCATCCCAATGGGTGTCTTGTATGCTGTTTTGTATGCCCAGAGTGCATCTTATAGCCTGGTGCTCCAGTCTCTTCTATGAGGTTTGACTATCTTCTGCAATATGCGCTTTATCTCTCTGTTAGACACCTCGGCTTGCCCATTAGTCTAAGGATGGTAGGCTATTGATACTTTATGAATGATCCCATGCTTCTTCAATAATCCTGTTAGTCTCCTGTTACAAAAATGGGTGCATTGATCGCTCATGATTGCTCGTGGTGATCCAAAGATACAAATAATGTGGTTTCTAACAAAGGAAACAATAGTGTTAGCATCATCAGTACGGGTAGGAATTGCTTCCACCCATTTAGAAACATAATCTACACCTAACAGTATATAAAGGTGGCCATTAGAATTTGGAAATGGACCCATGAAGTCAATGACCCAAACATCAAAAATTTCACAGAAAAGCATTATTTGTTGAGGAATTTCATCCCTCTGGGATATATTACCAAACCTTTGGCATGGACGACAAGATTTACAAAATTCAGCAGCGTCTTTAAAAAGAGTAGGCCACTAGAATCCACAGTCTAAGATTTTCCTAGCTGTTCTTTGAGGGCCAAAATGTCCTCCACTCTCATATGAGTGACAGGCCTCTAAAATGGACTGGAATTCTGATTGAGGCACACACCTTCTAATTACCTGGTCAGTGCCACATCTCCATAAATATGGGTCATCCCATATATAACATTTAGACTCGCTTTTCAGCTTGTCTCTTTGGTGCTTAGTAAAGTTTGGAGGAAAGGTGCGGGTAACTAGATAATTAGCGATAGGTGCATACCAAGGGACTACCTCAGATACTGCTTGTAGGTTATCAAATGAAAAATTATCAACTATAAGAGTGGAGTCATCTTTAATGTGCTCAAGGCAACTCAAGTGGTCTGCCACTAGATTCTGGTTACCACTCCTATCCTTTATTTCTATATCAAATTCTTGTAGTAGCAATATCCAACGTATAAGCCTTGGTTTGGATTCCTTTTTAGCTAATAAATACTTTAGAGCTGCGTAGTCTGAATACACTACTACCTTAGCACCAAGTAAATAGGCTCGGAATTTATCCAGAACAAAAACAATAGCAAGAAGCTCTTTTTCAGTATTAGTGTAGTTAGACTGAGCAGTGTCTAAAGTCTTAGAACTACCTAAAGGAATAGTTTCTAATTCATTAATTTTGTCTTTATCTATGCATAAATCCTTTAGAAACTTTGCATATTTAGGTACTTGTTGAATAACATCAAAAAAGGGAACAGTTACCTCAACCTTTTTGAATATTTCTACCATTTTGGGATCAGGTTCCAACTGCTTCCTGGGTTTCCTTGCAAGTTGTGGAAATGGAATAGGAATGGCGTTCTCTACAGTGTCTGCGCCCTTTGGTGCTTCTTCCTGTGATTTAGCGTCTTCTTCCTCAGCCATGTCCTGTATACCCTTTTCTTCCTCAACATCTTTTATTTCCACTACCTCTTCAGCTGAGGCGTGTTCAGGTGGGTTTGGCTCTTTCTGATTCCTCTCTTGTAATACGGTTCCAGACCTTAGGGTGATGGCATTAATGCCACCCTTTGGATTGGGTAATGGTTGAGAGGGGAGTCCACCAAAGCTTGAGGACTGGTTGTTGGAGTTGTTCAGTGATCCAATCTGTGAAACAAGGGCTTGCAAAGTAGAATTTAGACCATTCAGAGTAGTAGTAAAGTTGTTTTCCATGGCCTGTTGTCTCTGATCAATATATTGTAGTAACTCATCATTAGGAGATGAAGAGGGATAAGTGATCTGAGAGGTCTACTGAGATGCTTGAGACTATCTTAGATGAGGTGCTCTATTGGCCTGATTCTGATTCTGCTGCCTGAAGTTGTTATTGTTATTCCACCTCTGATTTCCATTGTTATCTCTGCCTCCTCTGTTATGATTGTCCCTCCAATCCTGGTTAGAATTATCTCTCCAGCCTTGGTTAGAGTTATCCTACCATCCATGGTTATAGCTGCCATCCTTGATTGTAACCTTGATTGGGGCAGTCATAGAAGTGATGAGTGGCTGCTACAGTTTGATTTTCCGGTTGGAGTTGCAAACACTCATCAATGTAATGACTGTAATCTGCACAGATTCCACATACTTTTTGTGGAACCAACTGCTGGCTGTACTGTGGTGGAGAAGGCTGAACTTGCTGAGCCTGTTGTTGACTTAGCTACATCTACTTCAGCAAGTTAGTCATTTCACATAAGCTCTGAGCTATAGCAGTAGTCTCTTTGCTAGTGGATACCTCTGCAACAGCTCTTGACCGACTCTGTTTTTGCCTGTGATTCCTAGTAGATTCAGCTAAGTCGCTGATCAATTGCCATACTTCTTCCGTAGTCTTGTACTTTTTCATAGACCCATTGCTAGCACCTTCCAATGTGGTCCTATCTTGAGATTTCATGCCCTGTGTAAAGTAGCCAAGTAATACTATCTTGTCAATCATATGCTGGGGACATGCTTCTAGAAGATTATTGAAGCGTTCCAAGTATTCATAGAGAGTCTCAGATTCATCTTGAACGATCATGGACATGTCTTTCCTCAGTTTATCAGCAACCTCAGCTGGGAAGAATTTCTCCAAAAATTCTCTTCTAAGCGTATCCCAGTTGGAAACAGTTGTTCTGCATTGAGTGTAGTACCACTCTCTTGCCTTTCCCTCAAGAGAGAATGGGAAGGCTTTTAACAGAATGGAAGTTTCATCAGTGCCATCACGCTTAAGAGTAGAATAAGCAGTCTGAAAATCCTTAAGGTGCTTGATAGGCTCTTGAGTAGGTAAGCCATGAAACTTGGGCATCAAGTTGAGTAGCGAAGACTTTATTTCGAAATCCACAGCCACTGCTGGGTGGTGTGCCTGGAATGGTTGTAGTGAAAATCAGGGGCTCCTTCCTCCTGGATAGTGACTCTCCTAGGTGCTGCCATATCACCTGCACGTAAATCAACTGGATTAGTAGAGAGGGAGCTTGTTTTTTCCTTAGATGACGTTTCAGGTTCGTCCTCAGAGACGACTCACCGACGCCTAGCTTGCCTTATACGTGAAATAGTTCTTTCAATCTCAGGGTGAAATACTGGCAAGCTTGGATTAGGAAGTGAACGCGTCATTTAACGAAAGAAACGTACAGCTCATAGTGACAAAATAAAAAGAAGAAATTGCAATTAAATAAATGCCAATCAATAAATTAGCACACTGTTGCAACTCCTCGGCAACGGCGCCAAAAATTGACGTGGCAGAAATTGGCGAGTTAAGAAATTATTAATAGAAATACGTTGCAGGTACAGTCCTTAACCAGCTGAAAATCCGCCTATCAATTTAGAAGGCTTTTCACAATCTTGAAATTAAAATACTGGGAGGATGAATCCCAGGTCGTCTCCCAGGTCGGCGATGCTGGCGCGTCGCGTGCGATTTCTCTCTCTCTTTTTTTTTATGCAAATGCAGTATGCAGATTAGGTGCAAGATATAGACAGTAGTATGAAGAAGAGTTATAGAAGAAGGAAGATAAGGAGAATAAAAGGAACGATCATACCGTAGTGAGTTGTCTCCCACCTAGCACTTTGCTTTAACGTCCTTAAGTTGGATGCTTCATTAGCTCAGTTTTCTGTTGCGAGTGGATCCCCCAAGAGGAAGATATCTAACTCCTTGTTTTTCGTCACCTTCTCACCATGGTAGAGCTTCAAACGATGTCCATTAACCTTGATGAGTTCAGAGCTTGAAGGGTGACTTAGGTGAAAAACTCCGTACGGCTCAGCCTTCTCGACTCTATATGGACCTTCCTACCTTGATCGCAGCTTGCCTGGCATGAGCCTCAGTCTAGAGTTGTAAAGGAGGACTAAATCCCCAGGTTGGAACTCTTTCCTCTTGATGTGTTGATCATGTACAACTTTCATGTAAAGGCTCTCCAATTCTTGCAGTTGCAACTTCCTTTCAGCTTCGGCCTTCTCAAATCCCATGTTGCATTCCTTTACTGCCCAAAAAGTTTGGGCTCCACTTCAACTAGAATATGACAGGCCTTTCCATAGACTAAGCGAAAAGGACTCATCCCAATGGGTGTCTTGTATGCTGTTTTGTATGCCCAGAGTGCATCTTATAGCCTGGTGCTCCAGTCTCTTCTATGAGGTTTGACTATCTTCTGCAATATGCGCTTTATCTCTCTGTTAGACACCTCGGCTTGCCCATTAGTCTAAGGATGGTAGGCTATTGATACTTTATGAATGATCCCATGCTTCTTCAATAATCCTGTTAGTCTCCTGTTACAAAAATGGGTGCATTGATCGCTCATGATTGCTCGTGGTGATTCAAAGATACAAATAATGTGGTTTCTAACAAAGGAAACAATAGTGTTAGCATCATCAGTACGGGTAGGAATTGCTTCCACCCATTTAGAAACATAATCTACACCTAACAGTATATAAAGGTGGCCATTAGAATTTGGAAATGGACCCATGAAGTCAATGACCCAAACATCAAAAATTTCACAGAAAAGCATTATTTGTTGAGGAATTTCATCCCTCTGGGATATATTACCAAACCTTTGGCATGGACGACAAGATTTACAAAATTCAGCAGCGTCTTTAAAAAGAGTAGGCCACTAGAATCCACAGTCTAAGATTTTCCTAGCTGTTCTTTGAGGGCCAAAATGTCCTCCACTCTCATATGAGTGACAGGCCTCTAAAATGGACTGGAATTCTGATTGAGGCACACACCTTCTAATTACCTGGTCAGTGCCACATCTCCATAAATATGGGTCATCCCATATATAACATTTAGACTCGCTTTTCAGCTTGTCTCTTTGGTGCTTAGTAAAGTTTGGAGGAAAGGTGCGGGTAACTAGATAATTAGCGATAGGTGCATACCAAGGGACTACCTCAGATACTGCTTGTAGGTTATCAAATGAAAAATTATCAACTATAAGAGTGGAGTCATCTTTAATGTGCTCAAGGCAACTCAAGTGGTCTGCCACTAGATTCTGGTTACCACTCCTATCCTTTATTTCTATATCAAATTCTTGTAGTAGCAGTATCCAACGTATAAGCCTTGGTTTGGATTCCTTTTTAGCTAATAAATACTTTAGAGCTGCGTGGTCTGAATACACTACTACCTTAGCACCAAGTAAATAGGCTTGGAATTTATCCAGAACAAAAACAATAGCAAGAAGCTCTTTTTCAGTAGTAGTGTAGTTAGACTGAGCAGTGTCTAAAGTCTTAGAACTACCTAAAGGAATAGTTTCTAATTCATTAATTTTGTCTTTATCTATGCATAAATCCTTTAGAAACTTTGCATATTTAGGTACTTGTTGAATAACATCAAAAAAGGGAACAGTTACCTCAACCTTTTTGAATATTTCTACCATTTTGGGATCAGGTTCCAACTGCTTCCTGGGTTTCCTTGCAAGTTGTGGAAATGGAATAGGAATGGCGTTCTCTACAGTGTCTGCGCCCTTTGGTGCTTCTTCCTGTGATTTAGCATCTTCTTCCTCAGCCATGTCATGTATACCCTTTTCTTCCTCAACATCTTTTATTTCCACTACCTCTTCAGCTGAGGCGTGTTCAGGTGGGTTTGGCTCTTTCTGATTCCTCTCTTGTAATGCGGTTCCAGACCTTAGGGTGATGGCATTAATGCCACCCTTTGGATTGGGTAATGGTTGAGAGGGGAGTCCACCAAAGCTTGAGGACTGGTTGTTGGAGTTGTTCAGTGATCCAATCTGTGAAACAAGGGCTTGCAAAGTAGAATTTAGACCATTCAGAGTAGTAGTAAAGTTGTTTTCCATGGCCTGTTGTCTCTGATCAATATATTGTAGTAACTCATCATTAGGAGATGAAGAGGGATAAGTGATCTGAGAGGTCTACTGAGATGCTTGAGACTATCTTAGATGAGGTGCTCTATTGGCCTGATTCTGATTCTGCTGCCTGAAGTTGTTATTGTTATTCCACCTCTGATTTCCATTGTTATCTCTGCCTCCTCTGTTATGATTGTCCCTCCAATCCTGGTTAGAATTATCTCTCCAGCCTTGGTTAGAGTTATCCTACCATCCATGGTTATAGCTGCCATCCTTGATTGTAACCTTGATTGGGGCAGTCATAGAAGTGATGAGTGGCTGCTACAGTTTGATTTTCCGGTTGGAGTTGCAAACACTCATCAATGTAATGACTGTAATCTGCACAGATTCCACATACTTTTTGTGGAACCAACTGCTGGCTGTACTGTGGTGGAGAAGGCTGAACTTGCTGAGCCTGTTGTTGACTTAGCTACATCTACTTCAGCAAGTTAGTCATTTCACATAAGCTCTGAGCTATAGCAGTAGTCTCTTTGCTAGTGGATACCTCTGCAACAGCTCTTGACCGACTCTGTTTTTGCCTGTGATTCCTAGTAGATTCAGCTAAGTCGCTGATCAATTGCCATACTTCTTCCGTAGTCTTGTACTTTTTCATAGACCCATTGCTAGCACCTTCCAATGTGGTCCTATCTTGAGATTTCATGCCCTGTGTAAAGTAGCCAAGTAATACTATCTTGTCAATCATATGCTGAGGACATGCTTCTAGAAGATTATTGAAGCGTTCCAAGTATTCATAGAGAGTCTCAGATTCATCTTGAACGATCATGGACATGTCTTTCCTCAGTTTATCAGCAACCTCAGCTGGGAAGAATTTCTCCAAAAATTCTCTTCTAAGCGTATCCCAGTTGGAAACAGTTGTTCTGCGTTGAGTGTAGTACCACTCTCTTGCCTTTCCCTCAAGAGAGAATGGGAAGGCTTTTAACAGAATGGAAGTTTCATCAGTGCCATCACGCTTAAGAGTAGAATAAGCAGTCTGAAAATCCTTAAGGTGCTTGATAGGCTCTTGAGTAGGTAAGCCATGAAACTTGGGCATCAAGTTGAGTAGCGAAGACTTTATTTCGAAATCCACAGCCACTGCTGGGTGGTGTGCCTGGAATGGTTGTAGTGAAAATCAGGGGCTCCTTCCTCCTGGATAGTGACTCTCCTAGGTGCTGCCATATCACCTGCACGTAAATCAACTGGATTAGTAGAGAGGGAGCTTGTTTCTTCCTTAGATGACGTTTCAGGTTCGTCCTCAGAGACGACTCACCGACGCCTAGCTTGCCTTATACGTGAAATAGTTCTTTCAATCTCAGGGTGAAATACTGGCAAGCTTGGATTAGGAAGTGAACGCGTCATTTAACGAAAGAAACGTACAGCTCATAGTGACAAAATAAAAAGAAGAAATTGCAATTAAATAAATGCCAATCAATAAATTAGCACACTGTTGCAACTCCTCGGCAACGGCGCCAAAAATTGACGTGGCAGAAATTGGCGAGTTAAGAAATTATTAATAGAAATACGTTGCAGGTACAGTCCTTAACCAGCTGAAAATCCGCCTATCAATTTAGAAGGCTTTTCACAATCTTGAAATTAAAATACTGGGAGTATGAATCCCAGGTCGTCTCCCAACGAGTTGCAGAAAGATGTGCTATTTTATCAATTAGGTGTTTTCAAAAATGGTTGAGTTGATAAACAAAAAATTAATTTAGAGAATTTAATTAATTTTAAATAAAAGCATTGACTGGGAGTAGATTAGTTGGAAGCCCTATTCTTGTTGAAGTACTATCAAGATTAATTAATAATTGAAAGTTGCTCTGCTTGGTTATCCCTTACTAGGTAAAGGAAAGTCAAGCAAGTTGTAAAGCTGTTTCTAGTCACAAGTCCTAATCCTCTCCCTTGGGAAGGACTAGTGTCAATGATTAGAGTGTGATCCAACAATAAACCCAATTATAATTTCTCTCTTGAGTAATTCAACTCAAGGTTTCCTTTCAATCATCTCCCAATCAAGTTATGGAACTACTCACTCATCATAATTATAAACTTCACAGAATTAATGGGGAAAATAAAAGAAGACATAATAAATAATAATAAAAGGGATTAATTGAAAATAAAAATAGTCTATATTAATAACTTGTGAAAATAATCCAATGTCAACTCTGGGGAATTAAGAATATGGAAGAATAAATGAAAAGTAAATAACAGACTATAGTAACTGGTAGCGGAGGTAGACTGGTGGACGAAATTATGATCATCAATAATGGCTCTTTGGTATGTGCATCTGTTAACTCAGCACTTTCTTTCCACAACTTCACTCAACTAATCAGCAAGTGTACTGGGTCGTCCAAGTAACAAACCTTACGTGAGTAAGGGTCGATCCCATAGAGATTGTTGGTATGAAGCAAGCTGTGGTCACCTTGTAAATCTCAGTCAGACGGATAATAATTGGTTTTGGAATTTCGAAAATCAAATAATAGTAAATAAACATAAAATAAAGATAAAGTTACTCATGTAATCCAATGGTGGGAATTTCGGATAGGTGTATGGAGGTGCTGTGTTCCTTTTAGTTTTTCATCATTCCTTTCTATGGCAAGTTGTATGTAGGGCATCATCGTTGTCAATGGCTACATCCCATCCTCTCAGTGAAAAAGGTCCAAATGCTCTGTCACAGCACGGCTAATCATCTGTCGGTTCTCAATCAGGTTGGAATAGAATCCAGTGATTCTTTTGCGTCTATCACTAACGCCCAGCCTTCAGGAGTTTGAAGCTCATCACAGTCATTCAATCCCGGAATCCTACTCGGAATACCACAGACAAGGTTAGACTTTCCAGATTCCCATGAATGCCGCCATCAATTCTAGCTTATACCACGAAGATTCTGATTAAGGAATCCAAGAGATATGCGCCCGATCTAAGGTAGAATGGAAGTGGTTGTCAGTCACGCGCGTTCATAGGTGAGAATGATGATGAGTGTCATGGATCATCACATTCATCAAGTTGAAGTGCAACGAATATCTTAGAACAGGAATAAATCGAATTGGATAGAAAATAATAGTAATTGCATTGAAACTTGAGGTACAGCAGAGCTCCACACCCTTAATCTATGATGTGTAGAAACTCCACCGTTGAAAATACATAAGTGAAAGGTCCAGGCATGGCCGATGGCCAGCCCCCATGATCTGAGAACTAATAGTCCCAAGATATCTAATAGACTAGTAAAAAGTTCTATTTATACTAAACTAGCTACTAGGATTTACAGAGGTAAATAATTGATGCATAAATCCACTTCCAGGGCCCACTTGGTGTATGTTTGGGCTGAGCTTGATCTATCCACGAGCTGAGGCTTCTCTTGGAGTTGAACGCCAAGTTGTAACGTGTTTTGGGTGTTTAACTCCGGTTTGTGACGTGTCTCTGGCGTTTGACTCCAGACAGCAACATGGAACTGGCGTTGAGCGCCAGTTTACGTCATCTAATCACGAATAAAGTATAGACTATTATATATTTTTGGAAAGCTCTAGATGTCTACTTTCCAACGTTGTTGAGAGCGCGCCATTTGGCGTTCTGTAACTCCAGAAAATCCATTACGAGTGCAGGGAGGTCAGATTCCAACAACATCAGCAGTCCTTTGTCAGCCTCCTATCAGAGTTTTGCACAGGTCCCTCAATTTCAGCCAAAAAATACCTAAAATCACAGAAAAACACACAAACTCGTAGTAAAGTCCAGAAATGTGAATTTAGGATAAAAACTAATGAAAACATCCCTAAAAGTAACTAGATCATACTAAAAACTAACTAAAAAGAATGCCAAAAAGCGTATAAATTATCCGCTCATCATAGACTCTTCTCAAAAGCTAAAGCCAAAATCTTCAAAATCCTAATTATGAATGTTCAAGTGAGTAAACCTAGGGGAGAAGTAAATTCAGATCTAAAAACTAAAAATTATGCGAAATGAATGTTGTCCCCTGTCTCTGCATGTTCCCTGGCTCTAATCTGTGTTTTTGGGCCGAAAACTAGGTTGAAATCCGGCCCATAAACTCTGCCAGCGACTTCTGAAATTCTGCAGATCGCGCATGTCACGCAGCCACGTCGTATACGCATTCACGTCACTCAACGTTTCTCGTACCACGCGTGCGCGTCGTCCACGCATTCGCGTCGTTCATGCAACTTCCAATCCACACGGTTGCGTCAGTGTGATTTCTTCCTTTTCACGCGGTCGCGTCAGCCATGCGACCGCGTGACTTCTCGCTGGTTACCTCCTCAATTCTTTGTGTTCCTTCCATTTTTGCATGCTTCCTTTCCATCCTTTAAGCCATTCCTGCCCTGTAATTCCTGAAATAACTTAACACACATATCAAGGCATTTAATGGTAATAAGAGATGATTAAATAAAAGAGAATAAAAGCCTCATAAGCATGTTTTCAATCATAGAATATTTTTAGGAAGGAATTGTAATTACATGCAAATCATATGAATAAGTGGGAAAAGACTTGATAAAATCACACAATTAAACACAATATGAATCATAAAATAGTGGTTTATCAGGCTGCTTTAGTGGGAGGTGGTGGTGGGCTGTGGCGGTATATGGAGGGAAGGAGAGTGGAGATGGATCGTTGGGGAAGGAGGGAAAAGTGGGCACGCGAAGATTAGGGTTTCCGTGTCAGGGGTGTTAGTGAATTCAAATCCACGCGGACGCATGGATTATGCAAGAGTGTGGATGAGGCGAAAGTGCAATGACGCAAGAGCATCATTGACGTGACCGTGTGGGTAGGGATGGGTGGTAATGACACGTCCGCGTGAGACATGCGATCGCGTCAACTAGAATCGTGCTAAACGCATGAAACCAGCGTCATTCTGGCACACCTTCTTGTTTCAATTGGTGGGGTAAAAAATTTTCAAGCGACGCGTACGCGTGGTGGGTGTAAGTGAAAATGACGCGTACGTGTCATTGACGCGCACGCGAGGCCCAATTTATGCCTAACGCATACCAGCCACACGATTCCTGCCCAACTTTCTGGGCGTTGGATGGTGACGCCGATTTGGAATCGACGCTCACGCGTGGCCCATGCCAACGCGTGGTAAGGCGTGCTTTTTTTTATGCATAATGCAAATATGAAGATGCTGATGCAAATCTTATGAATGGTACTAGAGGGGAAATAAAATTAAACTAAAAACAAACAAAATAAGAGAAAATTAATGGCCTTGGGAGAGGTGTTTCCAGTGGTTTTGCAAGCTCCACTTCCTTGTACTCCTTTGGGAATTTTCTCAATTTTCGACAAACCTCTTCAACTGCAACCACGTCTCGATCAAAGTCTTCGATTTCTTCCTCATCACTCAAGTCATAAGTTGGAGGTTGAGAAAAGTTTACCCCCACATCGTTTTCGTATTCACTTGGGGAAAATTC
Organism: Arachis stenosperma; assembly: GCF_014773155.1. Classification (NCBI taxonomy): domain Eukaryota; kingdom Viridiplantae; phylum Streptophyta; class Magnoliopsida; order Fabales; family Fabaceae; genus Arachis; species Arachis stenosperma. The sequence goes on along the minus strand of NC_080385.1, from coordinate 83,201,255 downwards.
TTCAAGCTCGAAGAGTTCAATTGTGGATGCAAGTTCATCACTAGAAGAGTTTGATTTATGATCATCACTGCCAAGGGGATTAGCTTCTTGATCTGTTCCGTCCAATTCTGCATAAGATACATGCCTTGAGGGTTGTGCACTATCCTCTTTGGCATCAGTTGTAATTTTCTTGGTAGAATTCTCAGCAATTCTTGATTCTCATGGAGGTTTAACGTCTCCTAAGTCTTCAACCAATTCTTCTTCTTTGATAAATTCGGGTTCCTCTACTTGTTCCGGTACAAAGTCATGCTCTTTACTGTCTATCGGGGCTTCCAGTGTCTCCTTCATACTACGTTCTTCATTAGATTCTCCACATGAAGCCATGGGAGTTCCTTGAACATTCGAATGTTGGGAGGTTAATCGATTTATCGCTTGCTCCAATTGGTGAAGAGTTGCATGAAACTGGTTCACTATTTTCTTGAGACGATCCTTTGATTCTTGTTCCATTGGATATAGGCATGGTGAGTATGGAAGTGGTGATTCTTGGGAGTAGTTGGGTTGGAACTGGGGCTGATACGGGTTAGGGTCATAAGGAGGTGAATGGTTGTAGTTGGCTTGTGAGTATGGTGGTTCAGAGTTATGTTGAAAAGGTAGTTCATAAACACATGGCGGGGCTTGTTGGTAACTACAAGGGAGTCCACCATATCTGTCATCTTGGTACGCACCTCGGAATAGCTCTTGACTATAGTAATTAGATGGAGGTAATTTGTCACGAAGGGGTCTACCATAACCATTGTCTTGGTATGCATCGTAGAATGGTCATTGTCCATGGTACTTTGGAAAGTGTTGTTGCCGAAAAGGTTGATCAGATCCTCGTGGCTCCTTCCATCTTTGATTATTTCAACCTTGATGTATGTTCCTATTATAGCTTCCATTCCTTGCAACAACATTGGAACCAAACTTAAAGCCAGAGGGGTGAGAACTCATAGTAGCTAATAAAAATTAAAAACAAAAATAAAAACAAAAAAATTAAAAGCAAAAGAAAATATTTACAATAACTGATAATAAGGCACACGTTTGTGATTCCCCAGCAACGGCGCCATTTTGACGAACGGATTTCTTTTAGTAAAGAATTTCATCAGAAATAATCACGTTCCAAGTATAGCTTCTAAAGCAGCAACGAATCCATTCGTACAAAAGTTTGGTTGTCACAAGTAACAAAACCCATAAAATTTATAACCAAAGTATTGAAACCTCGGGTCGTCTATCAAGGAATTGCAGGGAAGTATGATTTATTATTGGTTATGGATTTTGTGGGAAATTTAGAGTTTGGGCAATGGGCACAAAATAATTATAAATTAAAGTAATGAAAATTAATAAGAGGTTTTATGTAATTAAATAAAAAGCCTTGACCGGGGGTATGATTAATTGGAAGTTCTATCCTTGTTGGAATTTTCTCAAGTGTAGTATCAAAAAGTTGTTATTTTCACTTAGTTAACCCTTATTAAATAAAGGAAAGTCAAGTGATTGAGCTAACTCTTATTCGCAAATCCTAGTCCTCTCCCTTGGGAAGGTCTAGCGTTAGTAAATACAGAATTAGCCAACAACTTCCAATTTAACTAATCATTTGAGCATTCCACCTCAAGTGTCTCCTTTTAGTCAACCCCCAAGTCAAGTTGGGAGTCTACTCTGTAATTATGCGTACCATCTTTGTTGTTGGGAGTTTGGAATAGAAAAGAGACATGATAATGGAAATAAAATTGAAAGCAATTAAATAAATAATAAAAATTAAGAAGAAACAAATTAAATTAGAAGAGAAATCAAATTAAAGGAACATTGAACCTGGAATTGAGAAGAAGCAATCCTAAAATTAAGAGAAATCCTAAGAGAGAGGAGAAAGCCTCTCTCTCTAGAAAACTACATCTAAAACCTAAAATTGTGTGAATAATGAATGTTGTGTCTCTCTTGTTCCCTTGAATGGATGCATTCCCCCACTTTATAGCATCTAATATGTGTTTTCTGGGCCTGGATTTGGGTGAAAAAGGAGTCCAGAAATCGTTGGGGACGTTTTCTGCAATTTTCTTCATGTGGCGACTGTCACGCATGGGCGTGGGTCACGCGTGCGCATCATTTGGAAGTTTTCCTTGTCACGCGTACGCGTTGCTTGTGTTTTGCGCTAGGCATGCGTTCGCGTCGTCTATGCATGCGCATCGCTTGGGTTCTGCGCGAGTCATGCGTCCGCATCGTCCATGTGTGCGCGTCGCTGCCATTTCTGTCAAAACTTCATTTTCGCGCGTTCCTTCCACTTTTGCATGTTTCCTTTCTGTTTTCTAAGCCATTTCTTCCCTATAAAGCCTGAAAATACTCAACACACGGATCATGGCATCAAATGGTAATAAAGGATATTTAAAATTAATAATTTTATGGTCTAGGAAACATATTTTCACATATATTAAGGAATAAGGAAGGAATTGTAAAACTATGCAATTTATATGAATAAGTGAGCAAAGACTTGATAGAAACCACTCAATTGTGCATAATAAAAATCATAAAATAGTGGTTTATCAACCTCCCCACACTTAAACATTAGCATGTCCTCATGCTTAATCCAAGAGAACTAAAAGAGTGAAGGTAGAATGGTGGAATCTATGCAATGCAGTCTATCTAAATGCAAGCTACCTAAATGAATCATGCAATTCTAATTACTATCCACTTATATACACATAGAGTTTACATGTGGTCAAATTAAGTCAAATTTTTCAAGAAATCATATATTCATAACAAAATTTGAACCATATTAAAATATATTCACAATTGAGTTGAGCTAATCAAAAGAATTTATAAATTTGCAAGACAAGCAATGATTAAACATGGATATATGGAATTTAGCTATTGAACTCTCACTGGATTTGTGTTTACACTCTAATCACTCAGTGTTTGGGGTTAATCACTCTACTCTTCCCTAGTCATGCTTTCTAAAACTTTGTTCTTTATCTTAACCAATCAACAAATATTTAATGTACAAATGCAAACATCATGAGGTCTTTTCAAGGTTGTAATGGGGCTAAGGTAAAGGTGAGGGTGTATATATAAGGCTAAGTGAGCTATAAATTGAATCCTTGTTTGTCTAAGATCTCACCTAACATATACATACTCTATACAATTTTAAAATTATGCCTAGCTACCCAATTTTCCCACTTTTGTATCACATACTCATGTATCAACTTTTCTTTTAATTTTATCACATGTGCATTGATCTTTTACTAAATTTAATATTAGGGTAATTTTGTCCCCTTATTTATTTAATTAATCATAGGAAATTTTTTTTTGTCTGAAAAAGAAACTCAAAATATCAATGCACATGGTATTTTAATTATTTTGGTCTTACATGAGCACGCACCCAAATTTCAAATAATTTATCAATTCAATACCTTCCTATCAACCCAAGTTCCCACGGTTCCCCACACTTAATTGATACACAAAGATTCAAATTGGGATATTTAATTTGTTTGTCTGCTTAAGGCTAGTGATGTGGTAATATTCATAATAAATGGGGATACAAAGGCTCAAGGTGGCTAACAAGGGTGACTTAAAAGGGTAGGCTATTTGGGATAAGTGAGCAAAAGTAAATAATGGCCTCAATCATATGCATGCATGTAAATACATTGAATATTGGACATTTAGAATGAAACAAAGTAAAGTCTGCAAGCATAGAGAAGAAGGGCGAAACACACAGGAATGCAAACTATGGTTAAATAATATAACCATGCAATTAAGCTCAAAAACATACGGGTTGTGTGTTCTTTGGCTCAAAAACCATATATCAGTTATGTATATCATGCAAGTAGAAATTAAGAGTCTCCATTAAACTCAATGTGAATCCTTGAAGGGCTCTTATAAATATAAGTATTTTTCTTGAAAAATGTTGTCAATTTACCAACATTTATTGCTATATATATATGGTGTGTGGATTGTTGTGATTCTAAAAAATTAAAGTTTCTAGTTTACTCTTTATTTTCAATTTGAACCAAATTATCATATGCTAAAAGGGTAAACTAAACTAAATAATCCATATTTTCTATATCACAACTAAATAGACTAAGAGTGCAAATTAAGCTAAATATCTAAGATATATATATATATATATATATATATATATATATATATATATATATATATATATATATATATACACAGCCCAAAATGATAAATGTAATAAAGTAATCAGAAATAAAGCAAAAGAAAATGTGCAAGTACTGAAAGTCAAACAAGATAAAATAAAATAAACTAGGATAAAGGGTTTGAAGGTAGTTCACCAAAATAAAGTTCGCTAGAGATGGCGACCTCCCCACACTTATATAATAGCATTGTCCTCGATGCTCAATCAGGCTGGGTGTGAAGAATCGTCACCTTTGGAGGGGTGTACTGGTGCTATCTGGTGGGCTCTGGCAGGGAAAGTATCTGAGGCTCTGCCTGTATAGGTGCCTGGTGCACGAATTTGTGATTCGCACAACTAACCAGCAAGTGCACTGGGTCGTCCAAGTAATACCTTACGTGAGTAAGGGTCGATCCCACGGAGATTATTGGTTTGAAGCAATCAATGTTTATTTTATTAGTCTTAGTTAGGATGTCAAAGTGTTTAAAATTGTAAGTTGGAATTATTAGATTTGATTGGAAAGATAAACGTGAACAATAGAGTTACTTGTTTATAAAGGACTGGGGAATATGTTGGAGTTTTGGAGATGCTTTGTCCTTTGACTTCAACTCTTCCTTGAAATCCTTCAACACACGCAAGGCTCCTTCCATGGCAAGCTCTATGTAGGGTGTCACCGTTGTCAATGGCTACTTCCCATCCTCTCAGTGAAAACGTTCCTATGCTCTGTCACAGCACGGCTAATCATCTGTCGGTTCTCAATCAGGTTGGAATAGAATCCATTGATTCTTTTGCGTCTGTCACTAACGCCCAGCCCTCAGGAGTTTGAAGCACGTCACAGTCATTCAATCCCAGAATCCTACTCGGAATACCACAGACAAGGTTTAGACTTTCCGGATTCTCATGAATGCTGCCATCAATCCGGCTTATACCACGAAGATTCTGTTGGGGAATCTAAGAGATATTCATTCAGTCTGATGTAGAACGGAGGTGGTTGTCAGGCACACGTTCATGGATTGAGGAAGGTGATGAGTGTCACGGATCATCACCTTCTTCACAATTAAGCGCTAATAAACATCTTAGATAAGAACACGCGTGTTTGAATGGAAAACAAAGGAATTGTGATAAATCATCGAGACGCTGCAGAGCTCCTCACCCCCAACAATGGAGTTTAGAGACTCATGCCGTCAAAAAGTATGTAATTCAGATCTGAAAATGTCATGAGGTACAAGATAAGTCTCTAAAAGTTGTTTAAATAGTAAACTAGTAACCTAGGTTTACAGAAAATGAGTAAACTAAGATAATTGGTGCAGAAATCCACTTCTGGGGCCCACTTGGTGTGTGCTGGGGCTGAGACTAAAGCTATCCACGAGTAGAGGCCTTTCTTGGCGTTAAACTCCAGGTTATGACGTGTTTTGGGCGTTCAACTCCGGATCATGACGTTTTTCTGGCGTTTAACTCCAGACAGCAACATGTACTTGGCGTTCAACGCCAAGTTACGTCGTCTATTCTCGCGGAAAGTATGGACTATTATATATTGCTGGAAAGCCCTGGATGTCTACTTTCCAACGCCGTTGAGAGCACGCCAATTGGACTCCTGTTGCTCCAGAAAATCCATTTCGAGTGCAGGGAGGTCAGGATCCAACAACATCAGCAGTCCTTTTTCAGCCTCAGTCAGATTTTTGCTCAGCTCCCTCAATTTCAGCCAGAAAATACCTGAAATCACAGAAAAATACACACACTCATAGTAAAGTCCAGAAATATGATTTTTGCCTAAAAACTAATAATATTTAACTAAAAACTAATTAAAACATGCTAAAATCTACATGAAATTACCCCCAAAAAGCGTATAAAATATCCGCTCATCACAACACCAAACTTAAACTGTTGCTTGTCCCCAAGCAACTAGATAAATAAAATAGGATGAACAAATTTAAGAAGTAATAATATCTAAGAGTTTTAAATGGAGCTCAGATTCTTATTCAGATGAGCGGGGCTTGGAGCTTTTTGTTTCTGAACAGTTTTGGCATCTCCCTTTATCCTTTGAAATTCAGAATGATTGGCATCCATAGGAACTCAGAATTCAGATAGTATTATTGATTCTCCTAGTTTAGTATGTTGATTCTTGAACACAGCTACTTTATGAGTCTTGGCCGTGGCCCTAAGCATTTTGTTTTCCAGTATTACCACCGGATACATAAATGCCACAGACACATAATTGGGTGAACCTTTTCAGATTGTGACTCAGCTTTGCTAGAGTCCCCAATTAGAGGTGTCCAGAGTTCTTAAGCACACTCTTTTGCTTTGGATCACGACTTTAACCACTCAGTCTCAAGCTTTTCACTTGGACCTGCATGCCACAAGCACATGGTTAGGGACAGCTTGATTTAGCCGCTTAGGCCTGGATTTATTTCCTTGGGCCCTCCTATCCATTAATGCTCAAAGCCTTGGATCCTTTTTACCCTTGCCTTTTGGTTTTAAGGGCTATTGGCTTTTTCTACTGCTCCTTCTTTTTTTTTTTTTTGCAAGCTTTCTTTTTCACTGCTTTTTCTTGCTTCAAGAATCAATTTCATGATTTTTCAGATCATCAATAATATTTTTCGTGTTCCTCATTCTTTCAGGAGCCAATATTCATAAAATTCAAGATAAAAATTATGCACTGTTCAAGCATTCATTCAGAAAATAAAAAGTATTGCCACCACATGTAATTAATTATAATTTTTATTATTAAGAACTCGAAAAATATAGATTACTTCTTTATTCTAAAAAATCTACTACTTTATTCATGCCTGATGATGATGAGAAAAATAAATTATAGCTTAATTGGAAATAAAATCAAAATAGATATACTAATTACTACTACTATATATAACTTCTAAGGTAAAATCCTATACTATCACAAAGTTAAAGCTAGAATTAGAACTTAACAACCTGTATTTTAGGAAGTGGATGTTCCTCTAGTCTGTGGGGTGCCTTCAAGAATTAATTTCTGACGCTTTAGCTCCCTTAAGTTCACATCCTTGCTCTTCCTGTTCCCTTAGGTGCCATGATCTTGATGAGTTTTTGCTCAGTGATCATGGCAAATCACACCAAACTTAGAGGTTTGCTTGTCCTCAAGCAAAATAAAGGATAGAAGAGGAATAGAGGGAGAGGCAATTTCGAAATCCAAAAGATATGATGAGTTGAAAAAGATTTGAAAAAGATTTGGATTGGAAAAAGATTTGTGTTTATAAATTAAGATACATTTGATATTTTTGAAAAAGGGATTTTAGAAATTAGGATTAAAATTTTTGGAATTGAAGGATGATATTTTGAAACATGTTTATGCAAGAAATCATGAATTGAAACATAAAAAATTAGAAAAATTGTGAAGAAAAACGAATTTTACCTCCTCCCCACCATCCTGGCGTTAAACGCCCAACTGCTGTATGGTTTGGGCGTTTAACGCCCAAATGTTGCTTCTCCTGGGCGTTCAACGCCCAGCTGATGCATCTTTCTGGCGTTGAACGCCAGGAAGTCCTTTGTCACTGGGCGTTTTTCTAAACGCCCAGGATGCTGTCAATCTGGCGTTAAACGCCCAGAAGGTGCTTCTTTCTGGCGTTTAACGCCCAGAAGATGCTCCTTTCTGGCGTTTAACGCCCAGAAGGCTACCCTTACTAGCGTTGAACGCCCAGTGGGTGCTTCTTTTGGGCGTTCAACGCCCAAAATGTTTCTTACTGGCTTCTTCACGCCAATAAGCTTCCAATTTCCCTTATAACTCAGTGAATCCAACCAATTGCTATTTTACCTTGAAGATACCTTGACATATACCTGAAAAAATTCAATTAATTAATCAATACGAATAAAATTAAATTTTGTGATTGGCTGGGTTGCCTCCCAGCAAGCGCTTCTTTAATGTCATTAGCTGGACTATTACTGAGTTTTAATCAAGCCTCAGTTTTGAGCATTCTTGCTCAAAATTGCCTTCAAGATAATGTTTGACTCTTTGTCCATTAACAATGAACTTTTTGTTAGAGTCATTATCCTGAAGCTCTATGTATCCATATGGTGATACACTTGTAATGACATATGGACCTCTCCACCGGGATTTTAATTTCCCGGGGAATAATTTGAGCCTGGAATTAAATAGCAGAACTTTCTGCCCCGGCTCAAAGACTCTGGATGACAATTTCTTATCATGCCATCTTTTCGCTTTCTCTTTGTAAATCTTTGCATTTTCGAAAGCATTGAGTCTAAATTCCTCTAGCTCATTTAACTGGAGCAATCGTTTTTCTCCGGCTAACTTGGCATCAAGGTTTAGGAATCTGGTTGCCCAATAGGCCTTATGTTCCAGTTCCACTGGCAAGTGACATGCCTTTCCATACACAAGCTGGTATGGAGAGGTCCCTATAGGGGTCTTGAATGCTGTTCTGTATGCCCACAGAGCATCATCCAAGCTTCTTGCCCAATCCCTTCTACGGTTGATTACAGTCCGTTCCAGGATTCTTTTGAGTTCCCTATTTGAGACTTCAGCTTGCCCATTAGTTTGTGGATGATATAGAGTAGCTACTCTGTGGCTAACTCCATAACGAACCAGAGCAGCATAAAGCTGTTTATTGCAGAAATGAGTGCTCCTATCACTAATTAACACTCTAGGGATACCAAATCTGCTAAAGATGTGTTTTTGGAGGAATTTTAACACTGTTTTAGTGTCATTGGTGGGTGTTGCAATAGCCTCCACCCATTTGGATACATAATCCACTGCCACCAGAATATAAGTGTTTGAGTATGATGGTGGGAAAGGTCCCATGAAGTCAATGCCCCATACATCAAACAACTCAATCTCCAAGATCCCTTGTTGAGGCATGGCATAACTGTGAGGTAGATTGCCGGATCTTTGGCAACTGTCACAATTAAGCACAAACGCTCGGGAGTCTTTATAGAGAGTAGGCCAGTAGAAGCTACTTTGGAGGACTCTTGTGGCTGTTCGTTCACTTCCAAAATGTCCTCCATACTGTGATCCATGGCAATGCCAAAGGATCTTCTGTGCTTCTTCTTTAGGCACACATCTACGGATTACTCCGTCTGCACATCTCTTGAAGAGATATGGTTCATCCCAAAGATAGTACTTTGCATCTGTGATTAATTTCTTTGATTGCACCTTACTGTACTCTTTGGGTATGAATTTCACTGCCTTGTAGTTTGCAATGTCTGCAAACCATGGCACTTCCTGGATGGCAAACAGTTGCTCATCCGGAAAGGTTTCAGAGATCTCAGTGAGAGGGAGGGACGCCCCTTCCACTGGTTCTATTCGGGACAGGTGATCTGCCACTTGATTCTCTGTCCCTTTTCTGTCTCTTATTTCTATATCAAACTCTTGCAGAAGCAACACCCATCTGATGAGTCTGGGTTTTGAATCCTGCTTTGTGAGTAGATATTTAAGAGCAGCATGATCAGTGTACACAATCACTTTTGATCCTACTAAATAGGATCTGAATTTGTCAATGGCGTAAACCACTGCAAGTAGCTCTTTTTCTGTGGTTGTGTAGTTCTTCTATGCGTTATTTAGAACACGGCTAGCATAATAAATGACGTGCAGAAGCTTGTCATGCCTTTGTCCCAACACTGCACCAATGGCATGGTCACTGGCATCACACATCAACTCAAATGGTAAAGTCCAGTCTGGTGCAGAGATGATTGGTGCTGTAACCAATTTAGCTTTCAGAGTCTCAAATGCCTGCAGACACTCTTTATCAAAGATAAATGGCGTGTCAGCAGCTAGCAGGTTGCTCAGAGGTTTGGTGATTTTTGAAAAATCCTTTATAAACCTCCTATAGAATCCTGCATGCCCCAGAAAGCTTCTGATTGCCTTAACATTAGCAGGTGGTGGCAATTTTTCAATTACTTCTACCTTAGCTTGGTCCACCTCTATCCCCTTGTTCAAAATTTTGTGCCCAAGGACAATTCCTTCAGTCACCATAAAGTGACATTTTTCCCAGTTTAAAACCAGGTTAGTCTCTTGGCATCTTTTCAGAACAAGTGCTAAATGGTTAAGGCAGGAGCTGAATGAGTCTCCAAATACTGAAAAGTCATCCATGAAGACTTCCAGGAATTTTTCCACCATATCAGAGAAAATTGAGAGCATGCACCTCTGAAAAGTTGCAGGTGCATTGCACAGGCCAAATGGCATCCTTCTGTATGCAAATACTCCAGATGGGCATGTGAATGCCGTTTTCTCCTGATCCTGGGGATCTACTGCAATTTGATTATAACCTGAATATCCATCCAGGAAGCAGTAGTATTCATGACCTGCTAGTCTTTCTAGCATCTGGTCTATGAATGGTAAAGAAAAATGATCCTTTCTGGTGGCTGTATTGAGCCTTCTATAATCAATGCACATACGCCACCCTGTAACTGTTCTTGTAGGAACCAGTTCATTTTTTTCATTATGAATCACTGTCATGCCACCTTTCTTAGGGACAACTTGGACAGGGCTCACCCAGGGGCTGTCAGAAATAGGATAAATAATCCCAGCCTCTAGTAATTTAGTGACCTCTTTCTGCACTACTTCCTTCATTGCTGGGTTCAGCCGCCTTTGTGGTTGAACCACTGGTTTGGCGTCACCCTCCAGTAAGATCTTGTGCATGCATCTAGCTGGGCTAATGCCCTTAAGATCACTGATGGACCACCCAAGAGCTGTCTTGTGTGTCCTTAGCACTTGAATTAGTGCTTCCTCTTCCTGTGGCTCTAAGGTAGAGCTTATGATTACAGGAAAGGTATCACCTTCTCCCAGAAATGCATATTTTAGGGAAGGTGGTAATGGTTTGAGCTCAGGTTTAGGAGGTTTCTCCTCTTCCTGAGGGATTTTCAGAGGTTCCACTATTTTCTCTGACTCCTCTAGATCAGGCTGGACGTCTTTAAAGATGTCCTCTAGCTCTGATTCGGGACTCTCAGCCATATTGACCTCTCTTACCAGAGAGTCAATAATATCAACACTCATGCAGTCATTTGGGGTGTCTGGATGTTGCATTGCTTTGACAACATTCAACTTGAATTCTTCCTCATTGACTCTCAAGGTTACTTCCCCTTTTTGGACATCAATGAGGGTTCGGCCAGTTGCTAGGAAAGGTCTCCCTAGAATGAGAGTTGCACTCTTGTGCTCCTCCATTTCCAGCACCACAAAGTCAATAGGAAAGGCGAATGGCCCAACCTTGACAATCATATCTTCAATCACGCCTGATGGGTATTTAATGGAGCCATCAGCAAGTTGAAGACATATCCTGGTTGGTTTAATCTCTTCAGTTAAACCAAGCTTTCTGATAGTAGATGCAGGTATTAAGTTGATACTTGCCCCAAGATCACATAAAGCTTGCTTGGTGCAAGTACCCTCTAATGTGCATGGTATCATAAAGCTCCCAGGATCTTTAAGCTTCTCAGGTAAGCTTTTCAGAATGACTGCACTGCATTCTTCAGTGAGGTAAACTTTTTCAGTTTCCCTCCAATCCTTCTTATGACTTAAGATCTCTTTCATGAACTTAGCATAAGAGGGTATTTGCTCAAGTGCTTCTGCAAACGGAATCTTTATTTCAAGAGTCCTGAGATAGTCTGCAAAGCGGGCAAATTGCTTATCCTGTTCCGCTTGGCGGAGTTTTTGAGGATAAGGCATTTTGGCTTTGTATTCCTCAACCTCAGTTGCTGCAGGTTTATTACCTACAGAAGTGGGTTGGGAAGCCTTTTTAGAAGGGTTGTTATCAGCACTTGTATGTGACTGATTCCCCACTGGTATTTGAATGCCAGTGGTGGGAGCTGGAGTGGCGTTAGACGCCACTTCCTTGTTTGTTACTGGCGTTTGAACGCCAGAACCATGCTCCCTTTGGGCGTTCAACGCCGGATTCATGCTTGTTTCTAGCGTTGAACGCCAGGAATGAGCATGGTCTGGGCGTTCAGCGCCAGCTTTGTTCCTCTCTGGGCTCTGATTGTCCTCAGAGGGATTTTGAGTATCCTCTTGTTCATTTCTTGGTTTCCTACTGCTTTGAAGTGACGTATTTAATGTTTTCCCACTTCTTAATTGAACTGCTTGGCATTCTTCTGTTATTTGTTTTGACAGTTGCTTTTCTGTCTGTTTTAATTGTGCTTCCATGTTCCTGTTGGCCATTCTTGTTTCCTGTAATATTTCCTTGAATTCGGCTAGCTGCTGAGTTAGAAAGTCTAATTGCTGATTGAATTCATTAGCCTGATCCACCGGACTGAGTTCAGCAGTTACTGTTTTAGCTTCTTCTTTCATAGAGGATTCACTGCTTAGGTACAGATGCTGATTTCTGGCAACTGTATCAATAAGCTCTTGAGCTTCTTCAATTGTTTTTCTCATGTGTATAGATCCACCAGCTGAGTGGTCTAGAGAAATCTGAGCTTTTTCTGTAAGCCCATAGTAGAAGATGTCTAATTGCACCCATTCTAAAAACATTTCAGAGGGGCATTTTCTTAGCATCTCTCTGTATCTCTCCCAAGCATCATAAAGGGATTCATTATCTCCTTGTTTGAAGCCTTGGATGTTTAGCCTTAGCTGTGTCATCCGTTTGGGAGGGAAATAGTGATTCAGGAATTTTTCTGACAGCTGTTTCCATGTTTTTATGCTGTTCTTAGGCTGGTTATTTAACCACCTCTTAGCTTGATCTTTTACAGCAAATAGAAACAGTAATAATCTGTAGATATCCTGATCTACTTCCTTATCATGTACTGTATCAGCAATTTGTAGAAATTGTGCCAGAAACTCTGTAGGTTCTTCATGTGGAAGACCATAATACTGATAGTTTTGCTGCACCATGATAATGAGCTGAGGATTCAGCTCAAAGCTACTAACTCCAATGGAGGGTATACAGATACTACTCCCATATGAAGCAGTAGTGGGGTTAGCATATGACCCCAGAGTCCTCTTGTCTTGTCCATTCATACTTACTTCCATAATGGAATACAAGAGATAATTTATATGTTGATATTATTTATTTTATAGTAGTGGAATAAATAAAAATGGAATATATATATAAAAAAATATTTTGAAAATATTTTGTGAAAAATTTTTTTCGAAAAATTTGAAATTGAAATTTGAATTTTATATTAAAATTTTCGAAAATATAGTTTTAAAATTGGTTAGAAAATAAATTTTTTTTTTGAATTTTGAATTTTATGATGAAAGAGAAAAACACACAAAAGACACAAGATTTAAAATTTTTAGATCTAATGTTCCTTATTTTCGAAAATTTTTGGAGGGAAAACACCAAGGAACACCAAACTCAAAAATTTTAAGATCAAGACACAAGAAAAACTGAAGAACACCTTGAAGATTCACAAGAACACCAAGAACAAAAGAAAGAACACCAAACTTAAAATTTTTAGAAAACTTTAATAAAATTTTCGAAAATTATGAAAGATTAACAAGAAAACACCAAACTTAAAGTTTGGCACAAGATTAAATCAAGAAAAATTATTTTTGAAAAAGGTTCCAAAGCGTATACCCAATTATCAAGAATATACACCAATACTCTAGCCAATTGGGAATAAATATAACACTTGTTCTAAATATTCCAATTAATGCTTTAAAAAGAACACAAGTGAAACAAGAAAAGACACAAAGCAGGAAAAACTCAAGATCAAACAAGAAAAATAAACAAGAACAACTTGAAGATCAATGAAGAACAAAGAACACAAGTCGAAAATTTTAGAGAAAAATATGAGATATGCAATTGACACCAAACTTAGAACAAGACACTAAACTCACGAAAATTAGCAATTAAAAAAAATAAATTTTTAAAAGAAATTTTTGAAAAGAAACAATCCTATCAAGATTTAATGACTCTATAACAATAAAAAATAAATTATTCCTAATCTAAGAAATAAAATAAGCCTTCAATTGTTCAAACTCAATAATCCCCGGCAACGGCGCCAAAAACTTGGTGCACGAATTTGTGATTCGCACAACTAACCAGCAAGTGCACTGGGTCGTCCAAGTAATACCTTACGTGAGTAAGGGTCGATCCCACGGAGATTATTGGTTTGAAGCAATCAATGTTTATTTTATTAGTCTTAGTTAGGATGTCAAAGTGTTTAAAATTGTAAGTTGGAATTATTAGATTTGATTGGAAAGATAAACGTGAACAATAGAGTTACTTGTTTATAAAGGACTGGGGAATATGTTGGAGTTTTGGAGATGCTTTGTCCTTTGACTTCAACTCTTCCTTGAAATCCTTCAACACACGCAAGGCTCCTTCCATGGCAAGCTCTATGTAGGGTGTCACCGTTGTCAATGGCTACTTCCCATCCTCTCAGTGAAAACGTTCCTATGCTCTGTCACAGCACGGCTAATCATCTGTCGGTTCTCAATCAGGTTGGAATAGAATCCATTGATTCTTTTGCGTCTGTCACTAACGCCCAGCCCTCAGGAGTTTGAAGCACGTCACAGTCATTCAATCCCAGAATCCTACTCGGAATACCACAGACAAGGTTTAGACTTTCCGGATTCCCATGAATGCTGCCATCAATCTGGCTTATACCACGAAGATTCTGTTGGGGAATCTAAGAGATATTCATTCAGTCTGATGTAGAATGGAGGTGGTTGTCAGGCACACGTTCATGGATTGAGGAAGGTGATGAGTGTCACGGATCATCACCTTCTTCACAATTAAGCGCTAATAAACATCTTAGATAAGAACACGCGTGTTTGAATGGAAAACAAAGGAATTGTGATAAATCATCGAGACGCTGCAGAGCTCCTCACCCCAACAATGGAGTTTAGAGACTCATGCCGTCAAAAAGTATGTAATTCAGATCTGAAAATGTCATGAGGTACAAGATAAGTCTCTAAAAGTTGTTTAAATAGTAAACTAGTAACCTAGGTTTACAGAAAATGAGTAAACTAAGATAATTGGTGCAGAAATCCACTTCTGGGGCCCACTTGGTGTGTGCTGGGGCTGAGACTAAAGCTATCCACGAGTAGAGGCCTTTCTTGGCGTTAAACTCCAGGTTATGACGTGTTTTGGGCGTTCAACTCCGGATCATGACGTTTTTCTAGCGTTTAACTCCAGACAGCAACATGTACTTGGCGTTCAACGCCACGTTACGTCGTCTATTCTCGCGCAAAGTATGGACTATTATATATTGCTGGAAAGCCCTGGATGTCTACTTTCCAACGCCGTTGAGAGCGCGCCAATTGGACTCCTGTAGCTCCAGAAAATCCATTTCGAGTGCAGGGAGGTCAGGATCCAACAGCATCAGCAGTCCTTTTTCAGCCTCAATCAGATTTTTGCTCAGCTCCCTCAATTTCAGCCAGAAAATACCTGAAATCACAGAAAAATACACACACTCATAGTAAAGTCCAGAAATATGATTTTTGCCTAAAAACTAATAATATTTAACTAAAAACTAATTAAAACATGCTAAAATCTACATGAAATTACCCCCAAAAAGCGTATAAAATATCCGCTCCTCAGTGCCTGTGGGTCTGTTGGCTGTGTCTGCTGAGGCTCCTCATGCTGGGGCTCTGCCTGCTCAGGTCCTACCTGCTCAGGTCCGGCCTGCTCAGCTTCTGATCGTGCATCCTCCTCCTGGTCATCCGCCTCCTCCTCAGATGGCTCAGATGGTGTGTCAGGCTCGGAGGGGATGTCAGTGTGGCCGGACCGGATCATCAACTTCAAATGCTCATAGCGACGCTTGCTGCGACGCTCAGACAGCTCATATCACCGCTGGTTGCGGCGCTCCATCTGGTCCAGGCGCTCGAATAGGCGGTACACAAGGTGGAAGACGGGCTGGAAGGCAGGTGAGGGTGCTATGGATGTGGGTGGTGCAGCAGGTGCTGAAGGGGCAGCAGAAGATGTGGCTGCATCAGCAGAGGCAGTAATAGAGGGCGGTCTGTAGCCCAGAGCCTGGAACTTCTTGCTGTGTGGAATGATCTTCTTGCAGTCGGCGGCTGGTGGCTTTTCTTCCTCAAGCTCCCAGGATACCTGAGCTCGGTAGCCCAACTGGGTAATCAGATAAGGGAAGGGCAGAGTGCCTCTAACATGGACTTTAGCCATGGAATTCCTGATGAACCGAGGAAGGTACAGGTCTTTGCCTTCCATCACGCACCAGATAAGAGTGATCATGGCAGCTGGCACCTCCGTCTCGTGAGTTCTTGGCATCACATAGTTGCTCAAAATTTGCTGCCATAGCCGAGCCTCATCGTTCAGATAAATGATTTTTTATGCCTTTTGGGTTTACTGTTGACTTACCTATAACCCTGGGGCAGCTGGGTCAATGGATATGGTTCACTTCACTGCTTCCCAATCAAATCACATAAATCTCATATCTTCCTCAGCCTTCTGATAACCATCTGGCTGATCGGATTTAGGCAGGAACTGGAGGATATATTCAATTGCCTCCTCAATGACTAGAATCAGTTTTCCTCTGAGCTGTACTGCATCTAGGGTTGTCTTGTAATAGTTGCAATAGAATTCTCGGACCCAGGATGCATTATCTTCTGTCAAGTCCCTTTCCAGAAAGAACCAGCCTCTCTGTTTTATCTGTTCTGTAGTGTATAGTTGTAGTTCAGCTGGAATTCGGAGGGTCTTTTCCAAGTATAGGTGCCTTTTAGTCCCAAATACATCATATTTTAGTTTACAGTAATGATTTGCGAACTTGATCGGTTCAGTGGCAAGTACTAGTTGATCTGCTTTTTCCTACGGTGAGAAGTTCTTCTCACGCCAAGAATCATCATGCAGGATATTTAACAGGGCGGTAGATGATTGTCCTCTCTTTCTTTTACCCGTGCCTGCTGTAGCTTTGCCATTCCCCTTTGGATCAGACATCCTGAAAAACAGAAGTTCAAGATATAATTTATCAACTCAAAGCAGAAAAATAGGAAGAGAAATAGGGTTCAAGCAATATAAGCATAGATGGGCAAAATAGGGATAAAAGCCAAAGAATGAAATAAGTCAGAAAGATGTAGAGTGTTGGACTGTATGCAAGTTAAAAAGTCAAGGAATTAAAATAAGAGTCACAATCCACGAACTATGATATGCAGAATGCTTGTTAGTCAGGAAACAACAGTTAACATGCCTTGAAATTTGTTGAAGCTATTTAGTTAAAAGCTAAGAGAGAAGTTAGAAAGTTAATGAAGTTAAGAGGTAAAAAGTGAAGTTAAAGTTAGTGGCATGGTATTGTAGTTCCTAGTCAACAAAAATTTGCAAAAACTAGAAGAACAAGCAACTCACATTCAAGCACATATTGAAGATTATTGATCATAAATCATATAAATAAAAGAAGATCAAAATGAATAAAATCATCAACAATGCGATTTAATTAAGAAGGGGACTAGAAGGAGTAGGAATGCTAGCCCACTTGTCCATGAATTAGCTTGGTTGAAACCAATTAGTGCAGAATTCAAAAGTACCAAATCCAATTCATGAAAACGAGTTGAGTGAAACAATTTACGAAAAAATTGGGCAGCATTCCGGCTATAATTTGGACGTTCCCGAAAAATCAAATAGCCGAATAATGCAAATAGCACGACTTTTAAGCAAGATTAACAGCTTATATGAATCCAGAATAGGTAAGAGCAGAAATAGCAAGTATAGGCAATAAGCAAGTTAAGCCAATCCAAAACAGCAATAAGTGATTTAGCTAATCCAAAACAGCAGTATTTAGGTATATGTAATCACCCTGGCTTTAGCAAATTCAGAAAGCAAGCAAGAATATATGATATGGAAGCAATGTATTCGGCTTACTGAATCAATGAGGATAAGGCAAATGTCAACATGAGTTCTAATGTATGTGCAGTTATATAGGCATTGACAATACTAAAATAAGATCCGATGAAGCAAAATAGTATCGAACAGGAATGGAACAGCAGTGAATAGCAACATCAACAGCACAACAATTTTAGAATTACGAAACAGACAAAGCAAACAGCAAGAACGCCACAATTACCAGGCCTAAATCCACTAACCACATCCTAGCTACCTAACCACCTAAAATCCACAACGAACATGCATCGCTAACTATCCTAATTTGAACAGAAGTTGAAAAATATGCAACCTAACTAAATGGAATAGGAAAGAGATTGGCGTGCAGTGGAACCTGGTGTGCGCAGTAACAGAAATTGAACGCGGAGAGAGGGTGGTGGCGTGGTGGTGCTGGTGGGTGGCGTGATGGCGGTGTTGGCTCATGGCAGTGGGTTTGAGATGGGGAATGGGAGGGAGAAGAAAGGGAGAGGAAGAGAAGGGGGGCAGAGGGAAGGGATGTTGGTGTCGCGATGGTGGTGGCTGGCGGTGTTGTTGTGACGGCAGCGGGTTCGGGGTCGGCGATGGGGCAGGGGATAGAAGAGGGGGTAGGGAGGAAAGCAGAAGGAAAAGAGGAGAAGAAGGAGGGGTGAGGGTGAACGGGCGGCGGCTGCTCCGGTGGGAGGTGGTGGTGGGCTGCGGCGGTTTATGGAGGGAAGGAGAGTGGAGATGGATCGTTGGGGACGGGGGGAAAAGTGGGCACGCTAAGATTAGGGTTTCCTGATAAACCGCTATTTTATGGTTTATCTTCTGCTCAATTGAGTGGATTTTATCAATCTTTCATATACTTGTTCATACAAAATTCATGGCTTTACATTGTCCTTCCTGATTTTGTGCTATGATTGAAAACATGCTTCTTTGGCCTTAATTTCACTATGTTTAAATCCTCTTTCATTATCATTCAATGCCTTGATATATGTGTTAAGTGATTTCAGGGATTACAGGGCAGGAATGGCTCAGAGGATGGAAAGGAAGCATGCAAAAGTGGAAGGAATACAAGAAACTGAAGGAACTGCTAAAGATGTATAACCTGACCTCCTGATACTAAATCGACCATAACTTGGACAATAAAGGTCCAAATGAGGCAGTTTTAGTTGCGTTGGAAAGCTAACATCCGGGGCTTCGCAACGATATATAATTGGCTATAGCTCCCTCGAAGCCAGGCGACGCGCACGCATGGATCACGCGGACGCGTGACCTGGCAAAAACCCAATCCGCGCGAACGCGTGGACGATGCTTCCACGTGACTTTGACCCAGTTTTTGGCCCAGAAAACATAGATTAGAGGCTATAAAGTGGGCGAATGCATCAATTGATACTGAACATAACACAACTTTTGATATACATAATTTTAAGATTAGATGTAGTTTCTAGAGACAGAGGTTCTCTCCTCTCTCTTAGGTTTTAGGATTAAGATTTCTCTTAGGTTTAGTTTACTTCTTCTCCAATTTCCAGGTTCAATGTTCCTTTACTTTGGTTTCTCTTCTATTTTTATTTATTCTATTACTTTGATTTATGAATTCTCATGTTTAATTTGATTTCTCTATTTAATGCAATTTGAGATATTTCATATATATGGTTTTTATTTAGCTTTCTATATTCTTGGCTTTGGTTGAGTAATTAGAGACTCTTAAGTTATCAAACTCTTTTGTTGATTGATAATTGGAAGTTGCTAATTGACTTGAATGCCACTAACTCTAGTCTTTCTTTGGGAATTGACTAGGACTTGAGGATTCATATTGATTTATCCACTTGACTTACTTTCATAGTTAGAGGTTGACTAAGTGGAAGCAACGAGCAATTCTCATCACAATTGATAAGTGTAACTAGGATAGGACTTCCAATTCTCATACCTTGTCAAGAGTTTTTATTGTTATTATTCTATTTTCTCTACAATTTACTCTTCTTATTTCTCATCCCCAAAACCCCAATTTACACAACTCATAACCAATAATAAGAACACTTCCCTGCAATTCCTTGAGAAGATGACCCGAGGTTTAAATACTTTGGTTATTATTTATTAGGGGTTTGTACTTGTGACAACCAAACTTTTTCATGAAAGGATTCTCTGTTGGTTTAGAAACTATACATACAACGCAATTACTTTTATGAAATTCTTTACTGGCAGAAATCCAATCGTCAAAATGGCGCCGTTGCCGGGGAATTGCAAACGTGTGCCTTATTATTGGTTATTGTAAATATTTTTTTTCTTTTGCTTGTTTATTTATTTTTGTTTTTAATTTTTATTAGCTACTATGAATTCTCACCCCTGTCGCTATGAGTTTGGTTCCAATGTTGTTGTACGGAATGGACGCTATAAGGAGAACATGCATCAAGGATGGAACAATCAAAGATGGGAGGAGCCACAGGGATTTGATCAACCCTCTTGGCAACAACCACCTCCAATGGACTATCAACAACCATTTTGTGATGCATATCAAGGCAATGGCTATGGTGAGTACTCTTTTGATTATCAATAACCACCACCATATGCTTATGAACCGCCTTTCCAACCTACCTTTAGACCACCATACTCACAAGCCTCCTACAACCAAACACTCCCATACGACCCTAACCCTTATCCACCATATCAACCACCCTATGAGCCATCTGAGCCATACATAGATCAACCCCATTTCCAACCCAATTACTCCCAAGGACCACCACCTCCATATACACCATATCCATATCCATCAATCCAAGAGCCTTATGATCCTACTTATGATATCCGAGCATAACAAGAGTCAAGGAATCGTCTCAAGGATACAATAGATCAATTTCAAGTAACCCTGCGTCAGTTGGACCGAGTGGTAAACCGAATAGCACCCGAAGCTTTCGTGGCTAAAGAATCTCAACTTGAGAACAAGAAATTGAAGTGTGCGGTGCAACAAGTGGAAAAGATGGAGAGTGATGAACCACCACATTCTTATGATGAACCACCCTCTTATCATGAGCCTTTCCTCCCAAATAATGAGCCCTCACATCCACCTCAACCTTCAATGCATGACACTATTGGTGTTCTTCTTCAAGGGCAAAGAGAGATGAAACAGGGAGTACTAGAATTCGCGACTGCCTTGACCGAGGTAGTAAACCGATTAACTTCCCAACATTTGAACACTCAAAGTACTCCCATGGCTACATGTGGAGAATTAAAAGAAGAGCATAGCATGAAGGAGACACTAGAAACTCTGGTGGACAATGAGGAATATGGCTTTGTATTGGAACAAGTGGAGGAAGCCATAATAGTTGCACAGGAAGAAGTGGTTGAAGATTTAGGAGATGCTGAACCTCCATAGGAATAGAATTGTAGAGTACTCCTCCAATAAGATTGAAATTGATGTCAAGAAGGTCAGTGCACAACCTCTATGGCATATTCCTTATGAAGACTTGGATGAGATAGATCAAGAAGTAGGTTCCCTTGGTGATAAAGATCATGCATCAAGTCCTCCTAGTGATAAATCTACATCCGCAAATGAACTCCCTGAATATGAAGACACTTCTCTGATTGAGTCTGAGAATAATGTGGAAGCGAAAATCCTTAGAAAAGGGCAGACGGGAGTTGAGTACGCTTTGTCAAGAACGTTAGAGACTTCTCCACCTAGGTTGTCGTCTACTCCTTCACTTGAGTGGGTAAAACTTATCTCTGTTCGTCTTCCTATCCACTTGAGTACGGTATTCTTAAAACGGATATCCAACTTAGGAAGCTTTCTGGCATAAAGCGTAAGAGGAGACTGTTTAGTGGTTGGAATTGCAAAACAAGGCTCATCAAAGTTGATATTTCAAGGGCTAGATGTAAGGGCTCAACTGGTGATAATTTGGTTAGATCTAAAAAAAGAGTTTGGTACTCCGTAGAGAATTCAGAGTGCCCACCACCCGGATGGAACCATGATGATCAACTTGAAAACGGGTGTAAAATCAAGATTTGGGATCCCGGCATACAAGAAGATCAACTGTGGCAGCTCAAAACTTGTGAAGAACTCCATCCAGGCTTGGAAAATTTACATAGAATAGACAGAGCTTATTGGAAGTCCAAGCATTGGTGGCAGTTTTAGGATGAGTTCAAGCATAAGCCGCCATGACAAGGAACTCACCAAATGTCCAACTTAAGGACTTTAAATAAAAGTGCTAGGTGGGAGACAACCCACCATGGTATGGTCGTTCTTTTTCAGTTTAGTTTTCTTTTGTTTTGCTTAATTCTTAGTTTTATTTTATTTTATTTTTTTCTTAGTGTTCATTCATAATATCTGCATCAGCATTTGCATTTTGCATTCTGCATAAAAAAAATTCGCACACGACGCGTCAGTCAAAGGAGAATTAGCGAAAAAGGGGATTTGAATAGAAAGTCACGCGTGACGTGGCTGGAAGCGCACCTTTGGCACTAACACATGCATGCGAACGCGTCCCTGATACGTCTGCGTCATTTGCGAATCCAGCCATCCACGCGTGTGTGTCACTCACGCGCATGCGTGATCCCGCGAAATCAACGTAAATGGGTGTATGGCAGCAAGTTGTGATGGAGTGGGGCTGGAACCATGCTAGAAGCACAAGCCCTACCACACGAACGCGTGCCCCACGCGTCCGCGTCATTTTAAAAGAAAAGCCATGCATGCGTGCGCGTCACCCACGCGCACGCGTCACCCTAAATTTTGGCAATGTGCAAACGAAATAGAAAGTTGTGCGAACGTGAGGCTGCTCTCGTGCCACTATACTATATCAGCGCCAGAATTCCTATCTTTTCTTCCCCAATCCTAATTTTTCCTTCCTCTTTTCTTACTTACTTATTATCTTTCATTCTATTTTACTTAATTTGTTTGCATATTTTTATTCATTGTATTTCAACTTTATGCATGTTTATATTTTCTTTTCTAAATTTATTATTTTTCCATTGGTGTTACTTGTTCATATTCAACTGTTATATCTTTTCTGGTATTATTTTGGTGCTTAGTGACTTTTTTTCCAATGTTGGGTAATATTATTTTTCTGTCAATGTCAATCTATTACGACACCTGTATTCCTTTTGCATTGACATGAACTTACACTGTCTTTCATTACCCATACTCTTCCTCTTTGTTGCAATGTTTGCACTACTGATATGCCGTTTGCTTCTATTGTTTTCTCAATTGCATGTTGTAGCTACCATGTAAATGAGACCCTTATTATTTGGCATTAACCCATCCATACTTTATTTATTTTCTTATCTTTATTTCTCGGTTACTTTTTTTCTTTTCCTCTTCTTTTAGGATGGCCACCAAAGAAGGGAAAGGGAAACCTCTAAATGGGGGGACAAACAAGTCCATCTGCATAATCCTTGGAGAAAAGTGTCAGTTGGAGCCACCCATCCACTTGTACATCTTAGCATGTGATGATTGGATTTTTGACGGTTTAGAATTTCACTAATGAAATCTCGTTGCAAGTATAGTTTCTAAACCAAGCAATAATCCTTTCATACAAAAAGTTGTTTGTCACAAGTATAAACCCCTAAAATTTATAAACTGAAGTATTCAAACCTCGGGTCATTCTCCCTAGGAATCGTAATGAAGTGTCTTGTTATTGGTTGTGAGTTATATTTGGGGTATTTTAAGATTTTAGACAAGAATTACAAATGACAAGGAAAATAAAATAACAACTAACAAAGCTCTTGGCAAGATATGAGAACTAGAAGTCCTATCCTAGTTATCCTCCTCAATTGTGACCACAAATTGTTCATTGCTACCACTTAGTTAACCTCTAACCATAGAGGAAAGTCAAGTGGATGAATCAATTTGATTCCTCAAGTTTTAATCAACTCCTAAAGGAAAGACTAGCTTTAGAGGCATTCAAATCAATTAGCAACTTCTAATTATCAATCAGCAAAGGAATTAGATAACTCAAAAGTTACTAACTACTCAACCAAAGCCAAGAGGAACAAAAAACCTACTCTAATATCCAACCAAGCATTTTATCAAACACTTGGAAGGTACAAAAGAAAAACAAAGCAAATTGACAACAAGAATAGAATCTAACAACCATTATTGAAAGAAATTAACAACAACAATCAAAAGAAATACATTTATTATGAATTATCTCTAATTGAATTGAAAGAAAATGGAAGGAGCAATAGTAGATCTACAACAAAATATAGAAACAACATAAAGGAAATTACAACAAAAGAGTAGAAGAAGAATGAATGTAACAACAAAGAATTGAAAGGTAGAAGTAGAAGAAAGCAAAGATTAAAACCTAGATCTAAGAACTAAACCTAATCCTAATCCTAATCCTAGAGAGAAGTGAGAGCTTCTCTCTCTAAAACTAACTCTAAACTAATCCTGATGAGTGTGAATGATTGATGATTATCCTTTTGCTCTTCAATCCTTGGCTTTAAATAGCATTTTTGGCGCCAAAGTTGGTTGCAATTGGGCCCCACAACCCTTGAGAATTTGTTGGGTGCGAATTCACTTAAAAATCAAGTATCAACATCAATGCGTACGCGCACAGCACGCGTACGCGTCTATGGGCCATTTCGCAAGGTGCGCGTAAGCGCCTGGTGCGTGATGTGTGGAAAACGATCCAACACAAAACTCACCGGCAAGTGTACCGGGTCGCATCAAGTAATAAAACTCACGGGAGTGAGGTCGATCCCACAGTGATTGAAGGATTGAGCAATTTTAGTTTAGTGGTTGATTTAGTCAAGCGAATCAAGTATTAGTTGAGTGATTTTGTATCCAACAGTAAGTAAATGACAAAAAATGTAAAGGGGAGGGAAGAATTGCAGAAATTAAAGAGAATTGAAAGTAAAGGTGCTGAATCTTAAAGGACAAGAAATTAAATGACCGAAACTTAAAGTGCAAGAAATGTAAATTGCAGTAACTTAAAGTGCAAGAAATATAAATTGCTTGAATGGAAAAGGGATTTGAGGACTGGGAATTCAGAATTTAAGCAAGGAAAATTAAATTGTAGCAATTAATAAAGCAGAAGATGAATTGGAAGTAACTAGAATTCAAATAGGAAGTGAGAATGTAATTGCAGCAGTGGTTCAACATAAGAACCAATAAAAAAGAATTAGATCTCAGGGCTCCAGAGACTAGATAGCAGAGTCTATATCTCAATTGCCTTCCCAGATCCAAGTTCACAAAGCAATTAACAAGAAATTAAAGATTGAAGCAGTAAAAGAAATTGGATTCAACTCAATTATGCAGAAGGGAAATTAAAGAGATCTTGAATGGAGATTGAGACAGAAATTCCTCAATTCTTCACACCCAAAACTCAAACAAGAAAAGTAAAAAGTGCTCAAGCAAGAACGAGGAAGAAGAGAGATCAATTCTCCTTCCCAATTCTCTAAAATCTCAGTTCCAAGCTCTCAAAATCAAGTCTAAAGATGTGAAAATTCAAAAATCAAAAGAAAGGTTCAAAAGATCCCCCTAATTACATCAAACTATCTCCTATTTATACACTTTCTATTCTTGGATTTTGGAATTTGGATGGGCTTTTGATTTGGTGAAGAAATGAATTAAATTGGATTTTTAATCCAATTTTTAGCCCATGAGAGATTAGCTTCCAGGAGGCTGCCCAGCCCTTGTGGAGGGCAGAGCAGGGAAATTGTGTGCGTGCTGAGTGTGGGACATCAGGATGCTGCCCTGCCCTTGCGGAGAGCAGGGCAGTGTGCATCATGGTGCGTTTAAAATATTTTGCGTGCCAAGTCTTGGACATCATTAGGGTAGCGCTCAAGTGGTGCAGCTTCCTTGCTTTCTTAGTGAAGCCTTCGTGTTCGAGACTTAGACAGTTTCCTTTGATTTTTTCTTGCATGGAGCCCGATATTGCTCTTGAGGAGGGCAGGGCAGAATTTCTTTGGAAACTTGGTTCATTATGCTGCTCTCTTGGAGAGCAGTGTGCTCTTGTGGGGAGCAGTGTTTGCTTCCTCCTTCTATGTTGCGCCACACTTCTCCTTCTTTCACCACACCATTTTCTTCCCATGGCCACACTTCTTAAGCCACGTTTTTCTTCTTTTCTTCTTTTCTTCACCTACAAGAAATCAAAGCAACCATTCAAAGTATCTCCAAACTCATAAGGTTTATAATTCATTAAAATTCCATTAATTTTAGCTCAAACCTCATGATTTAGCATCAATTTAATGGTGGTTGTTTGATTTAAAGAAGTTATGCATTTTCATTCCAAATTGCTTACTTAGGATGCAAGAAAGTGCATAAAGACTAGTGAAACAAGTGAAATTAGCTTGAAAAATGGGTATATGATGACTTGTCATCACAACACCAAACTTAGATCTTGCTTGTCCCCAAGCAAGCATCAAAATTAAGAGGAAATGAAATGAAAAAAGAAAAGCATACATATCCTTATTAGGCATATAGCAAAACTTGATTCATGGAGTTTTTATGCAGACAATGATAACTCAGTTATTGGTTGCTGTTACATAACATACACTTTTCCTCAAAGGCTTACTAGACTTGCTGTTATAAGGTTTACTCTTTACTTGCTCCCTTCCTAACTTTTCTTTTCTCATTTTGCTTAACAAGCTTATTCTTCTATGAAGGCTTGGTGTCCAATGTTGCAGTAGCCTTTGGCTTTATTTTTACTCAACATCTTTCCACCACAGACACATGGCTCACTATTTTCTCCTAGGATCATTGATGCCCAGCATCTCTTTGGATAACTAAATGTTATGTATCTAAGTTGCTCTTTATTGTGGACTTTCAATTGGCCATCCCAAATCAGTTGATCTAAGTGACCGGGTTTTGAAATACCCCTCAGAATTTACTTGTCCAAGCATATCCTAGTACAAGAACACCACAGGCATGTGTCCTAGGGTCCAAGCTATTGGTGTCCAGCCTTTATTCTTTGTTTTTCTTGCCACATTGGCTTTTTCTTCTTCCTTTTCTTTCTGTTTTATTTTGTTCTCAAGGGATTTTTTTTCTTTACTGATAGGAACCTTTATAACAGCAAGCTAGCTCACACTTCAATGAAAATGACATTATGCAGCAATTATTTCATGAGTTATGCATTTAATCAAACACATACACCACCATTAACTTCCATTCTAACTTATGCAACATTGGATATTTACTTTCTAGTTCAAATATTTCTCTTTTTTTTTCATGCAGATGGGAAACAAAACAGAATTCAAGCTAAGTGATGAATGACAAGCACTTATGCAAATAAGCATTCTTAACAAACAACTTCACTTGCAACTAGATAAACACTTTAGCAAGATATATAAGGGTTCCCAGATTCAAGGCAATTTATAGCAGTAAGGAGTAAGTTTAGATACAACCTTTGAAGTTGCAGCCCTTTGATTCTCCTTTCTGTTGTATCCCTTTTGAGTCACAATGCAAATTGTCTTCAATTGTTGGCTAATTTCCTACATAATTCTCAAAAGTTGCTTGCTTCTCAAGCCCTTAAATGAATGGTTAGTATACATAAATTGAGTGTGTCTTTTGGATTTATTTTGGTGTGGGAACACCAAACTTAATTGCTTGCCACTTCCTCTGATGCAACATGTTAACCATATGTGAAACCTTGTATCCTTGCTAAAGGTTATGGAATTAAAGCTAAAAAAACAGTTAAATAGTTGAATAATTTGTCTGATTGCTTGGAGCTAGCATTGTGCAGGAAGTGAGAATGTTTTTTTAAATGAGATTTTGGTGGAACACCAAACTTAGAATCCTTCATTCTCCCTTAAATTGTTTTGGTGTGCAACACCAAACTTAGCTCCTTACAATACAGACCAATTATTCAACATTTTTATTGAAATAGCTATGAAAAGAAACTACATCAGGTTGGGTTGCCTCCCAACAAGCGCTCTTTTAATGTCACTAGCTTGACATTCCTTATTCTTGCTCAACTTCCAAAGTATTTCAGGATCAAAAGGTGTGGATTCATTGCTCCTTCCTCCTGTCACAAAAGCAGAAACACAAATAGAACCAGAAACTAAAACAGAGCACTCTGTAACTTGAGTGCAGAGAGACTTAGTAGAGGCAAAGTCTCGAACAGTTAGTGTGTTAGTTAAAAATAAAGAAAAAGTGCATGATCTAGACCACCACTTCACTTAATCATTGTCAATCTATTTCAATCCCCGACAACGGCGCCAAAAACTTGATGTGTGGAAAATGATCCAACACAAAACTTACCGGCAAGTGTACTGGGTTGCATCAAGTAATAAAACTCACGGGAGTAAGGTCGATCCCAGAGGGATTGAAGGATTGAGCAATTTTAGTTTAGTGGTTGATTTAGTCAAGCGAATCAAGTATTGGTTGAGTGATTTTGAATCCAACAGTAAGTAAATGACAGAAAATGTAAAGGGGGAGGGAAGAATTGCAGAAATTAAAGAGAATTGAAAGTAAAGGTGCTGAATCTTAAAGGACAAGAAATTAAATGACCGAAACTTAAAGTGCAAGAAATGTAAATTGCAGTAACTTAAAGTGCAAGAAATATAAATTGCTTGAATGGAAAAGGGATTTGAGGACTGGGAATTCAGAATTTAAGCAAGGAAAATTAAATTGCAGCAATTAATAAAGCAGAAGATGAATTGGAAGTAACTAGAATTCAAACAGGAAGTGAGAATGTAATTGCAGCAGTGGTTCAACAGAAGAACCAATAAAAAAGAATTAGATCTCAGGGCTCCAGAGACTAGATAGCAGAGTCTAGATCTCAATTGCCTTCCCAGATCCAAGTTCACAAAGCAATTAACAAGAAATTAAAGATTGAAGCAGTAAAAGAAATTGGATTCAACTCAATTATGCAGAAGGGAAATTAAAGAGATCTTGAATGGAGATTGAAACAGAAATTCCTCAATTCTTCACACCCAAAACTCAAACAAGAAAAGTAAAAAGTGCTCAAGCAAGAACGAGGAAGAAGAGAGATCAATTCTCCTTCCCAATTCTCTAAAATCTCAGTTCCAAGCTCTCAAAATCAAGTCTAAAGATGTGAAAATTCAAAAATCAAAAGAAAGGTTCAAAAGATCCCCCTAATTACATCAAACTATCTCCTATTTATACACTTTCTATTCTTGGATTTTGGAATTTGGATGGGCTTTTGATTTGGTGAAGAAATGAATTAAATTGGATTTTTAATCCAATTTTCAGCCCATGAGAGATTAGCTTCCAGGAGGCTGCCCAGCCCTTGTGGAGGGCAGAGCAGGGAAATTGTGTGCGTGCTGAGTGTGGGACATCAGGATGCTGCCCTGCCCTTGCGGAGAGCAGGGCAGTGTGCGTCATGGTGCGTTTAAAATATTTTGCGTGCCAAGTCTTGGACATCATCAGGGTAGCGCTCAAGTTGTGCAGCTTCCTTGCTTTCTTAGTGAAGCCTTCGTGTTCGAGACTTACTGGGAGCATTTTGGCCAATTTTTGGCTTATTTGCCTTTGTGAGTAGTGCTACTTCTTTCCTTCTTGTACTTGGGTTCGAAACCCATGGGTGGCACTTGGAGACAATTTCCTTTGATTTTTTCTTACATGGAGCCCGATATTGCTCTTGAGGAGGGCAGGGCAGAATTTCTTTGGAGGCTTGGTTCATTATGCTGCTCTCTTGGAGAGCAGTGTGCTCTTGTGGAGAGCAGTGTTTGCTTCCTCCTTCTATGTTGCGCCACACTTCTCCTTCTTGCACCACACTATTTTCTTCCCATGGCCACACTTCTTAAGCCACGTTTTTCTTCTTTTCTTCTTTTCTTCACCTACAAGAAATCAAAGCAACCATTCAAAGTATCTCCAAACTCATAAGGTTTATAATTCATTAAAATTCCATTAATTTTAGCTCAAACCTCATGATTTAGCATCAATTTAATGGTGGTTGTTTGATTTAAAGAAGTTATGCATTTTCATTCCAAATTGCTTACTTAGGATGCAAGAAAGTGCATAAAGACTAGTGAAACAAGTTAAATTAGCTTGAAAAATGGGTATATGATGACTTGTCATCAGTGCGCGCGCGCGTCCATAGGCAAGTTCAACTCTTTGGCTTTTCATGATTTCTCCAGTTTGCATGATTTCCTCTTCACTCCTTTGATCCATTCCTAGCCTTTTCAATCCTGAAATCACTTAATAAATAAATCAAGGCATCTAATGGAATCAAAAGGAGATTAAAATCATTAAGTTAAAGGCCTAAAAAGCATGTTTTCATATCTAAGCACAAATAAGGAGACAATCACAAAATCATGCTAATTCATTGAATAAATGTGGGTAAAAGGTCTTAAAATCTCCTAAAATCAATACAAGATAAACCCTCAAAACGGGGTTTATCAACCTCCCCACACTTAAACCAAGCGTGTCCTCATGCTTAAACCAAGAATGAAGTAAGGGTATGGCATTTATTCAATGAGAACTAACTAAATGCAATCTACCTATATGTAACTATCTAAATGAATGCAATTGCTTGGTCAAAATAAATGAATTCCCAAGAAGCATATATGCATAAGGGCTAAGGACTAACAAGTCTAATTCACAATTGGATTGAGTTATTAAATATTTTTACAAACTTGCATGAAAAGAGATGATCATAGGTGGAGACATGTAATTGAGCATCAAGCCCTCACCGGATGTGTTTGCACTCTATTCGCTCAAGTGTTTAGGGTCGATTCACTCAATTCTCCCCTAATCATGCTTCCCAAGATTTGTTCTTCTTCTAACAATCAACATATATTTCATGCATGCATACATCTATCATGAGGTCTTTTCTTTAGGTTGTAATAGGGTTAGGGTCAAGGTAGGATGCATATATGGTCAAGTGGGCTTGAAATTTGAATCTTTGATAAGCTTAAACTTCCGACCTATCCTATGACATCCTATACAATTAAGTTCTAACCTAACTACCCATTTATCTCACTTTTTCACATACTCATGTATTTTCTTTTTCATTTCACAGCACTTATGCATTGATTTTATTGAGCTACACTTTGCTTAGGGGCATTTTGTCCCCTTTTTATTGTTTTTCTTCTTTTTTCTTTCTTTTTCTTTATTTTTCTATTTTTTTCTTTTCTTTTAAGCTACATATAAGAATATCAATGCATAAGGTCTATACATTTAATCGATACATGAGTATGCACCTAATTCCCAATATTTACATCAAAAATACAAAACTACCCTTTTATTCCCCCAATGTCCCAAGATTCCCACACTTGAATGATACACACACACTAGCCTAATCTAATCAAAGATCCAAATAAGGTCATTTGTTGTTTTCCGCTTCATGTCTTGTAATGTGCTAAAATAAGAACAAGTGGGTTAAGCGTAGGCTCAAAGTTAGCTTACAATGGAAGATAAAAGGTAAGGCTATTTAGGTAAGTGAGCTAAATGAAATGATGGCCTCAATCATATAAGTTCATGAATACACAAAATAATGGACATAAAGAATCAAACAATTCAAAAATTACAATCATAGAAAGAGAACAATGCACACAAGAAGGAAAAATAAGTGGTTATAAGGTATAACCACACAATTAGGCTCAAATCTCACTTGCTTGTGTTCTTAGCTCAAAACATGATCCACAATATATATAATTCAAGCAAGTTCTATGAAAAGTTTTCACTCAAATCAACTGGTGCCCTATAGATAGAAATCCTTGAAAATTTTCATTATTTTGACTGAGCTTATTGTGTATATATATGCAAAATTTAAGAAAATGCAAGTAAAAATCCTAAAATCTTAGAATGAAATGCAAAAGTGTTGGGATTAGAAATTTGTCACCCAAAATCACTAACCGGTCGGACGACCTCCCCACTCTTAAAAGTTTGCACCGTCCTCGGTGCATTGAAAGATGAGCAAGGGGTACGGCGACTCTCCGGATTGCTACCTTCAGCTGGTAGGTCAACCGGTTGCTGCATGTTCTTTATCCTGCTTCCATTTTTGCTTGTGGTGCATCACTCATGAAAAACAGAAAATAACACCATAAGATGAGAAGATATAAAAGCAAGGAAGCATAAATGTTGGAATGAGGTACTAATCACTAGAATTGAGTGAGTGAATTAATGTGACATTAATGACAAATACGTGTGTGAATTCTAAATTGCACGCGATTTAGAACACACACTAACATGAAAGGCTAAGTCACAAAAGAAGCATGCACTTCACTTATCCTGGTGTGCTTGGGATGCGTGCTTGAGATGCTTTAAGTAAACTTGTAAGGTAAAACAAGCATTGAAGAAGCATGAAAGCATTCAAGTCAAACACATATGGATGCATATAATCATAACATAATGTATTAAGGTAAATGCTCAACATCCATAAAGAAATTGCCTAATCAAGGAGAGAGTTCAAATCACATGGTGGCCAAATCATGCAATTCAAAAAGATTAAACATGCTTGTAGGCATTTCTCATCACTTGGAATTCTTAAAAGGTAAGCATGAAAAACTCAAAACCAAGTAGCAAATGATAACCTCGATCATAGAATCCAACAAAGATTATAAACATAATGATGCTAAGATAGCATCCCTTTTGAATACTTGGTGCACGAAATTGTGATCTCTAATAATGGCGGTCAACCTAGTATGCGCGTTTATAATCTCAGCACTTTCTTCACAACTTCGCACAACTAACCAGCAAGTGCACTGGGTCGTCCAAGTAATAAACCTTACGTGAGTAAGGGTCGATCCCACGGAGATTGTTGGTATGAAGCAAGCTATGGTCATCTTGTAAATCTCAGTCAGGCGGATTCTAATGGTTATAATGGTTTTCGAATATAAAGATAAATTAAGCATAAAATAAAGATAACGATAAAGATACTTATGCAATTCAATGGTGGGAATTTCAGATAAGCACATGAAGATACTGTGTTCCTTCTGAATCTCTGCTTTCCTACCGCTTTCATCCAATCATTCTTACTCCTTTCCATCGCAAGTTGTATGTTGGGGGATCACCGTTGTCAATGACTACCATCCGTCCTCTCAGTGAAAATGGTCCAGGTGCGCTGTCACCGCACGGCTAATCATCTGTTGGTTCTCGATCATGCAGGAATAGGATCCATTGATCCTTTTGCGTCTGTCACCAAGCCCTACAGTCGCGAGTTTGAAGCTCGTCACTGTCATTCAATCCCTGAATCCTACTCGGAATACCACAGACAAGGTTTAGACTTTCTGGATTCTCAAGAATGCTGCCAATGGATTCTAGCTTATACCACAAAGATTCTGATTAAGGAATCCAAGAGATATTCATTCAAGCTTAATTGCATGTAGAACGAAAGTGATTGTCAGGCACACGTTCATAAGTGAGAAAGGTGATGAGTGTCACATAATCATCACATTCATCAGGTTCTTGAGTGCGAATGGATATCTTGGAATAAGAACAAGCGTGAATTGAATAGAAAAACAATAGTAATTGTATTAATACTCGAGGAATAGCAGAGCTCCACACCTTAATCTATGGTGTGTAGAAACTCCACTGTTGAAAATACATAAGTGATGAAAGTCCAAGCATGGCCATGAGGCCAGCCCCCAAAATGTGATCAAGGGATCAAAAGATAATCCAAAGATCAAAAGATGTAAATACAATAGTAAAAAGTTCTATTTATAATAAACTAGTTACTAAGGTTTACAGAAATAAGTCTAAGTGCAGAAATCCACTTCCGGGGCCCACTTTGATGTGTGCTTGGGATGAGCTTGAGCTTTACACGTGTAGAGGCTTCTCTTGGAGTTAAACGCCAAGTTGTAATGTGTTTTTGGCGTTTAACTCTGGTTTATGACGTGTTTCTGGCGTTTTACTCCAGAATGCAGCATGGAGCTGGCGTTGAATGCCAGTTTGCATCATCTAAACTTGAATGAAATATAGACTATTATATATTTCTGGAAAGCCCTGGATGTCTAATTTCCAATGCAATTGAGAGCGCGCCATTTGGAGTTCTTTAGCTCTAGAAAATTTATTTCGAGTGTAGGGAGGACAGAATCCAATAGCATTAGCAGTCCTTTGTCAGCCTCCTATCAGATTTTTGCTCAGGTCCCTCAATTTCAGCCAGAAAATACCTGAAATCACAGAAAAATACACAAACTCATAGTAAAGTCCAGAAATGTGAATTTTGCATAAAAACTAATAAAAACATCCCTAAAAGTAACTAGATCCTACTAAAAACTACCTAAAAACAATGCCAAAAAGCGTATAAATTATCCGCTCATCACAACACCAAACTGAAATTGTTGCTTGTCCCCAAGCAACTGAAAATCAAATAGGACAAAAAGAAGAGAATATACTATAAATCTCAAAATATCAATGAATATTAGTTCTAATTAGATGAGCGGGAGTTGTAGCTTTTTGCTTCTGAACAGTTTTGACATCTCACTTTATCCTTAGAAGTTTAGAATGATTGACATCCATAAGAACTCAGAGTTCAAATAGTGTCATTGATTCTCCTAGTTAAGTATGTTGATTCTTGAACACAGCTACTTTTATAAGTCTTGGTTGTGGCCCTAAGCACTTTGTTTTCCAATATTACCACCGGATACATAAATGCCACAGACACATGACTGGGTGAACCCTTTCAGATTGTGACTCAGCTTTGCTAAAGTCCCCAGTTAGAGGTGTCCAGAGCTCTTAAGCACACTCTTTTTGCTTTGGATCATGACTTTAACCACTCAGTCTCAAGCTTTTCACTTGGACCTTTATGACACAAGCACATGGTTAGGGACAGCTTGATTTAGCCGCTTAGGCCTGGATTTTATTTCCTTGGGCCCTCCTATCCATTGATGCTCAAAGCCTTGGATCCTTTTTACCCTTGCCTTTTGGTTTTAAGGGCTATTGGCTTTTTCTGCTTGCTTTTTCTTTTTCTTTTATTATATTTTTTTTGCTTTTTTTTTCGCAAGCTTTTTTTTTCACTACTTTTTCTTGCTTCAAGAATCAATTTTATGATTTTTCAGATCATCAATAACATTTCTCTTTTTCATCATTCTTTCAAGAGCCAACAATTTTAACATTCATAAACAACAAGATTAAAAATATGCACTGTTCAAGCATTCATTCAGAAAACAAAAAGTATTGTCACCACATCAATATAATTAAACTAATTTCAAGGATGAATTCGAAACTCATGTACTTCTTGTTCTTTTGTATTAAAAACATTTTTCATTTAAGAAAGGTGAAGGATTCATGGAATTATTCATAGCTTTAAGACATAGTTACTAAATACTAATGATCATGTAGTAAAGACTCAAAACATAGAAAAACATAAAGCATAAAATCGAAAAACAGAGAGATAAGAACAAGGAAGTTAAGGAATGAGTCCACCTTAGTAAGGGTGGCGCCTTCTTCTTGAAAAACCAATGGTGTTCTTGAGCTCTTCTATGTCTCTTCCTTGCCTTTGTTGCTCCTCCCTCATAGCTCTTTGATCTTCTCTAATCTCATTGAGAATGATATAGTGCTCTTGGTGTTCCACCCTTAATTGGTTCATGTTATGACTCAATCCTTCTAGAGAAGTGTTGAGTTATTCCCAATAGTTGTTTGGAGGAAAATGCATCCCTTGAGGCATCTCAGGGATTTCTTGATGATGAGCTTCCTCATGCGTCTCTTGAGATCCATGAATGGGCTCTCTTGTTTGCTCCATCCTCTTCTTAGTGATGGGCTTGTCCTCTTCAATGAGGATGTCTCCTTCTATGACAACTCCATCTAAGTTGCATAGATGACAAATGAGATGAGGAAAAGCTAGCCTTGCCAAGGTAGAGGGCTTTTCAGCTACCTTGTAGAGTTCTAGAGAGATCACTTCATGAACTTCTACTTCCTCTCCAATCATGATGCTATAGATCATGATGGCCCGATCCACAGTTACTTCGGATCGGTTGCTAGTGGGGATGTTGGAGTGTTGGATGAACTCCAACCATCCTCTAGCCACAGGCTTAAGGTCCAGTCTTCTCAATTGAACTGGCTTGCCTTTTGAGTCTCTTTTCCATTGAGCTCCTTCCACACATATGTCCATGAGGACTTGGTCCAACCTTTGATCAAAGTTGACCCTTATAGTGTAAGGGTGTGCATCTTCTTGCATCATAGGCAAGTTAAACGCCAACCTTACGTTTTCTGGACTGAACTCTAAGCATTTCCCCCGAACCATTGTAAGCCAATTCTTTGGGTTTGGGTTCATGCTTTGATCATGGTTCCTAGTGATCCATGCGTTTGCATAGAACTCTTGAACCATTAAGATTCCGACTTGTTGAATAGGATTGGAGAGAACTTCCCATCCTCTTCTTCTAATCTCTTGTCGAATCTCCGGATATTTGCCCTTTTTGAGCTTAAAAGGGACCTCAGGGATCACCTTTTTCTTGGCTATAACTTCATAGAAGTGGTCTTGATGGGCTTTTGAGATGAATCTCTCCATCTCCCATGACTCAGAGGTGGAAGCAATTGCCGTCCCTTTCCTCTTTCTTGAGGTTTCTCTAGCTTTAGGTGCCATCAATGGTTATGGAAAAACAAAAAAAGCTATGATTTTGCCACACCAAACTTAGAATGTTGCTCGCCCTCGAGCAAAAGAAGAAAGAATAGAAGAAGAAGATATAGAGGAGAGGGGGAGAGGTGTGTGTTTCGGCCAGGGGGGAGAAGAGAGGGTTGTGTTGTGTGAAAATGAAGAAGGATGAAGGGGTTTATATAGTGGAGGGGGAGGGGTTGGGTTCGGTCATTTAGGGTGAGCTTGGGTGGGAAAGAGATTTTGAATTTGAAGGTAGGTGGGGTTTATGGGGAAGAGAGGATGGATGTGAGTGGTGAAGAGATGATGGAGAAAAGTGATTGAGGTGATTGGTGAATGATGTTTGGGGAAGAGTGTTATGAAAAGGTGTGTGATGAGCGGATAATTTATACGCTTTTTGGCATTGTTTTTAGTATGTTTTAGTTAGTTTTTATTATATTTTTATTAGTTTTTAGTTAAAATTCACTTTTCTGGACTTTACTATGAGTTTGTGTGTTTTTCTGTGATTTCAGGTATTTTCTGGCAGAAATTGAGGGACCTGAGCAAAAATCTGATTCAGAGGCTGAAAAGGACTGCAGATGCTGTTGGATTCTGACCTCCCTGCACTCAAAGTAGATTTTCTGGATCTATAGAAACCCAATTGGTGCGCTCTTAATTGCGTTGAAAAGTACATATCCTGGGATTTCAAGCAATGTATAATAGTCCATACTTTGTCCAAGATTTGATGGCCCAAACAGGCGTTCCAAGTCAGCTCAAGAATTCTGACGTTTAACGCCGGAAATGGCACAAGAATGGGAGTTAAACGCCCAAACTGGCACAAAAGCTGGCGTTTAACTCCAAGAAAAGTCTCTACACATGAAAGCTTCAATGCTCAGCCCAAGCACACACCAAGTGGGCCCGAAAGTGGATTTTTATGTCATTTACTCATCTTTGTAAACCCTAAGCTACTAGTTCTCTACAAATAGGACCTTTCACTATTGTATTTTCATCTTTTGATCACTTTAGATCTTAGGATCATCTTTGGATGTCTAGTTCTTAGATTATGGGGGCTGGGCTCATGGCCATGCCTAGACCTTATTCTTATGTATTTTCAACGGTGGAGTTTCTACACACCATAGATTAAGGTGTGGAGCTCTGCTGTACCTCGAGTATTAATGCAATTACTATTGTTCTTCTATTCAATTCAGCTTATTGATGAGCGGATAATTTATATGCTTTTTGGCATTGTTTTTAGTATGTTTTTAGTATGTTTTAGTTAGTTTTTATTATTTTTTATTAGTTTTTAGTTAAAATTCACTTTTCTGGACTTTACTATGAGTTTGTGTGTTTTTCTATGATTTCAGGTATTTTCTGGCTGAAATTGAGGGATCTGAGCAAAAATCTGATTCAGAGACTGAAAAGGACTGCAGATGCTATTGGATTCTGACCTCCCTGAACTCGAAGTGGATTTTCTGGAGCTACAGAAACCCAATTGGCGCGCTCTCAATTGCATTGGAAAGTAGACATCCTGGGCTTTCCAAAAATGTATAATAGTCCATACTTTGCCTGAGATTTGATGGCTGAAACAGGCGTTCCAAATCAGCTCAAGAATTCTGGCGTTTAATGCCGGAACTGGCACAAGAATGGGAGTTAAACGCCCAAACTGGCACAAAAGCTGGCGTTTAACTCCAAGAAAAGTCTCTACACATGAAAGCTTCAATGCTCAGCCCAAGCACACACCAAGTGGGCCCGGAAGTGGATTTTTATGTCATTTACTCATCTTTGTAAACCCTAAGCTACTAGTTCTCTACAAATAGGACCTTTCACTATTGTATTTTCATCTTTTGATCACTTTAGATCTTAGGATCATCTTTGGATGTCTAGTTCTTAGATTATGGGGGCTGGGCTCACGGCCATGCCTAGACGTTATTCTTATATATTTTCAACGGTGGAGTTTCTACACACCATAGATTAAGGTGTGGAGCTCTGCTGTACCTCGAGTATTAATGCAATTACTATTGTTCTTCTATTCAATTCAGCTTATTGATGAGCGGATAATTTATACGCTTTTTGGCATTGTTTTTAGTATGTTTTTAGTATGTTTTAGTTAGTTTTTATTATATTTTTATTAGTTTTTAGTTAAAATTCACTTTTCTGGATTTTACTATGAGTTTGTGTGTTTTTCTGTGATTTTAGGTATTTTCTGGCTGAAATTGAGGGATCTGAGCAAAAATCTGATTCAGAGACTGAAAAGGACTGCAGATGCTGTTGGATTCTGACCTCCCTGCATCCGAAGTGGATTTTCTGGAGCTACAGAAGCCCAATTGGCGCGCTCTCAATGGCGTTGGAAAGTAGACATCCTGGGTTTTCCAGCAATGTTTAATAGTCCATACTTTGCCCGAGATTTAATGGCCCAAACTGGCGTTCCAAATTAGCTCAAAATTGCCCGGCGTTAAACGCTGGAACTGGCACAAGAATGGGAGTTAAACGCCCAAACTGGCACAAAAGCTGGCGTTTAACTCCAAGAAAAGTCTCTACACACGAAAGGTTCAATGCTCAGCCCAAGCACACACCAAGTGGGCCCAGAAGTGGATTTTTATGTCATTTACTCATTCTCACTTATGAACGCGTGCCTGACAACCACTCCCGTTCTACAAGCAAACAAGGCCTGAATGTTTATCTCTTGGATTCCTTAACCGGAATCTTCGTGGTATAAGCTAGAATTGATGGTGGCATTCTAGAGAATCCGGAAGGTCTAAACCTTGTCTGTGGTATTCTGAGTAGGATTCAATGATTGAATGACTGTGACGAGCTTCAAACTCCTGAAGGCTGGGCGTTAGTGACAGACGTAAAAGAATCAATGGATTCTATTCCAACCTGATTGAGAATCGACAGATGATTAGCCGTGCCGTGACAGGGTGCGTTGAACATTTTCACTGAGAGGACGGGACTGTAGCCACTGACAACGGTGATGCCCAACATACAGCTTGCCATGGAAAGGAGTAAGAAGGATTGGATGAAGACAGTAGGAAAGCAGAGAGTCGGAAGGGACAAGCATCTCGATTCGCTTATCTGGAATTCTCACCAATGAATTACATAAGTATCCCTATCTTTATCTTATGCTTTATTCATATATCATCTATAACCATTTGAATCTGCC
This sequence comes from Arachis stenosperma, assembly GCF_014773155.1. Classification (NCBI taxonomy): domain Eukaryota; kingdom Viridiplantae; phylum Streptophyta; class Magnoliopsida; order Fabales; family Fabaceae; genus Arachis; species Arachis stenosperma. The sequence continues at coordinate 83,161,847 of NC_080385.1, read as the reverse complement.
TGACTGAGATTCACAAGGTGACCATAGCTTGCTTCATACCAACAATCTCTGTGGGATCGACCCTTACTCGCGTAAGGTTTATTACTTGGACGACCCAGTGCACTTGCTGGTTAGTTGTGCGAAGTTGTGAAATTATGTTTAGACCATGGTATTGCGCACCAAGCTTTTGGAGCCATTACTAGGGACTGTTTAAGTTGTGAAAAGTAGAGATCACAATTTCGTGCACCACTTATTCTTGTTCTAAGATATCACTTGTTCCTCAACTTGATGAATGTGATGATCCGTGACACTCATCATCATTCTCACCTATGAATGCGTGCCTGACAACCACCTCCGTTCTACCTTAGATTGAGTGGATATCTCTTGGATTCCTTAATCGGAATCTTCGTGGTATAAGCTAGAATTGATGGCGGCATTCAAGAGAATCCGAAAGGTCTAAACCTTGTCTGTGGTATTCTGAGTAAGATTCAAGGATTGAATGACTGTGACGAGCTTCAAACTCGCGATTGTGGGGCATTAGTGACAGACACAAAAGAATCACTGGATTCTATTCCGACATGATCGAGAACCGACAGCTGAATAGCCGTGCTGTGACAGAGCGCGTTGAACATTTTCACTGAGAGGACGGGACTGTAGCCATTGACAACGGTGATGCCCAACATACAGCTTGCCATGGAAAGGAGTAAGAAGGATTGGATGAAGACAGTAGGAAAGCAGAGAGACGGAAGGGACAAAGCATCTCCATACGCTTATCTGAAATTCTCACCAATGAATTACATAAGTATCTCTATCTTTATTTTATGCTCTATTCATAAATCATCCATAACCATTTGCATCTGCCTGACTGAGATTTACAAGATGACCATAGCTTGCTTCCTACCAACAATCTCCGTGGGATCGACCCTTACTCGCGTAAGGTTTATTACTTGGACGACCCAGTGCACTTGCTGGTTAGTTGTGCGAAGTTGTGATAAAGAGTTGAGATTGCAATTGAGCGTACCATGTTGATGGCGCCATTGATGATCACAACTTCGTGCACCAGTGTGAGAGAGAGGGATAAGGTAGGTGGGGATCCTGTGGGGTCCACAAATCTTGAGGTGATCCAGTGGGGTCCACAGATCCTGAGGTGTCAAGGATTTCTCATCCATGCACCCTTTAGGCGTGTTAAATTCCATCTATATGCAATCCTGGCGTTTAACGCCAGACTGCAGCTTGTTTCTGGCGTTAAACGCCCAAATGTAGCCTATTTCTGGCGTTTAACGCCAGCCAGATGCCTGTTTCTGGTGTTAAACGCCAGCTTGGTGCTTGTTTCTGGCGTTAAACGCCAGACAGATGCTTGTTTCCGGCGTTTAAACGCCAGACAGCTCTTCCTCCAGGGTGTGCTTTTTCTTCTGCTATTTTTTATTCTGTTTTTAATTTTTGCAATTGTTTTGTGCCTCCACATGATCATAAACCTAATAAAACATAAAATATCAATAGAAATATAGATATATAAAAATTGGGTTGCCTCCCAATAAGTGCTTCTTTAATATCAATAGCTTCACAGTGAGCTCTCATGGAGCTTCACAGATGTTCAGAGCATGATGAGGGCCTCCCAACACCAAACTTAGAGTTTGAATGTGGGGGCTTCTCAACACCAAACTTAGAGTTTGGTTGTGGCCTCCCAACACCAAACTTAGAGTTTGATTGTAGGGGCTTTGTTTGACTCTGTATTCAGAGAAGCTTATCGTGCCTCTTTTCCATGTTCACAGAAGGATAACCTTGAGCTTTAAACACAAGGTAGTCCCCATTTAATTGAAGGACTAGCTCTCCTTTGTCAACATCAATCACAGCTCCTGTTGTGGCTAGGAAGGGTCTTCCAAGGATGATGCATTCATCCTCATCCTTCACAGTGTCTAGGATTATGAAATCAGCAGGGATGTAAAGGCCTTTAACCTTCACTAACACGTCCTCTACCAATCCATAAGCTTGTTTTATTAACTTGTCTGCCATCTCTAATAAGATTCTTGCAGCTTGTACCTCAAAGATCCCTAGTTTTTCCATTACAGAGAGTTGAATAAGATTTATACCTGACCCCAGGTCACACAGAGCTTTCTTAAAGGTCATGGTGCCTATGGTACAAGGTATTAAGAGTTTACCAAGATCTTGTTTCTTTTGAGGTAAAGTTTGCTGAACCCATGTATTTAGTTCACTAATGAGCAAGGGAGGTTCATCTTCCCAAGTCTCATTACCAAACAACTTGGCATTCAGCTTGATGATGGCTCCTAAATATTGAGCAACTTGCTCTTCAGTTACATCTTCATCCTCTTCAGAGGAAGAATAGTTCTCAAAGCTCATAAATGGCAGAAGGAAGTTTAATGGAATCTCTATGGTTTCTATATGAGCCTCAGATTCCTTTAGGTCCTCAATAGGGAACTCCTTTCTGTCTGGGGGACGTCCCATGAGGTCTTCCTTATTAGGATTCACGTCCTCCCCTTCCTCTTTGGATTCGGCCATTTTGATTATATCAATGGCCTTGCACTCTGATAAACCACTATTTCTGGTTTATCTTGTACTTAATTGAGTGGTTTTTATCAACTCTTTACGCACTTATTCATATTATTCGCATGTTTTACTTTTTCCTTCCATATTTTGTGCTATGATTGAAAACATGCTTCTTTGGGCTTTAAATTTGCTATGTTTAATCCTCTCTTATTACCATTCAATGCCTTGATATGTGTGTTAAATAATTTCAGAGATTACCGGGCAAGAATGGCTCAGAGGATGGAAAGGAAACATGCAAAAGTGGAAGGAATACAAGAAGTTGAAGAAGTTGCTAAGCTGTCCAACCTGACCTCTTTGCACTCAAACGAGCATAACTTGAGCTACAAAGGTCCAAATGATGCGGTTTTAGTTGCATTGGAAAGCTAACATATGGGGCTTCGCAAAGATATATAATTTGCCATAGCTGCTCTGATGTTAGGCGACGCGAACGCGTGGATGACGCGCCCGCGTCGCATCTGCGAACTTCAATCCACGCAAACGCGTGGACGACGCTTCCGCGTCACTTTCCCGCGACCTGAACGTACCAGAAAATGCTAGGAGCGATTTCTGGCCTATTTCTGACCCAGTTTTCGGCCCAGAAAGCACATATTAGAGGCTATAAAGTGGGGAAATCCATTCTTTCATCATACACATCATACAACATACAGTCATACATAGTTTTAGGATTTAGATGTAGTTTTTAGAGAGAGAGGCTCTCTCCTCTCTCTTAGGATTTAGGATTAGAATTCCTTTTAAAGGATTTAGGATTTCTTATTCTCAATTTTCAGGTTTAGTTTTCCTTTTATTTATTTTCCCAATTTAATTTATGAACCTTTCTATGTTAGATTTGATTTCTTTTATTAATGCAACTTGAGGTATTTCAGATTTATGATTGCTTTCTTTTATTTATTATATAATAATTTGGATTTTTCTCTTTTGGCTTTGGTTGAGTAATTGGTGACACTTGAGTTATCAAACTCAGCAGTTGATTAATATTTGAAGTTTGCTGGTTAATTTGGATCCCTCTAAAGCTAGTCTTTCCTTAGGAGTTGACTAGGACTTGAGGAATCAAATTAATTGGTCCACTTGACTTTCCTTTATTTAGTAAGGGTTAACTAAGTGGGAGCAACGGACAATACGCATCACACCTGATAAGGATAACTAAGATGGGATTTCCAATTCTCACACCTTGCCAAGAGATTTTCTAATTATTAATTTATTTTTCTTATCAATTAAATTACTTGTTCAAACCTTTTCAAAACCCCAAAATATACCTTTGCATAACCAATAATAAATCATACTTCCCTGCAATTCCTTGAAAAGACGACTCGAGGTTTAAATACTTCGGTTATCAATTCCAAAGGGGTTTGTTACTTGTGACAACCAAACGTTTGTACAAAAGGATTTTCTGTTGGTTTAGAAGCTATACTTACAACGCGATTATATTTTTATAAAATTCTTTATTAGCAAAAATCCTAACGTCATACTCTCTTTTTGGATTCTCTTCTGTATTGCTTAGGAGAGTACTAGGAGGAGTTTCAGTGATTTTCTTACTCAGCTGGCCCACTTGTGCCTCCAAATTTCTAATGGAGGACCTTATTTCATTCATGAAACTTAAAGTGGCCTTAGATAGATCAGAGACTATGTTTGCTAAGCTAGAGTGGCTCTGCTCAAAATTTTCTGTTTGCTGCTCAGATAATGATGGAAAAGATTTGCTATTGCTAAACCTGTTTCTTCCTCCATTGATATTATTTAAGCCTTGCTTCTGTGGATCCTTCCATGAAAAATTTGGATGATTTCTCCATGAAAGGTTATAGGTGTTGCCAAAGGCTTCACCCATGTAATTCACCTCTGCCATTGCAGGGTTTTCAGGATCATAGGCTTCTTCTTCAGAAGATGCCTCTTTAGTACTGTTGGACGCATTTTGCAATCCATTCAGACTCTGAGAAATCATGTTGACTTGTTGAGTCAACATTTTGTTCTGAGCCAATATGGCATTTAAAGCATCAATTTCAAGAACTCCCTTCCTCTGAGGCATCCCATTACTCACAGGATTCCTTTCGGAAGTGTACATGAACTGGTTATTTGCAACCATTTCAATGAGTTCCTGAGCTTCTGCAGGTGTTTTCTTTAGGTGAATAGATCCACCTGTAGAATGGTCCAGTGACATTTTAGACAATTCAGACAGACCATCATAGAATATATCCAGAATGGTCCATTCTGAGAGCATGTCAGAAGGACACTTTTTGGTCAGTTGCTTGTATCTCTCCCAAGCTTCATAGAGGGATTCACCTTCTTTCTATCTGAAGGTTTGAACATCCACTCTAAGCTTGCTCAGCTTTTGAGGAGGAAAAAACTTGGCTAAGAAAGCTGTAACCAGCTTATCCCAAGAGTTCAGGCTATCTTTAGGTTGGGAGTCCAACCATACTCTAGCTCTGTCTCTTACAGCAAAAGGGAAAAGCATAAGCCTGTAGACCTCGGGATCAACCCCATTGGTCTTAACAGTATCACAGATCTGCAAGAATTCAGTTAAGAACTGAAAAGGATCTTCTGATGGAAGTCCATAAAACTTGAAATTCTGTAACATCAGAGAAACTAATTGAGGCTTTAGCTCAAAGTTGTTTGCTCCAACGGCAGGAATTGAGATGCTTCTTCCATGGAAACTAGAATTTGGTGCAGTAAAGTCACCAAGCATCTTCCTTGCATTGTTGTTGTTGTCATTATTTTCGGCTGCCATCTCCTCTTCTTTTTCGAAAATTTTTGTAAGGTTTACTCTGGATTGTTGTATTTTAGCTTCTCTTATCTTCCTCTTCAGAGTCCTTTCAAGTTCAGGATCTGCTTCAACAAGAATGTTCTTGTCCTTGCTCCTGCTCATATAAAAAAGAAGGGAACAGAAAATAATAATAGGGATCCTCTTTACCACAGTAGAGAGACTCCTTTATATGAGTAGAAGAAAATAAGAAGAAAATCCGAACACAGATAGAGGGGAGAAGAGGGTTCGAATTTTTGGTGAGTAGAAGAGAAGTGTTAGTAGATAAATAGATAAATAGAAGAAGATGAGAGGGAGAGAATTTCGAAAATTGTTTTTGAAAAAAAGGTTAGTGATTTTCAAAAATTAAGAGGAGAAATAAAATAAAATTAAAATTAAAATGTAAAACAATTAGTTAATTAAAAGAATTTTGAAAAAGGGTGAGGAATTTTTGAAAATTAGAGAGAGAAAAGTAGTTAGGTGGTTTTGAAAAAGATAAAAAGTAGTAGAACAAAAAAAAAGTCAATTAGTTAGTTGAAAAAGATTTGAAAATCAATTTTGAAAAGATAAGGAATTAGAAAAGATTTTTGAAATTGATTTTGAAAAAAAAATATGATTGAAAAGATATGATTGAGATTTGTTTTGAAAAAGATTTGAAAAGGAAATAAAAAAGATTTGATTTTTAAAATTAAAATTAATTACTTGACTAACAAGAAACTAAAAGATATGATTCTAGAATTTAAAGATTGAACCTTTCTTAACAAGAAAGTAACAAACTTCAAATTTTTGAATAAATCACATTAATTGTTAGTAAAGTTTTTGAGAATTATGAAATAAAATTAAGAAAAAGATTTTGAAAATCAATTTTAAAAAATTTTCAAAAGTATTAAAGAAAAATGGAAAAGATTTGATTTTTGAAAAAGTTTTGAAAAGATAAGATTTTTTAAAATTGAAATCTTGACTTGACTAACAAGAAACAACTTATTTTAAAAATTTTTGACTGAGTCAACCTAAAGATTTTGAAATTTATGAGTAAAATAAGGAACAGATATTTTTTTATTTTTTTGAATTTAATGTGGAAAGAGAAAAACAACAAAATGACTCAAGACATAAAAATTATCAATCAAAACAACTAATGCATGCAAGAACACTATGAATGTCAAGATGAACACCAAGAACACCTTGAAGATCAAGATGAACATCAAGACTTATTTTTGAAACATTTTCAAGAAAGGAAAACATGCAAGATACCAAACTTAGAAATTTTCAATGTTTAGACACTATGGATTAAAAAATGCATATGAAAAACAACAAAAGACACAAAACAACAAAATATGAAGATCAAACAAAGAAAATCCTCAAGAACAACTTGAAGATCATGAAGAACACATGCATGAGTTTTCGAAAATATTTTAGAAAAATTAAAACATGCAAGACACCAATTTAAAAATTGACACTAGACTCAAACAAGAAACACAAAAATATTTTTTTTTTGAATTTTTCGAAAATAAATTTTGGAAAAACGAAAACAAATAAAAAATTTTTGAAACATTTTTGAAAACTTTTTGAAAAGAAAATTACCTAATCTGAGCAACAAGATGAACCGTCAGTTGTCCAAACTCAAACAATCTCCGGCAACGGCGCCAAAAACTTGGTGCAAGAAATTGTGATCTCTAACAATGGCGCTCAACCTGGTATGCGCGTTTATAATCTCAGCACTTTCTTCACAACTTCGCACAACTAACCAGCAAGTGCACTGGGTCGTCCAAGTAATAAACCTTATGTCAGTAAGGGTCAATCCCACGGAGATTGTTGGTATGAAGCAAGCTATGGTCATCTTGTAAATCTCAGTCAGGCAGATTCTAATGGTTATAATGGTTTTCGAATATAAAAATAAATTAAGCATAAAATAAAGATAACGATAAAGATACTTATGCAATTCAATGGTGGGAATTTCAGAGAAGCGCATGAAGATACTGTGTTCCTTCTGAATCTCTGTTTTCCTACTGCTTTCATCCAATCATTCTTACTCCTTTCCATGGCAAGTTGTATGTTGGGGGATCACCGTTGTCAATGACTATCGTCCGTCCTCTCAGTGAAAATGGTCCAGGTGTGCTATCACCGCACGGCTAATCATCTGTCGGCTCTCGATCATGCAGGAATAGGATCCATTGATCCTTTTGCGTCTGTCACCACGCCCTACAGTCGCGAGTTTGAAGCTCGTCACAGTCATTCAAACCCTAAATCCTACTCGGAATACCACAGACAAGGTTTAGACTTTCCGGATTCTCAAGAATGCTGCCAATGTATTCTAGCTTATACCACAAAGATTCTGATTAAGGAATCCAAGAGATATTCATTCAAGCTTAATTGCATGTAGAACGAAAGTGATTGTCAGGCACACGTTCATAAGTGAGAATGGTGATGAGCGTCAAATAATCATCACATTCATCAGGTTCTTGAGTGCGAATGGATATCTTGGAATAAGAACAAGCGTGAAATGAATAGAAGAACAATAGTAATTGTATTAATACTCGAGGAATAGCAGAGCTCCACACCTTAATCTATAGTGTGTAGAAACTCCACTGTTGAAAATACATAAGTGATGAAGGTCCAGGCATGGCCGTGAGGCCAGCCCCCAGAACATGATCAAGGAATCAAAAGATAATCCAAAGATCCAAAGATGTAAATACAATAGTAAAAAGTTCTATTTATACTAATCTAGTTACTAGGGTTTATAGAAATAAGTCTAAGTGCAGAAATCCACTTCCGAGGCCCACTTTGATGTGTGCTTGGGCTGAGCTTGAGCTTTACACGTGCAGAGGCTTCTCTTGGAGTTAAACGCCAAGTTGTAACATGTTTTTGGCGTTTAACTCTGGTTTATGACGTGTTTCTGGCGTTTTACTCCATAATGCAGCATGGAGCTGACGTTGAACGCCAGTTTGCGTCGTCTAAACATGAATGAAGTATGGATTATTATATATTTCTGGAAAGCCCAGGATGTCTACTTTCCAACGCAGTTGAGAGTGTGCCATTTGAAGTTCTGTAGCTCTAGAAAATTTATTTCGAGTTCAGGGAGGTCAGAATCCAACAGCATTAGCAGTCCTTTGTCAGCCTCCTATCAGATTTTTGCTCAGGTCCTTCAATTTAAACCAGAAAATACCTGAAATCACAGAAAAACACACAAACTCATAGTAAAGTCCAGAAATGTGATATTTGCATAAAAACTAATAAAACCATCCCTAAAAGTAGCTAGATCCTACTAAAAACTACCTAAAAACAATGCCAAAAAGCGTATAAATTATCCGCTCATCAATACTCAGCAGCAATTAGTGGTAAACAAGAATAACTATCCAATACTTATAAAGAAAAAGAGAAAAAGAAATGAAAACTAAGTAAAACTAACTAATTAACTAACTAACTAACTAAAATAAATGGTTATCAATGGTGTTTGGAAGTGTTGGATGAGGGGTAGAAGAAGGGAAGAAAAAAGGGGATGGAAAGAAATGGAAAGAGGATGAGGAAAGAAAAGTGTTGAGAAAAGGTGATCCGTGCGTACGCGTACATGCCACGTGCGCGTGGATGATGTCCAAGAGGATCGGTGCGTGCGCGCAGCGTACGCGATCGCGCAGACTGAGTTGTGCTGGGGGCACGGTGTCAGCCTAAGATTGGCCCAACTCTATGGAATATGTACGAGGAGGGCAAGTGGTGTTATCGGCGCGGGCGTGCATGGTGCGCTTATGCGTCCATAGTTGCCAAAAAGACGCGTACGCCTCAGGTGCGCATACGCGTGAATTGGTTTGTGCCTTAGGCCCAATTTCTGTACAATTCAGGCCTAACTCTCGGGTTAATGTATGGAACGTGGAAGTTCTCACCCCACGCGTACGCGTGCATGGCGCGTCCGCGTAGGTTGGCGAAAATGCTGGAAGTGCGCATACGCGTACAGTGCGCGTATGCATGGATGGTGCTCTGTTTTTCAAAATTTTTCTATGTTTTTGTACAAATCCGAGCATTCCAAACCTCCAAACAGCTATCAAAACACGCTAAAACCTTATTCAGCATATTAAACTACCAAATATACTCAACTAACTAATCAAAATATGAAATTAAACTAATTCTACCAATATTTACAAAAGGGGAAAATAAAAAGAATTTACCATGGTGGGATGTCTCCCACCTAGCACTTTTGTTTATTGTCCTTATGTTGGAATTATGGGGAGCTCCTCATCAAGGTGGCTTGTGCTTGAATCCATCCATGAACATCCACCAATGTTTGGAATTCCAATGAGCTCCATTCTTCAAATTCAATTCTCCCAAGCTTTGATGGAGTTCTTCATAGACTATGGGCTCCCAAAGAAGATCCTCCTTGTGCGATCCGGGATCCCACACTTTATTTTCGCACCCGTATTGAAGTTGATCATCATTGATCCATCCGGGTGGTAAGCAAGAGGAATTCTCAAGGTGATACCAAACTCTCCTTTTAGACCCATTCAATTGAGCACTAGCCCAACCCTTGCATCTAAACCTTGAAGTATCAACCAAAATGAGCCTTGACTTACAACGACAACCACTAAACATTCTCCTTTTACGCTTTATCCCACAAATCATCCTAAGTTAACCATTCGTTTCAAGCAAACCATACTCAAGTGAGACAATAAAGCTAATAGAAATGAGTTTCACCCACTCAAGTGAAGGAATATATGACAACCTAGGCAACAAAGCTTCCAAAGATCTTGACAAAGCATACTCAACTCCCGTCCTTCTTTTTCTAAGGACTTCCACCTCTTCACAAGATTTTTCAAATCCAATCCTTTGTTTGTCAATTTCATCTAACTCTTCTCCATCACTCAAATCATAAATGGGAAGTTGAGATAAATCTACCTCCACATCGCTTTCTTCTTCATCGGGAGAAGGTTCGTCAAGTTCAAATGATTCACCACCACTAGGATTTGATGCTTGATCTTTATCTCCAAGGGGACTCGATTCTTGCTCTATTCCTTCAAAGTCTTCATATGGGATATGCCTTGGAGGTTGTGCACATTCCTCCTCAACATCAACTTCAATCTTCTTGGAGAGGCTTTCTATAACTCTAGCTTCCCAAGGAGGTTCCGCATCTCCTAAGTCTTCAACCACTTTCTCCTCTTCTTCAATAGTCATAGGTTCCTCCAATTGTTCTAACACAAAGTGGCGTTCCTCCTTTTCCACCGGAGTTTCCAATCTCTTCTTCATGCTATGTTCATCTTTTGATTCTCCACATGTAGCCATGGGAGTTCCTTGAGTGTCCAAAAGTTGGCATGCTAGCCGGTTTACCACCTCGTCCAAGGCGGTCATGAATTATTGCACATCCCTTGTCATCTCCTCTTGTCCTTGCACAAGGACATCAAAGATGTCATCTATTGGAGGTTGGGGTGGATGGGAGGGTTCATTGTTTTGGAGGAAGGGTTCATAATAAGAGGGTGGTTCATCATAATTAGGGTGTGGTGGTTCAACATTCTCCATTTGTTCTTTTTGTTTCACAACACACTCCAAACTATTGTTCTCAAGTTGAGATTCTACAATCCCCTTCATGCTTCCCTCTTCAGTTGCTCCTCCACAATATTCCTTGGACACATGGTATGAGTCCCATGCATCTAACTTTTCACGGACGGTTGCTTGAAGCTGATCCATTGCTTCCTTGAAAGATGGACATGGATATTCTTCCATGGAGGGTTGTGGTGGAAGGTAGAATTCATCTTGTGGTTGAAAGGTTTCACACATTGGTGGTGGTTCATCTTGGTCATAATATGGAGAAGGTGGCTCTTGGAAGTATTGAGGTTGGAATGGTGGTGGTTCAATATGTGGCTCACATGGCTCAAAAGGTGGTTCGTATGGTGGATATGGATTAGGGTCATATGAAGGTGGTTGGTAAGAAGGGGCTTGTGAGTATGGTTGAGGGTTATATTGAGGATATGGCTCATAGGCATATGGTGGTGGTTCTTGAAAGTCACAAGTGGATTCACCATACCCATTGGATGGACATGCATCATAGAATGGCTCTTCTTCATAGTGCATTGGTAGAGGTTGTTGCCATGAAGATTGATCATATGCATATGGCTCCTCCCACCTTTGGTTGTCCCATCCTTGATACACATCTTCATTGTAGCTCCCATTTCCTACAACATAATTGTAACCAAGCTCATAGCGAAAGTGAGAATCCATGAGAGCAAGAGAAAAGGAAAATAAAATCAAATGAGAAACAAAGAAAACCAAATCCAAAGACTAGAAAATACTAACAAAAGCAAAAATCAAGCTATTCACAATATTTACATATATACAATAACCAATAACACAACACCATTGCAATTCCCCGGCAACGGCGCCATTTTGATGATTGGATTTTTGATGGTTTAGAATTTCACTAATGAAATCTCGTTGCAAGTATAGTTTCTAAACCAAGCAATAATCCTTTCATACAAAAAGTTGTTTGTCACAAGTACAAACCCCTAAAATTTATAAACCGAAGTATTCAAACCTTGGGTCATTCTCCCTAGGAATTGTAATGAAGTGTCTTGTTATTGGTTGTGAGTTATATTTGGGGTTTTTTAAGATTTTAGACAAGAATTACAAATGACAAGGAAAATAAACTAACAACTAACAAAGCTCTTGGCAAGATATGAGAACTATAAGTCCTATCCTAGTTATCCTCCTCAATTGTGACCACAAATTGTTCATCGCTACCACTTAGTTAACCCCTAACCATGGAGGAAAGTCAAGTGGATGAATCAATTTGATTCCTCAAGTCCTAATCAACTCCTAAAGGGAAGACTAGCTTTAGAGGCATTCCAATCAATTAGCAACTTCTAATTATCAATCAACAAAGGAATTAGATAACTCAAGAGTCACTAACTACTCAACCAAAGCCAAGAGGAACAAAATCTACTCTAAAATCCAACCAAGCATTTTATCAAACACTTGGAAGGTACAAAAGAAAAGCAAATCAAATTGACAACAAGAATAGAATCTAACAACTATTATTGCAAAACATTAACAACAACAATCAAAAGAAACACAATTATTATGAATTACCTTGAATTGAATTGAAAGAAAATGGAAGGAGCAATAGTAGATCTACAACAAATTACACAAACAACATAAAGGAAATTACATCAAAAGAGTAGAAGAAGAATAAATGTAACAACAAAGAATTGAAAGGTAGAAGTAGAAGAAAGCAAAGATTAAAACCTAGATCTAAGAACTAAACCTAATCTTAATCCTAATCCTAGAGAGAAGTGAGAGTTTCTCTCTCTAAAACTAACTCTAAACTAATCCTAATAAGTGTGAATGATTGATGACTATCCTTTTGCTCTTCAATCCTTGGCTTTAAATAGCATTTCTGGCTCCAAAGTTGGTTGCAATTGGGCACCACAACCCTTGAGAATTCGTTGGGTACGAATTCACTTAAAAATCAAGTATCAACATCGACGCGTACGCGCACAGCATGCGTACACGTCCATGGGCCATTTCGCAAGGTGCGCGTAAGCGCCTGGTGCGCGCGCGCGTCCATGGGCGAGTTCAACTCTTTGGTTTTTCATGATTTCTCCACTTTGCATGCTTTCCTCTTCACTCCTTTGATCTATTCCTAGCATTTTCAATCCTGAAATCACTTAACAAACAAATCAAGGCATCTAATGGAATCAAAAGGAGATTAAAATCATCAAGTTAAAGGCCTAAAAAGCATGTTTTCATATCTAAGCACAAATAAGGAGACAATCACAAAATCATGCTAATTCATTGAATAAATGGGGGTAAAAGATGTTAAAATATCCTAAAATCAATAAAAGATAAACCTTCAAAACGGGGTTTATCAACCTCCCCACACTTAAACCAAGCATGTCCTCATGCTTAAACTAAGAATGAAGTAAGGGTATGGCATTTATTCAATGGGAACTAACTAAATGCAATCTACCTATATGCAACTATCTAAATGAATGCAATTGCTTGGTCAAAATAAATCAATTCCCAAGAAGCATATATGCATAAGGGCTAAGGACTAGCAAGTCTAATCCACAATTGGATTGAGTTATTAAATATTTTTACAAACTTGCATGAAAAGAGATGATCATAGGTGAAGACATGTAATTAAGCATCAAACCCTCACCGGATGTGTTTGCACTCTATTCGCTCAAGTGTTTAGGGTCAATTCACGCAATTCTCCCCTAATCATGCTTCCCAAGATTTGTTCTTCTTCTAACAATCAACATATATTTCATGCATGCATACATCTATCATGAGGTCTTTTCTTTAGGTTGTAATGGGGTTAGGGTCAAGGTAGGATGCATATATGGTCAAGTGGGCTTGAAATTTGAATCTTTGATAAGCTTAAACTTCCTACCTATCATATGACATCCTATACAATTAAGTTCTAACCTCACTACCCATTTTTCTCACTTTTTCACATACTCATGTATTTTCTTTTTCATTTCATAACTCTTATGCATTGATTTTATTGAGCTACACTTTGCTTAGGGGCATTTTGTCCCCTTTTTATTGTTTTTCTTCTTTTTTCTTTCTTTTTCTTTCTTTTTCTATTTTTTTGTTTTCTTTTAGGCTACATATAAGAATATCAATGCATAAGGTCTATACATTTAATCGATACATGAGTATGCACCCAATTCCCAATATTTACAACAAAAATACAAAACTACCATTTTATTTCCCCAATGTCCCAAGATTCCTACACTTGAATGATACACACACACTAGCCTAATCTAATCAAAGATCCAAATAAGGACATTTGTTATTTTCTGCTTCAAGGCTTGTAATGTGCTAAAATCAGAACAAGTGAGTTAAGCGTAGGCTCAAAGTTGGCTAACAATGGAAGATAAAAGGTAAGGCTATTTGGGTAAGTGAGCTAAATGAAATGATGGCCTCAATCATATAAGTGCATGAATATACAAAATAATGGTCATAAAGAATCAAACAAATCAAACATTACAATCATAAAAAGAGAACAATGCACACAAGAAGGAAAAATAAGTGGTTATAAGGTGTAACCACACAATTAGGCTCAAATCTCACTTGCTTGTGTTCTTAGCTCAAAACATGATCCACAATATATATAATTCAAGCAAGTTCTATGAAAAGTTTTCACTCAAATCAATTGGTGCCCTATAGATAGAAATCTTTGAAAAATTTCATTATCTTGACTGAGCTTATTGTGTATATATATGCAAAGTTTAAGAAAATGCAAGTAAAAATCCTAAAATCCTAGAATGAAATGCAAAAGTGTTGGGATTAGAAATTTGTCACCCAAAATCGCCGACTGGTCGGACGACATCGCCACACTTAAAAGTTTGCACCGTCCTCGGTGCATTCAAAGATGAGCAAGGGGTACGGCAACTCTCCGGATTGCTACCATCAGCTGGTAGGTCAACCGATTGCTGCATGTTCTTTATCCCGCTTCCATTTTTGCTTGTGGTGCATGATAAACCCATATTTTATGATATATATTGTGTTTAAATTGAATGATTTATTTAACCCTTCACCTACTTATTCATATAAATTGCATGGTTTTACTTTCCCTTCCCTATTATATGATATATGTGAATTACATGTTTCCTATGCTTTAAAAATAATTATTTTAATTACCCTTTATTACCATTCGATGCCGTAATTTGTGTGTTGAGTATTTGCAGAACTTCTAGGGCAGGAATGACTTAAAGGATGGAAAGGAAACATACAAAAATGGAAGGAAATCACAAATTGGAGTTTCGGAGAAACTGGCAATGATGCGTTCGCATGGACGATGCGAACGCATGGTTTGTGCAAAAGAGACTCAACGCGAGCGCATGGATGAGGCGAACGCGTGACCAGCAAAAAACAACTGACGCGGGAGCATGACTGACGCAGCCACGTGGAAAAGCAAAACTCCAGATGACGCGACCGCGTGACTCACGCGGACGCGTGACGTGCGCGATCTGCAGAATTTGCAGAAGTTGTTCTCACCGATTTCTGGGCCCTTTTTGGCCCAGATCCAAACCCAGAGAACACAGATTGAAGGATTATAAATAGAGGAATCCACCCATTTAGAAAGCATAGAGAGAATACACACTTTTTAGGCACTTTTCATAGTTTAGATGTAGTTTTTAGTGAGAGAGGTTCTCTCCTCTCTCTTAGGTTTTAGGATTAGGATTTCTTTAGTCATTAGGATTACTTCAACATATCAGGTTCAATGATTTATGTTTCTCTACTTTTATTTACTCCGATACTTTTATTTGTGTTTGATTTATGTCGCCCAATTGGCTTATGAATATTGTCCATGTTAGAATTGACATCTTTATTTAATATAAATTGAGGTATTTCAGACTTATATGTTATTGATGCTTGGGCTTTATCCAAATTATTTTCATTCAAGTAGATTTTATTCCCTTTTGGCTTTGGTTGATTAATTGGTAACTCTTGAGTTGTCAAACTCAGCAGTGGTTGAAATTGGCAGATTCTAATTGATCTAGATCGCTCTAAAGCTAGTCTTTCCACAGGGATTGCTAGGACTTGAGGATCAAACTAATTAGTCTACTTGACTTTCCTTTGCTATAATAAAGGATAACTAAGTGGGATTAAAACCCAATTATCATCACACCTGATAAGGATAACTAGGATAGGACTTCCAATTTCTCATAACTTGCCAAGAGTTTATTTTACAGTTATTTATTTATTTTACTTGTCATTCAACATACTCCCTCCTCACTTTCAAAACCCCCAATTTACAAGACTCATAACCAATAATAAGAGCATACCTCCCTGCAATTCCTTGAGAAGACGACCCGAGGTTTAAATACTCGGTTATCAATTTTAAAGGGGTTTGTTACTTGTGACAACCAAAACGTTTGTACGAAGGGATTTTCTGTTTGTTTAGAATCTATACTCACAATGCGACTATATTTTTACAAATTCTTTACTAGCAAAAATCCTAACGTCAAAATGGCGCCGTTGCCGGGGAATTACAAACATGTGCCTTATTATTGGTTATTGAAAATATTTTTTTCATTTTACTTGTTTGATTGTTTCTTTTCTTTTCCCCCTTATTTCCGATAACGATTATGAATTCTCACCCCTCTCGCTTTGAGTTTGGTTCTAATTTTGTTGAAAGAACTATGCATTAAGGTTTGAGCAATCAAAGATACATGGAGCCAAGAGGATCTGATCACCCCTTTAGGCAACAACACCCTCCTAGATATCATGGACAGAGACCATACTACAATGTATACCAAGCTGATAGATATAGTGGACCGCCTTGTAGCTACCAACAAGCCCCACCCTATGCTCAGAGACCATCCTTTCAACACAACCTCAACCCACAATACTCATAATCTTCTTTTCACCATTCGCCACCATATGATCCTTATCTGCCCCAACGCTAATCCAATTACTCCCAAGAACCACCACTCTCCTACGCACCATGTCCATATCCATCAAGCCAAGAATCACAGGTTCGCATCAAAGAATCAGTAAACCAATTCAATGCAACCCTTCATCAACTGGAGCAAGCAATAAATCAATTATCTTCCAGACGTTCGGACACTCAACAGACTCTCATAGCTTCATGTGGAGAATCTAATAAAGAATGTATTGTGAAGAAGACACAAAAAGCTCCAGTGGACAGCATAGAGCATATTCGTACTGGAACAAGTGGAGGACGCTATCATTGTAGAAGAAGAAGAGTTGGTTGAAGATTTAGGAGATGCCAAACCTCCGCAGGAATCCAGAGTTGTGGAGAATTCCGTCAAGAATGTTACAATTGACGCTAAAGAGGATGTTGCACATCCCCCAAAGCAGGTATCTTATGGAGAACTAGACGAAATTACCCGAGACACATGTTTCCTTGATGATGATGACCGCAAGTCAAGTTCTCTTGGTATTGAACTCGCATCCGCAAGTGAATTCCTTGAGACAGAAGAATCTTCCCCAAGTGAATACGAAGATGATGCAAAGGTCGACTTTTCTCAACCTCCCAATTATGACTCAAGTGACGAGGAAGATATCAGTGACTTTGATCAAGACATGGTTGAATTGGAAGAAAATTGCCAAGAAGTGGAGGAATTTACAGAAGACCACAAGGGAGTAGAGCTTGAAGAACCACTGAAAACACTGACCCCAAGGCCACTACCACCCAACACAAACTTCAAGTGGATGAAATCCTTGACCTTTATCTTCAATTTTCTACTTGAATATGGTTTGCTTGAGACAGATGGCCAGCTTAGAGCTCCTTGCAGCTTTAAGAAAAAAAGGGAAATGACCCGCACTCAGCGCTGGTATGCAAGATTCAATGAGGTTTCGCACTTCAATTTGAGGTGTAAGGATTGGTGTCAAGCTTAATTGAAAGAATCTCGGAAGCTGTTTCATCACTGCAGTGAGAATTCGGATTACTCATCACCGGACAGGAAAAATGCAGATCAAGACAAAGACGGGTGTACAAGTAGAGTTTGGGATCCTAGAATCTATTCTACCACTCAACACTCCGGGAGCCTGCAAGCCTGTTTGAACTCACATAAGGGCTTTATGTACCTTGTTTGGGACCCCGGAGGATGCTGGCATTCCAAACACTGGTGGAGATTTCTGGACGAATTCATGCACAAGCCACCATAGCAGGAAGCTCATCAAATGTCCAACTTAAGGACTTTAACTAAAAGTGCTAGGTGGGAGACAACCCACCATGGTATGATCGTTCCCCCTCTATTTTGTTCTGTTTTTGAATTTTGTTTGAACCTGAATTTTTGCATGACATTCACTGCATTTTGCATTCTGCATACTACATAAAAAAAAGAGAGAGCACGCGACGCGACAGCGTCGATGACGCATCCGCGTCACAAGTGTAGTAAAAGAAAAGGAAAGTGAACAGAGAGTTATGCTGAAGCAAGGCTGGAGGTATGCCTCACACGATCGCGTCATTTGCGGAAAATACCTCCCACGCGTCCGCGTCACTCACGCGAACGCGTGATCTGGATATCGGCGTAAAGATCCAACGCCCAGAAAGTTGGGCTGGAATCGTGAGGCTATTGTCCGTTTAGCACAAAACAAACCACGCGTGCGCGTCCTTGACTCGACCGCGTCACTTACACAACACCCATCCCACGCGAAAGCCTGAGCAACGCGATCGCCACCCCTCTCTTCCTTCTTCCACTCCCCTCTTTCTCACTCCCCTCCACCACTGCACCACTACCACAAGCCTCTGACCGGCACTGCGCCCTTCGCTGGTGATGAGCGGATAATTTATACGCTTTTTGGCATTGTTTTTAGTATATTTTTATTATATTTTTATTAGTTTTTAGTTAAAATTAACTTTTCTGGACTTTACTATGAGTTTTTGTGTTTTTCTGTGATTTCAGGTATTTTCTGGCTGAAATTGAGGGACCTGAGCAAAAATCTGATTCAGAGGCTGAAAAGGACTACAAATGTTGTTGGATTTTGACCTCCCTGCACTCAAAGTAAATTTTCTGGAGCTACAGAAACCTAATTGGCGTGCTCTCAATTGCGTTGGAAAGTAGACATTCTGGGCTTTCCAGCAATGTATAATAGTCCATACTTTGCCCGAGATTTGATGGCCCAAACTGGCGTTCCAAATCAGCTCAAAACTGCCCGGCGTTAAACGCCGGAACTGGCACAAGAATGGGAGTTAAACGCCCAAACTGGCACAAAAACTGGCGTTTAACTCCAAGAAAAGTCTCTACACATGAAAGCATCAACGATCATCCCAAGCACACACCAAGTGGGCCCGGAAGTAGATTTTTATGTCATTTACTCATTTCTGTAAACCCTAGGCTACTAGTTCTCTACATATAGGATCTTTCAATATTGTATTTTCATCTTTTGATCATTTTAGATCTTAGGATCATCATTGGACGTCTAGTTCTTAGATCATTGGGAGGTTGGCCATTCGGCCATGCCTAGACCTTGTTCTTATGTATTTTCAACAGTGGAGTTTCTACACACCATAGATTAAGGTGTGGAGCTCTACTGTACCTCGAGTATTAATGCAATTACTATTGTTCTTCTATTCAATTCAGCTTGTTCTTGTTCCAAGATATCACTTGTTCCTCAACTTGATGAATGTGATGATCTGTGACACTCATCATCATTCTCACCTATGAACGTGTGCCTGACAACCACCCCCGTTCTACCTTAGATTGAGTGGATATCTCTTGGATCCCTTAATCAGAATCTTCGTGGTCTAAGCTAGAATTGATGGCGGCATTCAAGAGAATCCGAAAGGTCTAAACCTTGTCTGTGGTATTCTGAGTAGGATTCAATGATTGAATGACTGTGACGAGCTTCAAACTCCTGAAGGCTGGGCGTTAGTGATAGACGCAAAAGAATCACTGGATTCTATTCCAACCTGATTGAGAACCGACAGATGATTAGCCGTGCTGTGACAGAGCGCGTTGAACATTTTCACTTAGAGGACGGGACTGTAGCCACTGACAACGGTGATGCCCAACATACAGCTTGCCATGGAAAGGAGTAAGAAGGATTGGATGAAGACAGTAGGAAAGCAGAGAGATGGAAGGGACAAAGCATCTCCATACGCTTATCTGAAATTCTCACCAATGAATTACATAAGTATCTCTATCTTTATTTTATGCTTTATTCATAAATCATCCATAACCATTTGAATCTGCCTGACTGAGATTTACAAGATGACCATAGCTTGCTTCATACCAACAATCTCTGTGGGATCGACCCTTACTCGCGTAATGTTTATTACTTGGACGACCCAGTGCACTTGCTGGTTAGTTGTGCGAAGTTGTGATAAAGAGTTGAGATTGCAATTGAGCGTACCATGTTGATGGCACCATTGATGATCACAATTTCGTGCACCAAGTTTTTGGCGCCGTTGCCGGGGATTGTTTTGAGTTTGGACAACTGACGGTTCATCTTGTTGCTTATATTAGGTATTTTTCTTCAAAATTCTTAAGAATGAATTCTAGTGTTTCAAGGTGATGTTCTTATCATCAACAAAGCTGATTGATTCTCATCAATTTATCTCTTGAATGTAATGTCCTACTGAAGCTTGGCTAGCCATGTCTAATTCCTTTAGACTAAAGCTTTAGACTAACATTGCATGATTCCTGGAATTCTCATTAAGAATTTTGATATCCTTATTTTCTTTTTCCACTTAATTTTCGAAAAATCCAAAAAAAAATTATAAAATCTTAAAACCAGAAATATTTTATGTTTCTTGTTGAGTCTAGTGTCTCATTTTAAGTTTGGTGTCAATTGCATGTTTCTGTTCTTCTTGCATTTTTTTTGAATCCATTCATGTGTCTTAGTTTATCTTCAAGTTGTTCTTGATGATTTCCTTACTCTGATCTTTAAATTCTCTTGTCTTGAGTGTTTTGTGTTTCTCATATGCATTTTCAATTTGTTAGTGTCAATAGTATACAAACTTCTAAGTTTGGTGTCTTACATGCATTGTTTATTTGATTTTAGTTGCATTTTGATTATTCCTCATTATTAAAAATCCAAAAAATTTTTAATTTGTGTCTTTTCAAGTCAATAATACAGAGAATTGAAGATTCAGAACATTCAGCAGAGAAATTACACAGAAAAAGTTGGGCGTTCAAAACGCCCAGTGAGGAAGGAAAACTGGCGTTTAAACGCCATCCAGGGTGCCTGGCTGGGCGTTTAACGCCGAAAAGGGTAGTGTTTTGGGCGTTAAATGCCAGAATGGATACCATTCTGGGCGTTTAATGCCAGGATGGCACAAGAGGGAAGATTTTGTTTTTAATTCAAATTTTTTTCAAATTTTCATAATTTTTCAAAATCAAATCTTTTTCAAATCATATCTTTTCAATCATATGTTTTCAAAATCAATTTCTTTCCATTTTCAAGGATACTTGCTAACAATTAATGATTTGATTCAACATTTCAAGTATGTTGCCTTTTCTGTTGAGAAAGGTTTAATGTTTGAATCATATCTTTCCTTGTTAGCCAAGTCATTAATTTTCAAAATCAAATCTTTTTAAATTGTTTTTCAAATCATATCTTCTCAATCACAACTTTTTAAAACCATAACTTTTAAATAATATCTTTTTAATCACATCTTTTTCAAAATAGTTTTCAATCATATCTTTTTAATTTCTAACTTCAAAATCTTTTTCAAAATTCACTTGATTTCTTTTCCACTCTTAGTTTTCGAAAATCAATTAGTATTTTTTTTAAAATGTTTTTAAAATCTTTTTAATTTATTTTCGAAAATTTCTTCCCCTCTTCTCACATCCTTCTATTTATGGACTAACACTCCTCCTCAATGCACAATTCGAACTCCATCTTTCTTGATAAGTTCGAATTCTTCTACCTCTTCCTTCTATTCCTCTGACACCTTAAGGAATCTCTATACTGTGACATAGAGGATTCCATATTTTCTTATTTTCTTCTCTTTCATATGAGCAGGAGCAAAGACAAAAGCATTCTTGTTGAGGCTGACCCTGAACCTGAAAGGACCTTGAAGCGAAAGCTAAGAGAAGCAAAAGCACAACTCTCTGTAGAGGACCTAACAGAAATCTTCAAAGAAGAAGAACCCATGGCAGCCGAAAACAACAACAATGCCAACAATGCAAGGAAAGTGCTGGGTGACTTTACTGCACCTACTCCCGACTTTTATGGGAGAAGCATCTCTATCCCTGCCATTGGAGCAAACAACTTTGAGCTTAAGCCTCAATTAGTTTCTCTAATGCAACAGAATTGCAAGTTCCATGGACTTCCATTGGAAGATCCTCATCAGTTTTTAGCTGAGTTCTTGTAAATCTGTGACACTGTTAAGACTAATGGGGTTGACCCTAAGGTCTACAGACTTATGCTATTCCCTTTTGCTGTAAGAGACAGAGCTAGGATTTGGTTAGACTCACAACCTAAAGAAAGCCTGAACTCTTGGGAAAAGCTAGTCAATGCCTTCTTGGCAAAGTTCTTTCCACCTCAAAAATTGAGTAAGCTTAGAGTGGAAGTCCAAACCTTCAGACAGAAGAAAGGTGAATCCCTCTATGAAGCTTGGGAAAGATACAAACAATTGATCAGAAAGTGTCCTTCTGACATGCTTTCTGAATGGAGCATCATAGGTATCTTCTATGATGGTCTGTCTGAACTGTCCAAGATGTCATTGGACAGCTCTGCTGGAGGATCTCTTCATCTGAAGAAGATGCCTACAGAAGCTCAAGAACTCATTGAAATGGTTGCAAATAACCAATTCATGTACACTACTAAAAGAAATCCTGTGAACAATGGGACGAATCAGAAGAAAAGAGTTCTTGAGATTGATACTCTGAATGCCATATTGGCTCAGAACAAAATATTGACTCAGCAAGTCAATATGATCTCTCAAAGTCTGTCTGGAATGCAAGCTGCACCAGGCAGTACTAAGGATGCTTCATCTGAAGAAGAAGCTTATGATCCTGAGAACCCTTCAATGGAAGAGGTGAACTACATGGGAGAACCTTTTGGAAACACCTATAATCCTTCATGGAAAAATCATCCAAATCTCTCATGGAAGGATCAACAGAGACCTCAACAAGGTTTCAACAACAATAATGGTGGAAGAAACAAGTTTAGCAATGGCAAACCTTTTCCATCATCTTCTCAGCAACAGACAGAGAATTCTAAGCAGAGCCACTCTGACTTAGCAACCATGGTCTCTGATCTAATCAAAACCATTCAAAGTTTCATGACTGAAACAAGGTCCTCCATTAGGAATTTGGAGGCACAAGTGGGACAGCTGAGCACAAAAATTACTGAACTCCCTCCTAGTACTCTTCCAAGCAATACAGAAGAGAATCCAAAAGGAGAATACAAGGCCATTAACATGACCCACATGGCCGAACTTGGAGAGGAGGAAGAGGCAGTGATCACCACTGAGGAAGACCTCAATGGACGTCCACTAGTCTCCAATGAGTTCCCTAATGAGGAACCATGGGAATCTGAGGCTCACACTGAGACCATAGAGGTTCCATTGGATTTACTTCTGCCATTCATGAGCTCTGATGAGTATTCTTCCTCTGAAGAAGATGAAGATGTCACTGAAGAGCAAGTTGCTAAATACCTTGGAGCAATCATGAATCTAAATGACAAGTTATTTGGTAATGAGACTTGGGAGGATGAACCCCCTTTGCTCACCAAAGAACTGGATGACTTGACTAGGCAGAGATTACCTCAAAAGAGACAGGATCCTGGGAAGTTTTCAATACCTTGTACCATAGGCACCATGACCTTTAAGAAGGCTCTGTGTGACTTAGGGTCAACTATAAACCTCATGCCTCTCTCTGTAATGGAGAAGCTAGGGATCTTTGAGGTATAAGCTGCAAGAATCTCACTAGAGATGGCAGACAATTCAAGAAAACAAGCTTATGGAATTGTAGAGGATGTTCTGGTGAAAATTGAAGACCATTACATCCCTGCTGATTTCATAGTCCTAGAGACTGGGAAGTGCATGGATGAATCTGTCATCCTTGGCAGACCCTTCCTAGCCATAGCAAAGGCTGTGATTGATGTTGACAGAGGAGAATTGATCATTCAAGTGAATGAAGAATCCTTTGTGTTTCAGGCTCAAGGATATCCCTCTGTCACCATGGAGAGGAAGCATGAAAAGCTTCTCTCAAAACAGAGTCAAACAGAGCCCCCACAGTCAAACTCTAAGTTTGGTGTTGGGAGGCCACAACCAACTTCTAAGTTTGGTGTTGAACCGCCACATTCAAACTCTAAGTCTGGTGTTGGGAGGTTCCAACATTGCTCTGAGTATCTGTAAGGCTCCATGAGAGCCCTCTGTCAAGCCACTGACATTAAAGAAGTGCTTGTTGGGAGGCAACCCAATGCTATATTTATCTATTTTCCTTTGTTATTTTATGTTCTCTGTAGGTTGATGATCATGGGAAGTCACAAAATCAATTGAAAAAGCAAAAACAGAATGAAAAATAGAAAGAAAAATAGCACACCCTGGAGGAAAACCTTGCTGGCGTTTAAATGCCAGTAAGGGCAGCAAATGGGCGTTTAACGCCCAGTCTGGCACCATTCTGGGCGTTTAACACCAGAAATGGGCACCAGACTGGCGTTAAATGCCAGGAAAGGGCAAGAAGTTGGCATTAAACACCAGAAATAGGTACCAGCCCGGCGTTTAACGCCAGAATTGGCATAAAGAGCATTTTTGCTCGCCACTTGGTGCAGGGATGAATTTTTCTTGACACCTCAGGATCTGTGGACCCCACAGGATCCTCACCTACCCCACCACTCTCTCTCTTCTTCACCCATTCACCAATCACCTCAACACCTCTTCCCCAAAAACCCCTCACCTATCAAATCCCACCATTCTCTTCACCACTCACATCCATCCTTCATAAAACCCCACCTACCTCACAATTCAAATTCAAACCACTTTCCCTCCCAAACCCACCCATAATGGCCAAACCATACACCCCCTCTCCATTCCTATATAAACCCATCTTCACTTCTTCAACTTGCCCATGATGCAAGGAGATGAACACCCTTACACTAGAAGGGTCAACTTTGATCAAAGGTTGGACCAAGTCCTCATAGACATTTATGAAGAGGGCGCTCAATGGAAGAGAGATTCAAGAGGGAAGCCGGTTCAATTGAGAAGGCATGACCTCAAGCCCGTGGCTAGGGGATGGTTAGAGTTTATCCAACGCTCAATCATTCCCACTAGCAACCGGTCTGAAGTTACTTTAGACCGAGCCATCATGATTCATAGCATCATGATTGGAGAAGAAGTAGAAGTTCATGAGGTTATAGCCCAAGAACTTTATAAGGTGGCGGACAAGTCCTCTACCTTGGCAAGGTTAGCCTTTCCTCATCTCATTTGTCACCTCTGTTATTCAGTTGGAATTGACATAGAGGGAGACATCCTCATTGATGAGGACAAGCCCATCACTAAGAAAAGGATGGAGCAAACAAGAGATCCCACTCATCATGAAATCCCTGAGATACCTCAAGGGATACACTTTCCTCCACAAAACTATTGGGAGCAAATCAACACCTCCCTAGGAGAATTGAGTTCCAACTATTGCATGAATTTTGAATTTTATAACAAATTAATTATTTTGATGTAGTGGCAATATTTTGGTTTCTGAATGTATGCTTGAACAGTGCATATGTCTTTTGAATTTGTTGTTCATGAATGATTGGCTCTTGAAAGAATGATGAAAAAGGAGACATGTTACTGAGGATCTGAAAAATCATAAAAATGATTCTTGAAGCAAGAAAAAGCAGTGAATACAAAAAAAAAATAAAATAAAATAAAACGAAAAAAAGAGAGAAAAAAAAAGAAAAAAAATAATAAAGTTGTGATCCAAGGCAAAAAGAGTGTGCTTAAGAACCCTGGACAACTCTAATTGGGGATTCTAGCAAAGCTGAGTCACAATCTGAAAAGGTTCACCCGATTATGTGTCTGTGGCATGTCTGTATCCGGTGGTAATACTGGAAGACAGAGTGCTTTGGGCCACGGCCAAGACTCATAAAGTAGCTCTGTTCAAGAATCATCATACTTAACTAGGAGAATCAATAACACTATCTGGATTCTGAGTTCCTATAGAAGCCAATCATTCTGAATTTCAAAGGATAGAGTGAGATGCCAAAACTATTCAGAGGCAAAAAGCTAAAAGCCCCGCTCATCTAATTAATACTAATCTTCATAGATGTTTTTGGAATTCATTGCATATTCTCTTCTTTTTATCTTATTTGATTTTCAGTTGCTTGGGGACAAGCAACAATTTAAGTTTGGTGTTGTGATGAGCGGATAATTTATACGCTTTTTGGCATTATTTTTAGTATGTTTTTGGTATGTTTTAGTTAGTTTTTATTATATTTTTATTGGTTTTTAGTTAAAATTCACTTTTCTGGACTTTACTATGAGTTTGTGTGTTATTCTGTGATTTTAGGTATTTTCTGGCTAAAATTGAGGGATCTGAGCAAAAGTCTGATTCAGAGGCTGAAAAGGACTACAGATGCTGTTGGATTCTGACCTCCCTGTACTCAAAGTGGATTTTCTGGAGCCACAGAAGCCCCATTGGCGCGCTCTTAATTGCGTTGGAAAGTAGACATCCTGGGCTTTCCATCAATGTATAATAGTCCATACTTTGCCCGAGATTTGATGGCCCAAACTGGCGTTCCAAATCAGCTCAAAACTGCCCGGCGTTAAACGCCGGAACTGGCACAAAAATGGGAGTTAAACGCCCAAACTGGCACAAAATCTGTCGTTTAACTCCAAGAAAAGTCTCTACACATGAAAGCTTCAATGCTCAGCCCAAGCACACACCAAGTGGGCCCGAAAGTGGATTTTTATGTCATTTACTCATTTCTGTAAACCCTAGGCTACTAGTTCTCTACTTATAGGAACTTTTGCTATTGTATTTTCATCTTTTGATCATTTTAGATCTTAGGATCATCTTTGGACGTCTAGTTCTTAGATCATTGGGAGGCTGGCCATTCGGCCATGCCTAGACCTTGTTCTTATGTATTTTCAACGGTGGAGTTTCTACACACCATAGATTAAGGTGTGGAGCTCTGCTGTACCTCGAGTATTAATGCAATTACTATTGTTCTTCTATTCAATTCATCTTGTTCTTGTTCCAAGATATCACTTGTTCCTCAACTTTATGAATGTGATGATCTGTGACACTCATCATCATTCTCACCTATGAACGTGTGCCTGACAACCACCTCCGTTCTACCTTAGATTGAGTGGATATCTCTTGGATATCGCTTAATCGGAATCTTCGTGGTATAAGCTAGGATTGATGGCGGCATTCAAGAGAATCCGGAAGGTCTAAACCTTGTCTGTGGTATTCTGAGTAGGATTCAATAATTGAATGACTGTGACGAGCTTCAAACTCCTGAAGGCTGGGCGTTAGTAACAGACGCAAAAGAATCACTGAATTCTATTCCAACCTGATTGAGAACCGACAAATGATTAGCCGTGCTGTGACAGGGCGCGTTGAACATTTTCACTGAGAGGACGAGACTGTAGCCACTAACAACGGTGATGCCCAACATACAGCTTGCCATGGAAAGGAGTAAGAAGGATTGGATGAAGACAGTAGGAAAGCAGAGAGACGGAAGGGACAAAGCATCTCCATACGCTTATCTGAAATTCTCACCAATGAATTACATAAGTATCTCTATCTTTATTTTATGCTTTATTCATAAATCATCCATAACCATTTGAATCTGCCTAACTGAGATTTACAAGATGACCATAGCTTGCTTCATGCCAAAAATCTCCGTGGGATCGACCCTTACTCGCGTAAGGTTTATTACTTGGACGACCCAGTGCACTTGCTGGTTAGTTGTGCGAAGTTGTGATAAAGAGTTGAGATTGCAATTGAGCGTACCATGTTGATGGCGCCATTGATGATCACAATTTCGTGCACCAGCTGGCCACCACCCCGAACCACCCCCCTCTCATCAATCCCCAATACTCTCGCCATCCTCCACCATTGCCACCTCACCGCAGCCAACTCCGATGGCCATTACGCTACCACAGCGCCACCGTGCCTCCCTCCCGGTGCCGCCACTACCTTCCCTCTATCCTATCCCTTGTTCTTCGCATACCAGGTTCCACCGTACACCGATTTCCTTTCATTCCTAGTTCGCTGCACATTTTTCAGAATTTGTTCATATTAGGATAGATAGAGATGCATGTTTGTAGTGGATTCTAGGTGGTTAGGTAGCTAGGATTTGGATAGTAGATTTAGGCCTGATAATTGTACCGTTCCTGTTCTCTGTTTATCTATTCTGCAATTTATTCTGGCTATGATGTTGATCCTGTTCATATGTTGCTCTTAACTGTTACATGCTGTTGTTACACTGTTCTTTCTTATTCTTGCTATTTGTGCAGCCTTATTTCAATACATATGAACTATTCTTGTTATTTGTTTTCTGGGAACATCCAATTTTAGCCAGAATGCTGCCCAATTTTCTGCAAATTACTTTTCCTTCTACATTCAAGTATTGGTTTTGGCAATTCTCATTTTTTAACTGCTCTACGCATACCAAACCTATTCTTGAATGCACGGGCCAGCATTCTTTTTACTTTTGATTTCCTGTTTAATAAATTGATTTATTGATGGTCTGATTTTACTTTTTACTACTTTTATATCTATCTGAATCATCATCAATACCCTGTTTTTCCTGCTTGAATATGAGTTGACTTTTGCTTCAAATTGTGAAATTCTTGTTACTTAGGAACCAATCATCATGCCATTTACTCTGACTTCCTTTTTACTAACTCACTGACTTTCGCTTTTTAACCTCTTTTACAATTTTAACCACTTTTAACTTTCTAACTTCCCACATCCCCTTTTCACTACTTCTTTAAATTAATTTCACTCATGGCAAGATAATTGTTTTTCCTAATTAACAGACTTTCCACTTCTAACACATTTTGGACTGTGATTTCTCATCTCCGCTTTTCAACTCCAACACAATCCAAAATATACATTTACTTAACTCATTTCATTTTTCTACTGCTCCTTTGCCACATCATACTTATCTTGTTATTTGCCTACTTGTTTTCTTGCTTTTATTCCTCAATTATATCTTGAAAATTTCTGTTTTTTTTTTTAGGATGTCTGACTCTCAAGGCAAGGGTAAGAGGAAAGCAACAACCGGCAAAAAGAAAAGAGGTGAATCCTCTGGCTCCATCCTTGGCATCTTACATGATGAATTCTGGCGGGAGAAGAACTTTACCCCACAGGAAAAGGCTGATCAGTTGGTACCTTCAACTGACCTGGTAAAATTTGCAAACAAATACTGTGAGCTGAAATTCACAACCTTTGGCACCGCCAGGAACCTACACCTAGAAAGGACCCTCAAAATTTCAAAAGAACTCCAGCAGTACACCTCAGATTAGATCAAACAGAGAGACTGCTTCTTTCTGGAGAGGAACCTAACTGAGGTCAACTCATCCTGGGTCAGAGAATTCTACAGTAACTACTTTCTATCATTCCTGGATGCAGTACAGCTCAGAGGCAAACAGATTCTGGTTACTGAGGAAGCAATTGAAGAAATCCTTCATCTTCCACCTAAATCAGATCAGCCAGATGGTTACCAGAAAGCTGAGGAAGATATGAGATTCATGAGGTTTGATTGGGATGCAGTAAAGAAGGATATCACTCTTGATCCTACTGTTCCTTGGGTCATGGGAACTAGCACATTGGTACCAAAGGGAATCAGGCTTATATATCTGAATAATGAGGCTTGACTATGGCAACAGATTCTGAGCAACTATGTGATGCCGAGCACTCATGAGACGGAGGTGCCAGCTGCTATGATTACCCTCATCTGGTGTGTGATAACGGGTAAGGACCTGTATCTACCTCACTTCATCCGGCATTACATGGTCAGGGTCCATGTTAGAGGCACCCTCTCTTTTCCTTACCTGATTACTCAGTTGGGTCGCCGAGCTGAGGTCCCTTGGGAGGCTGTTGATGAAAAGCCCCCCGCAGCAGAATGCCGAAAGATCATCCCGCACAGTCGGAAGTTCCTGGCTTTCGGCTACCACCCTTCATTTCTCACAGACACTACTGAGGCAGCCACATCTTCAGCTACCCCTTCTGCTCCCACTGGACCAGCACCACCCACTGCACCCCCACATGCTCCTGAGCCCGTCTACCGTCTGGTGCACCGACTCTTTGACCGCCTAGATCAGATGAAGTGCCATCACCAGCAGCAGTTTAAGAGATCTGACCGTCGCACCAGGCAACTTTTTGAGAGGTCTAAGCATTGCCACAAGCGACTCTATGAGCACCTCAAGCTGATGATCCGCTCTGGTGGTGACATTTCCTCTGTGCCCGACACACCCTCCAACACATCTGAGGAGGAGGTGAGTGATAAACCACTATTTTATGGTATATATTATGTTTAATTTTGTGGTTTTATCATGATCCTTACCCACTTATTCATTAATTTAGTATGCTATTATATTTCCTTCCTGAAATTATTACATGGTTGAAAACTGCTTCCTAGAGACTTTTTAATTATGCATTTTAGTTCTCCTTTATCCCATTCGATGCCGTGATCTGTGTGTTAAGTGTTTCAGGCTTTATAGGGCATGGATGAGTTGGAGATTAGGAAGGAAGCTAGCAAAAATGGAAGGAACACAAGAAATTGAGGAGGTAATCAGCAAGAAGTGACGTGGCCGCATGGCTCACGCATTCGCGCGAAAGAGGAAAAATTGCAGTGACGTGGGCGCATGGCTCATGCGACCGCGCGGATTGGAAAAGCACAAGTGACGCGGAGGCGTGGACGACGCGAACGCGTGGTATGGAAAAACGCGAACGACGCGTCCACATGGACGACGCGATCGCGTGACGTGCGCAATCAGCAGAATCTGCAGATTCCGCTGGGGGCGATTTTGGGCCCTATTTTGACCCAGTTCTCGGCCCAAAACAACAGACTAGAGCCAGAGAACATGCAGAAACCAAAGACAACATTCATTCTACACAGTTTTTAGTTTTAGATCTAGTTTTTACTCTTCCTCTAGGTTTTTCTCTTTATACATTGATAATCTTAGGATTTTATTTTTCTCTCACTTTTTGCATTGGGATACTGAGAAGAGTTATTACCTCATCAAGACTTCGTCATTCTAGTTCATTTTCTTTACCTGGCTTTACTCTTCCATGTCCTTTGCTTTGTTAATTTTACCATTGGAATATTATTAGGATTTACTATACAAGGATTACTTTTATATTTATTTGATTTTTTTTATTTTTATTTACAATATCTTTCTTTAATTTCTTTTCATATGTCATGAATTTTACATTCACAATGAGCGAGTAGTTCCCTAACTTGATGGGGAGTTGATTGAAAGGAACCAATTAAGTTGGAAGACTTGAAAGAAAAACTGTAATTAGGTTATTGTTGGCTTGTCCTCTAGTCACTAACACCAATCCCTTTTAATTAAGTGGATTGCAACTTGTGAATGGGCATAGCATCCCAACTTGTTTATCTTTCCCTTACCTAGTAAGAGATAACTAAACGGGATAACCTTCAATTATCAATTAATCTAGAGAGTAATCCAACAATAGGGGAACTTCCAACTAATCAACTCCTAATCAAGGCTTTTATTTACATTATTCAAATTCTCCAATTTTATTTCCTGTTTACTCAACTCAAACCTTTTTGAAAACATCTGATTAATAAAATAGCACACTTTTCTGCAACTCGTTGGGAGACGACCTGGGATTCATACTCCCAGTATTTTAAAATTTAAATTTCTGTGACACCTTTCTAAATTGATAAGTGGATTTCTGGTGAGTTAAGAACTATACTTGCAACGTACACATTTTAATAATTTTTAATTCACCAATTTCCGCACCATCAATTTTTGGCGCCGTTGCCGGGGAGTTGCAACAATGTGTTAATTTATTGATTGGTATTTATTTTTATTGCAATTTTTTTTTTCATTCTATCACTATGAACTGTACGTTTCTTTCGTTAAATGACGCGTTCGCTTCCTGATCCAAGCTTGCCAGCATTTGACCCTGAAATTGAAAGAACTCTTTCACATATAAGGCAAGCTAGGCGCAGGCGACTCCTCTTTGAGAACGAACTTGAACCGTCATTTAAGGAAGAAACAAACCCCCTTTCTACTGATCCAGTTCATTTACGTGCAGGTGACATGGCAGCACCCAAAAGAGTCACCATCCAGGAGGAAGGAGTCCCTGATTTTACGCTCCAACCATTCCAGGCACACCACCCAGCAGTAGCTGTAGATTTTTAAATAAAGTCTTCACTACTCAACTTGATGCCCAAATTTCATGGCTTACCTGCTCAAGAGCCTATCAAGCATCTTAGAGATTTCCAGACCGCTTGCTCTACTGTTAAGCATGATGGCACTGATATTAAAAGCCTCCCCGTTTTCTCTGGAGAGAAAGACAAGAGAGTGGTACTACACTCAACCCAGAGAAACTGTTTCCAACTGGGATACACTTAGGAGAGAATTTCTGGACAAATTCTTTCCAGCTGAAGTCGCTGATAAGCTAAGGAAGGACATGTCTATGATCGTTCAGGATGAATTTGAAACCCTCTATGAATACTTGGAACGCTTCAATACACTTCGAGATGCATATTCCCATCATATGATTGACAAGATAGTTTTGCTCGGTTACTTTACACAGGGTCTGAGATCTCAAGATAGGACCACACTAGAAGGTGCTTGCAATGGTTCTATGAAAAAGTACAATACTACGGACGAAGCATGGCAATTGATCAAAGACTTAGCTGACTCTACTAGGAATCATAGGCAGAGACAAAGTTGGTCAAGAGCTATTACGGGGATATCCACTAATACAGAGACTATTGCTATAGCCCAGAATCTATGTGAAATGACTAACTTGCTGAAGCAGATGCAACTGAATCAACAACAACCTCAGCAAGTTCAGCCTTCTCCACTACAGCACGGCCAGCAGTTAGTTCCACAAAGAGTGTGTGGTATCTGTGCATATTACAGTCACTATACCGATGAGTGTTCACAGCTCCAACCAGAAGACAATACTGTAGCAGCCACTCACAATTTTCATGACCGCCCCAATCAAGGGTACAATCAAGGTGGCAACTATAACCAAGGATGGCAGGATAACTCTAACCAAGGCTGGAGAGACAATTCTAACCTGGGTTGGAGGGACAATTCTAACAGAGGAGGCAGAGATAACATTGGAAATCAAATGTTGAATAACAATAACAATTTCAGGCAGCAGAATCATACTCAGTCCTACAGAGCACCTCATTTGAGACAACCTCAAGCATCTTAGCAGACCTCTCAGATCACTTACCCCTCTTCATCTCCTAATGATGAATTACTACAAGCTATTGATCGAAGGCAACAGGCCATGGAAAACAACCTTACTTCTACTCTGAATGGTTTGAATTCTACTTTGCAAGCCCTTTTCTCATAGATTGGATCAATGAACAACTCCAACAACCAATCCTCAAGCTCTGGTGGACTCCCCTCTCAACCATTACCCAACCCAAAGGGTGGTATCAATGCCATTACCCTAAGGTCTGGAACCACACTACAGGAGAGAAATCAGGAGGAGCCAAGCTCACCAGAACACGCCTCAGCTGAAGAGGTAGTAGAATTAGAAGATGTTGAAGAGGAAGAGGACATACAGGACATAGCGGAGAAAGAAGAAGCTCAACCACAGGAGGAAGCACCAAAAGGCGCAGACACTGCAGAAAACACCACTCCCATTCCATTTCCACAACTTGCAAGGAAGCCCAGGAAGCAGTTGGAACCTGACCCCAAAATGGTAGAAATCTTCAAAAAGGTTGAGGTAACTGTTCCCCTTTTTGATGTCATTCAACAGGTACCTAAATATGCAAAGTTTCTAAAAGATTTGTGCATACATAAAGACAAAATTAATGAATTAGAAACTATTCCTTTAGGAAGTTCTATATCTGCTTTAATGGGAAATTTACCTAAAAAATATAGTGATCCAGGTCCTTGTATAGTTAGTTGTACTATTGGTGGTGTAGTAATTTATGATTGCATGTGTGATTTAGGAGCATGTGTTAGTATAATGCCCTTATCTGTATATGATGTTTTAAGGCTCCCTCCCTTAAAAATTGGCAGCTCGTTTTGTTTGGCAGATAAAAGCATTATTACAGTAGCTGGAGTTGCTGAAGATGTTTTGGTGAACATTAAAGGGCTCACATTTCCCATTGATTTCTATATCTTGGAGATGCCCAATAATGACTCAGATAAGCCATCGTCAATCCTACTTGGCAGACCACTCCTGAAGACATCAAGATTCAAATTAGATGCTTTTTCAGGAACATATTCTTTTGAAATAGATGGCCGAATAGTAATCTTCAATTTGAATGGAGTCACAGACAACCCTCCAGAAGATCATTCTATCTTTCAGTGTAATATCATAGATGAAACTATAACTGAAATTCACCAGGAAGAGCTGGAAGAAAAGTACACAGAACAAAGTCCAAGTGTGGGGACTCTATTACCTGACAATAAGGATACTTCGGCATTTTCACAAACTCCAGGCAATCCAGAGCCTGCCCATGACCAGAAGATAGAGTTGAAACCTCTCCCTCCACATCTCAACTACGCTTATCTTGAAGATGGGCAGAAGTTTCCAGTTATCATTGCACAGGACCTCACTCCTGAACAGGAAGAGCAGTTACTTAATGTGCTGAGGAAGCACAAGAAAGCAATTGGATGGAGTTTGGCAGACATAGTAGGCATCAACCCTCAAGTATGTGAGCACAGAATATTCTTAGAGGAAGGAGCAAGACCTGTCCACCAACCCCAAAGAAGACTGAATCCACTATTTTGGAAGTTGTCAAAAAAGAAGTAACCAGACTATTGGAAGCAGGTATCATCTATCCCATTTCAGACAGTGAATGGGTTAGCCCAGTACAAGTGGTGCCCAAGAAGTCTGGAGTCACTACAGTGAAGAATGAGTATGGAGAGCTCATAGCAACCAGAGTACAGAACGCTTGGAGAGTCTGCATTGATTACAGGCGTCTCAACCAAGCTACTCGCAAGGATCACTACCCACTCCCATTCATTGATCAAATGCTGGATCGCCTGTCAGGTAAATCACATTACTACTTTCTAGATGGTTACACAGGTTATTTCCAGATTCATATAGCTCCTGAGGATCAGGAAAAGACTACGTTTACATGTCCTTTTGGGACTTATGCTTACAAGAGAATGCCCTTTGGTTTGTGCAATGCACCAGCTACTTTCCAGAGGTGCATGATGAGTCTTTTCTCTGATCTTATTGAGGACTGTATGGAGGTTTTTATGGATGATTTTAGCGTTTATGGTGATTCTTTTAGCCTTTGCTTAGATGGATTATCTAGAGTATTGGATAGATGTGTCAATACAAACCTTGTATTAAATTTTGAAAAATGTCATTTTATGGTTAAACAAGGGATTGTACTAGGACATGTTGTATCTAATACTGGTATTTCTGTAGACCCAGCAAAGGTGAATGTTATTTTTAGTTTACCTTACCCCTCCTCTGTGAGGAAAGTCCGTTCGTTCCTTGGCCATGCAGGTTTTTCCAGGAGATTTATTAAGGACTTCAGTAAGGTAGCACTTCCCTTATCCAGATTACTGTAGAAGGATATTGAGTTCGAGTTCAGTAAGGATTGTAAGCAAGCGTTTGATAAGCTGAAGACCAACCTGACTCAAGCTCCAATTGTGAGAGGACCAGACTGGAGCCATCCGTTTGAAATCATGTGCAATGCTTCCAACCATGCAGTAGAAGCAGCGTTGGCTTAGCGTGAAGGTAAGGATCCTTTTGTTATTGCTTATGCGTCTAAGACTTTAGACGCTGCCCAGTCCAATTATACTACTACTGAGAAAGAGCTTCTTGCTATTGTTTTTGCTCTGGATAAATTCTGAGCTTATTTACTTGGTACTAGAGTAGTAGTGTATTCGGACCATGCAGCTTTAAAGTATTTATTAGCTAAAAAGGAGTCCAAACCAAGGCGCATACGTTGGATACTGCTATTACAAGAATTTAATTTAGAAATAAAGGATAGGAGTGGTAACCAGAATCTAGTGGCAGACCACTTGAGTCGCCTTGAGCATATTAAGGATGATTCTACTTCTATAGATGATAATTTCCCATTAGATAACCTGTAAGCAGTATCTGAAGTAGCCCCTTGGTACGCACCTGTAGCTAATTATCTAGTTAGCCGCACATTTCCTCCACACTTTTCTAAGCATCAAAGGGAGAAGCTGAAAAACGAGTCTAAATATTATATATGGGATGACCCATATTTGTGGAGATGTGGCGCTGATCAGGTAATTAGACGTTGTGTGCCTCAATCAGAATTCCAGTCCATTTTAAAGGCCTGTCACTCGTCTGAGAGTGGAGGACATTTTGGCCCTCAAAGAACAGCTAGAAAGATCTTAGACTGTGGATTCTGGTGGCCTACTCTTTTTAGAGACGCTGCTGAATTTTGTAAATCTTGTCTTCCATGCCAAAAGTTTGGTAATATATCCAGGAGGGATGAGATGCCTCAACAAATTATGCTTTTCTGTGAAATTTTTTATGTTTGGGGCATTGACTTCATGGGTCCGTTCCCAAATTCTAATGGTCATTTATAAATATTGCTAGCTGTGGATTACGTTTCCAAATGGGTGGAAGCAATTCCTACCCGTACTGATGATGCTAACACTGTTGTTTCCTTTGTGAGAAACCATATTATTTTCCGCTTTGGATCACCACGAGCAATCGTGAGCGATCAAGGCACCCATTTTTGTAACAGGAGACTAACAGGATTGATGAAGAAGCATGGGATAATTCATAAGGTTACAACAGCATACCACCCTCAAACCAATGGGCAAGCCGAGGTGTCAAACAGAGAGATAAAGCGTATCTTGCAGAAGATAGTCAAACCTCATAGAAAAGACTGGAGCACCAGGCTACATGATGCACTATGGGCATACAGGACAGCATATAAAACACCCATTGGGATGAGTCATTTCCACTTAGTTTACGGAAAAGCTTGTCATCTTCCAGTTGAAGTAGAGCACAAAGCCTTTTGGGCAGTCAAGGAATGCAACATGGAAAATGAGCAAGCTGGAGCAGAAAGGAAGCTGCAACTGCAAGAACTGGAGAGCCTTCGCCTAGAAGCTTATGAGAATTCAAGAATATACAAGGAGAAGATGAAGGCTGTACATGATCAACACATCAAGAGAAAAGAGTTCCAACCTGGGGATTTAGTCCTCCTTTACAAATCTCGACTGAGGCTCATGCTAGGCAAGTTGAGATCAAGATGGGAAGGTCCATACAGAGTAGAGAAGGCCGAACCATACGGAGTTTATCACCTCAACCACCCTTCAAGCTCTGAACTTATCAAAGTTAATGGACAACATCTGAAGCTGTACCATGGCGAAAAGATACAGAAAAATAAGGAACTTGAGATCTTCCTCTTGGAAGACCCCCACATGCCAGAAGATTGAGCTAGTGGAGCGTCCAACTTACGGACGTTAAAGCAAAGTGCTAGGTGGGAGACAACCCACCATGGTATGATCGTTCTTTTCTTCCTATCTTTAGTTTTTCCTAGTCAAT
This sequence comes from Arachis stenosperma, assembly GCF_014773155.1. Classification (NCBI taxonomy): domain Eukaryota; kingdom Viridiplantae; phylum Streptophyta; class Magnoliopsida; order Fabales; family Fabaceae; genus Arachis; species Arachis stenosperma. The sequence continues at coordinate 83,124,491 of NC_080385.1, read as the reverse complement.
AACTCTTCTCTTTATCAGTACCTTCATGCATCTGCATTCGCACATTTTTATAAAAAAAAGGGCCCGCACGACGCGACTGCATCCGTGACGCGTCCGCATCGCAAGGAGAAGTGAGAAAATAAAAAAACGAACAAAGACTTTTGCTGGAGCATGGCTGGAGGCGTGCCAATGGCACAAATTTTCCGACGCGGCCGCGTCGTTGACGCGTCCGCGTCACATGGGATTCCTGGCCTCCCACGCTACCGCGTGCCCCACGCGGCCGTGTGTCTTGATTTCCGACGTCAAAAGGGGTGCACAATGAAATATTGTGCGAGAGTGATGCTGGATTGGTGCGGGACGCACCATCCCTACCACGCGACCGCGTCGCTGACGCGTCTGCGTCATCCCTTCTGAATTAAAAATTCAAAGATCAATGCACATATAATAAAATTGATACATGAGTATGGAATGTAAAAGGGAATTCTGGGTAGCTAGGTATGAATTCTAAAGTTATATAAAATATATAGGTTAGGTTAAAGCTGGGTTAATTAAAGATTCTATTTATAAGCTCACTTAACCATATATATATATCCCTATCCCTACCTTGGCCCCATTACAACCTTAAAAAGAGCTCATGATGTTTGCATTGGCATATTAACTGTTGTTGATTGATTAGGAGAAAAACAAAAGTTAGAGAGCATGATTAGAGAAGGATAGAGTGATTACCCAATACACTGTAGAGATTAGAGCATACATACATCATCAGTAAGGGTTCTATGCTTGAATTTTCATGTTCTCCGCTTTCATGAGCTATCTTCTTGCACTTTTATCTGTCTTGCTGTATAATGATAGAAATAGTGGAATTTGATTTGTAATTGTTTTGAAGAGCTTATTTACTTTTGATCAAGTGGGCAAGAATCATATAGTTGCATTCATATATATATATGTTGCATTGCATTGCATGAGTTTCTACATGTTCATACTTATTTATCTTATCTCCTTCAATTAAGCATGAGGACATGCTAATGTTTAAGTGTGGGGAGGTTGATAAACCACTATTTTATGGTATATATTATGTTTAATTATGTGGTTTTATCATGATCCTTACCCACTTATTCATTAATTTAGCATGCAATTATATTTCCTTCCTGAAATTATTACATGGTTGAAAACTGCTTCCTAGAGACTTTTTAATTATGCATTTTAGTTCTCCTTTATCCCATTCGATGCCGTGATCTGTGTGTTAAGTGTTTCAGGCTTTATAGGGCATGGATGAGTTGGAGATTAGGAAGGAAGCTAGCAAAAATGGAAGGAACACAAGAAATTGAGGAGGTAATCAGCGAGAAGTGACGCGACCGCATGGCTCACGCGTTCGCGCGAAAGAGGAAAAATCGCAGTGACGCGGAGGCGTGGACGACGCGAACACGTGGTATGGAAAAACGCGAACGACGCGTCCGCATGGACGACGCGATCGCGTGACGTGCGCGATCTGCAAAATCTGCAGATTCCGCTGGGGGCGATTTTGGGCCCTATTTTGACCCAGTTCTCGGCCCATAACAACAGACTAGAGCCAGAGAACATGCAGAAACCAAAGACAACATTCATTCTACACAGTTTTTAGTTTTAGATCTAGTTTTTACTCCTCCTCTAGGTTTTTCTCTCTGCACATTGATAATCTTAGGATTTTATTTTTCTCTCACTTTTTGCATTGGGATACTGAGAAGAGTTATTACCTCATCAAGACTTCGTCATTCTAGTTCGTTTTCTTTACTTGGCTTTACTCTTCCATGTCCTTTGCTTTGTTAATTTTACCATTGGAATATTATTAGGATTTACCTAATACAAGGATTACTTTTATTTTTATTTGATTATTTTGATTTTTATTTACAATGTCTTTCTTTAATTCCTTTTCATATGTCATGAATTTTACATTCACAATGAGCGAGTAGTTCCCTAACTTGATGGGAAGTTGATTGAAAGGAACCAATTGAGTTGGAAGACTTGAAAGAAAAATTATAATTGGGTTATTGTTGGCTTGCCCTCTAGTCACTAACACCAATCCCTTTTAATTAAGTGGATTGCAACTTGTGAATGGGCATAGCATCCCAACTTGTTTATCTTTCCCTTACCTAGTAAGAGATAACTAAATGGGATAACCTTCAATTATCAATTAATCTAGAGAGTAATCCAACAATAGCGGAACTTCCAACTAATCAACTCCCAATCAAGGCTTTTATTTATATTGTTCAAATTCTCCAATTTTATTTCCTGTTTACTCAACTCAAACCTTTTTGAAAACATCTGATTAATAAAATAGCACACTTTTCTGCAACTCGTTGGGAGACGACCTGGGATTCATACTCCCAGTATTTTAAAATTTAAATTTATGTGACACCTTTCTAAATTAATAAGTGGATTTCTGGTGAGTTAAGAACTATACTTGCAACGTACACATTTTAATAATTTTTAATTCACCAATTTCCGCACCATCAACGAGCGATCACGAGGAGGAGGCACCTACCCAGGCTGAGCAGGGAGGTACCGGGCACACTGTACCACATCATGAGGAGCACCACCAGCTACAGACCGCAGATCCGGAGGTTCCTCTATGGACAGAACCCCTGATTCGGCAGACCACTCCTCCGATCTTCACAGCGACTGCAGACCCTCAACCTTCCATCGAGACCCCAGCAGCCCATCCTTCCGGAGATGGCATTTCGTCACACCCTGCTTGACTGAGCATCAAGGATGATGCTATTATTTAAGTGTGGGGAGGTTGCCATCTCTGGCATCTATTTATTTTGGTGAACTACTAAAAACTCTCTTCTTATTTTGTCTATTTTCTGTATTTTTGCACATTTTTCTCTTTTTGCTTTTTTATTGTACTTTTTGCATTATGCACTTTGAGCTATATGTATACATCTTGGATATTTTAGCTTGATTTGCACCTTAGTTTACTAGTTATTTATTAAGTGGATTAATTAGTATAGTTTACCCCCTTTTTAGCATATGATAGTTTAGCTTAGATTGAAAACAAAAACGAAGTAAACTAAAAACTTTAACAGAATAAAAACAACCCATACCTTGTATATATAGCATTACATGTTAGTTAGTTAACAACATTTCATCAAGGAGAAACACTAAAACTTTAAAGCCACCTTAAGATTTACATTGAGAATAATGGGAACTCTTAGTTTTTACTTGCTTGACATATATAACTGATATATGATTTTTGAGTTAGAGAACACACAGCCTGTGAGTTTTGAGCTTAATTGCATGGTTACATTTAAACCATAATATTTTATTCCTGTGTGTTCCGCCCTTCTTTTTATTCTGATGTTCTTTACTTTGCTTTAATCTATATGTCCAATATAGAATATAGATACATACTAAGATAGGATTGAAGCCATGTTTGAATTTTTAACTCACTTATCCCAAATAAGCCTACCTTTTATGCCATCCTTGTTAGCCCCCCTTGAGCCTTTTAATCCATTTCTTCTTTATAACCACGTTACTAGCCTTAAGCAGAAAAACAAAATAAAAATCCCAAGTTGAATCCTTGGTTAGCTTAAGATAGATATTGTGTAAAATTTAAGTGTGGAGAATTTTATGAGAACATGGGATGATAGAAAAGTAGGAAACTAAATTAAACAAGTCATGTAAAAATTTGGGAAGCATGCTCATGTGAAATCAGAATAATTAAATTACCATGTGCATTAAATAAAAAAAAATATTTATTAGGTAATTAAATAAGGGGATACAAAAAAAATATATTACCCCAAATGCAAAATAAAAAAAATGCACATGGGACAAAATCCAAAAATAAAGTTTGATACATGAGCATGCAATACAAAAGTGGAAAAAATTTGGGTAGCTAGGTAAAGTATTTTAAATTGTATAAAGTATGTATGTGTTAGGTGAGATCTCAGGCTAATCAAGGATTCACTTATCAGCTTACTTTGCCTTATAGATACACCCTTACCTCTACCTTGGCCCCATTACAACCTTAAGAAAAAAGACCTCATGATCTTTGTATGTCTGTATTCTATAATTATTGATTGGTTAGATGAAGAACAAAGTTATAGAAAACAAGGATAAAAAGAAGAATAGAGTGATTAACCCAATAAACATTGAGTGACTAGAGAATAAACACAAAATCCAGTGAGGGTTCAATAGCTCATCACCATATATCTATACCTCTATTGTTAATTGTCTTGCAAGTTCAAAAAACATTTTATTTCCCCATCTCAATTGTAAAAGTGCTTTAATATTATCTAAGGTTGGCTATGCGTATATGATTCCTTGAGAATGTGAATTAATTTAACTACATGTAAAACTTTATATATAGGTGAATAATAACTAGATTTGCATGACTCATTTAGGTAGTTGCATCTAGGATAGATTGCATTGCATGAGATTCCACCATTTTACCTTATTCTTTCCCTTGGATTTAGCATGAGGACATGCTATTGTTTAAGTGTGGGGAGGTTGATAAACCCATATTTTATGATATATATTGTGCTTAAATTGAATGATTTATTTAACCCTTCACCTACTTATTCATATAAATTGCATGGTTTTACTTTTCCTTCCCTATTATATGATATATGTGAATTACATGTTTCCTATGCTTTAAAAATAATTATTTTAATTATCCTTTATTACCATTCGATGCTGTAATTTGTGTGTTGAGTAGTTGCAGAACTTCTAGGGCAGGAATGACTTAAAGGATGGAAAGGAAACATACAAAAATGGAAGGAAAGCACAAATTAGATTTTGGAGAAACTGGCAGTGACGCGTCCGCATGGACGACGCGAACGCGAGGTTCGCGCAAAAGAGACTCGACGCAAGCGCATGGATGAGGCAAACGCGTGACCTGCAAAACACAACTGATGCGGACGCATGACTGACGCAGCCGCGTGGAAAAGCAGAACTCCAGATGGCGCGACCCCGTGACGTGCGCGATCTACAGAATTTGCAGAAATCGTCCTCAGCGATTTCTGGGCCCTTTTTGGCCCAGATCCAAACCCAGAGAATACAGATTGAAGGATTATAAATGGAGGAATCCACCCATTCAGAAAGCATAGAGAGAATACACACACACTTTCACTTAACGTTGACACCACTAACGTCCTGAGCCAAAGTCCCTGCCTACTTCACCTTTTCTCTCTGCAAGCAAAGCTAAGCCCAATGAAGAGGATAACTGCTTCAAACTCAAGATCCAGAGGCCCATACCCAAGACTTGAAGAGCCAACTAGAAGATCAGAATAGTAGTATATATAGGAGTAGCTTTGAATTAGATGGGGGTTGGGAAACTTTAGGAGCCTTGGGCATAGAACTACTCTCTGTATTTTACTTTCTCTGCAACTTCTAGTTTTACTTTCATGATGTATTCTCCATCTTTGTTTTCATTTTCCAGAGCTATGAACAACTAAACCCATTTCATTGGGTTAGGGAGCTCTGCTGCAATTTGATGGATCAATATTAGTTTTCATTCTTCTTCTTCTATCTTTTCTCTTGATTTTACTAGAAAGCTTTCAATCTTCATCCAATTGGGTAGTTATCTTGGAAAAGAAACTATTCATATTTGGATCTCTTCGGAACCTTGGAAGAGGAATGAAGAGATCATGCTAGAAATGCTTTCTCATGCTGGACCAAATTGGGTTTGGATGGATATGTGACTATAATCCTACCAATACTTGATTTGGGAATGCATGTGGTATAATCAGTGACCATACTTCATCTCTTCTCATGAGCAATTGACCAAGGAATTGGCTATTGATCAAGATCTGAGAGATTGGATTACCAAGGAATTGGAATTCGATCATTTAAGATTGCCAAGGAGATCAATGAATGCATTGATTGAGGAAGAGATGAAAATGAATTTGATCCGGAGAATGCAACATCTCCTAAGCCCAATGAACTCCCCATTTCTGATCTTGCCCATTCTCTTTACTTTCTGCCATTTACTTTTATGAGCATTTCCCCCATTCCCATTTAAGATTCTGCAATTTACTTTCTTCCATTTACATTCAGCTCTTTATTTCCAACATTTATTTTTTCTGCTATTTAATTTTCCGCAATTTAATGTTCTGCAAATCTCAAATCAAATTCTGGTTCGCTCAACTAGAACATTCCTCTAATTAAAGTTGCTTGATCAATCAATCTCTGTGGGATTCGACCTCACTCTATAGTGAGTTTTTACTTGACGACAATTCGGTACACTTGCCGAAGGAAATTTGTTACGAGACGAATTTTCCGTGCATCAAGTTTATGGCGCCGTTGCCGGAGGTTGATTTTGTATCAACAATGATTAAGTTGGAGGATAACTAGATTGAGCATTTTTCATTTTGCTGATTTAAATTTCTTTTTGAGCAATTTACTTTCAGTTTCAGTTGTTTTTCTTCCCATCCCTTTAACCCTTTTATTCCAGTTGTTTACAATTTTTTTTACTCACCCACTAACTGTTTGATATATTGCATCACTCACACTAACAGCATTTTTTTTAACAAGAATAGTTTCTGCATATATTTCCTTGCTTGTGCCGTGTTGATTGTATGACAGGAAGAAGAAGTGGGGTTTCAACTTCCTTTGATTCTGAACCTGAAAGGACCTTCCTTAGATTAAGGAGGGAAGCAAGAGGAAAAAGAGTAGTAGGTGCTAAAGAAGAGGAAGAGTACTTTGAACCCAACATGGAAGAGAATTTGGAGAACAATCATGAAGAAGAAGCTCATAATCATGCCAGAGAAGGCCATGCAAACCGGGCTGGGCATGAAAGGAGGGTCTTAGGATCCTATATCAATCCTAATCCAGGAAACTGTGGAAGCAGCATTTAGAAGCCCACCATACATGCCAACAATTTTGAGCTAAAACCTCAGCTCATCACCCTTGTGCAGAATAATTGTTCATTTGGAGGAGGTGTTCAAGAAGATCCTAATCAACACTTGACCACCTTCTTGAGGATTTGTGACACAGTGAAGTCTAATGGAGTCCACCCGGATGTCTATAGGCCACTCTTGTTCCCTTTTTTACTCAGGGACAAGGCATCCAAATGGCTTGAATCCTTCCCAAAGGAAAGCTTAACTAATTGGGAAGAAGTGATGAATAAGTTTTTAGCAAGATTTTATCCTCCTCAAAGGATCAATAGGCTAAGAACTGAGGTGCAGACTTTTAGACAACAAGATGGTGAGACACTTTATGAAGCATGGGAGAGATTCAAAGACTTGACAAGGAGATGACCACCAGAGATGTTTAATGAGTGGGTTCAACTTCACATCTTCTATGAAGGTCTTTTCTATGAGTCAAAGAAGGCTGTAGATCATTCATCAGGAGGTTCTTTAAACAAGAAGAAAATCATTGAAGAAGCCATAGATGTCATTGAAATAGTTGCTGAGAATGACTACTTCTATGCCTCTAAAAAAAGTAACACTAGAGGAGTAATGGAGCTGAACCACATGGATGCACTATTAGCCCAAAACAAGATGATCACCAAGCAGCTAGCAGATCTTACCAAGAAGGTGGAAGAGAACCAGGTTGCAGTAGCCATCACCTCATCACCAACTCAATAAGGAGTAAACATAAGAGAAGAAGGTGACTGGGAGCAAGCAAACTATGTGGGAAACTCACCTAGACAAGTCCATGATCCATACTCCAAAACTTACAACTCTGGATGGAGAAATCACCCCAACTTTGGATGGGGAAATCAACAATATCAAAGCCAAGATCAAAGACGTCCAAATCCCAGCAACATAGCTCACCAACATGCCACACCTAGACCATATCAACACTAACATAACAACCCATCTCAATACCTATACAAAAGCCAACCTAACCATTCTCATCCCTCCAATCTCAACTCACCATCACCTTCTGATGACAGACTCTTAAGGATTGAGAACTTACTTGAAGGTATATGCAAAGAGATTCAAGACAACAAGGTGTTCAAGGAGGAAGTGCGAGCCAACTTTAAGAACCAGGGAGACACCATCAAGAGGTTGGAATCTCAAGTAGGTTATCTCTCTGAGCACATTCCCAAACCTACAGATGGATTCCCAAGTGATACAGAGAAAAATTTGAGAGGAGAAATAAAGAAAGTAAGATGGGAAGATTGCAAGATGGTCACTATAAGTGGTCAGGAGACCAAGGACGAGCCAACCAAGCTGTCAAAACAACCTGAAGATACCTCAGCAGAGAAGCAGGAAAAAGATCACCAAGAACCCAAAATCTCACAACAGGAGTTGCTGAGACTCTATGCACCCTTCCCTTAATTACTCAATGGTGCTGTGGAGAAGAGAATATACTCAAGGTTTCTTGATTTGTTTGCATCCCTCCATGTAAACATACCATTCATCAAGACCCTCCAACAAATGCCGGCATACATCAAGTATATGAAGGAGCTGCTTCCCAGGAAAAGCTCATTCAAAGGAGGCCAAACTATAGTGATGAATAAGGAGTGCAGTGCTCTCATTCAACCAGAGTTGCCTACAAAAAGAAAGGACCCAGGGGGTTTCTACATTCCCTGTGCCATAGGAGAAACCATGTTTGATAAAAGACTCTGCGATTTGGGAGCAAGCATCAACTTAATGCCCTTATCGCTTATGAAGAGGCTGCAGATCAACGAGATAATGCCCACAGATGTAGTCATCAGGCTGGCTGACAAAACTCAAAAACAAGCAATAAGAGTGGTGGAAAACGTGTTGGTAAAGGTTGGGAAATACTTCCTCCCAACAAACTTTGTCATATTGGACATGGAAGAGAGTCACACTCACCCAATCATATTGGGAAGACCATTCTTAGCTACAGCCAGAGCACTCATAAATGTGGAGCGAGGGGAGCTAATTCTGAGGATCCATGATGAACAGCTTACCTTCAATGTTTTCAAACACTTACAAGAAACAGATCAAGAGAACTATGAACCAAGAAAAGATTAATGTGAGATACTAAAGGAAGAAACAAGCACTGAAGCACAACCAGCACATATGGGAATCCATTTGATTGAGGAACAAGGCAAACAGCAATTGCCACAGCTCAAAGAAAATCAGGAGGACCCTAAACCACCAGAATCATATGAGACCAGTAACCACATGTCCTTAGAGGAGGATGTCACAAAGAGTAAGACAACATCACAAGGAACAAAGAAAAAGGTACCAAGGAGGTGGAGGAACAGGAAGATCCCTACAGAGGACTTCTCCCCAGGGATAAAGTAATCTCAGCTTACTTCCCAGACATCCCCCCTGATCTCCCTACTGTACCATCTCAATTACCTAAAGTCTTCACCATCAACAGAGTTCTCTCCTTGGAACATGTAGAGATCATTGATACAACCAATGGATATAGGTCTACCGCTAAAGGAGAAGACTTGAAGCACTATCAACCTCCCTGATAAAGGAAAAACGTCAAGCTAGTGACGCTAAAAGAGCGCTCTGTTGGGAGGCAACCCAACCTGAGGTAGTTTCGTTTTCATTTTCATTTCAATAAAGATCACAAGTTGTTTCCCCGGTATTGCGATGAGCTAAGTTTGGTGTTCCACACCAAAACAATCCAAGAGTGAAAGTGTAATTCTAAGTTTGGTGTTCCACCAAAGATATTAGTTAGAATCACACTACATCCCCAAAACACATTGCTAGCTCCAACCAATCAGGGGAACCAATTAACTGTAGTTTAGTCTTTAGTTAATAATGGTTTTGTTAACAACATGATATGAGGTTCTCTACATGTATGCAAACTTTTGTACTGGGCAAGGAACTAAGTTTGGTGTTCATACACCAAATTCAGTTCAGAAGTTCACAAGCATACATGCAAGCTAACTATTTTCCAAGTGTTTCGGGAATAAGCAACTTCCAATAACTTTGCAGGAACCTTATGAGGAAATGGTGCACCTTCATCCAAGGAAGTGAAGTAGCAAAGACTATGGATGATGACAAAGAGGAGGGCAACTAGAAACCATCATCCGAAGATTGTATTGTTACTTAATTCCATGTACTGAGAATGTTAAAATTGGAAGTCCAAATGCACCTTTGATTAATAGTTACTCATTAGTTGGAACCTTTTAAATTCTGTTTTTAAGTTTCTCACAGCTTAGGTCTATGTTTGCTAGTCTGAATGTCACTGCATCTTTTCCTTACTTAATTGTATGCTTGTCCTTTTTAATCAAATGAAAAGAGAATGAGTATTTTATAAAGGACCAGAGTGGAGTTCATATTATGGAGTAAGTTCCTAAGTTTGTGGTGTAATCATAAGTTAGCTAAGTTGGTTCACCAACAAGGTGGGAAGACAACTATCTGTCCTGAATCCTATGCTTTGACATGAGACTAACTAAATAACAAGATCCTAATAAGAAAAGGGAAAGAAGAAGGAAAGTGATGAATAAAAGAAAAATAGAAAGAAAAGAGGCTAGGCACCAAGGGGTTGAGTCTTGAGGGATGTGTCTGTGGTGTTCTTGTACTAAGGATCTGCTTGGATTACTAAGCTCTCAGGGGTGCTTTATCACCTGGTAACTTGGGTTAACTAACCCAGGATTATCAGCTGAATGTCCACTATCAAAAGTAATCTTTGTTATAGAACATTTAGTAGCCCAAAGAGGTGCTGGACACCAAGACCTCAAGGAAAGAAAATAAACAAACCATGTGCCTGTGGTGTGTATGTATGGGGGAGAGACTTGAGGAAGTAAGTCCTTAGGGGTGTTTCCACACCTAGCACCTTGAACCAACTGGTTCAGGAGTGTTGGCTGAAAGCTTATTCTAAAGAGTTGCCCCCTTACAGAGCACTTAGCCTAAGAACTCAAATAAGCCCTGAAATGACAACAAAGGGATCAATGAATAAAAGTCTCTTGGGATGCAATCAAGTGAGTATTCTAGGGCATGATAAAGGTCTGAAAGCCAGGGAAGGAATAAACCTAAGTTGCTATGCATGAAACCACCATAAAACCAGGGACATGACTTCCACAAGAATGACTCATTTCTCTTGGCATTCCATTCATCATTCTCTTGTTCCAGTACTTGCTTAGGGACAAGCAAGCTTTAAGTTTGGTGTTGTGATGCCAGGGCATCTTGGCCAGTTACACTGACCTTTTCTTTACTGTTTTTAGGATAGTTTCATGCAGTTTCTTAGAAAATAAGCTAGTTTTGGGTAGATATTCACTTACATCTTGTTTCAAACAAACATTATGCACTTTACATGATTTCATGAAAATTTTGCATGAATTATATGACAAATTGGATGATGCATGTCTCATGACTTAGATTAGAACTTTGATGCACTTTGCTGCTTGATTTCAGGACAAAGGAAGCAAAGAAGAACCACGTTAGCATTCACGTTAGTTGAACTAACGTTACCTCTAACGTGGAATGGGAGCTAGCTTGCAAGGTTAGTGAGAAAGGTAATCGCCAATAACACCCTCGAAGCCATCATAGCCCACGTTAAGAGTCACGTTAACTAAGTTAACGTGAACTCTAACGTGGAAGAAGACAATAAGGCCAACGTTAATGACACTCTCCTTTGTCACTAACGTTGGACCAAGCTCATAATTGGCCACGTTAGTTGCCACGTTAACTTAGTTAACGTGGACTCTAACGTTAAAGGAGCAAAAGAAAAGCCAACATTAGTGACATTCACCTTTGTCACTAACGTTGGCCAAGCCTCCATGAGCCACGTTAACTCCCACGTTAACTTAGTTAACGTGGAAGCTAACGTGGAGAGAGCAATTGATCGCCAACGTTAGTGACACTTACCTTTGTCACTAACGTTGGGGTGAACCACCAAGAGCCACCATGAGCAACGTTAACTCCCACGTTAACTTTGTTATCGTGGAAGCTAATGTGGATAAAGAGATGATGAGCCAACCTTAGTGACACTCACCTTTGTCACTAACATTGGAGATGGCCAGCATGACTACGTTAGAAGCCACGTTAACTTAGTTAACGTGGACTCTAACGTGGGAAGTAGGGGCACATTGGAACGTTAGTGACAAAGGTAAGTGTCACTAACGTTCTCGAAGAATTGGCATTGCTACGTTAGAAGCCACGTTAACCTAGTTAACGTGGACTCTAACGTAAGGAGAAGGGGTGACTCACCACGTTATTGGGAAAGGTAAGTCCCAATAACGTATGCGAAGGACCAAGAGGCAACGTTAGTGGTCACGTTAGTGCCACTAACATTGAAGTCAACGTGATCATATTTGGGTTAGGAACGTTAGTGAAAAAGGTGATTGTCACTAACGTTCTCGAACCCACACTTTCACTTAACGTTGACACCACTAACGTCCTGAGCCAAAGTCTCTGCCTACTTCACCTTTTCTCTCTGCAAGCAAAGCTAAGCCCAATGAAGAGGATAACTGCTTCAAAATCAAGATCCAGAGGCCCATACCCAAGACTTGAAGAGCCAACTAGAAGATCAGAAGAGTAGTATATATAGGAGTAGCTTTGAATTAGATTGGGGTTGGGAAACTTTAGGAGCCTTGGGCATAGAACTACTCTTTGTATTTTACTTTCTCTGCAACTTCTAGTTTTACTTTCATTATGTATTCTCCATCTTTGTTTTCATTTTCCAAAGCTATGAAAAACTAAACCCATTTTATTGGGTTGGGGAGCTCTGCTGCAATTTGATGGATCAATATTAGTTTTCATTCTTCTTCTTCTATCTTTTCTCTTGATTTTACTAGAAAGCTTTCAATCTTCATCCAATTGGGTAGTTATCTTGGAAAAGAAACTATTCATATTTGGATCTCTTCGGAACCTTGGAAGAGGAATGAAGAAATCATGCTAGAAATGCTTTCTCATGCTGGACCAAATTGGGTTTGGATGGATATGTGACTATAATCCTACCAATACTTGATTTGGGAATGCATGTGGTATAATCAGTGACCATACTTCATCTCTTCTCATGAGCAATTGACCAAGGAATTGGCTATTGATCAAGATCTGAGAGATTGGATTACCAAGGAATTGGAATTCGATCATTTAAGATTGCCAAGGAGATCAATGAATGCATTGATTGAGGAAGAGATGAAAATGAATTTGATCCGGAGAATGCAACATCTCCTAAGACCAATGAACTCCCCATTTCTGATCTTGCCCATTCTCTTTACTTTCTGCCATTTACTTTTATGAGCATTTCCCCCATTCCCATTTAAGATTCTGCAATTTACTTTCTGCCATTTACATTCAACTCTTTATTTCCAGCATTTATTTTTTCTGCTATTTAATTTTCCGTAATTTAATGTTCTGCAAATCTCAAATCAAATTCTGGTTCGCTCAACTAGAACATTCCTCTAATTAAAGTTTCTTGATCAATCAATCTCTGTGGGATTCGACCTCACTCTATAGTGAGTTTTTACTTGACGAAAATTCGGTACACTTGCCGAAGGAAATTTGTTACGAGACGAATTTTCCATGCATCAAAAACACGTTACAACTTGGCGTTTAACCCCAAGAGAAGCCTATGCACGTGTAAAGCTCAAGCTCAGCCCAAGCACACACCAAAGTGGGCCCTGGAAGTAGATTTCTGCATCATTTACTTATCTCTGTAAACCTAGTAACTAGTTTAGTATAAGTAGAACTTTTTATTATTGTATTAGACATCTTGGTCATCCTAGTTCCCTCTCTGGGGCCGGAACCAATGAACACCTTTATCACTTATGTATTTTCAACGGTAGAGTTTTTACACACCATAGATTAAGGTGTGGAGCTCTGCTGTACCTCGAGTATTAATGCAAAGTACTATTATTTTTCTATTCAATTCACGCTTATTCTTATTCTAAGATATCCATTCGCACCCAAAAACCTAATGAATGTGATGATTATATGACGCTCATCACCATTCTCACTTATGAACGCGTTCCTGACAACCACTTTTGTTCTACATGCAAATAAGCTTGAACAAATATCTCTTGGATTCCTTGATCAGAATCTTCGTGGTATAAGCTAGAATCCATTGGCAGCATTCTTGAGAATCCAGAAAGTCTAAACCTTGTCTGTGGTATTCCAAGTAGGATTCAGGGATCGAATGACTGTGACGAGCTTCAAACTCACGACTGTAGGGCATGGTGACAGATGCAAAAGGATAGTAAATCCTAGTCCTACATGATCGAGAACCGACAGATGATTAGCCGTGTGGTGACAGCGCACCTGGACCATTTTCACTGAGAGGACGGACGGTAGCCATTGACAACGGTGATCCCCCAACATACAGCTTGCCATGGAAAGGAGTAAGAATGATTGGATGAAAGCAGTAGGAAAGCAGAGATTCAAAAGGAACACAGTATCTTCATGCGCTTATCTGAAATTCCCACCAATGAATTACATAAGTATCTCTATCTTTATTTTATGCTTTATTTATCTCTATATTCGAAAACCATTATAACCATTAGAATCCGCCTGACTGAGATTTACAAGATGACCATAGCTTGCTTCATACCAACAATCTCCGTGGGATCGACCCTTACTTACGTAAGGTTTATTACTTGGACGACCCAGTGTACTTGCGGGTTAGTTGTGCGAAGTTGTGAAGAATGTGTGTGAACCATGGTATTGTGCACCAAGTTTTTGGAGCCGTTGCCAGGAATTGTTCGAGTTGTGAAAAGTATGAATCACAATTTTGCCTATCACCTCTCGCAAGATTAACTATTTATCTTTAACCAATACATCAAATATTTGATCCAATTTCAAAATATCAAAACTATACTTTTTTCCACTCTTATGTTTCGAATCACTAGATTTATCAACATTCGAGATTTTCTTAAGTAAAGAACAAACATAAGGTGGCCCTTTCTTTAATTCAGCCAAATCGACTTCTATTTCAAAATCAGATTCCTCACTCGAGGACCCCATTGCAACATATCGCACTATCTCCTTTTGAGAAAATGATTTACTTTTCAAATTTCTCTCAATTTTATACTTCTTTTTTTCTTTCAGAGAATTTCTACCTGGCGCACCCTTTCAGCCAAATGGGCCAAATCAGGTATATGAACGTTAAGCAATTTTCGACGCATATAAAACCCTAACCCCATAGTTGCGATCTTTACTACTTCACTCTCTGGAAGAGATATATAACATCGACTCTAAGCATTTTTTAAACGAATCATATAATCATCAATTATTTCTCCATTATCACATTTCAAAGCCACCAGGTCAGTAATTGTTATGTTCAATTCTCCTCAATAAAATTGAGAGTGGAAAGCACTCTCCAACTGTGTCCAAGTCACCATCGAATTGGGCCTGAGATTTGAAAACCAAGTAAATGCATTCTTCGTTAGCGAAGAAGGAAAGAACTTCATTTTCATATTCTCATCATTGGCTAAATTGCCTATCTCGACCAAATATCGAGCAATATGCTCAATAGTCGATTCACCAACTTCTCCAGCAAATTTTGTAATTATTTTAGGATTTTTTATCCCTCAAGGCACTTCTGCCATTTTAACAACTGCAGAAAAAGCATAAACAAAATAGGGTTGATTCATAAAACTCACATTAAATCCGACCCTATTAAGCACATCCTTCACAATTCTCATCATTTGATAATGTTCACCATCTTGATTGGCTCGCAATCAAGCTAACACATCATCAGCATTTTGGCCACGAAAAACTATTCAAGGATTTTCCCTGTCCAAAAGTTCATCATCATTTTCATTTTTAAGCAAGTTTTCAAAACCCTCATAGTTTTCTTCCATATTTTACCTACCACCCTTATCATAATCGACAACTTGAGCAATTCGCTCTACTTGCCTAGCGAGATGTTCAAATATCGTCTCATGATCCGCCATTATAGGATTTAAAATCGTAGTCATATGTTGAGTTAATAAATTAACTAAATCATGATGACTTTCATCAACATGTTGTCAAAAAGCCGCTATCGAATTAGAAGCATTCAATGTAGAACCCATCTGATAATCTCGTGAGAACTCAGAATACAC
The DNA here is from genome assembly GCF_014773155.1 of Arachis stenosperma. Lineage (NCBI taxonomy): Eukaryota > Viridiplantae > Streptophyta > Magnoliopsida > Fabales > Fabaceae > Arachis > Arachis stenosperma. Next base: position 83,108,605 of record NC_080385.1, on the reverse strand, counting down.
TGGAGGCCCTGGGTTAACACCAAAATTTGATGAATTTCTAAATCTTGGGAGAACATAACCAGTTGCGGTGTAACCTAGAGGAAGACCATGTGGAGGCCAACCAACAGTTACTAACAGTTGCATTACAACAATTCGTGGACGTTGATTTTGTCCACTATTCTCCCTTAGAGGATTAGTAACCGTTATATTCTCCTCCACTGTACCACTTTTGGCACGTGTGACTACCTCCACCAGTGCTTGAACGCTTACAACAACATTGTTAGTTGCAAATGATTCAACATTAGCATTAGAGACTTCCTCTACCAATTTGTTTTATCGATTTTTAGCAAATAGAAAGTGGTTTGATATCTAATGGTCCAGGAGCACAACCTACTCCTCTGTGAGTACCATTTTTCTAAAGTGCATCAAAGGATCTTTCGAAAGATAAACAAAGTAATTCGAAAATAAATTGACTGAAATTGAAATAAATTGCATTGAATTTAAATGAAACAGTAAAATGCTTTTGATTAGATCAAAGGACTTTTGAAGTTGAAAGTAAAGTACTAAAACGTAGAATCAAACAAAAAAGATAAATGTTGCCTGAAAGATAAACTTGCAAGGAAAATAAAAATTACAAAAAATGTAATGGAAATTAAAAATGTGGAAGGAACCCTACAGAAAAATAACTCGAACACAAACTTAGAAAGTCGTTGGGATATGAGTGTATTTGAGTGTTTTTCTGAAGTAAAGTTCCAACCATTTCTTCATCGATCTTTCATCTTTTTATTGAAGTCCTTGACCAATCAAATTCAAGAATAACTTTCGTACGTGCTAACTTTCAAGCAACCGTTCCCGTTCTTTTTGTACAACATAGGTAACCGCCAAAAATTAACTTCAAATAACCTTTATTCTTCGACTAAGTACATCGAGTAGCTTCTGTTTTTCAATTTCTGAAAAACAGTTCTCGATGCAAATTCCATCTCTCGAGATAAAAATTTCTCGTATTTTGACTATGGTATTTTTCGAAATCAAATATTTCGATCAACAGTAAAATTTTCACTACAGAAATTAGATCTATCCATCCTTAGTTCAATTTTGCCAATATAATTTACAAGCACAAATATATCAAAATCGCGATTTATTATGGAACGGAACCAAGATTTGATTTGTAATTCTAGTTGGAATAAATCGTGTATAAGATCTTTTGTTCATTGGCACTTAAATTGTGGAACAAAACCACAATTTGCTATTTGCTTGGTTCACTATAGTAATAAATCGTTTTTCATAAGCACATATACTGCTCATTCACTTTTGTAGTTCTAAATCACGATTTATACAACTATACAGACGCAAATATAACTAAAACCGGTTTTGGAAAAATCATGTAGTTTTATTGTTTTAGGAATTTATTGAGGAAAAAGTTAAGATGAAATTGAAGGGTGTACTATATGTATATGATATGACTATATGAGTGAGGAGCGTGTGTCCTCATATCACTCTGTCTCTCTGTAGCATGTGAAGATTCCCATCCTTAAATTAATTGGTCCCATGGCTCTGCATGTTTTCACGTGTCCTGCCATTCGGATGCTGTTAATTGCACCATCATTACCATCATCTACTGCATAGGATTCGAATGCCCCACTCACAACCCTAAATTATTTTCTTTCTTTTTCCTTTTTTTTATTTCGCAATTTTTTATTTTAATATTTTGTTTTTCTAGTATCATTTCCTACCACACAGTACTGTTCCCTAACACACTCCGCACACGCGCTTTTTCTTCAACTTCCCCCGGATCAATCACATACCATATGATGATAATATATAAACAAGAAAAATTAATTAATTAATTAATTAATTAATTAATATCAGAATTGTATGTTTTCGATTGTTAGTTGCTACGTACTTTTTGTGATTTTTTGTTGTTATTATGAATTAGAATTACTAACGCAACTCTTTCTGAGTGGAGCGTGGTACTTACCAGTTAGATATCAATTTTTGCTTGAAGTGACAAATTCAATTGACACTTAATTTGATGAGAAATGATTTGCCACATTATTATTTTCTAACCAGCCCTTACTAGAATCGAGTAGATATGGTTAGAGAATAATTAGAATTTATTTAGATGATTAGTATTATTTTTATTTATATAAAATATTTATATATTAATTATATTTTTATTATTTTATTTTTTTAACACTTTATATATATATATATATATATATATATATATATATATATATATATTGTATTTTTGGAAACACACTAAATAATATAATATTTTGTTTTTAATTTAATCTGTTATTTTTAATATGGTATCAAAAGTATAGGTTCATTTTTGTTTCATGAAAATTAATTCATAGTTCCTTTATATTTTTTTTTTCGGAAGTGCTCTTTACCCTTATTTTTTGACTTTTTTTCGACACTTTGGTTTGTCACCGCTACCTCCAACATATTCGTCTCATCATTAAGTTTTCAATGCCTCCAGACTCGTCGCCTGCCGCCGCCGGACGCACCCTCACGCGTCGCCAGAAGACCGGTGTCCATTTCAGATTCTCCTCTCTCCAGACGCCATCCAACATCGATGAATCCACGCCTAGAATCAACACCTGGGAACCCGCTCTAGCCCGAATCAGACCCGACCCGGCCCGCTCTTAGACCCGCATGTCACCTCCCTATCTGTGTCAATGCTGACGTGTCTCCCTTCTCCTATCATGAGTTGCCACATGTCACCCTTACTTGCTGACGGGGCGGACAGTAGGACCCTCCCTAAAGTTTTTTAGTGAGCTCTTTTTTATTCTGCCACTGTTTACTCGTTTTCGGCCTCGAATTTGCAGTTTTATCTCTTCTCTTTAATATTTGTCTCTACTATTATGGAAAAATCAGATGTTTTTGCAGTCACGGACATAAAGGATGAATTATGTCGAAATTGTAACCGTTCTAGGCACCTCTTCTCAGACTGTCCTTCTGTTGAATGTCGCAAATGCCAACAGAAAGATCACATTGGCTACAATTATCCACAATTGTTCTGTCATTACTGCAAACTCTCGGGACATTTTATTACTGGCTGTCCTACTCACCCACCACATCTTGATCACCTCAAGTATCATTCTCATCTCAACTTCTCTCAAAATGTGTCTGCTTCTACTGTTGCTGCTACTATTGAATCTACCACCTCTGCTCCTCTTAACCCGTCTTCTGTCTCTCTATCTGATATTTCATCTCTTCTTAAGCATCTTCTCTCCCTTTCTGGTAATACACCTGCTGCTTTTTTGACTCCTTCAGGTAATTCTAAATGATATTTTGACTCCGGTTGCTTTAATCACATCTCTCTTTTACATCATCTTTTCTCGTCTTTGTATACCGCTACAAATGCACCTTCTATCAATACTACTAATGGTTCATTCTTGCACATGACACACAAGGATTCTATCTCCCAGTCAACTCTTAATCTCCTTGATACTTATTATATTCCAAAATTGAACTTCAATCTCATTTCTGTTGGTCAACTTGTTGATCTTAGTTTTGATGTGAATTTTTTCATTGCTGATTGTCGTGTACAGGATCGTCATACGGGACAAATCATCGGAACCGCACGTAAGGTCAGAAGGTTATTTAAACTCGAGAATTTTCATATTCTTCCTGTGCCAAATCTCTGTGCTGCTTGTTCTCTATCTACCTTCACTTATGGCATCTCTGTCTTACCCACAACTGCTTAGAAAAATTACGCCCTCTTGTGTCTCAAGGTGTTTTGGGCAGGTTAAAAATGAGTCTTTTGATTGTATTTCTTTTCATACTGCCAAACAATCTGCTTTATCTTTTCATAATAATTCATCTCTTACTTACTTTGATCTTATCCACTTTGATGTTTAGAGCTCTGCTCCCACCGCTTCTATGGGAGGAGCTAAATACTTTGTTGTTTTCATTGATGATTATTCATGCTTTACTTGGGTTTATTTGATGACTAATCGCCATGAACTACCTCAGATTTATATTAACTTTGCCACTATGATTAAAACTCAGTTTTCCAAGGTCATTAAGGTTTTTCAACATGATAATGCTATGAAATACTGTGATTCCAAACTTTTAACCTTTCTTGTAGAACAGGGTACTTTGTCTGAGTTTTCATGCCCTAGTACGTCTCAACAAAATGGACGAGCTGAACGCAAACACCATCATATTCTTGACTCTATTCGTGCAATGCTTCTTTTTTCTTCGTGTACTGAGCGTACTTGGGATGAAGCTATCCTTACTGCTGTTCATATTATCAATAGATTTTCTTCTTCTATCCTTGGTAATATTACTCCCTTTGAGCGTCTTTATCATACCTCTCCAGATTACAGTTCTCTTCGAGTTTTTGGTTGTGTCTGTTTTGTCTCTCTTCAACTTCATGAACATAGTAAACTTGAACCTCGGGCTCGCACGTGTTGTTTCGTTAGTTATGGCACTGAACACAAGGATTATCGTTGTTGGGATCTCTCTCTAAATGTATTTGTATATCTTGTCACATATTTGTTCGGTTCTCCTCCTTTGTGTCTATTCCTCCTACTCAGTCTCCCTTTTTTACTAACCCCAATGTTGATCTTTTTCCTAGTGATGATTCTATAGGTTCTATCTCGAGTCAACCTTTACAGCCACCTACTCTTTTGCCTTTTCCATTTTTTGATGATTCCAAACCGGACAATGATCCTGCTCTTGTCTCCTGCTTCCACTCATTCTTATAGGGTAAAAAATCTACCTCCTCATCTTCTTGATTATCATTATTTTTCTACTATTCTTCATCAACATGAACCTAAGTCATTCAAAGAATCCTCCACAAATCCAAACAGGCAGCAAGCAATGTAGAAAAAAATCTAGGCACTTGAAAAAGCACACAGTTAGAATTTGGTTAATCCTCCTTCTGATCAGAAAGTTGTGGGTAGTAAATCGGTGTACAAGATAAATACTCACTCTGATGGTTCTATTGACCATTATAAGGCACGATTGACTATGAAGAGACTTTTTCTCCTATTACTTATCTCACATCTGTTCAAGCTCTCCTTGCCATTTTTGCGGTCAAAAAATAGTCTCTCAGTCAGATGGACGTGAAGAATGCATTTTTTGTCCTTCTAGCAAAGTTTGTCTCCTTTGCAAGGCACTTTATGGTCTTAAGCAAGCTCCTCGTGAATGATTTGACAAGTTCAGCACCACTATATGCAATATCGGTTTCACTTGTAGCCCTCATGAGAATTCTCTCTTTATTCATAAAAGTGAACATGGAGTTGTTCTTCTGCTTTTGTATGTTGATGACATGATCATTACTGGAGATGATGTTGATGGTATCTCTGATCTCAAAGTCTTCCTTCACTATACTTTTGAGATGAAAGATCTTGGTTCTCTCAGTTATTTTTCTGGTCTCAAAGTCATATCCACAGATGATGGTATCTATCTCTCTCAAACTAAGTATGCTTTAGATCTTCTTGCTCGCACCGGGATTACAAATAGTCGCACTGAGTTTTCTCCCCTTGAGCCTAATGTTCGATTTACACCTATGAATGGCACTGTTTTGGATAATCCTACTCTTTATCGATAGTTAGTTGGAGGTCCGTCTACTTGGCTATAACCCGACCAGACATCGCCTATCCAGTTCATGTTCTTAGCCAGTTCTTGTTAGCTCCTCGTACTACTCATTATGTAGCAATTTTTCGCATTCTTCGCTACATCAAAGGCACTCTATTTCATGGCCTTTATTTTTTTCCATTCATCTTTATCCCTTCAAGCGTACTCAGATGTTGATTAGGCGGGTGATCCCACTGATTGTCGTTCTGCTACTAGTTATTGTTTGTTTCTTAGCGATGCTCTCATTTCTTGGCGAGCTAAGAAGCAAATGTTCACTGCTTGATCAAGCACAAAAGCTGAATACCGTGCTCTCGTTGACACCATTGCTGTGGTTGTCTCGATTCGCTGGCTTCTCGCAGACTTGGGTGCTCCTCAATCATCCGCAACAGATATTTTTTTGTGACAATCGCAGTGCTATTCAAATTGCGCATAATGATGTATTTTATGAACGCACCCAACACATTGATATTGATTGTCACTTTATCCGGCAACATCTCCTTATTGATGCTATTTGCCTCGTCGCTGTTGGAACTTTGGATCAAACTATTGATATCTTCACGAAGGCTCATCATTCTACTCATTTTTGGACTCTAGTATCCAAACTCAAGATGGTATCCACTTGAGTTTGAGGAGGGATGTTAGAGAATAATTAGAATTAATTTAGATTAATTAGTATCATTTCTATTTATATAGAATATTTGTATATTAATTATAGGATTGTATGTTTTTATTACTTTGATTCTTCTAGTACTTATATATACCCCTATGTATTGTACTTTTAAGGACACACTCAATAATATACCATCTATTTTTTAGTTTAATCTCTTATGTTTAATAGATATAACTCAAAAGTAAACACTAACACAAAATGTGAAGATTTTAGACATTATTTGGTAAATATTTTAAGGTAAAATGATAAAATCATAAATATATTGACTAGCACAAACTTGTTTAAATAAAGATATAGATACAAAACTGAAAAAAAAAATTCTATGTTCTAGGATAAAATTTTATTGAATTTTTATACATTTAAAAATTTAAAATAAAGATGAAATATAATTAATGTATGTATTGTAATACATACACTTGATAAATGCAGGTTATTTAGGCTTTATAAAGATTATTTGACAACAATAAGATAAACAAACTCCAATATCATGTCAGGTTGTAACTCAAAAAACTAATTCTTGGTGTGAGGGATGTTGAAATTTTGATAATGACTATTTAGACACAATCGCATTTCAAAGTAATGGTCAAATTCAAACATCAATAATATTAATGGTACGAAAATTTTATTTGCAGGCTAAAAATTGATATTTATTTAGGCACTAATTTCATATATCTTAATGTATGGACACGGAACACAATACAATACGGTAGGGATAGATTTAGAAATATTATTATGGGGTCAATAATACATATAATATTAAAAATTATGCAAAAAATTATATAATGTAATATGTTTACAAAAATGTACCAATAGAAAATATATTTTAAAGTGTAAAAAATATGTGTGTACTTTTTATTAACGAAATGGTCAATTTTTCGTATCATAAAATTCATCGATAATAGAATCTGGGTCAAATTTTTTAGCAATTTTCTTTTCGATGTAATTAAAAGACAATTAGCAAGAAATTCATCTTTCATTTTGTTTCTGAGTCACTATTTCTATTATTCATAGCTGAAAAAGATTTTTTAATTGTAGTAGTTGAAACAGAGAATTAATATCAAATGAATAAAAAAAGATAGTCATAAGATGAAAAAGAATCTATTTTATGGGATTTAAAAAATTATTTAATTAAAAAATATTAATAATAATATCTTTTTCAATTTTTTTAATATTATTATATAGTTTTTAGATATTAGAAATCATTAATATTTATGTTGGAATAAATTTTTATTTAAACTAAATTAAATATTAAATAAATTTTTAAAAAATTAAATCATACTTAATAATTTATTACTATTAATTTAAAAAAAAAAAAAAACTGGCGGGCCGAGGCCTCCACTCACTCCCCTTTGTATCTGTCCCTGAATACGGGATATGCGGATATATAAATTTTAAAATTTTATAAGACATGAAAACACGGCATATATATAAAATATAAAGTATTTTTTAGATAAATTACAATGAATTTTTTATATTTTATTGGTATTAAAATATAAAATAATTTTTTAATTATTTTTAATATCTTTTTTTAACTATATAAAAGTATTTAAAATACTTTTTGTTTTAATAAATAATAATATAAATTATTTTAAAACTCATTTTAAGAATACATGTTAAGAATAAAAATAGACACACTAAACAAATGTCGATAAATGTCGTGTTCGAAATGTGTCTGACACGCAGACACAACAACTTAATGTAGCATCCTTATTTTATAGCATATATCTGTATGTAAGAGTTAATTTCTAAATAAATGGAAAGAAATAAAAAGAAAAATATGTAATGAAATACTGTTAGAAAATTATGTGACCCAATCAGAATGTTAGAGACTATTAAAAAGATAATTATTCATGTGTTCTCATATATCAGTATATCAGGTTAATTTTAATTTTTGATAATTTAAAAGAAAAAATATATAAGCATAAGACAATAAAAAAAATTATATAAAAAAATTAAAAATTTTTTTTTGAGAAAAGATATAAAAAAAACAATTGTTTATACATCTCTTTTTATCAATTCAAACTAAAAAAAAAGTAGTTTCATCAGTTTTTTATTTTTTTGGGCAATGTAAAGAATTATAACTTTGTAACCATGATAATGTGGTAAAATTAATATAAATTTTTAGGTAAGTGATTGTCTTGCTTTTTTTTTCCTTTTTAAATGAATTACTGTGTGATTTCATTGCGTTCCAATTCTGATGAATTACTTCTTTGTTCCTTTTTGAAAATAAGATCACAAGGAAGTCATTTAGATGAATTTGAAAAAACACAGACATTAATAGAGTTAAACCAAATTATCTCCAATTAAACTAGATTAATAGGAGTCTATCAAAAATTGGTAATATGGACAGACACGCCATGACGATTTCAGAAATTCTCTATCAAAATAAATCCCTAAGACCTCACTAGGATTTTTTTTAAATAAATATATTAATTACTAAAATATGCATTTTCCAACATCTTTATCGAAAAACATCACATCAAGTATCTTATTTACAGTGTAAACAAAATAAGTTAATATGTATTTCCTTTACACTGTAAACGAGATAAGGCTGAGAATAAATGCAGCATATATTTTGTTTACAATGTAAATGAGATACGTATTAATTTATTTCATTTACACTGTAGATGAGATACGTGGGTAATTATAACGTTTATAGTATAAACGAGATACGTTAAAACAAATTTCCAGTGGCTATAAAAAAATGTGCAATCATTGGTATCCTCCACAAACATTTTACTACTTCTTTGCTATCTATTCCTTCTGAAAATAAGCCAAAATGTCTACTAGTGGTTGTTTCTTGGTTTAAATGTATATCTCAATTGCCATATGAGAAATAGTGATAATGGGTAACATTTGAGTGTGAGAATCTCATTTTATTGCGTATCTGACAAGTAAGCTCGTTAGTTGAATTGAATAGTCTGTTATTGGTTAGCATCGGTGGGGGTGGGAGAAAAAAATCGGAAGGGTGGGGTATCAGTTGCTAGCATCGATGAAAAATGGAGTCTTTTAGTTCCGTCTATTTTGGCTCCATGGAGACGAGCATGTGCGGCTAATGTTTGACATCCATGGGAGAATCATGGCAGAGCAATTGATGGAGTTTTCTGCAGAGGTTGCAACGTCGGTGGCGGTGGATCTGGATCGTCAGACTTTGTCCAGGATGACCCACTTCTCTTACCACCGATTCATGTCGCGAGTTCAGTGGAAGACATGGAGGTCGACGATGAGGAGTCAGACGAGGAGTATGTTGCGGATAGTACCAAGAACGGTTCCTTCGAAGATAATGATGAGGAAGAGTTTGTACCGGAGATCCCGGTTAAACCGGACCATAGGTATCTTCGGCCTCCCCCGCGTCCAATTTCGACCTTGTCATTTGTACCTAGTCATTATGGTACGTTGGATCTGGATGCGATGTACGAGAAGAACCCATATTCCAACACGGTTGAGGAGGATTATAACTTGGATGATGGCATGAAGTTTAGGATTAGCCACAGATTCAAAAGCAGATATGCAGTAATGCAGGGTGTTAAGAATTACAACATTCGCAGAAGTGCTGAATATCGAGTGGTCGAGTCCGATAGATTAAAATACCATGTTTATTGCTGATAACATGCAGCAGGCTGCCCGTGGGTTCTCCGTGTTGCTCTCCGACAGAATCTCGAGTACTAGTACGTTAAGGATTCATTGTGTTAAATGTTGTCAGTTGTCATTTTTATGCTTGTTGAACCTATTGACATCTGTTGTTCTATTTCACTAGGGAGGTACGTAGGGTGGGACGAGCGCACATGTGTTTAACACCCACAATGTCACAGGACCACCAACAGTTGGACAACAATCTCATCTGTTGTGTTATCTTCCCGTTGATACAATTAAATTCGCCTGTCAGCATCTCAATCCTACAAGGTGCAGTGAGGCATAGCAATCACTTCAAACCGTCGTACAGGATGGTCTAGAGGACAAAGTAAAAGGCATTTGCACAGATTTACGGTGATTTGGAAGAGTCTTACAATAAGGTGCCCATGTTACTATAAGCGCTCCAGAGTTGTTATCCTGAAACGATGTGTGAGATCAGCGTTGCACCGTACTATGATGGCCACCTGATGGTGCTTGACTGCAGCATGTTTGATAAGGTATTTTGGGCCTTCCATCCCTACGTCGAGGCTTTCAAGCATTGTAAGCCATTTGTCTCTATTGATGGTACGCATCTGTAAGAAAATATGGTGGTGTTCTCCTTATTGCAGTTGTTCAAGATGGTAACAGTAACATCCTTCCTATAGTCTTTACTGTTATCGAGTCTGAGACGACGAAATCATGGTCTTTTTTTCTTACCAATCAGCTTCAGGAAAAAAGACTCCTTCATTTGTCCTCCCTGCTGCTGGACTGCTAGAGGCCTGACACTGAATAGCCTCTCAACCAACTTCCAGGTCCCGGTACCATACCACGTTTAAAAGTCACGAAAGTAACCACCCATGAGCTCTCCATTAGCGTGCAGTCTGAGGTGGTATATGACATCCTGTAGAGTGATCGTACACTCACCACACAGCATGTGAAAGGTGTGGATCTCTGACTGCTAACGCTCGATGAATATCGTGATCAGGGAGTTTACGAACACATACAAAATCCCATAGCGGCAATGCATCACTGAACCATGCCTTCCTTAGGTACGGGACAATGGCGTCCGACGGTGGGAGTGTGTGACTCACCCTCCTCGGAAGAAATAGGCGAGACTTCCAATAAATATTTAAAAATACCAGATCGAAAATTAATTTGGCTTATAACTAAACTACTCAACCACAAGTAGAAACACTTAATTTATGAATTTATTTACATCAATTAGTTTACTTGAATAATCAAAATGTCACGAAAAATAATTAGCTTTAACGTGTGTAGTATAATGCACATGAAAATGTCTCATAAGATAACTAATGACTACACTAATAAACATCTATTTTAATTAATTTAAATAAATTTATTTATAGACATTTTAAATAACGTCTCCTAAGATAACTTATGCTATGTCATTAGGTTTATTATAAATTGTTAATCCCCTAGCATTTAAACTTAATATCATATTCGTCTATATAAACAAATCCTAGCCTAACTTAGTAACCTTAATTAAAAACTAAATCAATAACATTCAATTTAACGCGTACCTAACATTATATCATAACATTTAAATCGATCCTAACATATACTGCTTATTACCTACATAAAATTACTCTACTTAAGGAGTAACATCTATGCTTTAACATACATAACCATAAAAGGAAAAACGATACTAACCTTAAAGTCCTATGTCCCTACAATGTGTCAAGTCGCGTTGAATCTGTTAATGTTTTTGTCATGGTTATCAGCACTCACCATATTCTTCAAATAACTCAGAAATATGACTAAAAATGGTTAAAAGTAGGAGAAAAGGAAAAAAAATAAATAAATAAAGTCAAAGGATAAAATGATCTCTGTGAACAAGATACATATATAGACTTTCACTACACTTATCTCGTTTACACGGTAAATGAGATAAGATCGTTACACAATACGTGTATAAACATACGACCACGTATTATGATACGGTCTTATCTTATTTATAGTGTAAACGAAATACGTATTAACTTATTTCGTTAAACAAAATAAATGATGTAATGTTTTTTGGCAAAAATATTTTTTTAATAATTATTATATTTATTTTATTTATTTAAAAAAAATCCTACTTCAGTACGAGCAATACTCACTTTTGGGCTTTATGTGTATACAAGAATTTAATTTTATTCACTGTTAATAGAAAAAGATTTATACAAATATCTAATTATAAATTGTTATGTTAATAAAATAAATTATTTTTTATATTTATGGAGAATAATTATTAAAGAGTCACATGATAAGATAATTATATGAATATTTTACGGTTTTAAAATTAAACTCTTATATAATATAGTAATAAAAGATGTGTTTGTTTTTGCGTTTGAAAAATCAAAAACTACGTTCAAGTTTTTTAAATGCTTTAATCTTTTGTTCAGCTATTTTTTTTTAATAAATACAGAAGTGATTTTGTACTCAAATTTATATTTACAAGAAGCAATAAATTTTAAATTTTTTCTTTTATTTGTTATTTTTATTTTTTTGTTAATTTTTTTGTTTGATATTGTATATTTTTATAATTGTGATTTTTGTATATTGTATTTATTATTATTTTTATATAATATAATTTATTAGTCACATTAGGTAGATTAAATTAAAAAAAATAACCATAAAATATTATAGCACAATAAAAAAAATAGTAAGAGTATTAAAAAATATTATACTAAAAAAATATAAAAAAATTAAATATGTTTAAAAAATAATATTATAATTCAATAATGTATTATTTTTAGTAATTATTTATTTAAAAATAATTTTAATTAATATTAATTAAATAATATTTATTTTATCAAAATCAATTTTGATATAATAATAAAAAAATCAATTTTATTATTAAATTATCAAACATAAATTATATAAATACAAAACTCCTATTCAAAATCAATTCTATAAAATCACTTCTATTCAAATTCTAGTTTAATGGAAACTAATCCGAACACACACAGTAATATACAGTAAAGTTTAGTTTTCCAATGAGCTGTGAATATATTACATCTATAATAATGATACTTTTTCTTATTGAGGAATTCAAACTTTTAGATCATATAATACAGGCAGCTCTTAACCCTAGTATTCCTTCTTTAATGATTCATTTCCTCATTAACCACAGACCAGTAGCACCCCAAGATAAAGAAAGTTTCAACTTTTAATCCTTACAAACAATTTTGTTACACCAAATTCTTGTATAATATTAAATCATATTAATTTTGTTAATTTTAAATTTTTAATAATTGTTTACATAATATTTTAATTATTATTTGTCACTGTTAAATTATGTTTAATATTCACGGTTGATATTTAAATTTAAATTTTTATCATTATATCATTAATACCTTCATGATGGGCTCTTAAGACATGTGATTTGTAATGACTAATGAGACTCCTGGCTAGGTAACCAAATTTTGTTCAGCAGAAGGAATTGTTAAATGGGATATGATAAAGATGAGTTTGGATGTTATATGAAAATGGAAACAAGGATGAAATGCATTGAATATACCTTTTCTTTGTAACGTGGGTTGATTGACTTGTCCAAGGAAGAAAGAATATATATATATTTCAAGATTTTAATTTCTTTGTCTTATTGAAATATCATGCATTATATTCAATTATGTATTGAAGTATTAAAAAAAAATAATTATTTTATATGTATTATTATGTAAAATAATAGATGCAATATATCGTTCTTTTATTTATATTATAGTTTAAAAATAGCATAATAAAGAATATGTATATCAAATATATTGACAAACGAAAAAAATAAGAGTATATATATAACTTAAAAAGTAAAATATGACTCATTAAAGTTATTTTATCTTAAATCTTTTATTATCTGTAAAACAAAATGTCATGTGCGCATACCTAAAATTAATTATTAGATATATATGCATAAATATATATGTTGTTTAATTTAATTATAATATATATTTTATATTTTAGTATGGCTAAATTTTTTTGTATATGTAATATAGTTAGTAGTATAAATAGTCATTTATAGGAAAAAAATGCAATTTGGTAATGATGTACAATATTTGCACTATATTTTTTTCTATAATTTTTTATTAATTTGTATATATAGTATTATTCTTATTTATTTATTATGGGTTATGATGAGGGAGGGGGTGTTGAGTTTCACTTTCTTGTAAAAGGGTGTGGTGGTGGCCTAAGATTTTTCCCTTGCACACAAGGACAAATTCTTTGATAAATGTGAGAAAGCCAAGAGAGAGAAAGAAAGAAGGGTTGGTAGTATTTTTGTAAAGTTGGTTGTAGCATTCCATTTAGCCACAATTTACACTGAGCAAGAAAGAAGCACATCACAAGTGAGGGAATTGAATTGAGGAAGAGATAGAGGTAGGAAGATCATAGAAGAGAAGATAAAGAAAGCACACAAGATGTTTGATGGAGTGCCAGGAGACCAGTTCCATCAATTCATAACACCAACAAGAACAACAACAACAACCACCTCATCACAAATCCCTCTTCATCATCATTTACCTTTCCCTCTCCCTCTCCATCATCCTTCTTCTAATCCCACATCATCAAACCCCAACAACAACACTAACACTTTCCCTACTAATCCTACACCTTTTGATCCTTATCATCATCATCACCACCAATTGCAGCTTCACCAAGTTCATCATCAACACCCTAGTATCTTGCACCCATCATTACACCTTCACCAACACCACAACAACAATAACAAACATCATCATCATGATGAAGACCGGGAAGAAAACAACGCTAGCAGTACTTCCACTACTACTGTGCCAATGAATTTTGAAATTGAAAGAGATCATGAGAGGCAGCAAATGCCTCCTCCTCAGCTCATTGATCCTTGGAGTAATGATGAAGTACTTGCTCTCTTGAGGATCAGATCTACCATGGAGAGTTGGTTCCCACAACTCACTTGGGAACATGTCTCAAGGTACACAAACATTACATTTCATTACATTACATTATATATATATATATATATAATTCACTAAAATTATTAAATCATCATTTTCTCACCTATATATACTTATTGTTATAAATTCTTACATTATTTAATTGAATTATAACTAGTCTACTACTACTGATGATGAAATTAAAACCTGGATTGATTATTGTTATTGTTTGTTTGATGAATGATGATGATCAAGATATAATCGACATACACAGCAATGAAATTATGAATATTGTAAATGTGAAAATGTAAAATTAATGAGCTGGAGTCTGAGTATATATGTGTGTTTTGTGATGAGTGTATAGCTGCATCATATGCTACCTCCATGTGGAAGACAAACACACACGTGCACCTACATTTCAGCTCACACACTGACACAAACACACACACACACTCACAGAGAGTAATGGCACACACCTCGAGAGACAGAGAGGGGGGGGGGTGGATTTTTTTTACTAACACGGATGAAAATTGAAGGAGGGAACCCCATTGATTTTGTCCATATATTACTATATTATTATTACATGTTTGAATTGTTCTTGCAAAGGAGTAAAAAAAAATAAACAAAACAAAGTAATTATTAATTTCTATAATGGTTATTAGTTACTTTAATTTGGTCCCCGGAATAATAATTTTACATTTATGGCGTGTGCAGGAAGATGGCAGAGCTTGGATATAAGAGGAGTGCTGAGAAGTGCAAAGAGAAGTTTGAAGAAGAAAGCAGATATTTCAGCAGCAACATTAACTTCACCAACAAAACCATTACTCCTCCTCCTACTGCTACTACTGGTTACCGCTTTCTTAGTGAACTTGAAGAGCTTTATCATCAACAAGATAATACTGATCATCATCATCAACAAGAAGTGGTGGTAGTGGAGAAGCAACCAAGTAGTACTGACGGGCAAAAAGACAAGGTAGTCATGGACCAAGCATTGGGAGAAGAAGATGATAAGGAGAATGATGAAGAGGTGGTTGCTGGGGCGGCCGTGGTGGTGTTGCCGGAGAAGATTATTACGACAAAAACAAAGGAGAGGAAGAGGAAGAGGGGTGGTGGAGATGGCGACGGCAACGGCGACGGCGTTAGGTTTGAGATGTTCAAAGGTTTTTGTGAAAGCATTGTGCACAAGATGATGGAGCAACAAGAAGAGATGCACAACAAGTTAATAGAAGATATGGTGAGAAGAGATGAAGAGAAGCTTGCAAGAGAAGAGGCATGGAAGAAGCAAGAGGTGGAGAGAATGAACAAGGAGCTTGAGATCATGCAACAGGAACAAGCCATTGCTGGTGATAGACAAGCAAACATCATTGAGTTCTTGAAGAAATTTGCCCCAGAAATTCAAACCCTTGTTTGTGTTGAAGAAGATCATGATGATCACAATAATAATGGAAGAAACAAATTAGTGAAGGTAACAAATGATAATAACAATGTTGAACACAATGGTTCAAATTTGTTGTTACATTCCCAAAACCCTAATCCTCCATCATCACCTTCTTCTTCTTCTGCTGTGATTGTGAATAACCAAAATGGTGTTGTTGTTGCTGCTGCTTCTTCTTCAACAAACCCTAGCTCAAGTCCTATTATACAAGCTGGCAAGAACCCTAATAGTACTTATCTCAACAATGATAGCCCAATAGTAGAGGCGGACTCGGCGGCAAAGAAGGCGGCTGCCACGACTGCGAACTGCGAGAAAGATGAAATTGGAAGAAGATGGCCAAAAGATGAAGTGTTGGCACTGATAAACCTGAGGTGCAACACGCAAGTGAGCAGCAACAATGATGAAAATGGGAGAGAAACTCACAAGGCTCTTCCATTGTGGGAGAGAATCTCACAAGGGATGGTTGAATTGGGGTACACAAGGAGTGCAAAGAGGTGCAAAGAGAAATGGGAGAACATAAACAAGTACTTCAGAAAAACCAAGGATGCTAACAAGAAGAGGTCCCTTGATTCAAGAACTTGTCCCTATTTTCATCTTCTCAGTAGCCTCTATAGCCAAGGGAAGCTTCTTCTCCAACCTGAGAAGCAAGAAACTACTACTAATAATAATGATAACCATGGAAAAAAAATGGTCGCAGATCATCAAACTTCTTCACAAATGGGGTCTGCTATTGCTGCCGATGATAATCATGATCATGGAGGTGAGAATAACAATAATAACAAAGCTTTGATGCAAGCACCTTCTTTGGATTTTGATCAGTTTTAATTCATTAATTATTTTTGTCTATTTTCTATATTACATAATAATAATAATAATAAGTACCACTTATTTTGTAATTTTCTTTTTTTATTGTGGGGTTTTGATGGTGGCTTAGCTTCTTTTCTTTTATAGCAATATAAATTGAGTGTAGTATGTAGCTGAGTACACACATATATATAAATACAAAATTAAAAATGTCTGAAAATTAAACTTAAATTAGAATATGGTGTGAGCACCGACAGCTTGATGAGGAATGAGAAGACTATAAATTTATTTGCTGTTCCCGTGTAACTGTAGCTATTTATATTCCTTTTCAAGTTACATACATTTTTTTTAATCTGTCAATGTTTCATATAGTTTTTAATTAATAGGGGGGAAGACATTGACACTACTCTTGAAAAATAATAAAGGAAAAACATTCTTTAGGACATTCTTCTTCCCTTTACTACTAACTAAGCTAGCTAATAACTAATCAAATAGTGAAAGGAACTAAGCTACTTTCCCCTCCTTTTACTTATCCAAGTATAGAAAAATTATGTTTTATTTTTTAATCTTTTATCTTTTGGTAAACATAGGAAAATTATGTTTTGTTTTGCAAGCTAGCAGCGCTGAATTATTATCTTGCATCATGATGAACCAGCAATAATTGATGAAGGTGTTTAAGTTAAAACATCATAATGATTAGTTTTTTTTTTTTTCTAATTGACAAACCATTTTTTAAAATTAAAAATAAAAATCAGCTAGATACTTGTTGCTTAATTAAAGGCACCATTTTTCATTTTAGGAATAGAAGGTAAATATAATTAAAGAAGCTTTTTTTGTTCTCCGTACCCTTTTTTAATTGCAACTAGTGTATATTCCTGTGTCCTATACGGGATAATACATAAAATTATATAAATTTTTTTATTAAATTTAAATAAAAAATATACATAATAATAATTATTATAAATATTTTATAATTTAAAAATATTAAAAATAATTAATATTTATTTTAATCAATTTAAATTTATTGAATGGTCATCTTATTTGCCCGCTTAAGCAAGTATTTGGAGTTTGAATTTTACCTTGTGTGTATCACAATTCATTAGTTAGCGACACACCCTTAATAAATAGAGCATCAATATGTGGTGGATTAATTCTCGACTTGCCAAGTTAGGAAATCCATAGAAAAAAATTGTATTTGTCTTTAAAATAGATTAATTTTTCATTAATGAATTTTTGTCTTTGTTGAAATTTACTTGGGACAATTTTATTTATTTCTATCGTATTCATTCTTGAAATCAAAATAATATGATCAACATTATTACTTGTTAAAACTTCACATTTTATGAAATAATTTTTAAATTTTCAAATTCATAAACTTATGTCATTATAAAAGTTATTAGATCGATTAATATTTTTTGGTAATATGGTGTATCGAAATACCATCGTTGAGTATTAGTTAGTGTGAAAAGAAACCAATAGCAACTTTTGTTATTCAATAAATAATTTATTCTATTGAAAAATAAATTAATATGGTAATCAGGACTCAGGGAAGCGTGAGAAACCCACTTTTCATCTCTCATTCCTATTTAAAAAAATGTCCCCGTTCTTTCTCCGTCGTTGCAAGTTCCTATTTAATTACCCCTTAGAGAACGTAGATCTCTTCGGGTATCTACGAATATTTTTTGAAAATTTTTAAAAAAATTAACACAAAAAGACATAATATAATAAGTCATAAAATAATCAATTCAATTTAATTCAACACAATTTATAACATATTCGTTATGAAAAATAACATTTCAAAAGGAAAAAACTTAAAAAAATAATCCAATATAATAACATAACATAATTTTTTAGGACGATACTAAGCGACATAGTGACGGACTTGATGAGAGGTAGAGAAAGTGAGTTAGAGAGAGAGGATCAAGGCTGAGAATAAGTTTGGAAGAAAAAGAAAAAATTCGAATTAGAGGCAAAAATTAGGATTACTAAATTCAAGAAATGGATTTACGTATATATAAATTAGGATAAATTAATAATTTTATATTCGCGTATATTTAATAAGTTTCATGGGGTGGGTACTTATGTCTGTTCCCCTATTAGGAGTGGCAAACGGAAAAGTCCGCCCTGTCTCGCCAAAAGCCCGCCTCGCCTAGTAAGACAGTCTTAAATTTTTCCCCCGTCCGCCTAATGGTAGGCTGGCGGGATCTCCTTTTTTTTATAAGCCATTAAATATTAAACAATATATATAATCTCACAACAATTTCAATAAATTTATAATTTCTAAAAACATAAAAAAATTATAATTTTTAAATTCATGTACATTAACGTCTTTTTAATTATAAATGTGTAATAAATATAATTATAAATATTTTTTTTGAAACAAAATAATAAAATCAGCATTGTCTAAAGCAAAACAAATATTATCCAAAATATAACTTAAAACTTCTTCAATTATCATCTTCATCATTTTGTAGATCAATAACATCATAAAAATTTGTAAAAAAATGGCTCTACCAAAATAAAAGCTTGGCCCAGTGAGAAAGCCTGCCCTGCCCCGCCGAAACCCGCCAAATCCCGTGGATTAGACGGTGCAGGGTAGGCGAAATTTTTAAGTTTGGTGGCCATAAATTTCCAGCCCAACCTGCATTTTTTGGCGGGTTATACGACTAGCTCGACAAATTTCGACCCGTTTGTCACCCCTAGTCCCCATTCATTTTTGCATGGCAGGTCGTGAGGATTTTAGGGGTCCCATCTAGCTTTAAAACGCGAGTAATCCCTGCAAATAC
This sequence comes from Arachis stenosperma, assembly GCF_014773155.1. Classification (NCBI taxonomy): domain Eukaryota; kingdom Viridiplantae; phylum Streptophyta; class Magnoliopsida; order Fabales; family Fabaceae; genus Arachis; species Arachis stenosperma. The sequence goes on along the minus strand of NC_080385.1, from coordinate 83,088,814 downwards.
CCGTTTCGGCTGTTTTGTGATCATCCTTATTGCTAGCATTTATTGGTTCGTGACATGGAGCTATTCTAGCCACTCAATAAATTCTTAGATAATCAAAGTTTAGGTTATATCATTTTTATAAAGTTACATGTATCCTTGTTATAACAATATTAATAAAAGATAAATGGATAAATACTAAACTATTGTTTGGATATAAGATAAAAAATAAGAGGAAAGAAAATGGAAAGAAAAGTATATTTTTTTTGTGTGTTGTTTAGATGAAAAAAATGAATGAAAAAAATAGATGAAAAAATTTATTTTGCTTGAATTGAAGGAAAAGTAAGAAGAGAAAAAATTATAATAGAAAAAAATTATATTAATGTTTTTATATATTATATATAAATTATATTTCAAATGGTAACTCTATATTTTTATCCATGTTTGCACTTTTGAATCAGTTTTCTTCGCAACTTTGAAGAGAAAAAATTTACGTGAGCTTCTTATATACTTTTATATTTTTTCATTCAATTTCTTTGTTGAACCAAATAATGAAAAATTGATTTTTCCATCTATTTTCTTCCCCAGCATGTTATTTCTCAACAAATTCTTTTAATCTAAACAATGCATAAATATGTCACATTTATTATATATATAACAATAACTAATATCACATATTAGGCTAATTTACGTTGATAAATTAAAGTCACCCTAAAATTACTTGAATTCCCTAAATCCAATAACGTTGCCTAGTTGTCTCTATTTAAACCGAATTTAATGAATTTGAATTAGGATAATAAGTAATAAATCTAATTTATATTTAATAATTTACCTCTAACTTATAGTAAAAATGTAAGATATGATGCCAAAAAAAAACTAAAGCGTCATAAATTTTTTACTAACAAAAAAAATATTTTTTTCATTTTTTAGACACGTATCTATCTTTTTAAGTTATACATTTTGATTTATATAAATTAATGATAATTAAATGTAAAAAAAATACTAATTAATAAAGGAATAAAATTTAAGATAAACATGTCCTGAACAAATTGAAATAAAATAAAGACTTTTAATTATGATCATTAATTATAATTACATATATTTACTTCAAGATTTATACTTCGAAAACACAGTATATTAATATTTTGTATTTTTATTTTTTAATTTTATACTATCACAAACATTAGTTACTCTCCAATAATGGCAATACTTTTAAAAAAATAAACATAACTAAATTATCTTAAAATTATATAATAATTTTCAACATAACAAAAAAATATACAATTACCTAAAATATAATATTTGTATAGTAACTGAAATTTAATTATCAATATAAAGTAATATATAATATCATTTCATAATCAAATAAGTATTTAATCGAAGAATTTAATATTTATATAATAATATGACAAAATAAATTAAAGTTTGAGTTTAATCATAGCAAGCGTTCAAGTTTAAATTTTTATAAATTAATTTCTTTGTGTTAAAGTGAATTGCGCAATAAAAAATTCATAAAAATTTCATATATTGAAGTAGACAATAATTTATTTGTAAATACAAAAAGTGTATTGAATAAGTAAGAAATTATTTTATTTTAATTTGGTCCATAATTCACATGATTTGAATTTAGCTCAATATATATGATTTGATTTGATTTGATTTAATTATTAGTTGAAAGTATTCTAGTTGCCTATTTTACTCGTAGATTTATTATTTTAATGACTAATAAATTAATCAAATTAATTAATTAGTACACACAATAAATTTGGGTTAATAAATTTAAAAAATAAATTAAAAATACTAACAGAATATTAAAATAAATAAATTAGAAAATACTACCAAATCAAATTAATATAAATTACAATAAATTATATAATATTTAAATATTTAATCAAATTAATTAGTTGATATAGTTAATTTATCGTAATAACTTATAGTTAATGAGTTAAAAGAAAAAAATCGGAAAATATTCTCAAAAGCATGCTACATCAGGTACATCATTAAGTACAAAAATTCGATTTTTATATAATAGAATAGATAAATTTAAATGCGTAATATTATTCTTATTAAAATTATCTAATTATATTTATGCAACTTAAACTTTTAGAGAAGATTATTAATGACATCTTATTGGTCAAAAAACTTATTAATGACTCTAGAGTCTAGATAACTTGATGTGAATTTTTTTTTTATATTTTACATTAACTTTAGATAAAAAAATAGTTCTGACATATAATTGAAAACTTAAAATGCAATTAATAAAAATTTTTTTATCTATAATTATTAATAAGATATAATCTAGATATAATGAGAAATAAATCATATAAATAGAGATTTTGTATAATAGGTAGAGTTAAATTCAAGAATAACGATGTTTTTTAATTAATTTTTTTAATTTATTCAATAATAATAATAATAATAATAATAATAATAATAATAATAATAATAATAATAATAATATATTTGTCTAACTTAATTTAATTTTCTTGTAGATAATTTTTAATATATTTTATATTCATCTACATTTAAAAAAAAAAGAAAGAAATGAAGGATATCTAATCTTTAGCACGGTGTTCTTTTAGGTATTTAGAAATCTGAAAAAAAAAGCTTTAAAAACTAAATAGCCACCTAACTTTTCTTACCCTCAATTCTATGATCTCACTCTCAAAACCCCAAGAGAGTAGAATATTGCTTGACTTACTTTCGAATGCAATAGAGAAGAATATGCAACTTCCATCTCGTCGCCGTTATTCCACCTGTCCAGTCATTACTGTTGTCGTGTCTGCTCTGTCGCCGTGTGCGTTGTTATGCGTTATCCAATTTAATGAATTTAATTAGAATAAATAATAAATTATTTATTTTATTTTAGATTTCATAAATGAGAAAACCAATTCACTGATATAATGAATTACAATTAACATAGTCTAATTAATTAAGTAATATAAATTTTAATAAATTATATTAATATTTAAATATCTAATCAAATCAATTAGTTAATATAATTAAGTCATTGTAATAAATTATATTTAATGAGTTAAAATAATTAAATTGAGAAACACTCTCTGGAGCATGCTATGTCAGCTCCATCATTAAGTGCAGAAACTCAATATTTATATAATAGAATAAATAAATAGAATAAATAAGTAAGTAAATATCTGCACTATTATGCTTCTTGTTCTACACGATGACTTAAGATATTTGTTTTGTATGTTAAATAATATAAATAATATTTTGTATCTTATATTCATTAAATTATTAAATATTGATATTAAGATGAGAAAATTATGTAATAAATTTTATAAATAGTAATTATAAAAAATAAAAAATTATTTATTATATATAGTAATTCTTGGTATACATAGGATCGGATCATGTATATATTAGGATATCTATTTTAATTATGTGAGTAATTATTGTTATTTTTAACTTTTTATTATATTAGTAAATAATATTTAAAACAAAAAGAAAAAAAAAACTAAAAATAAAATTTTCTTAATTTGAATAAAAAATCTCTTATAAATATAGTAAAAATATAAGATGTGATATAGAAAAAAAACTAAAGCGACATAAATTTTTACTAAAAATAAAAATATTTTTTGTTCATTTTTTTAGACACGTAACTATTTTATTCAAAGTATAAATTTTAATTGATATTTTATCAAAAAAAAAAAGCAATCAATACAAATATAAAACTTAAATAAGGCAAATATGTTCCGAAAAAAATTAGAATAAAATAAAAACTCCAATTATAACCATTAATCATAATCATATATATTTATTTTAAGATTTATACTTCAAAAATTCAGAATATTAATATTTTTTGTTTTTCATTTTTTTAATTTTAAATTATTATAAATATTCGTTGTTTTCTAATAATAGTAATCCTTTTAAAAGAATAAACATAATTAAATAATTTTAAAAATATATAATGATTTTTAAAATAATAAAAAATGTACAATTACCTAAAATATATTATTTTTATGTAGCAATTGAAATTTAATTTCCAATATAAAAGTTATATATAATATCCTATCATAAACAAATAAGTATTTAATTAAAGAATTTAATATTTATATAATATAAAAAATAAATTAAAATTTGAGCTTAATCATAATAAACGCTCGAGTTTAAATTTTTATAAATCAAATTTTATCATTTTTTTCTCGAAGTAACTTATACACTGAAAAATTTCTAATGCATTATTGATACTCAAATAACAGAAATAATATATTAATAAATAAAAAATATTATTAAAAGTTAAATATATAGATAAAAAATTATAACTTGCAAAAATATCTCTACAATTTATTACATAAATATTAAAAGTCATGTATTTATATAAATTAAATTATATTAAATTGTAAGATATTTAGATATTTAATTAAATTTAAAAATAAATGGTATGCCAATTCAAATAATTTAGATTGAAGATAAAAAAATATATAATCAAATTATATCATATAACATAACATTTCTATAAGTTTCTTTTATAAGAGGTTCAATACAAAAATATTTATCATCATCTGTTTAACGTAACAATTTAAATTTAGGAGAATTGTTCCAAAAAATACCTTTTTCGAATTATTTATTGTTAATATCAGGTCAATTTCATAACATTCAATAATAACATAAATGATTATATTTGAACCACAAAGTTAACCTAAAATAAAATATAGAAATTGATGAGAATAAAATATTAAGACAAAAAAATGATTAGAAGCGTAAAAATAGAAAAAAATATCAAATTTAAATTGTAACGACCCAATTTTCAGCACGCCTAGGACACACCGGAAACTGAGTGCTACCAATTTGTCTTCCTAGTTATTATCTATTATTTATCATATGAGCCTGATTCGTTGTTAAAAGCGTAGTTAAATTGCGAGGTATATATATATATATATATATATATATATATATATATATATTTTGAAAACATTCGGATTAATAAACATAATCATTTATAATCAATTCACAAATAATAACAGATAAAACAGTTATAAACAACCACACATAAATACATTACAAGCAGTTAACAAGATTCAGTGATCCAGCCTTTGTTAGAGTATAGACCTTTAGTTAGAACACCCCTAGATATAACTAAATAATATCTATATACATATATATATATATATATATATATATATATATATATATATATATATACAACATCCCAGGTCCTGACCTGTTCAAGAAGTCCCTAAGCTGGCACCCAGGCTAGCCTAGACTCTATACTCGCCTAGTCCCTCTAAACTACTAAAGCGAGGGAAAGTACATTCTAGGTCTTCAAAACTCAAGTCAGGTGGAACATCATCAAAAGGTAGAACATCATTTGTTACTCCTCTGCACGATCAGACATTGCCACATGACGTCTCTCTGGTACCTCATCAAGTAGCCACACAACGGGAGTCTCGTACACAGGATTCAGGTTAAAGTGCGTATACGAACGGGGTGCAGACGTTGGCTGGTCTCACAGTATATACATATACATAGATAAAGAGATTCACCCTAGACTCAGAAGACTACCTAGAGCGGAATTCTCTTTACGAACGGTCATCAGCGAACTACGGAAGGGTACTCATGCTTCCATCTGGAGGGGGAAGGGAGAGAGAAGGGGTAAGAACTGGGGAGTTCTTAGTAGGGCCGGGGTTATTAGTTACATTCGTTAATTTTGTCTTATTTAGCAGACTAATAGCAGAATATAGAGAAGTAGTAACAGAAGACAGATAAATAGAGAAAATAGAGAAAACAGAAAAAGATCGCAAACAGAAGAATACAAGAAAGTAAAACACAGACACAAACACGGAGAATAGAACACAAACAAAGAAAGCATACATTCATGCAACAATCATAATAGAGAAAATGCACAACCAAGTATGATGCATGTCTAGTCCTAGCGCAGGTAATGAGCTCATCTGTCAGTTACATACTCGCTCCCGACGTTACCCAGCAACCTCTGTCTGGATAAGGCTTTCCTGTTGGCAATATCCACTGCAAGCAACCTTTGTCTTGCAGGGTATCCACTGCAAGCAACCTTTGTCTTGCAGGGCGAAACTTATTAGCCGATATACGCCCAACAGACTCACTGTAAGCAACCTCTGTCTTACAGGAGCACATTCATCTTGATACCTCTGTAAGCAACCTCTGTCTTACAGCAAAGCATTATAGCAAGGTATCCCAGGAAAGCGTTCTCAGTGGTCGTACCACCATCTATCTGACTGCCTCTCTGCAGCAGATTCTTACATAATCATTCTCATTATCATCATTCATTAACATTCTCATTATTCATTATCACTTTCACATTCTTATGCGGTACCTCTTTCTTTCTCTGTTCAGCTATACAAACTCTACATCTTTCACTTTTACAACATCTTAACTCAAACCATTTCTCTTTATCATATTATTCTTTTCTCTTTGTATCTCTTTACTCTGTTCTAGTTACTCTGTTCTCTGTATCTCTTTACTTTTCTCTGATTACTCTTTCTTCTGTATCCATATCACTCTTTTTCTCTTTATCTCTTTACTTTACTCTGATTTCTCTGCTTAACGTATGTATTTAAAGCTTATGTAAATTTCGGTATGAATAGTTATTCTGCCCCAAGTATAGGTTCATTAAGTCTATACTGAAACAGTTTAACTTTTCATATTATACCTAACCCTAGTCGCAACTCAAGGACTAACTATGTTATTCTAGTTCGTTCACTAATTTTATCTGTTTTTCTGTCATTAAAACTTTACAGACTTTTTCTTTGAGTCTTATCTTTTCTTCAACTTTTTATCTTTCTTTTATCTTTGCCTCACTAATATGTTCTTACCACTCCCTAAGTGTTTTATGAAGGTAATTATGAGATTCTGCACTTAAAGTTGTCTTTCTAAAGCTTTTACAGAAAAGTGCCTTTTCTGCATTATTTTATTATTTTTATTAAAATATTATTTTTAATTAAATATTATTATTTAATATTTTATTATTATTTATTATTTTATTATTATTTTTTCGAAAATTAACTTACCTTTTACTTTTAACCTTTAAAATTAACTTTTTATCACCCGTAACTTTTAATATTTCTACTTTTACCATCCTAACTTTCAGAAATTACTAAACAACCCCTTAAACACCAAAAATTTTACTTCCTTGCCCTTTTTAAGATCTAAGGCCTGTTCTTCATTGTTCTTCATCACACTCAAAGTGTTCTTCATGTTCTTCATAAATTCTTCAAATTCTTTCTCTGTTTTTACCCGTTTTTCAGTCTTTTCAGCAACCGATTTTTACTACAATTCATAATAAATTAGCAGCCACTAAAACCCCATCTTTTCTACATGATTTCATCACAAATTGAACCTTAATTTAAGCCTAGGGTTTCGTTTTTCCAGCTGCTCCAAGAACATGAACATAAAGCTTGAATTTCATCAAATTTCATCAAATTTTCACCAAATTTTCACCAAGAATCAATCATATATGCAACCAATTTTTAGCACAGCAAATTTATACAACATTCACACAAATCAAACAAAAATAATCAAGATTAATTTCGTGACACCCTACCTGGTTTTGCTGCTCCTAATTCAATCAAACTTTCAGGTGGTCCTTAAGCACTTTTTCCTCCTAAAACACATCAAGAAAACACATTTTTACCCATGTTTCCTTGAAACCGAATTGAAGAGGGAGGGAGACAGCCATCTCACCTTATTTCCAGCCTTGATAATTCACATGGTTATGTAGAGGAAGAAGAGAGGATCATTTTGGTGAAATCGGTGTTTTGATTTGAGTTTTAGTTCAGAAGAAATCAAGCTTTGAAGATTTATGAACCAAGAACTTTCTCTCCTTTTTCTCTTGGTGATTTTCGGCCACAATGAGCAAATGAGGCAGCCTTGGGGGTTTTGGGGGTGTAGGGTGAGTTGTGATTGCTTGGCTTGGAGGTGGATTAAAATAATATTAAAATATCTCTGGTGTATAACTACTAAAACTAGGTGTATCGGAACACTCGTAAAAACATCTCTAAAAATTATTTTCTGAGCTACTAGCATAAATGACACTAGTAACATATTTATTATGAGAATAAAACATGAATAATGAGGCCTTAGCATTGCTAAAGTCATCAGAGAGTGCTGGTGCTAAGCTGCACCAGTAAACCGTAAATCCGGTTAAACCGATTTTCTGTTTTTAACTAAAACTGACCAGGTAACCTTATAATATCATTCAAGAAACTTTTATTACTAATATAATGATAATATTACCCTATTATCTCTCTTCTCTCATGAATCGAGTCCAGTTCGTCAAACTGAGACTATCTACGAAAAACCGGATCAAAACTCCTAACCGATACGGTTCAAAAACTATGTTCTTCGTGTCCGCGTTATCGAGCTTGCCTTGGAAAAGGTTCTAGCTTAAGGAGGACATAATGACAATGAGGATTGAGATACTTGATAATATATCAAAGCTTCTCCCCTTACTGATCCTCCGGAGTTCTCCGTACTTTCAGAAAAGATCTCGCGTACTCGAAAAATCAGGGTTGTTACATAAATAATGTAAAAAAGAATCGAATATATAAAGATGTGAATTGTAAAAATAGAGGGATACATATATAAAGAAGAATAGCATGTATGCATAAATGTTTTTTCACTATATCATAATTTGCTTCAGCTATACGATGAATTCAGCGGCAGTCAGCAGCTCCAAAAGTTTGTATCGGTGCACCTCGAACACATGACCTGATTTCTTAAGCTGCAAGTATGCCGAGCACATTGTCGTCCAATTCCATCAGCAACAGTAATGCCTAAATTAAGACATTTTCGAGTTATAAACAAACAATCAACGAATTAATACTATTTATCCATACCTTCTCATTTATCCATAAAAGAAATTTTACATAAAAAAAGAAGAAAAAAAGAGTTAAAATAGCAAGAGCGATAAAAATGATGATTCTTATCATTTTGTTTGACCGTCTATATATAGAAGACCAGAAAATCATCATTATCTACAAAATTAATTTGTATTTATTGCATTTAATTTGAATAAGCAAGAAATGATCATATTTTAGTTTAGTATTTAATTCACATAATTTGAATTTGACTTAATACATATAATTTAATTTGATTTAATTATTAGTTAAAAATATCTCAATTGTTTGTTTTATTTATAGATTTATTATTTTAATTATTAATAATTTAATCAAATCAATTAATTAATATACATAATTTATACCTAATTTGATTTAATAAATTAAAAAATACTACCTGAATATTAAAAGAAATAAATTAGGAAATACTATTAAAATAAATTGATATAAATTATAATTATTATGTAATATTTAAATATCTAATCAAATCAATTAGTTGATATAATTAATCTCATAATAAATTGTATTTAATGAGTTAAAAGAAATAAATCGAGAAACACTCTCATGAGCATGTCACGTCAGCTCCATCATTAAGTGTAGAAATTCGATTTTTATATAATAGAATCGAATAGACGTTAATTCATATATAGTATATAAATAAATTTAATTAGAATAAATAACAATTTATTTATTTTATTTTAGACTTTATAAATAAAAAGACTAATTCACTAATACAACGAATTATAATTAATGTAGTATAATTAATTAAGTAATATAAATTATAATACACTACAACAAAAACGTCATTTAGCGGCGGTTCCTGGAGCCGTTTAGCGGCGGTTTTTAACTGCCACAAAACATTTCGCGGCGGTTCCTGGGAACGCCGGAAGATAGGGCGCGGCTAAACGGATTGCGGCGGTTTTAGCCAACCGCTGGAATAACCGCCGCAAAATGCCATTTAGGTTTAGCGGCGGTTAAAAACCGCCGCAATATGTGAAGGGAATTGCTATTATCCAATTTTCGGCGGACTGTAAAAAAAATTATAGTGTTGCGGCGGTTTCAAAACCGCCGCCAAACTCAAATTTTCCATTAAAATTTTAAATTTTCTATTATTTTATCACATACTGACAAAGTGTTTATTAAACCTTAATTTTTTACTTTTTAACTAATTTAAACCAAGTAAAACAGCTCAATTAACATAACAAACCAAATTAAAGTTATGCAAAAATAACATATATAACGAAGTTGTCATAATATCATCCAAAATAAAGTAAGAATGCTCAAGTTTGATAAAATAAGCCTAACATACTAAACCAACTTAAATGTAAAAGGTATCCAAGACCATTAGTTGAAATTCAAAGTTTTTGTTGCGGGTCGTGGTTTCCAGATGAAGATGGCCCTACGCATGACGAGTCCGGTGTATCACCCACAAAAGCCAGCTCTTCAGCAATCTCAACTGGCAAATTGCCTCCTAACTGTTGGACTACATATCCCAAGACCTTATGTATTGATTGTCTCTTCGCCCGCTCTTCTTCTAGCTTAGCCGTCAATTCTGCAATAGTCCTCTTATCCTCTGCATTGGACTCTGCAGAACCCAATGGTATTCCAGCAGCGTTACCAAAGATTTGGGTGGGACATGGTCCAGCACCTAGAGCACGAACTCGTCCTGTGTGCTCCTTTCCGAGAACTTGTGCTAACGAGTCATTCTGTGAAAGCTGCTTAGAGGATCCATCCTGCCTCTCAACATTTGAAATTGCTTCCTAAAAATATACAGCATTGGAAAGGAAGAAGTTAACAGTAGCATGATATATACAGTAAGCTATATATTGCTTCAAATTTTCAAACATGACTTACACTAACAACACGCGCATCGGGGTGGATATACGAGCCATCTCTTTTCTTATGAGTCATGATAAACAACTCTCCTCTACCAACGGGCCTCCCTTGCTCTCTCTCCTATATCATTGATATTGACACAATTTAATAAACAACAATATTTTTCAAGAAGCTTAATCGAAATCTTAATGCAAATGATGATTTATTACCACTTCGTCTTTTTTTCGTGCCAAGGTTTTGGAGCCCCCAGTATGTGTGTAAACTTGCTTGCTCCGATTTAAAGTGTTCTGTTTACACTTTTTCTATGAACAAGTAACAAAATAAATTCAAATGAAAAAGATATGATGAATATCAAATGTAAGGGAATTACTATGTATACACATGTTTTTTTATGTGGAAATATTAAAATATACCAAGGCTTACCTGGGTGTCTTCATTCAGGCGATAGTCAACGAACTTTTTCCAATCATTTTTGTCTATTCCTTGCGGGTGATGCCGAAGATTTTCCTCATAAGTCCTTATTTGTTTGTAACACCTATGAAACAAGTGGTGTCTTGAATCCTTCCAGTTCTTTCCTATCCTCTTCAAAATATCACGCTTTATTTTTCCCCCAGCATCGTCCTCATAGTAAAAGACCCGCTGCAACCCATTTACATCATCATTAACGAGGACCAACAGACAAGTATAAGATTGATATATTTAAGACATGCCACAACAATTACAGGCTAATTTAAATTATTGAAGTATGACCCTCAAATCCAGTACAAGCAGTCGCAATTACGTATAAATGAGAAGTGCTTAAATGATGATGTGACAAACACAATATCAAAATTTTACTAACAACCTAAAAAGAAAAAACCGAAAACTAAAATTGCTTAAACTGTAGAAGCTTAAAGTTTTACCTTAAGCATGTTGTACGCATGATCTCTCTTTGCTTTGCTCACCAGCTTCCAACTTTCTAATTGTATGGGGAACAGGGAATAATCCGCACCCAAATTCCCTATGAAACCACTTAGTAATCCTGCCGCCTGACCAATCGGTTGCAGCTGACTGTTAAATGGGAGTACTATATTCGTATTGGAAGGGAGGGCTATAGCCTCCTTCACACTCAGCTTAGAAACTTTTTTAACACCGTCTTCTAAGAAGTGTATGGGAAACAAAATTAATCTCTAATGATTGCACAAAAGAAAAATAGAAGTAAAGGACTATACAGATCACTGTTTACTAAAATGAGAGGAAAAAAATGTTTACCGATAACAGTAACTTCCCAGAAATCTGTATCTTTGGCTTTCTTGTTGTTATGCTGACCTTCGACTTCTTGGGCAGCAAACAAGTCGTCAATGTGGTCATCAAACGACGGAACTTCATCCGCCTCTAGGTCGTAATCCTCATCCGCTAATTCATGATCAGCCACTTCCGCGCGATGCCAAGTCTCTGTGTTGTCTGTTGGAGTTTGAGGGTCATCAGCAGTACTCGATTGTGCATTCCTATGGTCGATGCGCGGTGCACGAAACGGTTCATTCATACGAGTTGCCGGAGCTCTATTAGCTGAGGATGATATCGGAGGAACCCTATCACGTGTTTCCTCCCGTGATGTCTGAGCTCCTCTAGTCGTGGTCCCAACCTTAACGCAATGTGAACGTATTTAGAATTATACGTTAGAGAACGAATTAATATTGAGAATTACTTTATTTCTTAAACTAGTAATTTTGCCGGGAGGAAAATTAATGCAGTTCGATGAGTCAACTGAAGGACATATTTAATTTTCACTAAAGGTTACGTCAAGAAAACTTAACCACAAACACTAACCGTTGTCTCCTCAGTACCGTCATTAGTTCCGGCATCTTTCGGGGGTTCCCGTATAATATTGAACCTTGGTTTCCTAGGCATCCTTAAAAACCTGTATATAAAACAATATTAGTAGACAAATTATATTAATATTAGATAGTGTTCTTACCTACAATTCCACATATATAGATGGTATTAATATTTATTGTATACAATATTTCCTACTTTTGTTCTATATATGGAGCCAAACAAGGCAGAAGACCAAAATGAAGAAACAACCTTAAATAATAAATTATGAAAGAATGTAAGAAGCATAGTATTAAGAAAAGAATAATGGAGAAATAGTAATACAAATAATTGTAAATTATTTACTATATCAACAGTCATCAGACCTTAGTTATAATGTGAGAGAACAGACTCAAGTAATTGATGAGCGGATATTTTATACGCTTTTTGGGGATAATTTCATGTAGATTTTAGTATGTTTTAATTAGTTTTTAGTTAAATTTTCTTAGTTTTTAGGCAAAAATCATATTTCTGGACTTTACTATGAGTGTGTGTATTTTTCTGTGATTTCAGGTATTTTCTGGCTGAAATTGAGGAAGCTGAGCAAAAATCTGACTTAGGCTGAAAAAGGACTGTTGATGCTGTTGGATCCTGACCTCCCTGCACTCGAAATGGATTTTCTGGAGCTACAGGAGTCCAATTGGCACGCTCTCAACGGCGTTGGAAAGTAGACATCCAGGACTTTCCAGCAATATATAATAGTTCATACTTTGCGCGAAGATAGACGACGTAACTTGGCGTTGAACGCCAAGTACATGCTGCTGTCTGGAGTTAAACGCCAGAAACACGTCATGATCCGGAGTTGAACGCCCAAAACACGTCATAACTTGGAGTTTAACTCCAAGAAAAGCCTCTACTCGTGGATAGCTTTAGTCTCAGCCCCAGCACACACCAAGTGGGCCCCAGAAGTGGATTTCTGCACCAATTATCTTAGTTTACTCATATTCTGTAAACCTAGGTTACTAGTTTACTATTTAAACAACTTTTAGAGAATTATTCTGTACCTCATGACATTTTCAGATCTGAATTACATACTTTTTGACGGCATGAGTCTCTAAACTCCATTGTTGGGGTGAGGAGCTCTGCAGCGTCTCGATGATTTAATACAATTCCTTTGTTTTCCATTCAAACACGCTTGTTCTTATCTAAGATGTTTATTCGCGCTTAATTGTGAAGAAGATGATGATCCGTGACACTCATCACCTTCCTCAATCCATGAACGTGTGCCTGACAACCACCTCCGTTCTACATCAGATTGAATGAATATCTCTTAGATTCCTTAATCAGAATCTTCGTGGTATAAGCCGGATTGATGGCGGCATTCATGAGAATCCGGAAAGTCTAAACCTTGTCTGTGGTATTCCGAGTAGGATTCCGGGATTGAATGACTGTGACGTGCTTCAAACTCCTGAGGGCTGGGCGTTAGTGACAGACGCAAAAGAATCAATGGATTCTATTCCAACCTGATTGAGAACCGACAGATGATTAGCCGTGCTGTGACAGAGCATAGGAACGTTTTCACTGAGAGGATGGGAAGTAGCCACTGAGAACGGTGACACCTTACATAGAGCTTGCCATGGAAGGAATCTTGCGTGTGGGAAGAGGATTTCAAGGAAAAGTAGAAATTCAAAGGACAAAGCATCTCCAAAACTCCAACATGTTTCTCATTACTGCACAACAAGTAACACTGTTATTCTCTTTTATTTTTATAATCAAATCTGGTAATTTCACTTTTAATCCTATTGGCTTCCTGACTAAGATTAATAAAATAAACATTGATTGCTTCAAGCCAATAATCTCCGTGGGATCGACCCTTACTCATGTAAGGTATTACTTGGACGACCCAGTGCACTTGCTGGTTAGTTGTGCGAATCACAAATTCGTGCACCAAGTTTTTGGCGCCGTTGCCGGGGATTATTGAGTTTGGACAATTGAAGGCTTATTTTATTTCTTAGATTAGGAATATTTTATTTTTATTTTTTATTGTTATAGAGTCATTAAATCTTGATAGGATAGTTTCTTTTCAAAAATTTCTTTTCAAAATTTATTATTTTTCTTTTAATTAATTTCTAATTTTCGTGAAGTTTAGTGTCTTGTTCTAAGTTTGGTGTCAATTGCATATCTCATATTTTTCTTTAAAATTTTCGACTTGTGTTCTTTGTTCTTCATTGATCTTCAAGTTGTTCTTGTTTATTTTTCTTGTTTGATCTTGAGTTTTTCTTGCTTTGTGTCTTTTCTTGTTTCACTTGTGTTCTTTTTAAAGCATTAATTGGAATATCTAGAACAAGTGTTATATTTATTCCCAATTGGCTAGAGTATTGGTTTATATTCTTGATAATTGGGTATACGCTTTGGAACCTTTTTCAAAAATAATTTTTCTTGATTTAATCTTGTGCCAAACTTTAAGTTTGGTATTTTCTTGTTAATCTTTCATAATTTTCGAAAATTTCATTAAAGTTTTCTAAAAATTTTAAGTTTGGTGTTCTTCCTTTTGTTCTTGGTGTTCTTGTGAATCTTCAAGGTGTTCTTGAGTTTTTCCTGTGTCTTGATCTTAAAATTTTTAAGTTTGGTGTTCCTTGGTGTTTTCCCTCCAAAATTTTCGAAAATAAGGAGCATTAGATCTAAAAATTTTAAGTCTTGTGTCTTTTGTGTGTTTTTCTCTTTCATCACAAAATTCAAAATTAAAAAAAAAATTTATATTTTCTAACTAATTTTGAACTTCTCTTTTCGAAAATTTTATATAAAAATTCAAATTTCAATTTCAAAATATTTTCAATTTCTTTTAGTTATTTCGTTTTTTTTATTTTATTTTATAAAAATTAATTCAAAAAATAAATAAATAAAATAAAAAAAATCAACATATAAATTATCCCTTGTATTCCATCATGGAAGCAAGTAGGAATGAACAGTCCAAGAGGACTCTGGGGTCATATGCTAACCCCACTACTGCTTCATATGGGAGTAGTATCTGTATACCCTCCATTGGAGTTAGTAGCTTTGAGTTGAATCCTCAGCTCATTATCATGGTGCAGCAAAACTGTCAGTATTCTGGTCTTCCACATGAAGAACCTACAGAATTTCTGGCACAATTTTTGCAAATTGCTGACACAGTACATGATAAGGAAGTGGATCAAGATGTCTACAGATTATTACTGTTTCCATTTGCTGTAAAAGATCAAGCTAAGAGGTGGTTAAATAACCAGCCTAAGAACAGCATAAAAACATGGAAGCAGCTGTCAGAAAAATTCCTGAATCACTATTTCCCTCCAAAACGGATGACACAGCTAAGACTAAGCATCCAAGGCTTCAAACAAGGGGATAATGAATCTCTTTATGATGCCTGGGAGAGATACAGAGAGATGCTAAGAAAATGCCCCTCTGAAATGTTTTCAGAATGGGTGCAATTAGACATCTTCTACTATGGGCTTACAGAAAAAGCTCAGATTTCTCTGGACCACTCAGCTGGTGGATCTATACATATGAGAAAAATAATTGAAGAGGCTCAAGAGCTTATTGACACAGTTGCCAGAAATCAACATCTGTACCTAAGCAGTGAATCTTCCATGAAAGAAGAAGCTAAAACAGTAACTGCTGAACTCAGTCTGGTGGATCAGGCTAATGAATTCAATCAGCAATTAGACTTTCTAACTCAGCAGCTAGCCGAATTCAAGGAAATATTACAGGAAACAAGAATGGCTAACAGGAATATGGAAGTACAATTAAAGCAGACAGAAAAGTAACTGTCAAAACAAATAACAGAAGAATGCCAAGCAGTTCAATTAAGAAGTGGGAAAACATTAAATACCTCACTTCAAAGCAGCAGGAAACCAAGAAATGAACAGGTGGATACTAAAAATCCCTCTAAGGACAATCAGAGCCCAGAGAAGAATAAAGCTGGCGCTGAACGCCCAGACCATGCTCATTCCTGGCGTTCAACGCCAGGAACAAGCATGAATCCGGCGTTGAACGCCCAAAGGGAGCATGGTTCTGGCGTTCAAATGCCAGTAACAAACAAGGAAGTGGCGTCTAACGCCACTCCAGCTCCCACCACTGGCATTCAAATACCAGTGGGGAATCAGTCACATACAAGTGCTGATAACAACCCTTCTAAAAAGGCTTCCCAACCCACTTCTGTAGGTAATAAACCTGCAGCAACTAAGGTTGCGGAACAGGATAAGCAATTTGCCCGCTTTGCAGACTATCTCAGGACTCTTGAAATAAAGATTCCGTTTGCAGAAGCACTTGAGCAAATACCCTCTTATGCTAAGTTCATGAAAGAGATCTTAAGTCATAAGAAGGATTGGAGGAAAACTGAAAAAGTTTACCTCACTGAAGAATGCAGTGCAGTCATTCTGAAAAGCTTACCTGAGAAGCTTAAAGATCCTGGGAGCTTTATGATACCATGCACATTAGAGGGCACTTGCACCAAGCAAGCTTTATGTGATCTTGGGGCAAGTATCAACCTAATACCTGCATCTACTATCAGAAAGCTTGGTTTAGCTGAAGAAATCAAACCAACCAGGATATGTCTTCAACTTGCTGATGGCTCAATTAAATACCCATCAGGAGTGATTGAAGACATGATTGTCAAGGTTGGGCCATTCGCCTTTCCTACTGACTTTGTGGTGCTGGAAATGGAGGAGCACAAGAGTGCAACTCTCATTCTAGGAAGACCTTTCCTAGCAACTGGCCGAACCCTCATTGACGTCCAAAAAGGGGAAGTAACCTTGAGAGTCAATGAGGAGGAGTTCAAGTTGAATGTTGTCAAAGCCATGCAACATCCAGACACCCCAAATGACTGCATGAGTGTTGATATTATTGACTCTCTGGTAAGAGAGGTCAATATGGCTGAGAGTCTCGAATCAGAGCTAGAGGACATCTTTAAAGACGTTCAGCCTGATCTGGAGGAGTCAGAGAAAATAGTAGAACCTCTGAAAATTCCTCAGGAAGAGGAGAAACCTCCTAAACCCGAGCTCAAACCATTACCACCTTCCCTAAAATATGCATTTTTGGGAGAAGGTGATACCTTTCCTGTAATCATAAGCTCTATCTTAGAGCCACAGGAAGAGGAAGCACTAATTCAAGTGCTAAGGACACACAAGACAGCTCTTGGGTGGTCCATCAGTGATCTCAAGGGCATTAGCCCAGCTAGATGCATGCACAAAATCTTACTGGAGGGTGACGCCAAGCCAGTGGTTCAACCACAAAGGCGGCTGAACCCAGCCATGAAGGAAGTAGTGCAGAAAGAGGTTACTAAATTACTAGAGGCTGGGATTATTTATCCTATTTCTGACAGCCCCTGGGTGAGCCCTGTCCAAGTCGTCCCTAAGAAAGGTGGCATGACAGTGGTTCATAATGAAAAAAATGAACTGGTTCCTACAAGAACAGTTACTGGGTGGCGTATGTGTATTGATTACAGAAGGCTCAATACAGCCACCAGAAAGGATCATTTTCCTTTACCATTCATAGACCAGATGCTAGAAAGACTAGCAGGTCATGAATACTACTGCTTCCTGGATGGATATTCAGGTTATAATCAAATTGCAGTAGACCCCCAGGATCAGGAGAAAACGGCGTTCACATGCCCATCTGGAGTATTTGCATACAGAAGGATGCCATTTGGCCTATGCAATGCACCTGCAACCTTTCAGAGGTGCATGCTCTCAATTTTCTCTGATATGGTGGAAAAATTTCTGGAAGTCTTCATGGATGACTTTTCAGTGTTTGGAGACTCATTCAGCTCCTGCCTTAACCATTTAGCACTTGTTCTAAAGAGATGCCAAGAGACTAACCTGGTTTTAAACTGGGAGAAGTGTCACTTTATGGTGACTGAAGGAATTGTCCTTGGGCACAAAATCTTGAACAAGGGGATAGAGGTGGATCAAGCTAAGGTAGAGGTAATTAAAAAATTACCACCACCCACCAATGTTAAGGCAATCAGAAGCTTTCTGGGGCATGCAGGATTCTACAGGAGGTTTATAAAGGATTTTTCAAAAATTGCCAAACCTCTGAGCAACTTGCTAGCTGCTGACACGCCATTTATCTTTGATAAAGAGTGTCTGCAAGCATTTGAGACTCTGAAAGCTAAATTGGTTACAGCACCAATCATCTCTACACCAGACTGGACATTACCATTTGAATTAATGTGTGATGCCAGTGACCATGCCATTGGTGCAGTGTTGGGACAAAGGCATGACAAGCTTCTGCACGTCATTTACTATGCCAGCCGTGTTTTAAATGACGCACAGAAGAATTACACAACCACAGAAAAAGAGCTACTTGCAGTGGTTTACGCCATTGACAAATTCAGATCCTATTTAGTAGGATCAAAAGTGATTGTGTATACAGATCATGCTGCTCTTAAATATCTACTCACAAAGCAGGATTCAAAACCCAGACTTATAAGATGGGTGCTGCTTCTGCAAGAGTTTGATATAGAAATAAGAGACAGAAAAGGGACAGAGAATCAAGTAGCAGATCACCTGTCCCGAATAGAACCAGTAGAAGGGGCGTCCCTCCCTCTCACTGAGATCTCTGAAACCTTTCCGGATGAGCAACTCTTTGCCATCCAGGAAGTGCCATGGTTTGCAGACATTGCAAACTACAAGGCAGTGAGATTCATACCCAAAGAGTACAGTAGACAGCAATCAAAGAAGCTGATCACAGATGCAAAGTATTATCTTTGGGATGAGCCGTATCTCTTTAAGAGATGTGCAGACGGAGTAATCCGTAGATGTGTGCCTAAAGAAGAAGCGCAGAAGATCCTTTGGCATTGCCATGGATCACAGTATGGAGGACATTTTGGAAGTGAGCGAACAGCCACAAGAGTCCTCCAAAGTGGCTTCTACTGGCCTACTCTCTATAAAGATTCCCGAGTGTTTGTACTTAATTGTGACAGTTGCCAAAGATTTGGCAATCTACCTCACAGTTATGCCATGCCTCAACAAGGGATCTTGGAGATTGAGTTGTTTGATGTATGGGGCATTGACTTCATGGGACCTTTCCCACCATCATACTCAAACACTTATATTTTGGTGGCAGTGGATTATGTATCCAAATGGGTGGAGGCTATTGCAACACCCACTAATGACACTAAGACAGTGTTAAAATTCCTCCAGAAACACATCTTCAGCAGATTTGGTACCCCTAGAGTATTAATCAGTGATGGGGGCACTCATTTCTGCAATAAACAGCTTTACTCTGCTTTGGTTCGTTATGGAGTTAGCCATAGGGTAGCTACTCCATATCACCCACAGACTAATGGGCAAGCAGAAGTCTCAAATAGAGAACTCAAAAGAATCCTGGAACGGACTGTAATTAACCGTAGAAGGGATTGGGCAAGGAGCTTGGATGATGCTCTGTGGGCATACAGAACAGCATTCAAGACCCCTATAGGGACCTCTCCATACCAACTTGTGTATGGAAAGGCATGTCACTTGCCAGTGGAACTGGAACACAAGGCCTATTGGGCAACCAGATTCCTAAACCTTGATGCCAAATTAGCTGGAGAAAAACGATTGCTTCAGTTAAATGAGCTAGAGGAATTTAGACTCAATGCTTTCGAGAATGCAAAAATTTACAAAGAGAAAGCAAAAAGATGGCATGATAAGAAATTGTCATCCAGAGTCTTTGAGCCAGGGCAGAAAGTTCTGCTATTTAATTCCAGGCTCAAAATATTCCCCGGGAAATTAAAATCCCGGTGGAGAGGTCCATATGTGATTACAAGCGTATCACCATATGGATACGTAGAGCTTCAGGATAATGAATCCAACAAAAGTTCATTGTTAATGGACAGAGAATTAAACATTATCTTGAAAGTAACTTCGAGCAAGAATGCTCGAAACTGAGACTTGATTAGAACTCAGTGGTAGTCCAGCTAAAGACAATAAAGAAGCGCTTGCTGGGAGGTAACCCAGCCATTTACAAAGTTTATTTACTAATTAAATAAATTTTCTTTTTTTACAGGTATGTGTCCAAGTATCTTCAAAGGGTAAAAATTGCAATTGATTGAATTTACAGAGTTACAGGGAAATTTGGAAGCTCACTGGCGTGAAAAAGCCAGTAAGAAAGATTTTGGGCGTTGAACGCCCAAAAGAAGCACCCACTGGGCGTTCAACGCCAGTAAGGGTAGCCATCTGGGCGTTAAACGCCAGAAAGGAGCATCTTCTGGGCGTTAAACGCCAGAAAGAAGCACCTTCTGGGCGTTTAACGCCAGAGTGTTAGCATCCTGGGCGTTCAGAAAAACGCCCAGTGACAAAGGACTTCCTGGCGTTCAACGCCAGAAAGAAGCATCAGCTGGGCGTTGAACGCCCAGGAGAAGCAGCATTTGGGCGTTAAACGCCCAAAACATGCATCGTTTGGGCATTTAACGCCAGGATGGTGGGGAGGAGGTAAAATTCGTTTTTCTTTACAATTTTTCTAAATTTTTATGTTTCAATTCATGATTTCTTGCATAAACATGTTTCAAAATGTCATTCTTCAAAATCAAATTAGTTTTCTAAGAACCCTAATTTCTAAAATACCTTTTTCAAAAATATCAAATGTATCTTAATTCATAAACACAAATCTTTTTCCAATCCAATTCTTTTTCAAATATTTTTAATTTCTTCTCATATCTTTTTCAAACTCATCTTATCTTTTTTCGAAACTGCCTCTCCTTCTACTCCTCTCCTTTCCTTTCTTTTGCTTGAGGACAAGCAAACCTCTAAGTTTGGTGTGATTTGCCATGATCACTGAGTTAAAACTCATTAAGATCATGGCACCTAAGAGAACAGGAAGAGCAAGGATGTGAACTTAAGGGAGCTGAAGCGTCAGAAATTAATTCTTGAAGGCACCCCACAGACTAGAGGAACATCCACTTCCCAAAATACAGGTTGTTAAGTTCTAATTCTAGCTTTAACTCTGTGATAGTATTATTATAGGATTTTACCTTAGAAGTTATATAGGAGTAGTAGTAATTAGCATATCTATTTTGGCTTTATTTCCAATTAAGTTATAACTTATTTTTCTCATCATCATCAAACATGAATAAAATAGTAGATTTGTAGAATAAAGAGGCAATTTAATTTTTTCGAGTTCTTAATAAGGAAAATTCTAATTATTTATATGTGGTGGCAATACTTTTTGTCTTCTGAATGAATGCTTAAACAGTGCATATTTTTGATATTGAATTTTATGAATGTTAAAATTGTTGGCTCCTGAAAGAATGATGAACAAGAGAAATGTTATTGATGATCTGAAAAATCATGAAATTGATTCTTGAAGCAAGAAAAAGCAGTGAAAAAAAAATTTCTTGCGAAAAAAAAATAATATTTGGATCAAAAGGAATAAAAGCCAAACAGCCCTTAAAACCAAAAGGCAAGGGTGAAAAGGATCCAAGGCTTTGAGCATTAATGGATAGGAGGGCCCAAGGAAATAAATCCAGGCCTAAGCGGCTAAATCAAGCTGTCCCTAACCATGTGCTTGTGGCATGCAGGTCCAAGTGAAGAGCTTGAGACTGAGTGGTTAAAGTCGTGATCCAAAGCAAAAGAGTGTGCTTAAGAACTCTGGACACCTCTAATTGGGGACTCTAGCAAAGCTGAGTCACAATCTGAAAAGGTTCACCCAATTATGTGTCTGTGGCATTTATGTATCCGGTGGAAATACTGGAAAACAAAGTGCTTAGGGCCACGGCCAAGACTCATAAAGTAGCTGTGTTCAAGAATCAACATACTAAACTAGGAGAATCAATAATACTATCTGAATTCTGAGTTCCTATGGATGCCAACCATTCTGAATTTCAAAGGATAAAGTGAGATGCCAAAACTGTTCAGAAGCAAAAAGCTACTAGCCCCACTCATCTAATTAGAATCTGAGCTTCACTTGAAACTCTGAGATATTATTGTTTCTTAATTTCTTTTCATCCTATTTTATTTATCTAGTTGCTTGAGGACAAGCAACAGTTTAAGTTTGGTGTTGTGATGAGCGGATATTTTATACGCTTTTTGGGGATAATTTCATGTAGATTTTAGTATGTTTTAATTAGTTTTTAGTTAAATTTTCTTAGTTTTTAGGCAAAAATCATATTTCTGGACTTTACTATGAGTGTGTGTATTTTTCTGTGATTTCAGGTATTTTCTGGCTGAAATTGAGGAAGCTGAGCAAAAATCTGACTTAGGCTGAAAAAGGACTGTTGATGCTGTTGGATCCTGACCTCCCTGCACTCGAAATGGATTTTCTGGAGCTACAGGAGTCCAATTGGCGCGCTCTCAACGGCGTTGGAAATTAGACATCCAGGGCTTTCCAGCAATATATAATAGTCCATACTTTGCGCGAAGATAGACGACGTAACTTGGCGTTGAACGCCAAGTACATGCTGCTGTCTGGAGTTAAACGCCAGAAACACGTCATGATCCGGAGTTGAACGCCCAAAACACGTCATAACTTGGAGTTTAACTCCAAGAAAAGCCTCTACTCGTGGATAGCTTTAGTCTCAGCCCCAGCACACACCAAGTGGGCCCCAGAAGTGGATTTCTGCACCAATTATCTTAGTTTACTCATATTCTGTAAACCTAGGTTACTAGTTTACTATTTAAACAACTTTTAGAGAATTATTCTGTACCTCATGATATTTTCAGATCTGAATTACATACTTTTTGACGGCATGAGTCTCTAAACTCCATTGTTGGGGGTGAGGAGCTCTGCAGCGTCTCGATGATTTAATACAATTCCTTTGTTTTCCATTCAAACACGCTTGTTCTTATCTAAGATGTTTATTCGCGCTTAATTGTGAAGAAGGTGATGATCCGTGACACTCATCACCTTCCTCAATCCATTAACGTGTGCCTGACAACCACCTCCGTTCTACATCAGATTGAATGAATATCTCTTAGATTCCTTAATCAGAATCTTCGTGGTATAAGCCGGATTGATGGCGGCATTCATGAGAATCCGGAAAGTCTAAACCTTGTCTGTGGTATTCCGAGTAGGATTCTGGGATTGAATGACTGTGACGTGCTTCAAACTCCTGAGGGCTGGGCGTTAGTGACAGACGCAAAAGAATCAATGGATTCTATTCCAACCTGATTGAGAACCGACAGATGATTAGCCGTGCTGTGACAGAGCATAGGAACGTTTTCACTGAGAGGATGGGAAGTAGCCACTGAGAACGGTGACACCTTACATAGAGCTTGCCATGGAAGGAATCTTGCGTGTGGGAAGAGGATTTCAAGGAAAAGTAGAAATTCAAAGGACAAAGCATCTCCAAAACTCCAACATGTTTCTCATTACTGCACAACAAGTAACACTGTTATTCTCTTTTATTTTTATAATCAAATCTGGTAATTTCACTTTTAATCCTATTGGCTTTCTGACTAAGATTAATAAAATAAACATTGATTGCTTCAAGCCAATAATCTCCGTGGGATCGACCCTTACTCACGTAAGGTATTACTTGGACGACCCAGTGCACTTGCTGGTTAGTTGTGCGAATCACAAATTCGTGCACCAGTAATCTAAACTCAAGTAATCTAAACTAACAAATTCGATACCCGTTAACCAATTTTTTCACATAAGTGTTATTTTTTAATTGAATAATTTAATAATATCTTTTTAATTTATATTTTTAAATATTAATACCACATTACTGACTAAAACTAATATATTCTACTAATTTTCTAATATTGTGAGTGTTTTGAATTTTCTACTAAAACTAATATATTCTAATTATCACATTCTCCTTCATTCTAGCCTATTCGTGATCTTTTCCTTCAAGTTTAGGCCCTGCCTACCCCTTTGTAGATTTTTTTTATTCCAAAATTTGTTTTAGCAAACATTAAATTCAAGTTACAAAAGTGAGGCACTAAGTATAGATCATTCATTCATTGACCACCTAATATTTCTTTCCATTTTTTAAGCTAGTATCTAATCACTGTCATTTAGAATTGCTTACCGATAAGATCCCCTGTGTTAATGATCTTAACTTGCATGCAAAGAGTACCCAACAACACAAAAAGAGAAGAATAGGAAAACACACAAGAATTAAATCTGAAGTTTTGTCCTTGCTTTAGATGTTTATATCTAATAGTAATCATGATTCATGACTTATTGTAAAAAGGGATGAGAGATAATATTAGACGAAAAAGAAAAGACATAAATAATTAGGAAGACATTAACGATTAACCTGTCTACGTCACTTGCAAGTAAATATTAAGATCTTGGTCCACTTCTTCTCCGAACCTCTTCCCCCACAATGAAACAAGGCGCTGCACAATGGCAGGGGATGTCAAACAATGAGGACTAAGATCTCATCAAAACACAAGCACAGTAGAAACACTACATGTTCCTATAACCCTGCCACCAAAAACCATACCGAAATACAAAAGCTTCCTTCTAGTAAAGTCATAGGAGAAATTAGTCATAGATGGTGAACTGAATCTAAATATGATTTAACAAGTGAGAAGAAAGAAACAGACCTTGGTTACACTCAGATCTTGTGGTTTCGTGAGGGTGCCTTTAAGTGTACACTGAGGAGTGCGCAACCCAATTTTGGTGAAGTTTTCACTTCCAAGTCCGGTGTCCAATGTGATTGCAAATTTGTCGTCATTTTTCCGAGAACTTTGTGGGAACGCCATAAACCCTATGCAGCTTGCTGAGCTTCAGAATCATATTGTGCAAACCTTGTGTCAGATGGAAATGATTTTTCCTCCATCCTTCTTCACCGTCATGGTTCACCTCACCGTGCATCTCGTTGATGAGGTTACTCTTGGTGGACCCGTACATTATAGGTGGATGTATCCAATAGAAAGGTTAGCTTACTGATAAACCCCTTTAGTACATTCAAATCAATTAATTATGTATATACTGAGTATTTTATTGTATTTATATAAAAGGTATTTAGGACGTCTGAAGCAATATGTTCGTAATAGAGCACAACCGGAAGGCTCAATTGCAGAAGGCTATTTATCTGAGGAAATCCTGACTTTCTGTTCTAGGTATTTGGATAATATTGAGACTAGAATTAACAGACCAGGGCGAGTTGACGATGAGCCTATTGACGTTCCTCACAATTCAGAGGAGAGTATGTTCCCAGCTATTGGCAAGGCATTAGGGGCAGTTTCGCATTTCGAACTCACTCCAATGGAAAAACATCAAGCTCATTGTCATGTGCTAGTCAACTGCGATGCCGTTGTTCCGTTCCTTGAGTAAGTATACGCATGTATTTCTAAAACACCAACGTAACTCTTTTACCCTAGTTTCTAGTTGGACTAATTTTCTTCTCTACAATAAAGTACATTTAGGGAAAAGACAAAGCGAAGCATGCGTCATCAGACAAGGTCCCCAGCTAAGATTGATAGCGTCGTCCATGCAGAATTTCCTCGGTGGTTCAATGCTCAGGTTGACAGAATACTAACCTGACCAATGTTTTTTTAGCCTAGAATTAGTACATTTTTAAAACCGACTTTAATATAAAGCGTGAATGTTATGTGGTTCCAGGTTCTTCTGGAAAGTACTATTCAATCGAAAGAGCTGAAGTTGCTTGCGTGCGGTCCCATGACTCAGGCCAGACGTTTTGGGGCATATAATGTTAACGGGTACAAGTTTCGAACTGTCACAAAGGAAAACGGGATGAAAACACAAAATAGTGGAGTATACGTATCATCTAATACGAGAAGTTATGCAAGCATGCGTGATAATAGAGTGGCTGTTGGTGGCGTTCCGTATTACGGAAAAATTATAGACATAATTGAGTTGAATTATAGTTGTTCCTTCACAGTGGTATTGTTCAAATGTGTTTGGGCTGATACCACTACCAGTAGAGGCATCAAACAAGACCATTTGGGGCTTACCAGCGTTAATTTCTCTCGTCCAATACACACTGGTAATCGTGAAGAAGATGAACCGTACATATTCGCATCAGAAGCTCAGCTTGTATACTATGTGGATGATGAAGTAGCTAAAGAATGGAGTGTTGTGGTTCATGTGAAACCAAGGGATTTGTATGATATGGGAGAAGAGAATGAAGAAGCTGAAGTTGGTTTTTCTCCACAGCCAGGGTTGAACATGTCAGTGGAAGGTGACATTGGAGATTTACTGTTGACAAGGGAGGAGGATATAGAAGACCTCATAGAAAATGCCTCAGAGAATTTCGATGATGTCGCATAATGCTTTGTATGAAGCATTTTAATGTGTTTTAAAAATGATCTTTTTGTATTAACTAAGTTAAATAAACTCAGCGTTGTACGTTATTTTCTTTGGTTACTTTACACTTGTGTAGTTTTTTTTTTCAGTTAAATAGTTATGTTATTGTGAATCCTCATGAGTAAAAGCCGAATTTTTGGTTCTTTCATCGATTTTAGTATGGAAATGTTAGTATACGTTAAATCTTTATTCCTTCTACAGTTGTTATTAGGGTTTCATTTTTTATAATCTTGCTATGTATTACATAATATAATTTCACTAGTGTTACGTTTTGAAAACAATAGTGAACATAACATGACGGTGGAACAGGATCGATAAAAAATGAGGACTTGTTGTCATCCTCTGCAAGCACAACAATTGCTACAGAGCTTATGTTTAAGAAAACTGCACAAACTACTAACAAGGGTGATGGTAATTGTTGAAAATTTGCATTTAGTAATAAAATTGTCTTAGCATCTTGTAGTTTGGTTTTTTTTCTAAGTCAGTATTTAATAACTCCAGAGTTCTCAATTCCTTCTATGTATACTCATTCTGTTATGTGCATGTTGATATTTTCAGTCGTACCTGAATATTCCGGGGAAATAGTTCCTGACAGTCTAGACGGAGAAGAGTCTGATTCAGAAGACATTTTAGATGATGTATCCTCTGTCGCAGTTGATAGATCCATGCAGTTTGATCTGAATAAGGTTCCGGATGAAGAGGATGAAACTTTAGAAGACCAACAAGATAAACAAGATGATATACATGTTAAAAAAAGGTGCTTTGATCTGAATAAGTTGCCATGGTATGGAGATGAAATATCATATCCTCTGAAACGTGAAGCCGCTAGATTCATAACAGAGTTTTTTTCGCCAGGTCAATATGATGTTGGAGAGAAATTTTGATCTTTTATTATAACAGTTACGCTGATTTCCTTAGTTTAATGATTTGGGTCACAGTTGTACATGTTTATTCTTGGTTTAGGTTTAGTAAGGCATAACTTCAAAGAGGAGTAACTTTGATGTATGCTCTCTAGAACTTTATTTTAACTTCATAAATATCAGAGTTTTCCTTTATTTTCTACTTTTACATCCATGATTGAATGCAATTTTTAAATGCCAATAATGTATTCAAGAAAATCTTAGTGGTGAATTTGTTCACATGAGTTAACATATAAAGGTTACAAGTAACTTGTGAATTTTTTATCGTAAACCGAATGTAGAAAAAGTGTTACGAGTTTAAATAAGAATGATTTAAACATATGTAGCTTTAGAAAGTAGTCTTCATTTAACTATATTATACCCAGATGGTTATTTCTAAAGAAAACAATGCAAGATGTGGTAACACGCATTTTGCGGCGGTTTAAAACTAACCGCCGCAAAATGCCTAACAAGAAGTCACCTGCGGACATATTGCGGCGGTTTTCGAAAAGAAGCCACAAAATACAAACCTGACCGGCAATATAGCGGCGGTTTGAAGAAAACCGCCGCGAATTGTTAACCTTACAGTAATATAGCGGCGGTTTTAGCAAAACCGCCGCTAAATGTCGTCCTGATTGCAGCCCCAACCTCTAACCGCCGCTATATGTGCCGCAATTCGTCTATTCGCGGCACATTTACAAAACCGCCGCAAAAAAACCGTCGCTATCTTAAGGATTTGTTGTAGTGATAAATTATATTAAGAAAAAAATATTTAAATATCTAATCAAATTAATTAGTTAATATAATTAATTCGGTGCAATAAATTGTATTGAATGAGTTAAAACAATTAAATCGAGAAATACTCTCCAAAACATATCACGTCAGCTTTATCATTAAATGCAGACATCCGATTTTTATATAATAGATTAGATATATTGCTATATATGTTGATATCTTAAAACATATATGTAACTCTAATTTTTAAACAATGATGAAAAAATTACCAAGATCGGTAGGCATTAATTATATATGGATTTAATTAACTTATATATCCATACATTATTAGCTCAAAATAACTTTATATTTATATTCACTTATGTATTATTGTTGCAGCAATAAAAAATTTTACCTATTTATCTACTTAATATACTAAAACTGGGTTTTCCCCGACTACTAAAAGTGATGTGTCGATCTCTCATGCCTCTATTTTCCCTCCAAAACGAATAAAATTTTTGTTTCTATTCTAAATTATTTTATTGTAATTATATTATAATTAATACTAAATGAATAATATATAATTATACTAATTTAGCAACATATCTTCATTATAATTATATCAAATCAATATTTAATGCACTATTAAATTACTTATCAATTATCAATTAAAAATACTTTTAATAATTTTAATGATAATAATAATATCAATAATAGTAATAATAATAATAATAATAAATCTTTGTTACCCGATTCACGTATATCAAATAATTTTTTTAAATTATTTTATAAAAAATATCTTTAATATAATTATATTGTAATTAATATTTAATGAATAATATATAATTATACTAATTTAGAAACATATCTTCATTATAATGGTATCAAATCAAAATTTAATGCATTATTAAAAAATTACCTTAATAATAGGTAATTTACATATTTATTTTTGTTTTACTAAAGTCTATATATAGTGTTTTCCTGTAATACATGAATCTAAATTTGAGAGTCAATTCATAATTTTATATTTAGTGTTTTCTTACTACTTCATAGAATAAGAATGTATTCTTCGTTTTTTATTGAAGTTGATCATTTTAAGGTACAATTTATAATTTTTTATAATATTTTTCATATACTCATTCTATTATATTATTTTTTTGATAATTTTTTATTTGTTGTTACTCTAAGTTATTCTTATCGTCTAATGTTCCAGTTCGATTGTCTTTTGCCACAATCATTTACAATGCATCACATCCATGAAATACCTCATCGAGTTGTCTTTACTGATTCGGGTTCCAACTACATGGATATAAGCGTTTAAAGAAGAGGCAATAGTCTCTATTTTACCGAAGGATGGTTGGATCTATTCACCTATTATGACTAACCCAATGGAATGTGGTTAAAGTTAGATTTCTTAGGAGGAGTTCGATTTTTGATTGAGGAATTGCATCCACGAAATTTTATAGGGCAAGTTCAAGTTCCATCCCCTCCATGCTTTTTACGTCTGCTCGAAAATCTTCGAAATGGAGCACATAATGAAATTGAATTCCCTCAGTTTCAGTTCAGTTTTGCTAAATTCGTGACAAATTCATATATGCAATTTCAACTATTGGTAATATATTTAAATTTTCTTAGTTTAAGCTGTTCATTATTAGAATAATTTTTTAACATATTTTAATTTTTTTTAGAAATTACCAGCTTTCTTTTGCATGCATGCAATGTCATTGAGGGGAATAAGAGTTAGTTTGGTTTCTCGGTGTGACAATTCTATACCTTGCCGCATTGCATGAATAGCGGATGATGAAGTTTATCTAATAAGAGGATGGTCTGATTTTGCACGAATTCTAAAAATATTGAAACTTACGATGTTATTTCAGTTGGTTGTCGTTACAAGAATGATTCTATACTATACGTGACTAAGGACTAGAATATGTTCAATATTGTTTAGGTAATTTGGTTTTACTATTAGTATTTGATTAAATTATAATTATAGAATTTTAAATTATTGCCTCAATTTATATATTACGATTATTTTTTGTGGATTTGGTATTTTTAAATAATTTAATAAAATGAAGAAGTGTCAGATATTATTAAGTTTATTTTTATCCTTTATTTTTTTATTTGTATTTTCATTATATTTGACAAAAAAATGAACCTACACATATATTAAATCATTGACCTAAAGACAATTTATTTGCCAATAAAAACAGATTTTATTTATAATTGGAATAAAATTTATTTGTCAATAATCGGTGGATAAAATTGAAATTACACCCGTGTCATATAATTATAATTGATTAATTAGTATAAAATGAAATTATACCCGTGCCATGAGTAATAATCTAAATAATTATATCTTAACAAAATATAATTTGAAATAATTTATAAACAATTATCTTAACAAAAATAATTATTTAATAATTGATTTAAAAATCAATGCAAAAAATAATTATTAATAATAGTATTATTAACTAGGTAAATAATATTAATTTGACAAAAATTACCAATTAATTTAATTAACTGACATAAAAAATTGCATACTAATTTTACAAAAATTGCATGGCACGGGTAATTGAAATATAAATAATATATGATTTGTATCTTAATAATTTGACAATTATTACTCAATTAATCAATTAATTGAATTAGTAATAACAATTTTCAATTTCAAATTTTATATATTAAGTAGTTATTAAAAACGGGATAATAACGATTTACACAGGAAAATCATTGATAAATTCAATTAACCATATAGAAGATAATATACTAACAATTTTAGTATATTATTTATGGCAAGCAAAATGATTTCCTCATATTTTCTATTAAAATTGAAATTAGTAATAGTTTAAAAAAAGGTTTATTAATAAAATTACTAATAGTCACATTTTTATACACAGGATATATGTTTTCTATATATTATTTAAAAAATATAATGAAACATGAATAATGAATGAGTATGTTATTTTTTCGAATAGCTAATTAATGCAAAATCGAATACCCTTTTTTATTTCATTGAGGTCATATTCTGTTTGGTGAAAGTTTCAATCACCTTAATTAAATCCTGTATTTGTGCCTTAACTTATTAAGGTAGTAATATATTACATATTATATCTAAGTAGTTATTTCTCATAACGGAGATGTAAAAAATCATATTAAGGTTTATTGCCAAATAATTAGTGGATGAATAATAGTAAATTATATTATTTTGGGAAAGTATTTTCATTATAATTATATCAAATCAATATTTAATTATGATAAAATATGTTAATTATAATTATATCATAGAATTATAATAATTACGATATTTATGTTATATATTTTAATCATTAATGTATGTAAATAATTAGAAATCAAAATATAACTTATAATTACCTGTGCCATGCAAGATTAAATAAGATATATAATAACATAGATGATTTGTTACTTATACTGATTAAATACAATAAATACATATTAATTTAGTTAAAAAAAATCACTGTCTCCTATATTTTTCTATTTATTTTTTAATTTATTAAATTCAATCAATTATAATAAATTAATTATATCAACTAATTAATTCAATCAATTATTTTCTAATTTATTTTTTGAATTCAATAAATCAAATAAAATTAATTATACTAATTATTTGTATTGACTAATTGATTTGATTAATTCTTAAAAATATTTTTATTTAATTTATTTTATTTATTTAAATATAACTAATTAATTATTTAATTTTATTAGGATAAATATCAAATTCTATTTCTAATATAAAAATACAAAATTTTATTCATTCCATTTTTATTTTACTGCTATAAAAGACCATATATGCTAGAAGAAAATATCATTCATTTACCAATTACTCTTTCATTGGGTAGCTTTTACAATAATTCTTTTTCTTCCTATGAGGCGCCGTCACAAGAAGGCAACTATCATGAACACAAATAAGCACACACTCTTCAACTCCCGTGCTCATCATTTAGAGCAATATATGATATGTTATCCATTAAGCATTTATAGACCATGGTGTTATCATGTTTGCATAAATAAATAAAAAATCCATAATTAAGCTTAAGTCATTTATCTATTTGTGTGGTATTTTGTAGTGTGAAATTACTTTTAATTTGTGTTGTGCAATGATATTATGGTTTAATTTAAACTTTTATTTTAGAATTGTGTTATGATTTTATCTCATCTTTTTTTCTTAGATATTAAGTTGATGTATTTTTATTTATTATTATTGAAGCAGATGTGATATAAAATTTGTAAAAAGAAAAAAAACTTACATTCAATTTATTTTATTGTAGTCTTCTATTCTTCTATTTTTTTTATTCTTTTATTCATTTTATTTTCTTTTTAAATATCATATAATTTATTATAATTTATACCAATTAATTAATTATAATTCGTTATATCAGTTAGTTTAATTCATTAATTTATAATATACATGACAAGATAGATCATTTGTTACTTATATGTTTATTTTTCTAAAATCTAAATCTGAATAATTATATTTTCAGTTTTTTTTTATGAACAAAATATTATTAATAATGAATAATAATTAACCATTCATACTTTTAATTAAAGTGTTTGGATGATTTTTATATTTATTAATATTAATTATTAATTTTTTTTTCATAAATAAATTATATTATAATTTTATGTTAGTTCATAATTGATTAGTGATTAATGTTCACTACAAGATTTTTATTTATTTGTGGCAGTTTTTTCTCTTATTTGTGGAGGTTTATAACCCCCACCAAATAATTTGTGGGGGTTTCTAAAACCCCCAAAATTTGAGGTGCCACGAGGTCTTTCGTGGGGGGTTTTTAAAAACCTCCACAATCTATTCAGTGGGGGTTTTGTGTGTATTTAGTGGAGGTTTTATATTTAATTTTTGTGGCAGTTTTTGGTCAATATTTTTGGCGGTTCAAAACCCCCACAAAAAGACTTTTCCATTTTAAAAATAACAGGTATTTTGTGGAGGTTTCAAACCTTCACAAACCTGTCTATAATTTTTAAAAATTAATTTACATTATTCTTACACTACTGATAATTTATTATTAAAAAAATATTTAAACAAGACATTAAAAATGTAAAAGAAAATTAAAAGAAATACTTCAAAACAAAATATAGCACACTACCATCATTTTTTAATCACATTAATTACAACTACAAATGAATAGTATATTTATACCAGTAGAATCTAACAGCAACTCAAATAAACCTATTCAAAAAATAAAGTTGTCCAGATGCTTTGTAACATCAAAGAAAGTCTAAATAGCACAATGAGAAAATGAGTTACTAAGCCATTGAATTAATAACATGCTAGTGGTTAACATGTGAAAATATGCAAGAAAAACATCTCTATTCTTGGTGAAAATGAGTCAGAACCAATCTTCATTTCACTAAACATGACTGTTAGATATATTAACAAGGCCAATTGACATACGTACAAAGCTTCACTACAATATTGATGCATCTCCAGCATCTGCCAATCAAGGAAATGAAACTCCTTCAAGATTTTAATACTCACTTACAAGAGAATACAACCCTGAAAAGAATGATAGAGGCACACTGCAAACCTTTTCTAGGAACGATGACAACAGGTGCTGCTTTGCAGTGGTGGAAGCAGTACTCTCCAACACTTCCCTGTAGCACACTGAACAAAAAAGAAACACACTCTTGCATCAGAAATTTAGAACAGTATTGGATAACTGCAGAGGGAATGGAGAGGCAAACCTCTGAATTAAGCTTCTGCCTCTTGATCCCAGAACTACAGCCACAGGTTTGATCCTCTCTACTTCCTTGCAAATTACTTTCCTTGCATCACTTTCCACAATCCGAGCCACTGTCTTCACCTGCATATAACATAACAAGGATTATTAACTAGGTACTATTGGATCGGAATGTCCACGGTAGATTTGAAGTTCATGCCTAGCAAAATCTAGGTGTAACATAGACAAAGTATTAGAACAAAAAACATGAGAAGAATGATCAAATTCATTCATTAAGTGTTTATACATACTCATTAATTTGTTGAATTCTGTTTTCTCATCCTCATTTTGGTCTTGATGTCAAGCTTTTGTCAATTTGCAGGAATGACAAACCCTCTATGACTCAAGAATAGCATAGTACCTGCTTCTTATCGAGTTTCCCTAAATTTACCCCTTTTTTCTTGTTAATTCAATTTAATTTACTTTAATTGGACCGAGAATTAATCCCATTGGTTCAATATTGAGAACTTCTTTCTATAAGTTATGTGTGGATTAGCATCTGCTACACACTGTAATTAACTATTTTACTCTGAAGAAAGTAACCCCAAGAAGCAACTATTTTGGCAGAACAACACATTATGGAGTAGAGTTGATATGAGGAAACAGCAGCTACAGGACTCTGAGCACAATGATATAATCTAGAATGTAACACTTCTCAGACTTATCTCACAAACTGTGGATGGCTTCAGTTCCAATGATATAATCTAGAAAAAATATAACAATCTTAATCTAATGTAACTAATAATATTAGAAATAAATACATTAAAATTGTCATTAAAAACCAGAGTAGCACAACTGAAAAAATGTCAATGTAATTTACCCTTTATTAATTTTTCTAAGAAGGATTTTACATTCTTTTCAAGTTTCAACTTATGGTCTCTAATTGTGCTTCCAAAATTTATTAGGGAAGAGATGCCTCTATAAATCAAGAATTCAAGATACATCTGTGATGTGCCTTACCTTGAACTGTCTCTTGGTGCCATAACTATTACAACGGCTTCTAGAAGCATAATCTGAAGAGAGAACATACATTTACATAAGCAATGAAAGAAAGTATAAAGGAATCACCTAATAAATAATAACTTAGTTCCGTAGAGTAACAAAGGAGTGCAGAAATTTATGCCAAATTATATGGCAAGTCCATAAAAGATTTCAGGAGCATAGAAGCTTGTATGTTCTATATGAAGTATACTCTAAACTTTATGTTCAGTAGATAAAGGTCTATAAATGAATCTATCATGACAGTTATGAGTACAAGAATTTGACATAAAAGTAGAAAACACCATCATTAAAAACAACTTTATGAGTACTAAATAAGGTGCATCCAACTCTTAATAAGCTTTGAAAAGATTTGGCATATAATAGCAAGATACATACCAAGTCTAAGTACACTACTACAAGCAAAATAACCACCAAGGTTTTTTCCAGTATTAGCCAACAATTTTACAATCCCATCCAACAATAAAAGAAAGACATAAAGAACATATTTCAGAATAACCAGCTAGAGAGAGAGAAGAAGAAGAAGAAAGAAAGAACAGAGGATGACCTGTAATATAGCATTAGGTCCTTGAGTCCACCAACTAGCACAGGCATCAAATAGCAGAGCTACAACTTCTGTGCTCTGAGCCTTTAAAAAAACCAACAAACTAGAATCATGTAGTAACAAGTTATCACTTATCACCATATAATGACACCTGTAGTAATTGTATCGAATTCATGACTCTAATTCTAAAATAAAAACTAAGTGCAACAAGTTCAAGATAGTTCGGTCTCTTAAGATATTCCACGTAGTATTGCAAAATAAAAATTTATAGATTTAAGAAGCATTATTAAAAATAACTAAATAGATAAATATAGTAATAACAAAAGATAAAAGACAAATGGCAATTAATAAAAAAAGTTTTGAGGATGAAACCAAATATTCCACTCGAAACAAACCTTTTGGAACAGGGGGTAGCACTAGAACAGGAAGCCTGCATGAAGAAGTGAACAACAGTATATAAATAGAGATCATACTGAAAAAACAGAAGAAAAATTGAGATAAAAATAAGGAACATAGCTTGTCCTTCAAGAGTATGAAGATTTCTCTTTATGTAATGCAACAAGCAGAAAGCAAATATAGCAACTAGTATGATCAAGCTTACTTGTTCCGCATATAAGACATTATTCGACCCTCATTTAGAAGGCCGTGATCTTCCAAAACAACAGCAACAACATCATAACCTCGAAGAGTCAAGCTCTCATAAGCAGAAATTGTTCCAGAAATTGCAAATAGCGGACCTAGAAAAATGTGCAAGCTTTTTGCATTAACATATAAATTGAGACATATATTCATTTGAAATTGAAATTGTAACTAAAGTACCAAAATTCTGGAGCACCAAATTCACTTATATAAGTCACATTAAAGTGATCCAGAAGCACCGGGACTCGCAACTCCACCTGCAGTTTCCACCACACACATAGAAGTTATTGAAGACTCTGTGGAGAATTGTTGCTTCTCTCTGTAACCCTTTAGATTCTTTTCCTGAAAATTACAATATTAAGTTTGTTAATTAATCCTGCTAAAATTCTTTCATGTTAAACTACTATTCTAATATTATCTTACCTTTGCTTTCTGCATTGTGTTTTTAGCATTAAGCACTTTGATTCCATTACTACTTTCACCTGAGAAAGAAAGGAAATTTCAGTTATAGTACTAAGAACTTCTTAGAAATTATCTTCAACTCACTTTTTATTCCTTTCAGATCACTTCTATAATATCTATGGACATGTTTTCATGTTAAAGCTACAAAGAAAGCATAAACAATTACAGGTTAGTTGTAATGTTCATACCCTTCAAATTATTAAAAAATACTTAAATATTATAATTATCAATAAAAATTGTGAATATTTAACTTTGTTCTGATGTGAACATTTCTTGAATATGTATTCTAACCTGATTTCTGTAAATTTATAGATGTAAAAACAAAAAGAAAAGAAAGTGCTCAGCTCCAAAATTTAACTCCAGTTACCAGCTTCTGTCAAATCTGATTTGGAGAGTAAGGAACCAAAATAGAAGATACATAGATAAAATAGTTCAGTAAATTAGTCAGAGAACTTCAACCACAGGAATCACTCTACACAAAAACAAATGAAAACTGAAGAAGAAAAGAAAACAAACTAAAACAGTGGCTTGATTCAAAAGCTTTCAACGCGGCAACTACAGCGGCAAGAAATCCAAGTGCAAAAGTACTCACTTTCTCAACCTCATACTCAAACGCAACAGCTTCTGAATGAGGTCTTCTTCCGTGACGAGAGGAGCTTGGAGGTGCTGATTGTTGAACTAAAGCCGGAATAGCTCCTCATTCGATAATCGCGTTCACCACTTCCTCTGCAAGACACAACCATTGAAGGACTTACACCTAGAGACATGCACGACCGAATTTTTCAAAAATTGAAACAAAGGGAGCAACACACTAGGAGATCGAGGAAGAGGAACGGAGGATTTACCATTTTTGGCAAGATCGGCGAGCGTGTGAGTGGCGCGCTTGGCGGCGGCTCGATCTGACTCCTTCCATGAGAAAGTGGAGTTGAGGATGGAAACCTGCTCCTGGACCTTGGGAAGGATGGCGTCGCGGGCGTCGCCGGTTACTCTCCCTTTCATCTCAGACGCTACGGTGAGCTTGATGCCTGATGGTGACAATGGCGAAGAGATTAGTACCGCGGCGGCTAGTAGATCTAGGGTTCATTCTCAATCTTCTCCCCTTTCGATTTTTTTGGACAAGTTTTTTGTTGGAGTTAACTTTGCATTGTTTGGGTTTAATCAGAGTAGGTTAGGGATTGGTTATTGGTTTAGAAAATTGGGCTTAAAAAGTTTAAACTAGCTTTAATCAATGGGGATTTTATATTTTGCCATACATAAAATATGTTATGGAGGTTTTATAAAACTTCCACAAAAAAACTCCCATAAACAAGTAGAAATCTTGTAGTGGTTTATAAAGCTATGTTACTCTAAATTTTATATTTTATAAATATTTTATTTAAATATAATTTTTTTAACATGAAAATGTATTATTTTTAATAATATCATAATTTTATATTTTTTAATTATTTTAAATGAGTATTTTATCAAATACTAATTAAAGTTATTCTTCCATTTGCTTTTACTAATATATTTTCTAACTATTATATAAAATTAAAATCGTATTAATGAATTTAATATTAAAGTTAATTTGGCTTTTTATTATTTAGAGTGTTTTTCAATTAATAATTTTATACTCTTTACTTTTTTTTAGTTTCATTTTGAATTTTAATTTAGTACTCAAAGGTAGTGAAATTCTATTGATATTGAAATAAAGTTACAAAAGGGTTCATAGGGTAGAATAAGTAAAATAATGTGATACCTACATTGCAACATTCAAATAAAACAACTTAGGATCTAAAATGTTTATCTTTCTCTTTCTCGCCGTCTATTATATTATCTATCTTATCATATAAAAATCGAATTTTTATCTTTAATGATAGAATCAACGTAGCATGCTTCTGTATTATTTTGTTTAACTCATTAAAGTCAATTCATTATGATGAATTAATTATATCAACTAATTGATTTGAATAGATATTTAAGTATCACATAATTTAAAATTATGTATATTAATTATTTGATTTAATTTTTATGATATATAAATTTAAGGAATAAATTAAAATAAGATAATTTATTACTTATTTAAATTGAATACAACAAATATAAATTAATTTAGTTAAAAATTTACTATTTTCTAATCTTCTATACATAAAAATGACAACAAAATTATAAAAATAATCTTTTTATCACTTTTGCTATTTTAATTTTATTTTCTTTGTTTTTTTATGTATAATTTTATTTTATATTAATTTTGTTTATTTAATAATAAAATATACTCATATTAATTCTATCATATAATAATATATTTTTCTCCTATATTAATCAAAGAATTTCAATAGTTATCAACTACATCTAATAGAATGACTGAGAAGTGAGAACTACGAGAAGTTAAACCTAGGTTCAAAATGCTGAAACAAAGAAAAGAAAATAGTGGATATATGATTAGAGAAAAATGTATAATAATGACAAAATATACTAAAACTGGATTTTTTTTCAACTAATAAAAGTGAGGTGTTAATTCCTCATGAATTTATTTTTTCTCTAAAATGAAATCACTATTTTTTCTAAATTTATTTTAAAAAAATATATTTATTATAGTTATATTACAATTTACATTTAACGAATAATGCATGATTATACTAATTTAGAGAAATATTTTTATTATAATTATATAAAATCAATATTTAATACATTATCAACTAATAAAATTGAGGTGTCAATTTCTCATGAATTCATTTTCCCTCCAAAATGAAAGTACTATTCTCTCTTCTAAATTTATTTAAAAAAAATATCTTTATTATAGTTATATTACAATATTACAATTAGCATTTAATGAATAATGCATAATTATAATAATTTAGAAAAATAAAATAAAATCCAGTAATTTATCTTCCGACTGCACACGTGTGTATAATAACTTTTA
Organism: Arachis stenosperma; assembly: GCF_014773155.1. NCBI lineage: Eukaryota > Viridiplantae > Streptophyta > Magnoliopsida > Fabales > Fabaceae > Arachis > Arachis stenosperma. The sequence goes on along the minus strand of NC_080385.1, from coordinate 83,049,221 downwards.
AGAAGGAGTCATGTATAGTAAATACGGTCGATGATTGTAAAACTGTATACTAACATTGATATAATATTATTTTAGGTATATATTTTGCAAGTATCAAAGAAAAGTGTTGAGTTGTTTTTTAGTAGATTTAAATTATTCATTGTTTATTAGAGAATTTTGTGCATTAGAATTCTCTAATAATTTATTATTTATTTTGAGCTAATTTTGATATGTTCTTATTTGACAGTAAAATAACATATAAAAATTTGTTGGTGGGTCTAAGTATTATTAAGTTATTTATGGTCACATGGAGTATATATGATTGATTTATTGAAGAAAGTAGATTACTAAAACCAATTAATAACTATTTAGAGTTAATATATTTAACACTAGCTTAAGAAAAAACAAATAATACATAACATGTTATATTTTTATTAATCAAATAATTATAATTTAAATTAATCTTATCACGTGCATGGCACGGGTTAATACACTTGGAAATTACTGCACGATGAATGTGGTATATAGAGAAATTTTTGAGAGGCCTATAATAAAAAGGTAATAACAAAATGTCTTACTAAATCTATTTATTTATTAAAATTTATTACTATCACTTAAAAAAATTTAGAAATTCTAGGAACTAATAGATGAATTCTTATTGTACATTAATAGTTTGAAAATATTAAAATTATCATAAAAATTCGTATAATTTTATTCTCTTGACAAACAATTTTATAATTACGTTAATCATATAATTTTATATACAAACATTGATATAGTGTTGTTTCATGTATATATTTTACAGGTATCAAAGGATAGCATTGAATTGTTATTCAGTAGGTTTAAATTATTTATTGTTTATTACAAAACTTTCTGCATTAGGATTCTCTATTAATTTGTTCTTCATTTTGAGCTGATTTTGATATTTTCTTACTTCACAGTATACCAACATATAAAACTTTGTTGGTAGATTTAAGTATTACTAAATTATTTATGGTCATGTTGAGTATATATGCCTGATTTATTAAAAAAGTAGATTAAATAACTATTTTATAGTTAATACAATTAACACTATATTAAGAAAAAAAAAACAACGCATACAAGTTATTTTTTTATTAATTAAATTATTATAATTAAAATGAAATTTAACATAATAATTTAAAATTATAATTTTAATCTTATCACGTGCATGGCACGGGTGATTAAACTTGTTATTATTAAAAAAAGCGATACAAATATAAATATCTAATTACATTTCTATATATATACAAATTGTATAATTTACATAATAAATATTACAGAAATAAAAATACAATATTCATACTGAAAAGAAGGCATACAAATTCTGTGAAATAAAGTACTATATATATATTGTCCTAAAATAACTACACATTTGAGATGGATTAAATGCTTGAATTGAATTTTCAAACTTACTAGTTACATAGACTTGGGTACTATTTTGGAGACGATGGAATTGTATTTTGGCTACTGAAAGTAGTTAGTGTTCAAACTTTATAAGCTGTGTCATCACACAGAGACACAATAGTACTTGCAAAGAAGAGTTATGACTTACGACTTAGCATTCATATGTTCCAAAAAAATGGTACCACACAAATTTGATTGGTCGTTGTCAATGGCTTACAGCACATATATTTTCGTGCCATAATAAATCGTACTCGTTATATATTCCTTCGCTGATCAATTAACTTCTTTCTGAATAGCAAGCTTCCAATGTTTAGCTGCTTTCTATTCGCAAGAGAGATCAGAAGAAAAGTAAGAATACTTCCGACAGGGTAACCCGTTGATTATTATATGATAAAGGGTTTTAGTAAAAACATTTAACAAGAATATTATTAAGTAGAAAGTCTTATAGAACATATAAGCAAATTAAATATAAAATTATCGTATATTAAATTTTACAAAAAATATTATTTATACACTAGAATTAATCACAGTATATTTTTATATAAATATAAGTATATTTAAATTTACTTTTAATTTATATTTCATATTTTAATATACATCTAATATAATTGTAAATTTTATTAAAAAATAATTATAAATTTATATTTTGCTATTTTAATTTTAAAGAACCATATACCGAAATTCAACCACTAATATTTAGAGAAGAGATACATATTTGATAGTTTAGTTATGAATTTAATTTTTAATTTAGTATCAGTACATAATAATCAAGGTTTAGAAAAATCAGACTGGAATGAATGGTTCAGTTGAGTTAATCAGAAATTGGTCTTTTAATTGGTTTGGTTGACCTCTAAAATTATTTTGCAAAAAATAGATAAAAAATCGACTAAATCAATAATTAACCGGTGAATCAGTTGAACTGGTCCAATTTTTTAAAAGTCTAGTTCACTCTTCTAAAATTAAAATAGTGCCGTATAAAAAAATAAAAAATAAAAAAATCTAGCAGAACACTCAACCTCGACCCCTTTTTCTCTCTTTCTTTCTCACCTAGCCTAAAATCCTAATTCTCTCTTTTCTTTGAAGAACAATCACCACCCACCACCCATAATCCTCTCTTCTATTTGAAGAGCATCCACCACCCACTACCCACCATCCCATTTCAGAGCTTAAACTCATAGCCGAACCCTTCTCTCCCTTCTCTCTCTCTTTGTCGCCCTCTTTGTCCGAGCTCTCTCTGTCGCTGTTTCTCTATTACTCGTCGTTGGTCATCGCTGTTTCTCCACTCCTCGCCGTGGATCGTCACTGTTTCTTTCTTCCTCGCCGGCATTATTTATGCTTCTCTGCTCCGCACTATGTCTTGTCGTCGTCGTTGCTTCTCTTTTTCGCCTGGTGTCTCACAGTCGCTGATGTTCTATCCTTTGTCGTGTCTCAACCTCCCTCACTTTTACGGTTTATCTTCGTGGCCAAATTTTTGAAATTTTTAAATCTCTTAGGTCTCAAGTCTCAGACTCTAACTATGTTTGACTCTATCTTTCTGATTCTATCCTTTTGAAATTTGAAATTTATTTTAAATAGATGTATTATTGATAATTTTGTTGAGTTTTAAGATATTAATTTTTTGAATTTTTATTTGAATTAAGCTTGTTGATATTAAATTAATTTTGTTGATATTGAATTATAAATTCAATTGTTTAATTTATTAATTTCGCTAAGATTGATTTTTAAATCCAATTTATTGTATTTATTGTTTTGGTGAATTGTTATTTTACTCTTATTGATTCAAAATAAAAACATTGCCACAATTCTACATTAAATTTACTATATGGCTTTATTTAATTTCGTTGAATTATGTTTATGATTCTTAGATTGAATGCCTGTCTTAGATTAATAGCTTGATTGACTTGTAGAAACTCACATATGGGGAGTTGGTTTTTTAATAATCCTATATTATATATTTAATTAAACCGTTTTAATTACAGTTTGATTCTGGTTAAATTATTAAAGCAGTTACTTAATCAGTATAATGATCGATCCAATTTTTACGACTTTGATAATATTATATATATATAAGAATAATTACTTTTTATATTGAACGAGTGAATAACCAACAAAAACAATAGATATAATTAAAAAATGATATAAAATATTTTATATTATCAATACATTAAAATTAAATTCTTTTCTATAACAAATGAGTTTGAGAATTTAATTCTTTTCTATAACAAATGAGTTTGAGAATTTTGAGGGATTAGATCAAACTTAACAAAATAAAACTTTGGCATATATCTTGTTGTATCTTTTCTTCTCAAGTGACAATCAAAATCACAAACATGTAGTAGGAATTGTCCCCTTTACCCACCTCATCACTCGATGTGCATGGTCGAGTTCGGAGTTCATGTCATGTGTAAATTTACATACTCTTTTTACATGTTTTAATTAATTAGTGATAAGTGTATTTATTAATTTTAATTAACAAATGAATTTTTAATTTTTAAAAATAAAAAATAATGAATTTAATACATGTATTAAATATTATATATATATATATATATTAATATATTGTACATATATTTAATTTTGGTTAAATCAAATTTTTATATGTGATAAATCTTAATTAAATTATTTAAAAAAAAGAATTAAAATTGGGTCATTCTATATGTTACTGGAGAAAGAGAGAAGAACATAGAACCCTAATCCTTTTCATCTAATTTCATCTTCTTGTCTTTTCTATATTCGCAGAAAAAATTTGTTTTCGTCTTCTTTCCTCTTCTTCACTCTCAGGATATACCTTCTTTTTCTTCCTTCTAATCTTCGAAAATTGTCGATCTTGTTGTTGTAACCCAGAACAATCCATCGTTCTCAAAGTCGCCGATTTTGTTGTTGGAACCCATAACAATCGATCGTTCTTTTTACCGTTCTTCCATTCAAAGTCGCTAACATAACAAATCTTTGTGAATATAAAAAAGAGAAGAAGACAAAATTAGATAAAAAAGATTAGAGTTCTATGTTTTTTTTCTTTCTCTAACAGCTTATAGACCCAATTCTAATTCTTTTTTTTTTAAAAATAATTTAATTAAGGTTTACCATATATGGTAGTTTGATTTAATCAAAATTAAATGTATATACAGTGTATTAAGATATGTATATATAAAATATTTAATATATATATTAAATTTATTTTTTTATTTTTAAAAATTAAAAATTTATTTACTAATTATAATTAATTAATATACTTTTTACTAATTAATTGAAACATGTAAAAAAGGTATATAATACCCTAAATTAGTTGGGTATCGAAAAAATCACCTCGTTCTTATTATTCGTTCTAACCCTCGTACTAAACTAAATAATCATCTTGTAGCTTTGATACACATACGTACACGTGTGGTTGAGGCAAAAATGAACCAAAAATCCAAAATAATGGTGGTCCAATATCCCCAATTTAAATTCTTACACAATAAGTTTACATGTTGAGATGTTGGGCCGCTTTATTAAATGTGATGTGATCTCTTAAATTTAAATGTTTTCACTCGTACATATCCACCCAAAACAAAAAACAAGAAATGAAAGAGAAAGGTCTAATTACTTAGTACATCATCGTCGTTTACACAGTGTTTGGTTCAAACGAAAACAAGGGGAAGAAAAATACAGGGAAAGAAAACGGGTGGAAAATCAAGTTTTTCATTGTTTGGTTTATCCAAGAAAATGAAGAGGAAAAGAAAAAAGTGGAGTGGGACCCATGAAAAAATTTTCTCTTCGGATGGGAGATGAAAACTAACAAGAGAGAGGAAATAGTGATATAATTACAAAGTTACCCTCTATTTAATAAAAAGATCAAAATATTTTATTTTATTTTTTTACATTTGAAAATCATCTCTTGTACTCTTCTTAATTTTACAGCACTATCAAACTTCATTTTTTTTCTTAAATATAATTAAAAAGATTAATAATATAATTTATGAATAATTATTTACTTGTAAAATTATTTACTTGTAAAATTAATAAATTATAATTTATATATAATATAAGTAAGGATATTAATGTAATTTTATTCTAACATAATTTTCTTTCTTCTCACTTTTCTTTCAATCCAAACAAAAGAAAATTTTTTATTTATTTTCTTTCCATCCATTTTCTCTTAATCCAAACAACATACAAATAACTCTACTTTTCTTTCAATTTTCTTTCCTTTTATTTTCTTTCCTCTTATTTTCTTTCCTTCCATTTTCTTTCTTATATCCAAACAAAGCCTTAGTGATACACATTTCTAAAGTTTAGAATTCGACTTAATTATATGTCAAATATGATGGGAGTGATCATGATAGACGAAATATCCTTATTACTCTTTGCTTTGACTTATAGTTCGATTAAATATAGATGCAAGCTTGCTTTTATTTAATCTTTGGCCATTATATATTTAAATCTTATTAGTATCACTTTATCCGAAATTCAATTGATTTGGTTCAGCAAATTTAGTTTCGTTTTCTAATATAGGTCTTTTTTTCTTTTTGCGGGACTCTTCAGAAAACTAAAACTCAGGATAATATTATTTTTTCAAAAACCAACTTAAAATAATTAACTTAATAATATTAAACATATGGAATGTACAAAATTTACGTATTGGTTAATTATTTGCTATTACAAAATTATTAAAATTTTAGAATTTTCACATAATAATCAATAAATAACTATTTATATTTTTCTAAATTTGTCTCTATTAAACTTTATTCATATGTTATTTTCTTAACTAATTATTGATTAAAAAATTAATTCTAACGCCAAACCGTCTACGATAATATAAATATCAAAATTTAAAGTAATACAAATTAAACACAAGAGAAATATATTTTGGATTTAATTATTTTTTATTGGTCTTTATTGCTTCATCAATTTTTATAATTTAAAAATTATTATTAAATTTTAATATTCAATAAAAAATTTGAATATATATTCGTTTTGTATTTTAAGTAAATTTTTTTATAAATTATTTCAAAAACAAATATTAATTTTTTTTTCTAATAAAAATTCAACTACAAAATTTTAAATAATAAGAATCTAACTAAAATATTATTAGTGAAATTATAACAATTAATAAAATAAATAAATATAATTTTTTTTATGACCATGATTAATTAATAGAGTAATGGGGAATGTATATGGTTAAGAAGAGAAAAAGAGAGAAACTTGTGGAAGCATTTGTGTAGGTATGAGAGTAAGTGTTAGAAGAGTACGCCCACCATACAGCGACAACACGGTAGTAGTGTGGAATGCATGTATATTAATATTTTATTATAGCTGTTTTTAGGGTAGGATAGAGTGTGGGTCCCACGCTGCTTTGTCATGTTATTGTAGCACATCTCAAGGCCGGCCCCACTCTGACACCTCACACGCTGCCACCTCTCACATGTGCTGCTGCCTCTGCTCTCTCTGTCCTCTTCTGTTCTCTTCTGTGCTTTGTTTCTTCACGTCTGCACCAAACAGTGTCCGCCTACGCGCACGTGCACCTCCACGTGTTTTCGCCTGCAACCGAAATTCAATTCATTTCTTTTGCGATTTGTAATTTGCTTTTCCTGTTTTACAAAGTCAACGCCTGAAACATAGCATAGCGACGAATAGCCCAGCCCACAGACTACATAATAAGTAGCCTTTGGGCCACGTAATCTGAATTGGATGTGTGCTTTGTTTCAATCAAGCGTTTCTATTTTGCGTATCATTTCTTTGGTTTGTGTTTCACATTCAAAGTAGGTCGACAGAAGGCCTACAAGAATTTTAACTTTGGGGAATACTACTGTGAGGAACATTATTTTTTTTACATATGAGGAACTTAGTTGACATTTTCTATTAAGTGCCATCTGTCTAACTGAAATAGAGCAGCTTTTAGCCGTTTACACACCACAATGCAAAATCTGAAAGCATTTAATGCGGTGTCAGTACATTACACGTTAATTAAAAAATGTAATTAAGTCTTTTTTAACTCTCTAATACTTTAAATTATTATTTAAGGTGTGGACTTTTTTTAACCGGTTTATGTTTAAACTTTGGAGGAATAATTAATTGCACTCACTTTTTTTTATGATATAAGATTGATATTAGACACAAATATAAAGTCCTATTAATTAGAATTTTTTCAGAAATAAAATAAAATAAATTCATATTTTTTAAACATTATTTTTAAATTTTAATTCTTTAAAAATAATTTTTTTTTTTGTTTAGAGCTCCGCTTTATCCTCATATACTCCCTTCAACTTTTTTGAATTTCGCATTTTTAATCCATTTTAATCTATTATCAACATCTCCAATAGTATATAAATCTACAAATAGGATATAGGAGTACAAAAAAATACACAAATAACAAGTATGGCTTTTTCAAAGATTTTTTTAATTATAAATTAAAAAAATAAGTCATATTTAACAATGGAAACCATTATCATCTCCAGAAATATACAAGTACACCAAATAAGCAATATTTAATAAGAATTTTTTTAATTATAAGTTGTATTTTATCTTATAAAAATTTTTTTAAAATAAAATATGACTTATAATTAAAAAAATCCTTGTTAAATATGATTTATTCCAGTGTACCTGTGTATTTCTGGAAACGATGATAATAGTTGTCATTGTTAAATATGATTTATTTTTTTTAATTTATAATTAAAAAAATCTTTAAAAAAAAATGCTTGTTGTCTATGTATTTTTGTGTACTTTTATATACAATGTTTGTAGATCTATATAATATACTCGTTATGTACAAATTCAATTTTATTGCTATTATCAAATGATCAATTGGATTATATATCTTATATTTTTTGACACAAGTTAGTTTACTTCCCAAAAAATTTATAGTCCAGTTGATCATTTGACAATAGCGATAAAATTGAATTTGTACATAATAAACATATTTATATATAATTTAAAAATTTTATAGAAGATTAATTTCTTCTCATTAAATATATATTTTTAAAATCTTTTCAATTTAAATTTATAATCTTTAATAAAAAATCTAAATATTTGATAATTTAACTAATTTTACATTGATGATTTATTTTTACTTACACTATTAATACTCACTATTGTTATTATTATATGTCATTTTTAATATAAAAAATTTATTTTTTTTTCTTGGAATACAATAGATGATAATAAATATATTGAGATTTGTTAGTAAAAAATTTTTTCTCTTTCATCAACTCTGTATTTATTATGCAGAACACACTAAGTGTTACTAATAATAAAATATTTTAACAATTTTTATACCAAACTTATTTTTAGTATCAGATCAAATTTTAATTCTTAAAAAAAATCTTTAGACCTTAAATCATTTCAAATTGAATATAATCACATTTAATATTAATAAGTCAATACAAAATTATTTACTTTAATATTCAAAATAAAAAACAAGTAAAAATTACAAATCATTTAGATAAAAAAAGAACAAAAAAAGGTGAATATATGTAAAAAAGACAAATTATCAAATATTATCTCAAATGGACATATTAATTAATAAGACTTTTTGTTTGTGCCTAATATTAATCCTGTATCATAAAAAATTAGTGCAATTAATTATTCTTTCAAAGTTCAAACATAGGCTAATTTTTGTTTATATTGGATTGTTATTGGTGTTTTTCATTAATATTATAATATTTTGGTGTAATGCAGTGATATGGGATAAGAAAAAATCGTGAGTGACGATTTTAAATAAGACAAAAAAATTAAAAAAAGTTAATAAAAATCGTGAATTACGATTTCAAGTAAGACAAAAAAATAAGAAATCGTGAGTCACGATTTCAATTTTTTAATTTAAAAAAATATAATTTATGAAATCGTGAATAACAATTTCTTTTGTTATGCAAATCGTAAATAACAATTTGTATTATACATCACATTTGTGAAATACACCTATTTTAACTCATACTATTGAATTATACCATTTCATTAATTATATACAAAATAATTAACTCCCAAACATAAGCCGATTAAAAAAGAGGCCCACAACTTAGATGATAATTCAAAGTATTAGAGAATTAAAAAAAGTTTAATTACATTTTTTAATTAATTGCAATTTAGAATGTACTGACACCACATTAAATGCTTTCAGATTTTGTATTGTGGTCTGTAAACAGCTAAAAGCTATTCTCCTTCAGTTGGACAGATGGTACTTAATAAAAAATGCCAACTAAGTTCCTCATGTATAGAAAAAAATAACGTTCCTCACAGTAGCATTCCCAACTTTTTAAGTATAAAGATTGTCATAGGTCATTGACAATTTGCGATAAAAAAAAGTAAAAATTTTCTGTATATACATATTTTGTTTTTCCTTAGTTGAGAGAGAAAAGAAAAGCAATACTTTTTCTTTTTATATTTCTATACAAGCAGAAGACCCGTGGCATGCACGGGTGGAAGATATCTATTTACTGATTTTTTTTATTCAATTATGTTTATAAAAAAAATTTTATTGTTATTTTATTAAAAAATATGTATAATATATATTGAATTAAAAAAATAAATAATATCTCAATTATATTATTTTTAACAAAAAACACGATAAAATTCGACACTTACTAAAATATTATCGTTTAAATAATTTTGAGATAATACTCAATTTGGTCCCTGAACTTACACGCGAGTCTCAATTTAGTCCCTGAGATTTCAATTACCTCTATTTAGTCCCCGGAGTTTATAAACGTGCCTCATATTAGTCCCTGACAACATTTTTAGTATAAAAACGTTAATAGAGCGCTGTTGTAGACTATCACATGTCACGTTAAAACTTGTAAAATGATGCAATTTTGGTTTTGACATTTAAGTAGCTCAAAAACAGCATCGTATTACTTATTTTGTTAGGTAAAATTTTAATAACACCATTAGGATGTTGTTTTTTGGGTATTGAGTGCCAAAACGAAATCGACATTATTTTACAAAGTTTAGTGTGGCATCCGGCTGTCACAACAGTGTTCCGTTAACATTTGTACGTTGAAAATTGTTTCAAGGACTAACATGAGTTATGTTCACAAAGTTTGGGGACTAAATAGAGGCAATTAAAACTTCAGGGACTAAATTGAGTCTCGCGTGTAAATTCAGGGAAATTGAGTAATTGATCTATTAATTCAATTTTCAAAAGAGATATTTTTTCAAAACTAATATGACTTAAAACTAATAATAACTATTGAGTTTTTTTTTAACTAATTAACTATTAAAATTGTTTTTCTTTACGAATTCAAAATTTGAATTATCTTTTTTCTTTTGGTATAATTATACTAACATAATATTTAACATATACCTAATCATGTGTTTCAAAAATTAATTAATTCAATTTAAAAAATACAAAATATTAAATAAACATAAAAAATGAAAAATATACTCAGTTCTAATTAACAACTAATTTTATAAGTTTATAATCATTAGTTTGTGGGATAAATTGAAATATAATAATAAAGCAAACATAAAATAAATATAAAGTATATCCATATTGCCTTCCTAAGAATATCTTAGAAAATAAATTTTAATTTTACTAATATGGGACAAAAAAAAATTAAAATATCAATAATATCCCTATCACAAAATTGAGATATGATGTATATATTAGATTAAGAATTCAATCTTGAATTGAGAGCAAAAGTGGAACATGTGAAAAATAAAGCCAAAATCTCTAAACTCAAGTAGAATAAATATTTCATAGATCAAACATTTTTTACAGAACTCTAGTAAAATTAAAAGAAAGTGTTAATATAAAAAGTTAAAACAAAAAATATATTATTTTGTCACTTAAGCTAAATTAACTAATTTGGCCAACATATACCTAAGAAATCCGTCTAAAAGACAATTAACAAAGGATTAGTTACAAATTGTTGAATATAGAAAAATTGCATAACAATTCAAACATGCACATACATTCATCTAAATCCTATAAAACATTCACTTGCCAAAAGTAAATAGGTGAAACAATAAGCTAAAATATGGAATGAAATTTTAACATCATAAAGAAGCTACTTCACTTTATTGAATTTCAAAGAAATAACTGAACTACAAATATAAAGGACTGCACAATTAATTTGTCTAGCAACTAATGATATTGTGTCCACACTCCACACCCTAACACTTAATCAATTACATGAGAAATAAGCCCAATAAAAATGCACAAAGCATTCCATACAGAAGATGAAAACATCTTAATCCACACATCTCCTACATCACAACCCAAAATATGAAATGTTTACATGAATGCAACCAAAATATCTAATGCCCTATTAGTCCTAATTAGTAGCTCTAGTTAACTGGCATGGACAACCATCTCATTTAACATGCAAACTCATCTCCAGAACCATGAGACTCATCAAATTCCAGCATCAAGGATCTTCTCAACCTCTTCCAAGAGAAGATGCTCCTCTTTCTTCAACAGAGCATTGTTTAAGACCAACCACATACTCCTAATTTAAAAAATTGCATGAAAATTGAAATCAAATTATAGAGATAATTACAAATAACTGTAATCAAAAGAATCCAAAAATAAAAGTCAATACCCTTTCAAAAAAATAATTTAACATTACTCACCTCCTAACTTTCATCAACTTCATCACATAAATTTTTAGAATGATCTAATTTATTTAACTTATCTCTCACAGCATGAACATACTTTCTCTTAAGAGGACACTATTATAACACACAAGAATAGTTTGAATTTAAATGGGCTCAAAAGAAAAAGGGGCAGAATGGAATAAAATAGTGAAACTGCTATAAATCTTATACCCTAACCTAATATTAGGAGAGAAATACAGCAAATATAAAATAGAGCAACTGCTCAGATCGAAGAATGAGGACAGACTTAGAACCCTATACTCTAACCTAATATTAGGAGAGAAATACAGCAAAGAGGTGTGAAAAATAACATGTAAATCAACACAGCTCCCTCTAAACTCTAACTTAATGCATAGATAAAGAGAGAGAAGAGAGAGAAGAGGAAGAGAACAAAAATAACATGATGTCAGTATAACGATAAAAGCAAGAATCAAAACGAAAAAGCCTATGCATAAATTTAGGGGATGACAGGATTAAGTAACGAGCACACGTTTTTGTTATGCATAAATTTAGGGGATGGCAGGCTTAGGTAATGAGCAGACCTTTTTGTTTAAATATTATGATTTTAGTAGGCTTCTTATATAATTAGATTTCCAATTAAAAAATATATCATATTCCAATGAAGATACACACAAGTTAATTATTTATTTAACTAAATTTCCAAGAGATAAGGTATCAATAAACTTAGAAAATTATGCTAAAAGAAAAACAATATAACATACAATCAAAAAATTAAGAAATAAATAAAAGAGAGTAATAAATAAGGATAAATTACTTACCAATTTTATTCCAATAATGAGGAAAACAAAATATGTATTTATAAAGTAACTAATCAAGAATATAAAAAATTAAAAATAAATTTATTAACTTATTTTTTACACACGTATGAGCTTTCATATATAAAAAAAATAAAGATTATAAACCTACTTAAAAGAACACACAAAAATAATTTATATAAAAATAAACAAGTAGTTGTATTGAAAAAATATTTATGAATCATTTTTGTCAAACTCTCGAGTTAACTCGTAAACTCGTACGAGTACGAGTTTACGAGTTTAGATATGGAATCGAGTTGACTCGGGCATAGACTCTATCCTGAGTAAACTCAGCTAGACTCAGTCAAACTCGGACAAATTCGTGAGTCTAGGACTGAGTTAGCGAGTTTGTATTTTTCTTCATTTTTGCTCAAAAAAGCGTCATTTTAAAACAAAAAAATACTTTTTTTTATTAGGGTTACATTAACACTCCCAAAGAATGAAAGAAAACTCACTCACAACTCACTAATCTGCGTCGTTTCTCTCAAGTCTCATTTTCTTCATGTTCTGCCGCAGTCGCCGTTCCCCGTCGAGCTGCCGTTTCTCGCCTGCATCTGCTACCTCTGCTCTGATTTGCGCCATTGTGTTTGTGAATTTTACCTATGTTGCCCCTACTTTGTATTTCTTTACATCTCCATTATCCGCAACTCCGTCATGCTATCACTGTTCACGAGTTTGACTACTTCTCCTACAGTCCTTCTTTTCTTCTATATCCTCTATTTTTTGTATACCTTTTGTCCTTTCTTTGGGCCTTTGCTTCTTGATTTAGTTTTTTTTTTCTTTTTAAATTTTATTGCTTCTAATTTTAGCCTATTGCTTATCGTCTATGTTAGATGGCCAGATGATTCATTCATTCATGGCTGATTAGTAATTAATTATTTTGATTAGAGTTAATTTGATTATTTGATATTGTTCAACATTCAATTAAAGATTTAGTATTACAGATTTATAATTTATAATTTTGAGTGTTCTATGTTGTATTTGTATAAGAATAATTATATAATATTTGAATGTATATTTTAAAGTATTTGTTATAATGTATGCTATTATTTTAATTTATTATGTGCATTAAGATTGATATTATTAATTTTAAAAGGTTAGAATTGAGTAAATATACATTATATATATATATATATATATATATATATATATATATATATATATATAAACTTCATAACAGGTGAACTCGTACGAGTTTAAGAGTTAACTCGTGAGTCGAGTCTAGGTTAGCTCTACGAGTTTGTTTAGACTCGCGAGTTTGACAACTTTATTTATGATACCTATAAAATCAACATAGGCATCATATAGAAATAACAACCCCTATTATTTACCCCCACAGAAATAGAAAACAAAAACATGAAAGATTCAATCAAGGATTAAAGAAATAAACAAAAGAGAGTAACATATAAGGATAACCTTTTTACTAATTTAATTTTAAAAAATATGGCAACAAAATATAAAATATTCCAATTTTTTAACACAAACTTTTTGAAATTAAATGCATAAAAATGTATCACTTGTAAAAATGTTTCAAAAATTCTCTAAAAATAAACATTAAAAAACACAAAAAAAAAACATAATCATGGTTAATTAGAATTAAAAAAATAAAGAAAAGAAAACTATATTTGCCTCTCAATTTTTTTGTGTACAAAATTTCAAAAGAAGAAAAATGACAACAATATTGATGATAATTGTAAAATCAACATGGACCTCATACAAATAATAATCCTCATTAGAAGAAGAAAATAAAAGGCAAAAATCTAAACTTGACTATAAATTTTTTTCAGTACAAAAAATAAAAAAATGTTCATGATACTTATAAAACCAGCATGGAGCTCATATATTAACAATCTCGAGCATTCACTCCCACAGAAATAGAAAATAAAAAAATAGATCATTCAATCAAGAAATAAAGAAATAAACAAAAGAGAGTAAGAACAACACAAAAAAAAAATAAAGAAATAACCCTAAAGAGAGAGAAGATATCAAATAAAAGCCAGCATATTATAAAATTCACAACAACAGTGTTAATTATACAAATGAAATTCGGTTATTAAGTTAAAAAACAAAATTTTAGTTAGAAAAAAAAATAAAAAGGCAAAATATAAATCTAAGTATGAATTCCTTTCACTGCAAAAATCAGAAAAAGAAAAATGTTTATAATACTTATAAAATCAGCATGAAACTCATATTAATAACAATTCCGAGTATTTATCCCGCAGAAACAAAAAACAAAAAAATAGATCATTCAATGAAAAAGTAAACAAAACAGAATAAGGCCCACCAAAAATAACAAAGAAATAACTTTAAAGATACATAAGATATCAAATAAAGGCCAAGATATTAGTCCTCCCCTGTGTATGCATGAATTTTGTATAAAACGACTAATTCGTGATTTTAAAATTTTGAAAAACAGCTTATCCTTTCTTAGTTTTTAAACCTTGGTAATTTTTTTAATTAAAAGAATCAAAGCAAGATGCATCACGTACAATAAAGCACAAGACAACCAGCAAGATGCATTCAAAATTAGCACGCTATAGCAAAAGAAAAAAAAGTAAAGACTGAAGAATGATTTACCCTTTCGTACTAAAAGAAGAAACCACTCAGTTGCCTCTTTAGTTTATTAGGGTCTTTTGACACCTTTTCACTTCCCATCTTTCCCATTGCCTTTGAAGACACTCATTCCTTTCTTAGTCCCAGCAAACTTGACAACACACAAACATCACCAAATAGCACACGAAACACCCAAATATAAATATTTAATGCCTTAAATTTCATATAAAAATAAACAAGTAGCAGTATAACTTAACTTGTCCAAAAAGCCTTTTTTTTCCAAGCTAAGAGCTGCTCCACAATTAAAGAACAGGTGAGTCAGAAAAAAAAGTATATAAATAGCATCCAAGTAAAACTCAAGTGGTGTACAATTATGTATATAAGCGTATGTTTGTTACCACATTCACAACAGCAGTGCTTATTATACTAATCAAATATGGCTACTAACTTACGACACGTAGCGTTAATCAGAATTAAAAAAAAAAACGCAAGAAACTAAAATTGACTCTCAATTCATGTGTGTGCAAAATTTCAGGAAAAAAATGAAATCAAATGTTCATGATACTTGTCAAATCAATATGGACCTCAAATTCTTACTAATTTTATACATATGAAATCTGGTTACTAACAACAAATAATTTTAATATGAAAAAAATAAGAAAGGCACAAAACAAAATTTCATTCTCAAATCTTTTCTGTCCAAAATTTTAGAATAAAAATTAGAAAAATGTTTATGATACCTATAAAATCAACATAGACATCATGTAGAAATAACAACCCCATTATTTACCCCAATAGAAACAAAAAACTAAAAAATAAAAGATTCAATCAAGAGAGAAAGAACTAAACAAAAGAGAGGAAGACCCACAAAAAATAACAAAGAAATAACCATAAAGAAATAGAAGTTATCAAATAAAAGCCAGCATATTAGTCCTCCCCTTTATATGCATGAATTTTGTATAAAATGACTAATTTGTGATTTTAAAATTCTGAAAGACAGCATATCCTTTCCTAGTTTATAAACCTTAGTAATATTTTTAAATTAAAAGAAGTCCTATAGTTGTGAAACAACTTTAGATTTTTTTCACCACCATTGCATTTTTAAATGAAATTCACTGACCCTATCAGATCCACTTTCACAAACATTTTTACTGCATTACTTGGAGAAGAAGCAGGAAAGGAAAAAATGGGAGATTCATGTAAAAATGTTTAACAAATTAAACTCCAAAGCTACATTCACAAACCTGAGAATAAGTAAGTTGGCAATCCTATCAATTTGCTCCCCGTATGCCGCTGCATTTATTCACTCATCTCTAAACGAATCATGCTGCCTACTAAAAATATATACAAACAAAAGGAAATTAGAAAAACAAACTTCATATCCAACAATTCTTAATATAAGCCTACTATTTTTCTCATTCAGTAAACTTCTTTTGTTTTCTTCACAGTAGGAATGAATACATTCTCTAAACTAAAGAAAATATTTAAATGGCATAATTTCAGCATAACACATTTAATTTTCATTAGCTCCACAATAGCTTAAAGGACTTAATATATTATAATCTTATTGGCCTATTTAAAAAAAAAAAAGAGAAAAACCAAGACCTCCTAAAAAGTGAGAAAGTATTTTAAACAGGTTCCAAATAAAAATCGTGATGCACGCCTATATATAAATAATAAGGCACAGAGGTGAAAAATAAAATGAAAAATAACAAAAAATAGAGTAATATGAATGAAGAGTCATATCTAGCACTGGCACCGCCGCCATTGCAAAATCAGAGCGGACCATCAAAAGCAAATCGTCATCCATCACGTCAGAATAGAGGGAAACAAAATATGCATTGATAAAATAAGTACCCAAGAAGATAAAAACCAGAAGATCAGAAAAACAACAGAATAAAATAAAGGAACCCAGCGGTTGAAATTACACCATACAGATTTTTAAAGAATTTTTCACTATTTTAACACAATAGTTTTTCGAAATTGAATGCATAAAAAGGTATAATTCAACAGTTAGAAATATAAGAGATAAATAGCACCAATCTGAAGCAAATGGTGAAAAAAAAAAAGACAGAACAGCAACACTTATTAATTATTTAGTTCAACACCCAAAAAAACAGAAGGAAAAAAAGATTCAGACAACAAAAAAAAAAATAAATAAAAAAGAGAAATAAATAACCATAAGTTTCTTACTAATTTTATTTCATAAGAGAGGTAAACAAAATATGTATTTAGAAAGTAAATAATCAAGAAGATAAAATACCATAAAATAAAAAAACCAGAAAAAAAAAACAGTGAATACAATTGCACTCTATAAATATATTAACTTATTTTTACACACCTATAAACTTTCACATATCATAAAAAAGTAAAATTTATAAACCCACACAAAAGAAAATAAAAGAATAATTTATATAAAAAATAAGCAAGTAGTGGTCTTACTTAACTTACCCAAAAGTATTTTATCTTTGAACCCAAAAACTGCTGCACAATTGAAGAACAGGTAATTGATAAAAAAAGGCAATAAAACCAAATTTGCCTCTCAATTCCTTTATGCCCAAATCTTTTTGGGTGGGGGGATGAAATAAAATGTTAATGATACCTGCAAACTTAATATAGACCCCACAAGAACACCAAATAGTTTTATAAGAAACAAACCATCTCCTTTCAATGAGATAAAAATTAGCTAATTACCATATAATCAAATTAAATATCAATGAAACCCGTTAAACCTTAAAATCTAATGATAGAACAACACAAGCAATACTAAATTAGTGTTTTGTATCATCCTAATTAAGACACTTGTTTCCTTTTTATTCTAGGAAGATCATATGCAAATAAAAAATGACAAAAATATGGCACCATAAAAAAAGATAGTTAAGAATGAAGGCAAAATATATCAAACTTACACTGGGGACAAGAATAGGAAGGCAGAAATTATGTTTCCTGAGCAAGACAAAAGAAAGTAATTAAGATCAATGATGATATAGTAGATACAATTGAAGTAACTAATTAATTAGAGTACGTGAGAGAGACCTAAGATGCCGACAACAGTTCGAGCGATTTCTCCTGAGCATGCATATTAATTAAAAGTTTTCAATATACAAGCTCTAAAATCACAATGAAACCATCTCATCAAAGCATCATATGGTTAAGCCGCAAACAAAAAGTAAACTGCTCCATGTTCATCTAGTTCTTATCAATTCTTTTAAATTATGGAATATATATTTTTCAAGTTCATTGAATGATAGAAATCCATGGGAGAGGAAAAACAGCAATAAAAAATAGCAAAATAGTAATTAAAATTTTTTTTATCAAAAATAGCTCATGCAACAATTTTTTAATATGGATAAAAAACTTGTAAACTCTATTTTCTAATGTATTGCATAAACAAGCAACATTTTTCAAACTCTGGATATCCAAACATCTCTATTAACGAAATATGATTAATTTTATGAAGAAAAAGTGAGAACAATTTTGAACTAAACAAAGGAACCCCATCAAAGTCCATTTAAATCACTTACCTTAAGAAAAAGAGCATTACATGCATACTCTAGTACTGCTCTCTCAATGCGTTTTGCATTAGACATTAAGAGATCATCTCCAACTAACTGCACAATATTGTAATGAGTAGAAACCATTCAAATAAGATTTCTTATGAATAACATATTATTGGTAACATGTTAGTATATTTTTAAAACTCTAAAAATATGAATAAAGTTCTTTATAATTTTACCCGTTTTCTGAATTTCTAATAATGAAATCCTAATAGTGTCCTGCTCACAGATACAACAATTGTTAAAAACTTCTAATTTGTATGCTTATTCAGTATGACTATATTTTTTGAATTTCTTTTACAATGTGCAAGAAGTTGAAGATCACGGCCAAAAGATACCACTGGTATTTTTCTAAGAGATGAAGATTCCTGCAAAAAATCAAAACAAAAACCTTTAAACAAAAATTTCTTAAGTCTGTATGTTGGTTCCAGCTCAAATAATTGACCGCAGAAAATTTTCAAATATTTCCAAACCTAAATCCTTTTCTTCAAATCAAATCTAGCTGATATAAAAGCATGGCCTTTGTTTATTTGTTTTGAGTTAAAAAAATATATATGGAAACAACAACGGAAACGAATTACTTTTACAGACTCATCGTTCTCAACTTCCTTCCTTATCATGGATATACCTATCTGATGACATGTAAAAGAATAAGATAATACTTTTGTAGTATTTTTCTTCGGACTAAATTAAAAATTTAAAAATTAATCATTCAAAGGCATAAAAAATCTTTATGAGTACCTAACAAACTTGTTTTCATAATGGTATCACCTAGTCTTTAGGCAATCTGTATAATAATATATAATTCTAATATCTACCCCCCAATACATAAACAGGAATGTCAAGAATAGCAGGTTTTGGAACATTGAGCAACTGCAAAACACGATAATAGATCAAGTTATGGTAAGATTAGGATTGTATGATAAAAGATAAGCTTAACTTATTTGCAAAAGTCACTTGATATACTAGAAAAATGATCAAATATATAAATCTAAACTTAACAAATCTCCAAGATATGTAAAATAAATGAACTCTTAAGGGATAATATCAAAATACTTATACCCACAGTGAGAACACACAACTTAGACAACATAATAGGACACATACATAAGAAAGGTGGGGAAAAAAGAAATGGGGTACGAATACTTTTTCTTCTGTTTTCTTATATTGTTGTTGTGTTTAGAGTGTACCATGGTAAGAAAAGATTTTGAGGAGCCTCCCAATAAGCTTCCTACCTATGAGTGTTGATAACCTTGTCTTATATTAGACCAAGAATACAACCAATCATTTCAATTAGAAACCACAAAGAAAGATCTAAATTGAAACTCATAGCAGCGTAGACAACAACCCAAAATATAGACACATGTGAATGAAGAATAAGTTATCAGATTTGGAGTTGAAATCTAAATTGACCAAATAAAAAGAAATCACTGTAAGTTTGTTAATAAAGACAAATTTAAATTTGCATTTTGTAAATAAAGCCAGAATATTATTTGAGAAAATAGAATCCAGAATATCACTAATTATCTGATCCAACCTAACTAACAATACTTGAATATAGTAAAATTAGGCCAAATTCTTTGCAAGCTTTCAGCATCAATTTGTAACAAAAACCATAAAGTAATAGAAGCACTTAAAAAAATACAAAAAACATAGTGAACAGAAGCTCCACAACAAATGCTCCCATAAAACAGAAAAGACTGAAAGCTAGAATGTAACAAAGCAGTTAAGGGCTAAAAGGAGCTGTAACAACAGAGCAGTAAAAGAACCAGAAGCTAGTCATTCATCCCTCTTACACCAGATTAACAAATTTTTTAAACTACAACTTGAGGTATATGCAAGCCTTTCAATTAGAACCCTGTAAGAGTCTTCAAATTTGAGTTTAATAGTTGAACGTAAAACTCTAACTTATATTTAAGCTAAAAATCTAACCTAAAAGGAGAGTATGAGACATAGTCAAGACCAATTTGAGCAAAGAATGCAATAGAAGATGGCTCCCAGAGAGAGAGAGAGAGGGATGCCGACAGAGAGTTACAGCTGAACCCTCCTTGGTCAAACCCCAAATCAAAGACCACCAACCCACAAAAGAGACCCTAAATCACCGACTTTAAACATACATGACCAGGCAAACAAAGAGATCAGCAGAATACCTTCACGAGGACAGCGATGGTTAAGATCTCAACCGAACATGTATCACCAAAGATGTTCACTTCCCTGAGCGTATTAAGCCCTCATATAAGCTGCCTTTTGCCCAAATATGTCATCAGAAAGTGATCATAAAGGAACTTTTTTAAGAATACAACTACTTCTATCATTTTAAACTGCATACTTTTCACTTTGGCTCCTTAAATATTGCACCAAAAATCATAAAGGCATCATATGCCAAAAGAAGAATAAGAACTCTTATCCAGCCACCCAAAGTCAAAGTTAAATTCAAATTAATATATAAACCACAGGCTTCCACATAAATTACGCCAGACCTTTTCTGGAAGAGCTGGAGGTGGTTGCAGCGGAACCTCTAACTCCAATGGTGGCCCAAGTGGTTTCTCTTTATTTTTTATCTCATAATTTTTCTCTTCTGACCCATACCTATGATCTTCATCTGCAAGTATATCCTCTAGCCTCAGGCCTTTTTCATAGCCCTCTTCGTCAATAGGGGATCTCTGAGGCAGGAGATTACTTTGATTATTCATTTGCAAAATTTTAAGCAACACAAAGACAAACTAAATATATCAGTTATTAGTAGCAGGCACTCACATTTGAGTCATGTTCAATGTCATGATGAACTGCATATCCATCCTCCTCTTCATCATCATCAAAATCCTCAAATACATCACGAATTTCAGGAGCAGAATCACGAATCTGATCTTTGTCATCTCGAGGAGATCCACTGTCAATATAGAAATTAAAAGTTTAAAACTGTCATAGAATCTCACAGCATCCGAAAAAGCCTTATTATCCCTAGGTTTTAAACAAATTTTTTGTTCTATTTATCTAGTAACTGAAAGCAATTTCCTAAATCCACACCAAGGCTACAATGTAAGGTAATAGAAGACATTTACATACAAAACCTATACCACAAACCATAAACAAAAGCAGAACAAATCACCAGTTTAATCAAATGTGAGATGAAAGGAAAAACCTAGGCAGCAATTCTACCATCAGTACCAGTGGTCAATACTTGGTATGATAGAACCAAAGCAAAGAAAGAAAGTATTCAGAATAGAGTGAAATCCTAGATTAGTCATGGTCCTAGTAGTCAATAGTATTTTGCTTCTCCATGACTATGCAATTGTTTTTCAACATTTTAGCATCAGAATGAGGAAGCTGTGAGTGATATTTTCAATAATTTAGAGGTTTAGCCTCAGAACAAACACATGAAACCATGAAATTGAAAACTATCCACTCAGAATATTGTTAAATGCAATTAGCAGATATCTATCTAGAATGTGTATATATATATATATATATATATATATATATATATATATATATATACCTTGGACTTCTAGCTTCATCAACTTTCTCATCTTCATCATCATTCTCATTCTCAAGGTAACAGTTCTCCTCGGATCCGCTCTCAACGACGGTGCCCCTGTGCTTGCTAGTAACTACTCTCTGCCCATACACGTCACCTTCTTCCTCTTCCTCCTCCTCGCGTCACTGTCGGTGCCTCTGGCATCGCTCTCTTCTTCTCTCTGA
The DNA here is from genome assembly GCF_014773155.1 of Arachis stenosperma. Lineage (NCBI taxonomy): Eukaryota > Viridiplantae > Streptophyta > Magnoliopsida > Fabales > Fabaceae > Arachis > Arachis stenosperma. The sequence continues at coordinate 83,026,618 of NC_080385.1, read as the reverse complement.
TCAGCAGCCTCCACCTCCATCTCCTGCAAAGTTTGATCCCTCTTGGCTTCGCTCTCTCCGTGATCAGGAGCATCCCCCTCCCCTTCACTCTCGATTTCCACCTCGCCGTGACCCTCCACATCTACCTCAGCTTCTCCTTCCCCCTCAACCTCGGGCTCCACACCTCCCTCGCCTTCGTCCTATTCAAGATTCCAGAATTCCAAATTCAAATTCAGATTCAAATAAATGAAATTCAGGTATTGTTACAGTTATAGTTATAGTTATGGAGGCGTAGTGGTGGTTGTTGTTGTCCATGGCGGCGGTGTAGTCGGGGTGGGGATTAGACTCGTGTTCGAAATCGAGGTCTTCTTCTTCCTCCTTGGACTGATCGCCGAAGAGGTTTTGCATCATCTGATGGTGCTTCTCTTCTCCTTCTCCACCCATCTTCTTCTTCGCCAGTGACTGAACCCTCCCTCCCTCTTGCTCCATGCGTGTGTGTTTCTTCCCCCTTTTTTTATTTCTCTCAGTTGTTATTCCTCTTTGCTTTTTTTTTTTAGTTTTTGGACATTTTTGGGTGAAAAATTTCCATGTGGATAATAGTTATAAAGGATACATAAAGAAATTTCTAACACATAAAATATCCTTATTTATAAAATCATGCAAGAAATCTACATGGAGTATCCGTGATTTTGCTCAACGGGGGCTCCACTGCATACAAATCATGGTGTAGCTTTGCATAGATTGGGAGGATCCGAAAATGAGAAAACCTACATTTACTGGATAGGCATGAGTGGATAATTTTACAACCATTAACATCTCAAATTAACATCTCAAATTTATACATATTGAAAACAATTGATTAAAGAATGAAGTCAAACAGACAAATGATCTTATCACCTCTCCCAACCAAAAAATTTAAGATAACCATGTCATAACATGGCCTAGTCATTAGACCTTGCATGCAAGTTAAGCTCACCCAAGATAAAATAAAAAATGTAAACCAATAGTACATAGGGGTCTCTCCATCTTAGTTTATGTGTTTTGTTTTAGAAGTTAACTATCAGAGTAAGTTAATCTGGTTTGTTATTTATAGTTAGTTAGAGACAGCTGTCAGCATCTTCTCAGTTGGTAATTTATACAAAGTTGTAAGAAGTTGCAGTTCTAAGTGCTACTATTAATACATGGGCCTGATGTGAAACTTACTCAACTTAATACGGACAAGTCTCAACCTTCAGAATCAGCTCACTTTTATCTTTTCTGTCAACTTTCTCAATATTTCCTTCATATAATGTAATAGAAGAGTAGAACACCATTTGAATCATAAGAAAAAAGACATAATAGATAATACGATCCCCACAATCCATGGGAACAGGATAAGGTAGTGACGCCAGATAGAAACACAGTAGTATTATTACCTCTTTATAGAAGACACCTTTGACTTTGGAGGCACCTCAGCATATGCATTAAGGATCCTGAAAACCAGCCAATTTTAGGTGAATAACACAATTGCATGAAAATAATACAAATTAGAAAAAACTTTTGCTGTAAGACTAAGGCATAAGTCACAATATCGATTATAATAATTAAAAAATTGCAAACTATCTATGTGTAACTCGGCATTTCCATGTTTCATTACCTGTTAAAAGATTTACAACCTCTTCACATTCAGGTGCATTATAGAACCAGATGCCATTCACTTCTTTGGCAACATTTCTATACAATAGATAAAGAACCTGAACTTTATATTCAAAATCCCCTAAAAGATTTTCCACCAAATGTTCTGCTTATGTAGATAGACCAGGGTTAAATATAGGGATATTTGGAAGTTCTCAACCACCATGTACAGTAGCAGCAAAGTATATACCTCACCCAAAAAATAATGTCTACAACGCTTATATTTAAAGCTTGCATAATTACTAATTTCACTGTACTCACAATATTGAGTGCAACATAACAACTACGGTGGAATTCCAATAGCCAATACCTAAGCACAAATCCTACAATATTAGGGGCAAGATCACAACTAATAACTAAAATTATGCTCTACCTCGGACCATGAAGCATATGAAAAAAACCTTAATTACGTTACCGACAAGAACCCAAAATGAGAAAATGAGAAATGATACTCGCAATACTAAATTTCCAACAACCATCGCACCAAACCATGCCCGATTGCCTCAAAAAGGGAAAAGAAAGGCAAAATTCTTTCTATAAAATAATTAAAAAAAGTTTGTTGATGACAAAAAAACAAAAGCAGAAGGACTAACAAACCAGTATGGCGACGGTTCATCACAATAAGCTGAAATCGCGGTTGCGTGTTCCTGAAAAAATCAAACAAAAAGCAATCGGATCGTGGAATTCAAGAATTGTTGCGATATGATGAAGGAAAAGGAACAAAAAGTAGACCTTTTGACAACAAAGAGGGATCCTTCGACGTCCTTGTGGCTCTGCAAATGGTAATCGCAGAAAGAAGAGAGAGAAAGCGTTAGAGAGAAAGAGAGAGATAGAGAATGGAATCGATGAAAGGAAGGAGATTATAAAGGAATGAACCCATTGGGAGAGGTCAATGTTGAGCTCATAGAAGGTGACGTGTGCAGTGGTGATGAGGATTTCCTCGACGAAGGGGTTGATGCGCTGAAGAACAGTGAGGTTGAGGAGCTTGGTGCTGTGCTGGTCGAGATTGGGCATGAGCTTCCCATTCTGAGACATTATGGAACCGAAAAAACACAAACCCTACAATTTTGTGGGTTGGGTTTGGGGTTTGGATGTGTTGTGTGCCTGAGTGTGAGAATGGAAAAAGGGGAATGGAATGGAATGGAGAGAGAGAGAGAGAGAGAGAGACTCTTCATTATTTTATTCCAAATTAATTTGAGAATGACACCTAGCTTAATTAGCCACGCCCAGTATACAAGTAATAGATTTGTATTTTGTATATGAATTTTTTAATTAAATAATTTAATTTTTTTTATTTATTAAAATAGATCATTTAGAGATAATTTATGTATTTAGGTCTTATTACTTATCTCATTATAAACAAATTGATTATGCACGTATTTTGTTTACACTAAGCACGAGATAAGATATTTACATTGATGAATGTGTCACGGGTGCAAACGTGTTATGTAACAGAGCATATAACGTTTATAGTGTAAATGAAATACCTGCATAAACAATTCGTTTACAGTGTAACCAAAATATGCACAAACAATATCTATATATAACTCATTCACAGCATCTATTGGATATCATTTTCAACCATTTTATCCTCTCTTCTCCCTTTTAGACCCCTTTCTTGAGATATTGAGTTTTTCGGATTTTATGGCATGCCTAGATGTAAGGAATGACAATATCAACCGTCTGAACACGATATGACATATCACTAGAGTGATTGACTTCTAAGTTAGTGTTGTTATATTTTTCGTTTGAATAAAAAAACTTATAATGATAGCTATTGTATTTTTATAGATTTAATATTAAATTATTATGCGTGACTAGAATAGGTGTTTAAGAACATAACTTAGGTTAGTTGTTATTTTAGAGTTTTATTAGTTGTTGACATATAATTTGAGTAACTTATTTTATTGAATAATAGTTGGAATTTTTGTAAATAAATTTTTTAAATGTTTGATTTAGAAAATAAATGCATGAAAGTAAGTTTATGACATTTGAAATAATTCTTTAATAAATTTTATTTTTATTTTAATATTTAAGCTAGAAATTAATTTAGTAATTTTAAAAAATATTAAAGTATGACATTTGAAATAATTATTTTTTATATTTTACTTTTTTTATTCCGTATTTTATATTTTTAATTTTATTTTGAAATGTGTCACATATTAATTTAGTTTTTTATTCAACAGAAGCCTTGCCTTCTACTTCCTAGGTGAGTTAGCAACACTCTAGCACCACTAGACGCCATTCTCACTTATTTGAGGGAGGTTGGGTTTGGCGACATACAGCTCAGGTACTTTGTGTTTAACAATATCTAGATTTCTGCATTCGTGGAGCGTTGACATTGATAAATCCCATTTTTAGGATTTATCTTGTGTTGAATTTAGAGGATTTTGTCAACTTGTCTCCCATTTATTCACTAAAATAGCATGGTTTTGTAAATTCGCCTTTAATTGTGCTTAAGAGTGAAAACATGCTTTTTAGGTCTTAAAATAGCTAAATTTAATTCACCTTGATTCCATTAGATGCCTTGATATGTTTGTTAAGTGATTTCAGGTTTAGGAGGCAAAGATTGGAATTGAGGGAATAAAGAAAACGCATGTAGAAATGGAGAACTCATGAAGAAATGAAGGAATCGCAAAGTTGTCAATCCTGACCTCTTTGCACTTTATCGATCATAACTTGAGCTACAGAGGTCCAAATGAGGCAGTTCCAGTTGCGTTGAAAAGCTAACATCCGGGGGCTTCAAAATGTAATAAGATTTGCTATAGTTGCTTGGCGTTTAGGGATGCATAAGCGTGATGTACACATACACGTGGGAAGCTGCACGTGACTCACTAAAGGCAACTCATGGCCAGCGATTTCTGAAGCATTTTGGGCCCAATCCAACTTATTTCTGATGCTATTTAACTCAAGGATTAAAGGGGAATGAACTACTTAGTCATTAATTAGTTTTAGAAGTAGTTAGAGTTAGTTTTTAGAGAAAGAAACTCTAACTTCTCTCTAGAATTAGGATTAGGGTTTTAGTTCTCTTCTCTTAGATCTAGATCTCTCTCTTCTCTCTTGCTTTAATTCTCCTTCTTCATCTTTAATTCTTCTCTTGTAGTGGTAGCATTCTACTTCTCTTGTAGTTTCTTTGTATTGTTAATTGTAGTTTATTAACTCTTTTGTAGATCTACATTTCTTCTCAATGCAATTAGTAAGTTCTTTGTTGCTTCATAATTGTTTTGCCTTTCTATTGTTAATCTCTTGCTTTTGTAGTTGTAGATTCCTCTAATTCTTGCAATTGATAATGTTTGCCTTTATTGCCTTCTATGTGTTTGTTGAAATGTTTTTTTCTAGTTATGAGTTAGATTTTGTTCCTCTTGGCCTAGGTAGAGTAATTAGTGACACTTGAGTTATCAAACTCTCTTGTTGATTGATAATTAGAGATTGCTAATTGACTTGAATGCCGCTAAACCTAATCTTCCCTTAGGAGTTGGCTAGGACTTGTGGAATCAAGTTAATTCATCCACTTGACCTTTCTCCATGGTTAGAAGTTAACCAAATGGGAGCGATGAACAATTCTCATCATAATTGATAATGATAATAAGGATATGACTTCTAGTTCTCATACCTTGCCAAGAGCTTTCCTAATTGTTAGTTTATCTCTTTTGCCATTTACATTTCTTGTTCATCATTTCAAAAACCCTAAAGATATTCATAGCCAATAACAAGAACACCTTATTGCAATTTCTAGGGAGAACGACCCGAGGTTTGAATACTTCGGTTTATATTTTTAAGGGTTTGTTACTTGTGACAACCAAATTTTTGTATGAAAGGATTATTGTTGGTTTAGAAACTATACTTGCAACGAGAATTTATTGTGAAATTCTAGACCACACAAAATTCCAATCATCAGACTTCCAGAGACCCACACTTTCCACCTATCTTGGGGTGAGTGCACCATCACCTTACAGGATGTTGCGTACCACCTTAGATTTTGCACCAATGGAGACCCAGTGGATGGCTACTTGAGAAACTTCCAGACATAGTACCAGCACCTGACATGGGAGTTATCATCATCCTATGTAGTTCCCACTTCCTCCACCCCTATAGGTTCTAGCTCCGCCTGTGGCCCAGCCGACGAGATCGTCATTTTAGACACTGCGACCATTGTGTGGTACGGGCATAGTTCTAAAAATTGAATTGGACTGACCGGTTTAACTAAGTTAACCGAAAACCGGTTACGTAGCCGATTTGGTTGAGGTATAAAATCGTCCTATAAAAAATAGGTTAGAGAACCGGCCGAACCGACAAACTGTAGGAACTGGCCGGGTTTTTTCATTGTTTTAGGTTCGGTGCATCACTTAAAAATGACGTCATTTTGCTTTTGTTTAAAAGGAAAAAACAGAAGAAAGAAGACCCCTGCACCCTCTTTCTTTCACTCTCTAAAATGCTGAAACCTAACCTTGAGCCCAGCTAGCCACCCTCACCATCACCATCCCTCATTGCCGAACTCTTCTCCTCCAGTAAAGGTTGTTGTCGCCGCTAGTGGGGACAAAAGGTGGGTGCCGTCACACTCTTCTCATCGTGTAACACCCTACCATACAGAGCTTTACATGTAGGAAGTAAAGCAGAGGTGGCGAGACACTACGACTTCGAAAAATAAAATATAAATATACATAATATAGTTGAAATGAAGGTTTATCTTGGAGCCTTTGAAAGAAAGTTTAAAGCAAAGCGTTAAACAGAAATGTACAACACTTACGACACATAAACGATAAACAGAAAAGGTAAGAAAAACTAACATAGATATAACCAAAGAGAGTTCCAAGGTACAAATATCAAAGCTCAAGACTCGACTCGCGAAGATAAACCAGCCTGAGCACATAAGTATATATATACATATATATAAGAGAACTCAAAATAGGCCCAAAATACAAAGTTACAGAACCTATTTCTCCAAAATAGCCTCAAACAGGAAATTAGTACATTAAATACATAAGCAGTGGAGATAAAAGTATCTACATATATACATATAACCAAAATAAAACCCCAAAGACAAGGATTTCCGCTATCAGAAGCTTCCATCATGCCTTAGTGAGGTGCCGTCTGACCTGCATCTGAAAAACACAAATATCCGTATGGAATAAAAACCAGGAGTTCTCAGCATGGTAAAGGTGCCACGTACATAAGATATAAGGTCCTGAGAATGCGAGAGGCAATCCTAGAATGCCGACACTCAGATTATAAAACTTAAAGAACTAAAACAGAAACTATAAATTAGGTAGTTCTCTAAGGTTTTCTAAACTTAACCAATTCCTTTAATCTAACTAAAACTTAACTAGAACCCTAACTCTCTTTGCCTTTCCTTTGTTCCTCCATCTCCAGTGAAATTACAGAGACAAACAAGCAGACAATGGCAAACACAGGTAGAATACAAGTAATACAGATAGCAAATATAACAAATAGCATGTTATAATCAATTAGGCAATCCTAATTAATGCACAAGCAAGCAATTCAAATAATATGCATACGATGCATGCCTGTCCTATGGCTGATGAGTCTCATCTGTCAGTTATCAAGCCAACCTGACAAGTCCGGCTGCTAAACCCTGGACTGTCCTCCATCGCGCATCCCCATGAGTCTATGCAAAGCTTTTTCTCTTCTCATTCATAATTCATATATATAAAACTTTACTCAATGGGGGTTAACCTTCCCAGAAATTTATAAGTGCCCGGTCACCCTTACGATGTAGGGTCAACAGAATATCGAGTCTCTACCTGGAACACGTCGTGGCAAGCCACACTACTTTACCCAGGAAAACTCGTATCTCAGATAATCATTTCATATTCATTTATTTACATTTTGTAATCATTCATTATGGCCATATCATCACTTATACATTATATAATTGCACTTTTAAACATAACTCATCATAACCGGGAGCAAGTGGGGCGAAACCACAACCCTTGTGTTTACCTGGGGAGCCTCTATACTAACCAACCAGGAGCAAGTGGGGCAAAACCACAACCCTTGTATCTACCCAGGAGGTATGTTCTCATATGCCTAAGAGGAACAAAGGAGGGGATCCGAATCTCCCACCATCTTGATGGGGGCAATTTTACAATACCAGGAAGAACAAGGAAGGGGATCCTCACCTTCCACCATCTCCTGGGGTCGCACTTTCAAGAAAGAGTACTCAGATGTAACATTTATTCCTTTCTTTAGCTAGTTTCATAATTTAAGTAGTATATATATATATATATATATATAATATATATATATATATATATATATATATATATATATATTGATGACCGGATATTTTATACACTTTTTGATGTTATTTTCCTTCTATTTTTAGTATATGTTGTTATGTTTTATTGTATTTTTGTAGTTTTTAGTACAAAATTCACTTTTTGGATTCTACTTTGAGCTTTTGTGATTTTTCTATGATTTTAGGTAAATTTTGGGTGAATTTGGCGAGTTTTGGCAAAGTCTGATTCAGAGGCAAAGAAAGCATAGCAGATGCTATCAGATTTTGACCTCTGTGCATTCAAACAAGCATTTTAAGAGATACAAAGATCCAAATGACACATTTTTAATGGAGTAAGAAAGCTAACTTTTAGAGCTTTTCAGAAATATATAATAGTCTATACATTTTTTTAGGAATGATGGCCCAAGTTGAGCGTTGAACGCCCAAACTACACCCTTTCAAGCGTTCAACGCCCCAAGAGGACTGAAGCCAGCATTTGATCGCCCAAACCTGGCGTTCAACGCCCCAAGGGGAGCAAAAAAACAGCCTATCTACCCATTAATGGGTGTTCAATGCCCATCCTTCAAAGTTGGATGCCAAGCTCAACCTAAACACTCACCAAGTGGGCCTAGGAGTGGATTTTCGCACCTTCGCTTAGTCTATTTCATTTTTGTAATTTCAAATTATAATTAATTTTTTTTAGGTCTAGTATTAGCATATATAAGGGGAGATCACCATTGTTTAGGTATCTTCTCCACCATATTCGAACTTTACATCTTATTCTCTGTACTGTATGAGCAATTAAACCTCCTAGGTTAAGGTTAGGAGCTCTGCTGATTCTTATGGATTAATGCAATTATTTTTCTACTTCAATCTATGTTTGATTCTATTCTATAATGCATTGTCGTTCTTCATCCTTATGAATCTCAATTCTACATGAGTTCTTTATGAGTCCTGAACCAGATAATATTAAGCTACACCATGAGAATGCATCATGGGTTCTGACAAGTTATCTGGACTAATTGGGGTATGTGACATAAAACCCCATTAGTCAGGGGTAATTGAGGTTCCTATGGCTCTAAGGGCTAGAATCATAAGAGCATCAGTCTCTGATCCGGAAGATCTAACTTTGTCTGTGGCATTTTGAGTAAGATCATCAAGAGATTGGATTGCGCGCGCTTCACCCTCTCCTAGATTGATCTAGTCTGTTCGGATGTTTGGTTTGGACCTGAGGAGATTAATGACCACGGCCAATGGCTTAATCACTTACAGCCTTGCCATTGAAGGAATCATTCATCATTGGAGTAGTTAGTATGACGTGTTAATCCAGAAGAAGCATCTCCAAAGCCTTAACTGATATCTAATTACTGTTTCTACGTTTTATTGTTATTGCTTGTTTATGCTCCTATAACAAACAACACCTATTTTTCTACTTGCCTGACTAAGATCTGTAGGATAACTACAGCTTGCTCAATCCATCAATCCTCGTAGGATTCGACCCTCACTCACCTGAGGTATTACTTGGATGACTCGGTGCACTTGTCGGTTCAGTTGTGCGAGTCACAAATTCGCGCACCATATATATATATATATATATATATATATATATATATATATATATATATATATATACACACACACACACACACACACACACACACACACACACACACCACACACACACACACACACATATACATATGCACCCTATCTCCTCATACCTAAATCATCACTTCTCAAACTTTCTTCATTCCCAAGTTTCCACGTTTCCTAACTTTACTTCGTTGCTAGACCTATTATTAAGATCTAGGGTTAAAAGAATGAAAATAGAGGTTTAGAGGTTCAAAATTAAGCTTTAAAACACAAAAATTATTTGATGAAAACAGGGCGTCGCGTACACAAGCACCTTGCTCGCATATGCAAGGGATGGTTCTAACCTTACTCGCATATACATCCTCTTGCTCGCGTACACGAGGTACCCAACCTGAATGAGTTGGTCGCGTCGCGTGCAAGTGGTCGCGTACACAACCCCGTTAAAATCCTTTGCTTGCGTAGGCATACACCACCCGTGTACATGAAACACCCAACCCAAATGGAATGACCGCATCACGTGTGGTGGTCGCCTATGCGAGTTATGCAGAATCAGAAAAATGTTTAAGTTGTAGAATTTCATGTTTTAGTACCAAATTTCTGACGGGCATAACTCTTTTGTTTTAAAGCATTTTTCACCCGTTCTTCAAACGACATAAACTTCAAGGACTCAATTTTCATATGAAATAAGTTTGAAATAATTTGGGGGTCCGGAAGCCGAGTTATGGCTCACTAAAGTTCGGCAAAAAATATGTTTTACACAAAATCCTCAAACCTCAATTTTCATTAAAAACCAAACTCATATCCCACTTCCTATACATATATCCAGCGCAACCACATACCATTTAAAATGCCAAACCTCCAAATCCTACCCCAATCAATTATACTCCTATACACACATCCTCATATCTAATTTCATCACTTAAATCAACAAGTTTCCTCAATAATCCATCACAAATACATATTCACCCTCATACCTTATCAAACATCGTCAATTCATCATTCAACATTTTATCACCAACATCAACATCAAGCAAAAACTCAACCTTGTTCAGCATATCTCATTAAAGCACTAAACAACTTACATACTCATGCATTCATTCCTATCCTATGGTCGTCTAGCCTAAGTTTTCACAGAACATTATATATTAAATACGAGAAACCTAAACCATACCTTGGTCGATTTCCTCGTATAACCCATGGCAACCTACAAGGCAAAATTGCAAGCCTCAATCACCAAAATTCAGCAACTAGATCTCACTCCAAGCTTCCAATTAAGCTTCCAACATATCCAATTGCCTCATATCATATACATATATACACCTAACACATTTATCACAAATACATACCCAAAATTCAATACCCAAAACACTTAATCAATGAGTTAGCTAGGGTTCTAGGATTTTCACCTTACAAAAGCACCAAAGAAGCAAGATTGAACATTCTCCTCAAGCTAATTCGAGCCTAAACACTGGAATTCAACAATTTTCAACTTAATTGCTCATGATTTTGAAATTGGAAAGGAAGAAATTGGAACACAGAAGTAGTTTCCTTACCTAATTATTGATTGGGCTTTGTAGAGATCGACGCTACGGTCGTGTGGCTGCAAACGGTGCGGCAATCGGAGCTCGAAACGAGAAGTTATGTGGATTTGAACGAAAGTCAAGGGTTTGTGAATTTACCTCATGTTCTTCGCCCTTTTTAGCATCCCCAGCGTGTTTGCATGCTGAATGGGGAAAAGATAAGCTTCAGGTCATTTGTTTAATGAGTTGGTTGGGCTAAATTGGGCCTTGGGCCTATTTTGGGCCCGGTTCAATCGGTTCGGCCCAGTTTTGGCCAAATTCTTTGAAATTAGTGTCGAAATTCTTGTTTTAATTAGCTCTATCCTATTAAATTATAAAATTTGTATTTCTAATTTCTTTTATCAAAATAATTTATTGATTAATTATTTGCTAATTTCACGGGGTTTACACATCGCATTACCAAACTTTTCTTAGTTCTCATCGCTCCGCTTCTCGTTGGCATCGCACGAAGGACGCGTTGACCTGGTGGCGTCGCCATAGCAAAGGTTGCTCGGTCTCATCATCTCTTTGAGCTCTGTGTGTATGTGTGTCCGAGGCTAAAATCCATCTTCGAGCTATCTGTTGCTCTCGGTCTAAGCTCACTTCCCCTCCTACATCGCAGTCACTTGGATTCCTCCTTCACCGCTGGTTTTCAATTTAATTTTGCATGTTTTGTACTTTTATTTGATTTTTTGCTTTCTGATTCTGAGTTTGTTAATTTCTAATTAGTTGCTGAATTTCTGAGTTTGTAAGCCTCCATCGTACACTGCTTTTTCAGTTTCATTTTTGGGGATTAATTACTATTTTTCTAGTTTTAATTATGTTGATTTTTGATTTTTTTTGGGTTAATTATTACTTTCTGAGTTAATTTTATTTGTTGTTCATTATTGTTTATAGGGCTAGATTGTTGTTATTTTGTTTTGACTTCTAGGTTAATTATTATTAATTATTGAATTTTTTGAAATGTAGTTGCTGATTATGAGAAATGAATGACATTGTTGCTAATTTTTTATGGCCTTGTTTATTTCTGAGTTATTGAGTTAGGTTTAGTTGTGAGTTGCTGGGTTTAAATTTGAGTTGCTGAGTTAATAATAATGATTTTGTTAATGTTGCTTAGTGAGTTGCTAATTTTCTGAAATGTTGTTGCTATTTATGGAAAATAAATGATATTGTTGCTGATTTTCTGATGGTCTTGTTTAATTCTGAGTTGCTGAGTTAGGTTTAATTGTGAGTTGTTGGATTTAAGTTTGAGTTGCTAAGTTAATAGTAATGATTTTGTTAATGTTTGTTTGTTTTGAGTTGCTGATTTTCTGAAATGTTGTTGCTAATTATGGGAAATGAATGATGTTGTTGCTGATTTTCTAATGGTCTTGTTTAATTATGAGTTTCAGGGTTTAAGTTTGAGTTGTTGAGTTAATAATAATGATTTTATTAAATTTTGCTTATTCTGAGTTGATTTTTTGAAATGTTGTTGCTAATTATGGGAAATGAATGATGTTGTTGTTGATTTTTTTATGGTTAAATTTTTTTAACTATCTGCTGAACATTATATTTGTCATTTACTGTGCGCTTTGATATGCTTTAGTAATAAACTTTGATGTTTGAAGTTGTTTATGAACTTTTATTGATAAATTATTAATAATTTATTAGGTGAAATTATGAAATTTTGAATTATATTAGATTAAAAGTTATTGAATTTAAATATTTTGAATCATAGGTTGAATTTTTAATAATTTTAATTAATATTTAATTAAATCGGTTGAATCTTGGTTGAATTCCAATCAAACCATTAAACCAGTGAACTAGTCACCTTATCGATTCATTGACTGGTCCGATTCTCACAACCTTGGGTATGGGGCATCGCCTGCACTACCCACCTAACCAGCGTCATTGATGTATTTTATCTAACTTTTTGGTATTATATTACTTTTATAGCTTTGAATTTCATTTAGTATTTTGTCTTCTGTTTCTTTCACAGACCATATGTAGCTATGTTGACAATTGTACCTAGCTTTGTTATTGGATGATTACCTTTTATTTGAGCATATTTCATAAATACCTTGAAGTACATTTGCTTAAAAAAAACCACCAAAGAAAACATATTCAAGAAAGCATAAAACTAATTCAAATATAAGAGATAGATAATACGACATACAATAAGATTTAACTACACAACTACGAAATACAATGTGACACAACTAGTTATCCTCTGTTGCTGGTTCGGGCACCCTTTCCGAGTGTGACATGGTTGCCCGCATAACCTACACATTTTCTCTACACGCTCAACCTCATCCATCTCATTCTGGAATCTCGTCGAAACTAGCCTCCCTGTTGCTTTCCGACATATGGCGGGATCAGGACGCAAACATGTGCTATACCACTACGACCATAGCTTCTTATCTGGTATCGGTGGGAATTCTACCTCATACACCTTGAGCACGTTATCTTGCATGTGCACTAGATGAACATATCTCCCTACTCGATACTTGTAGTGGCATAAGCTACAAGTGCATGACAATACAGAAAATGAAGTGACTAGAAAAGACCACAATTACATGTGTGCGGACTCAACCGGACACGGAATGAATCCTAACTCTAACCCTTGAGAGGCTCTAACTCCTTGACCACAAATAATGAGACCCTCCTATCGCAATGTGTTACACGCATTGATGAACGGATTTTTGACGGTTTAGAATTTCACAAATAAATTCTTGTTGCAAGTATAGCTTCTAAACCAACTAAAATCCTTTCATACAAAAAAATTGATTGTCACAAGTAACAAATCCTATAAAAATAATAACCAAAGTATTCAAACCTCAGGTCATCTCTCAAGGAATTGTAGGAAAGTGTGTTACTATTGGTTATGGGTTTTTCTGAGAATTTTTAGAGTGACGAATGATAAAATAATTAATTATAATTTAAAGCAAGAAAAATTAACAAGAGGTTTTATGCAATTGAAATAAAAAGCCTTGGCTAGGAGAAGATTAATCGGAAGTTCTATCCTTGTTGGATTTCCCAGGATTAATAATAATAGGTTGTTGTTTATACTTAGTTAACCATCAATGAATGAAGGAAAGTCAAGTATTTGAGCCAACTTCTATTCACAAGTCCTAATCCTCTCCCTTGGGAAGGATTAGCGTTAGCAACTAGAGAGCTAGCCAACAATTTCCAATTATTATTTAACTCTTGAGTCTTCCAACTCAAGGGTCTCCAAATATTAATCTAACTCCAAAGTCAAGTTGAGAGCCTACTCCATTGACATGGATGCCATGTTCGCATACATGTAAAGGGGGTAGAAAGGAGACATAATAATCAAATTAATTGGAATGGAAGTGGGAATAATCAACGGATAAAGAAATTAAATAGAAAAATACTCTTTGCATTAATAAATTAACAAGAGAAGAAGACAAACTAAAGTAATAGAATAAATAAAAGTAGAAGAAAACTAAAATTAAAGGAACATTGAACCTTGAATTAGGAAGAAATAAACCTAAAACTAAGAGAAATCGTAAATCCTAAAACCTAGAGAGAGGAGAGAGCCTCTCTCTCTAGAAACTACATTTAAAACCTAAAATTGTGAATAATGAGAAGTTGTGAATGAATCCTCATGATTCCCTCACTCTGCAGCTTCTATTTTGTATTTTCGGGCTTGGAAATGGGCCAAAGTGGAGCCCAGAAATTGCCCCCAGCGTTTTATGCATTTTCTGCACGTGGCGCACGTCACGTGTTCGCGTCAGTCATGCGTACGCGTAAATGGTCTTCTTCGCGTGTCACGCGTACGTGTTAGGTACGCGCACGCGTCGCTGTGCAAATCTCTAAATCACACGCACGCGTCAGATATGCGCACACGTCAGATACACGCATGCGTCGCTCCTCGCTGGTTATGTCCTTCGTTTCTTGTGTTCCTTCCATTTTTGCAAGCTTCCTTTGCAACCTCTAAGCCATTCATGCCTTATAAACCCTGAAGCACTTAACACACATATCACGGCATCGAATGGTAATAAGAGAGGAGTAAATTTAGCAAATTTAGGGCCAAAGAAGCATGTTTTCAATCATTGCACAAAATCAGGAAGGAAAGTGTAAAACATGCGGATTCTGTGAATAAATGTGAGAATAGTGGATAAAATTTACTCAATTAAGCACAAGATGTACCACGAATTAGTGGTGCATGAAATCTCCCCACACTTAAACACTAGCATGTCCTCACGCTAAGCTCAAGAAAAGCTGTGAGAGTGAAGAGGAATGGTAGAAAGTATGAGATGCAAATTATCTATATGCATGCAACTACATGCAAAATGTTTCTACCTACTTGGTTAAAAGTAAATAAACCTTTCAAGAACAAACATGAACTGGATCTCACTAATTTAAATCATAAAATAACATACAAGTAAACTTGCAAAAGAAGATTGCTCATGAAAGCCGGGAACAAGGAATCGAGCATCGAACCCTCACTGGAAGTGTATACACTCTAATAACTCAAGTGTTTAAGGTTCGATTCTCTTAATTCTCTACTAAGCTTGCTTTCTAAGACTTGCTCTTCATCTAACAATCAACAAAGAATTAATGCACAGATACACATATCAAGAGATCTTTTAAGGGTTGTAATGGGTTAGGGCTAAGGTAGGATTGTATTTGTTCAAGTGGACTAAAATCTGAATCCTTGATTAACCTAAACTTCCCACCTAACTTGAGACAATCCATGTAATCACAATAAGAAATATAACTACCCATTAACAATGTTTTCCACATATTCATGCATCCAAAATTGAGTAAAACTCATATGCATTGCTATCACCATTTACTTTGGGGCATTTTGTCCCCTTTTATTATTTGCTCTTTTTTTTATTTTCCCTTTTTTTTCTTTTATTTTTCTTGTATTTTTTCTTTATTTTTCCCAATGCATATGATTAAGGTATTGAATGCATAAACATGTCCTCAACATTTTTCACATTTTCACAAAAAGTCTAACATACTCAATTTCCAAACAAAATGTTTCCAAACCCACTTTCTCCACACTTAAATTTATGAGCACTCTCACTAGTCTAAGCTAACCAAGGATTCAAATTAAGGACATTATTGTTTTTCGCTTAGAGTTAGTGATGAGCTAAAGTAAAGAACAAATACGGTAAAATAGGCTCAAATTGGTTTGCAAAGGATAATGAAAGGGTAAGGCCATATAGGTATGTAAGCTCAGTGAAACAAGGCCCCAATCATGTAAGTGTATGCATACATCAAATAATAGAAATATAGAATCAAGCAAGATATAGATCACAATTTTAGAGAGAACAACACACACCAAAACAAAATATTGGTTGATAAAATGCAACCAATCAATTAGGCTCAAAATCTCACTGGTGTTGTGTGTTCGATCTCTAAACCATGTTCTAAAATAAAATTTCTTCAAGCAAGTTTAACAAAATTTTAATTTAATTTAGTGAAATGCTATAAAATGATTTCTTGGAAAAGAGTTAATCACTTCAACCAAGTAGTCGTAGAATATGCACAAAATGTAACAGACATGCAATCAAACATGCAAATGCAACAACTAACTACAAAGAAGAGTAAGAATTGGTGTTGAAGAGGAAGTAACTATCCTACGAAAGTCGGTATCGACCTCCCCACACTTAAAGATTGCACCGTCCTTGGTGTATGCTGAGATATGCAAGTGGACGGGTTGCTACAACTGATGCTTTTCAGCGAAGGTTGTGCAGATGAACTTGTTGGTTGCCCCATTTAGAAGCTTTTCCTTTACCTTCTCGGTGGCCATCCTGAAAGAAGAGAAAAAGGAAGAAAAATAACCCAGAAACAAGGATAAGGAAACAAATAGAATATGGGTAGGTTGATGCCAAATAATGAGGATCTCAACTACGTGGTAGCTACAACATGCAAGTGAGAAAATAATATGAGCAAATGGCATATCAATAGTATATGAATTACAATAATGAGGGGGAGAGAGTGGGTCATGAAAGACAATATAAGTTCAAATAAATGCAAAAGGAATACAAGTGTCATAAAATATTAGCATTGACTTATAAATAATATTACCCAACAATGGAAACAAGTCACGAAGCACCAAAAGAAAGCAAGAGAAATGCAACAGTGGAATAAGAACATTCAACACCAATAGAAAAATAATAAACATAGAAAAGAAAATAAAAAAATGCATACAATTAAAATGCAATGAATGAAAGAATGTAAATGTAATGAGGAAAAGAAAATGAGAAGGAAAAGGGAGGAGATGAAAGTATAAAAGGAGGGGGAAAGAATGAGAAAGGAGAGAGAAAAGTAGAAGAATGGAATCTATGAAGCGACGCGTAACCGTCGCCCACGCGTACGCGTGGGTGTGCAAAAGAAGAGGCAACGCGTAAGCGTCGTCCATGCTTACGCGTAGGTGAGCAAGAATCCAAGTGACGCATAAGCGTCGGTCATGCGTACGCGTGACCACTGGTTGTGCTAAACGCACAATACCAGTACCAAGGCAGCACAAATCTCAGCCAAATCACCCATTGACGCCGATCTGGCAATCCACGCGTACGCATCGCTGACGCTTACGCATGGGTTGACTAAAATACGGGTGACACGCACGTGTCGCCCATGCGTACGTGTGGGTTAGCTCGTGCGCAAGGCACCCTTCATTCTGTAAGGTTTAGCGTCGCATGTGACGCGTGCGCGTGGTTCACGCGCAAGCGTGGTTCACGCGCAAGCGTGGAACGCGCTTTTCTCTTTTTTTTTAAACAGAATATAGGTGATGATGCAGAATGTATGAATGAACACTGATAAAAATGAAGAAAAAGAAAACTAAGAATGAAAAGGAACGATCATACCATGGTGGGTTGTCTCCCACCTAGCACTTTTAGTTATTGTCCTTAAGTTGGACATTTGGGGAGCTCCTTGTCAGGGCGGCTTATGCTTGAACTCATCCAAGAATTTCCACCAATGTTTGCAATTCCAATAGCCTCCAGGATCCCAAACTAGGCGTATAAAGCCTTCAAGCAAGTTAAAGTAAGTGACAAGGTCCTAAGAGTGTTGACGGCTGGAATGAATTCCGGTGTCCCAAACCTTACCTTTGCACCCATCTTCTTGTTGATCATCATCTTTCCAACCGGGTGGCAAGAAATTTGAATTCTTACTGAAGCATCCAAACAACTTTCTAGACTCATTCAATCGAGCTCTACACCAATTCTTGCACTTAGAGCGTCCAACCGTGTTGAACCTTGCAAGACAACTCCTACCACTAACCATTTCCCTCTTACTCTTAAAGCCACAAAGAGCTCTAAGTTGCCCATCCGTCTCAAGCAAACCATATTCAAGTGGGAAAGTAAAGGTGAAGGATAAGAATTTTACCCACTTGAATTTTATATTGGATGGTAATGGCTTTGGGGGAGGTATTTTTGATGATTTTGCAAGCTCCACTCCCTTGTGTTCTTCCTTGACAACTTCCACCTCTTTGCCAGCTTCTTCAATTTCAACCTCTTCCTCTTAGTAGCTATCTTCCAATTCAATCTCCTCTTTATTTCTTACCAAGGGCATGGGAGAGAATTCAATTGTAGATAAGGATTCATCAATGATTGACTCCATCTCTTGATCAACCTCTTCAAAGTCTTCAATCATGATATGCCTTGGAGGTTCCGCATCTCCTATGTCATCAACCACTTCCTCTTCTGTGATAATTTCGGCTTTCTTTACTTGCTCTAATACAAAATCAAACTCCTCCTTGATGTCTTCCTTCACTAATTCTTCAACCACTCCTTCGCCTTCAAGGGTCTCTACTACCTCCACCTTTTGGGCCTCCTCTTGCTTCTTTTGAAGTATGAATTCGTGAAGACGATGCCTTTTCTCTTGTTCCATGTCAATAGTATTAGTGGGATCATCTTGCTCTTGGATTTATGGATACATATGGGATATAATATTTTGGAGTATAGAGGTGAGACCAATGAGATTAGAGATAAGTGTGTTGTTATCCAATGGAGGTTGGCGTGGATAGGAGGGTTCATTTATTGGGAGAAAGGGCTCATAATACGGAGGTGGTTCTTCTTGATAAGGATATGGAGATGGTGTATATTGAGGTGGTAGTTCTTGGGAGTAATTGTGTTGGGATTGGGGTGGTTCTAAGTATGGCTTAAAAGGTTCTTGGTATGGTGGGTAAGGATTAGGGTCATATGAGGGTGTTTGGTGGTAGTGTGAGTATGGTGGTTCAAAATTGTGTTGAGGAGGTGGTCCATAAGCATGTGGTGGTGGTTGGTGACATGTACAACTAGGACTACCACATCCATGCGATCGGTATACATTAGGATTGGAGTTAGACTTATATGAGACCAGAGGAGATTGTTGCCATGAAGGTTGATCAAATCCTTGTGGCTCCTCCCATCTTTGATTGTCCCATCCTTGATGTATATTCTCATTGTAATCTCCTCTTCCTGCAACACAATGGTAAGCAGACTCATCATAGCCAAAGGGGTGAGAGTTCATAGTAGTTAAAGAAAATAAAAACAAAAACTAGTAAAAATAAGCAACTAAGTCCTAAACTAACAAAACTAGCAAACAAGCAAAAAACAAATATTTACAATAACCAATAATAAGGCAGACGTTTGCAACTCCCCGGCAACGGCGCCATTTTGATGAATGGATTTTTGACGGTTTAGAATTTCACAAATAAATTCTCGTTGCAAGTATAGCTTCTAAACCAACTGAAATCCTTTCATACAAAAAAATTGATTGTCACAAGTAACAAATCCTATAAAAATAATAACTGAAGTATTCAAACCTTGGGTCGTCTCTCAAGGAATTGCAGGAAAGTGTGTTACTATTGGTTATGGGTTTTTTTGAGAATTTTTAGAGTGAGGAATGATAAAATAATTAATTATAATTTAAAGCAAGGAAAATTAACAGGAGGTTTTATGCAATTGAAATAAAAAGCCTTGGCAAGGAGAAGATTAATCGGAAGTTCTATCCTTGTTGGATTTCCTAAGATTAATAATAATAGGTTGTTTCTACTTAGTTAACCCTCAACAAATGAAGGAAAGTCAAGTAATTGAGTAAACTTCAATTCACAAGTCCTAATCCTCTCCCTTGGGAAGGATTAGCATTAGCAACTAGAGAGCTAGCCAACAATTTCCAATTATTATTTAACTCTTGAGTCTTCCAACTCAAGGGTCTCCAAATATTAATCTAACTCCAAATTCAAGTTGAGAGCCTACTCCATTGACATGGATGCCATGTTTGCATACATGTAAAGGGAGTAGAAAGGAGACATAATAATCAAATTAATTGGAATGGAAGTGGGAATAATCAACGGATAAAGAAATTAAATAGAAAAATACTCTTTGCATTAATAAATTAACAAGAGAAGAAGATAAACTAAAGTAATAGAATAAATAAAAGTAGAAGAAAACTAAAATTAAAGGAACATTGAACCTGGAATTGGAAAGAAATAAACCTAAAACTAAGAGAAATCCTAAATCCTAAAACCTAGAGAGAGGAGAGAGCCTCTCTCTCTAGAAACTACATCTAAAACCTAAAATTATGAATAATGAGTAGTTGTGAATGAATCCTCATGATTCCCCCACTCTGCAGCTTATATTCTATGTTTTCGGGCTTGGAACTGGGCCAAAGTGGAGCCCAGAAATCTGCCCCAGCATTTTTTGCGTTTTCTACACGTGGCTCATGTCATGTGTACCCATTAATTACGCGTACGCGTCGATGGTCTTCTTCGCGTGTCACGCGTACGTATCAGGTACGCGCACGCGTTGCTGTGCAAATCTCCAGATCACGCGCACGCGTCAGATACGCGCACGCGTCAGATACGCGTACGCGTCGCTCCTTGGTGGTTATGTCCTTCGTTTCTTGTGTTCCTTCCATTTTTGCAAGCTTCCTTTGCAACCTCTAAGCCATTCATGCCTTATAAACCCTGAAAGCACTTAACACACATATCACGGCATCGAATGGTAATAAGAGAGGAGTAAATTTAGCAAATTTAGGGCCAAAGAAGCATGTTTTCAATCATAGCACAAAATCTGGAAGGAAAGTGTAAAACATGCGGATTCTGTGAATAAATGTGAGAATATTAGATAAAATCCACTCAATTAAGCACAAGATGTACCACAAATTAGTGGTGCATCACGAATCTTCGATAATCCATCCATATTCTTCTTAATAGCAGCTAGCAACCATTAAAAAAACTGCTGCGCAGCTGCCAATTGTGATTGTGCCTCCCGAACCTTCAAGCCGAAGAACTGCTACAGCCTTACGTAGGTACATCTAATAATGGCTACAACTGGTAAATACTACCTACTTTTTAACACTGTGTTCATGTAGTCCGAGAGGTTTGTTGTCATGTCCCCAAACCACGATTGCTATCATAATATTGTAACCATATCTCATTGTTGAATCTGTTGGCCCAGTCTGATATCTCATGGGATTACCCTCTCAATGCATCTATTCACTACTCATACCCCATCTTTCTTAGACTATATGCAGCATTTATCATATATCTCTTTCCCTCTGTAGATTTAAAATGGGTCATGAAGTTCATTGTCATATGTCTAATACAGTACGCATGAAACATACTATGAGGATTCCAACCACTATCATCTTCTCTTAGTGTAGCTTTGATTGCTTGGGATCTATCAGATATAATCAAAAGTCCTTCTTGTGGTGTGATATGTCGCCTTAGATTGGTAAGGAAGAACGACCTCGACTTAATTATCTCAAACTTTATGATAGCAAAAGCAATAGAGAGGATGTTACTGTTACCATCTTGCGCCATGAAAATTAGCAACACACTACCATACTTACCATATAGGTGCATGCCGTCGACGAAAGCAAAAGGCTTGCAGTGCTTGAAAGCCATGAAAACAACTCTGCAATGCTTGCAACAACTTCAAAACCTTATTATATGACTCCTCCTAATTACCATAACTCTAGACAATTGCCTTTTGCTTCGACATCCAGATCGTATTGTATGAGGTTTTGAAGTGATAGCTCTACCTAATTGTACACTGTAGGATATGGATAGTAATAGATAAGTTGGACTATATGAGGGGCATGATGACACTACAAATGATGTTACTATCTAACTATGGTCCTAAAGACATGCTAGGGGCTATATAATGCAGATTTTCAAAACCACAAACGATTGGCAACTGCACCGAGTTGTACCACGTAATACCATGGGAGTTGGTTATTGTTCCCATGAGGATTAATGGATTAAGCAAGCAATAGTCAATTGATTATTCTAGTCAGACAAGCACAAACTTAGGGTTTCAATAGCAAGTAGCATGAAAACAGAGAATTAAAAAAGAGCAAACTAAAATTGGTTGAGAGATTAAGAGAGTTAAGATTTCAGAGATGTTGAAACTTCTGGAAAAACGTTTTTCACTTATCACCTTAATCAAGCAATGATGTATCTATGGTAAATCATTAGTAATCAAAATCCAATTCCTTGGTAATTCAATTTTCCAATTATAGTAAATTATCAATTCCTTGATTAATTGATTGTGAAAAGTGGTTAAGTGCTTTCACTGATTTAAAAGCCAAACAATTCTCAAGAACCAAACTTGGTTGATTTAATGTCATTTATCAAGTCTAAGTCCAAAACCTAAGAACTATGAGAAGAAGCTTTCAAGATTAATTTGATTAATTAACTTTTACAAATGCAAATACAATATTATGAAATAAAATAAGCAAATATAACCAAATGCAAATGCGCAAACATTATGATGCACGTTTGTGCTAAGCAGGTCAGGAGCTCACGTGTCGATTTACACCTTGCAGCCCGACATTACCTAGGAACTAGTCCTAGATATGGATCCCCATTGTGTCCTTCATGCATAGGTGATTGTGGTTAAGAATACTACTCCTTCGTGATTACTGGCAGTCGCCGCAAAGCTCGACGCCATAATATATGCATAAGGGGAAACAACGATCCTCAGTTTGTGGGCGTTGCCAAGACCAACACAGAACAAAATAGCGATCCTCCATTTGTGGGCTATCTCCGAGATCAACACAGCAGTTTGTGGGTTTTTTCCACATATAAAACAAATGACAATTCATAGGTTTTCCTAAGACCAATCATTGTTCAGCTCGTGGGTACTTCCCGTATTTAACAAATCAATTAAAACCAAATCCTCTTTTCATTCTTTACTTTAGCAAATCTTAACTCAAACCATTTTCAAGTATTTTAAGTCTACCCTTAATACTTTTAAAAGAATACTCACTTTTCAATTTTATAAACAATCGTTAACCATAATCAAACAAGCCCTTAAATATTCATTTTTAGTTATCAAGTTTCAAATCCATCAATTTGCAAGAAATCTAAATTGTAGAATGTAAAGAGCTTTAAAAGTAAATGGCAAGAAGCTTAAATTGCTGAAACTTATAGTGCAAAGAATTAAAAGAACTGAATCTTAAATTGTAAGAAATGTAAATAACTGAATCTTAAAGTGCAGGGAAGTAAAAGTGTAGAAACTTAAATGGCAAGGAAGCTTAAATTGCATGAATTGTAAAGGGAATTGAGTACAGGAAATCAAAACAGAATTGAACAATGTAAATTGCAGTGAAATCAGAGAGATCTAAGTTGAAGAAATTCAAAGAAAATGATTCATTAGGGATTGGAGATATCATAATCCTTCATGAATCAAATGGATCTAAACTCATTTCTCAATCATTTGAGTAGATCTATGGCGGATTGAAATTGATTAGATCGCAATTCCTTGGCAATCCAATTTCTCTAATCACAATCAATCTTGCCAATTCCTTGATCTAATTGTCATGAGAAGAGGTTAAGTGCATATCTCTCATCCATAAGCCGCACTAACTCTCAAGATCTCAATTCCTCCCGAATGGTGTTGATCAAGAGAGTAGTGAAGGATAAAGCTCCAAATCTAATGCAAGTGATTCCCTTTCCGAGGCTCACACAAGCATTCACTGAATTAAACTCCCTTCCGGAGTGAATAATTCACAATCAAACAGAAGATACCCAATAGCTACATAATTGAACTGAGAAGAAGAAGAATTTCATTGATTCATTGAAATTACAATAGAGCTCCTCCACCTAATGAAATTGGGGTTTAGTTCATCATTGCCCTAGTACAAAAGAAAAGAAAAGGAAATTGCAAAACATGAAGAACAGAAAATAAAAGTGAAATTGAGTGCAGAGTTTCCCAATCAGGGTCTCTCACTCCTTTAGATCTACTCACTAGCTAGCTCCCTCAAAAGAAGAACTTCCAATGATATCAAATTTTTCTCTATTTATTCACTTTCCAATTCAGTCATCAAGTACTTGGATTGGGCTTTTTGGCCTTGGTCGAAGCAAGTCAGAATGAGTTCTTAAAGGGTACAATGTGCTTCTTCCAGGAAAACGGAGCGTTCTTGAGAGAGTGCAGCGCTCATGCACCCACGCGTACGCGTCCTATGTTCGTGCACGTCCCTTTCCTTTTTGCACATCCACGCGTACGTGTAACATATGCGTGCACGTCATCACTATCTTCAGCCTCTGCCATGCTTGCGTGTATCATATATGCGTGCCCGTCCTTGGGTAGCACTCAATAAATGAGCGTCACACTCGCGCCACGAGCGCTCCCTACGCATACACGTCACCTACGCGTACGCTGGATGCCAAGTTATCCAATCCACGTTGCCATCCCATGTACGCATTTGCGCAAACCATAGCCATTGTCAGACCCATGCGTACGCGTCATGCACGCGTGCGCGTCGGTGACCAAATTCAAATTCCAATTTTTGAAAGTATCGTAGGTGCTCGTTGAAAGAGAGCGTAGCGCTCTTGGCTTGAGAACGCTGACCATACCCACGCGTATGCGTCATGCATGCGTACGCGTAGATCTTTCAAAATGCGTGCCCTACGTGTAAGCGTCCTATACGCGTGTGCGTCGATGGAGAGCGTAGCGTTCTTTGAAATAGAGCGTGGCGCCAATGTTCAAGTTGCAGGGGAATGTAGCTTTCTCCAAATAAGCGCTACGTTCTTCTACCGTGCTTCTTTCTCTGCCTTTTCTTTTCCTCTTTTCACCTGCCATCAATCAAAACATGCAATCAAAGTCTCACCAAAATCATAAGGTTTTGCATCATTTCATAATAATCAAATAAATCTTGCATAAATCTCATGATAATGCATAAAATCAACAATGTTTGATTGAATCAAGACAAACATGAAATTCCAATCTAATTACTTACTTATTGTTCAAGAAAGTGCATGAAACCTACTAAAAACAAGTAAAAATGCTAGTAAAACTAGCCTAACATGACTTGTCATCACAATACCAAACTTAAATCTTGCTTGTCCCCAAGCAAGTAGTAGAATATGAGAAGAAAATGAAAGAAAACAGAAAAGCATACTTGTCCTTATTTGAAAGCATTCAGCCTAAGTTCATGGGGTTTCATGCAAAATGTAATTGAAGCTCTACTTTTATTAGTCTCTAGCTTTCAGATGTCGCTTTAAGTGTCAAATATGGTGCTGCTTATGAAACCTTTATTTATTAATCCTTGGTGTTTGATTTTTTTCTTTTGTTTTCCTTCTGCTGAGAAACTTATTCTCAATTGCAGCTTAGTGTTATGTGTTGCAGCAGTGAAGAACGAAACTCTCGCGCAATCTAGAATTTTCACAAATAAATTCCCGTTGTAAGTATAGCTTCTAGACCGACAAGAATTCCTTTCTTACAAAAGTTTTGTTTGTCACAAGTAACAAACCCAATAAAATTTATAAACCGAAGTATTCAAACCTCGGGTCGTCTTCTCAAGGAATTGTAGGGAGGTGTGTTTTATTATTGGTTATGAAAAACAGTATTTTTGGGTTTTTGAAAAAGGTTTGAATGAGAAAAATAGATTGCACGAATTAATAAATCAATAGCGAAGAAAAACTCTTGGCAAGGTATGAAAACTGGAAGTCCTATCCTAGTTATCCTTATCAATGGTGATGAGAATTATATTTTCGCTCCTACTAAGTCAACCTCTAACTATGAAGGTAAGTTAAGTGGACAAATCAATTTAACACCCAAAATCCTAGTCAACTCCTGAGGAAAGACTAGAGTTATAGGAATTTAAATCAATCAGCAAAGATAAAAATTATCAATCATGATGAGTTTGATAACTCAAGAGTCACCAATTAATCAACCAAAGCCAAAAAGGAAAAATCTAAATTATTTATATAAATAAAGAAAAGCAATCATAATTCTGAAATACCTCAAATTGCATTAATAAAAGAAAATCAATTCAAACATAAAGAGTTCATAAAATAAATTGAGAAAATAAATAAAAGGAATATTAAACTTGGAAATTGAGAAGAAGAAATACTAAATCCTTTAAGAGAAATCCTAATCCTAAATCCTAAGAGAGAGGAGAGAACCTCTCTCTCTAAAAACTACATCTAATTCCTAAAACTATGTATGAATGTATGTTGTATGATCTCTCTCGTTGATTGGATGCATTCCCCCACTTTATAGCCTCTAATCTGTTTTTTCTGCGCCAAAAACTGTGTCAAAAATAGCCCAAAAATCGCCCCCAGTGATTTTTGGTTCGCACAGGTCGCGGCAAAGTGACGCGGAGGCGTCGTCTACGCGTTTGCGTGGATTGGAATTCGCAGATGCGATGCGTGCGCGTCATCCACGCGTCCGTGTCGCCTAACTTTGAGGAAGCTATGGTAAATTATATATCGTTGCAAAGCGTCGGATGTTAGCTTTCCAACGCAATAAAACTGCATCATTTAGACCTTTGTAGCTCAAGTTATGGTCGATTTAGTACCAAGAGGTCAGGCTGGACAGCTTTAGCAGTTCCTTCAGTTTCTTGTATTCCTTCTAGTTTTGCATGCTTCCTTTCTATTCTCTAGGCCATTCCTGCCCTGTAATATCTGAAATCACTTAATACACATATCTAGGCATCAAATGGTAATAAGAGAGGATTAAACATAGCAAATTTAAAGTCCAAACAAGCATGTTTTCAATCATAGCACAAAATCTGGAAGGAAAACGTAAAACCATGTAAATAGTATAAATAAGTGGGTAAAGAGTTGATAAAATCCACTCAATTGAGCACAAGAAGAACCATGAAATAGAGGTTTATCAAGCAACTTTTTAACTTTGTTTTTCAGTCAACACATATTCACCACAGACACTTGGCTTACAATTCTTCTTAAGAGCATTGATGCCTAGTGCACGAAATTACAATTCACACTTTTCACAACTCCGTTACAACTAACCAGCAAGTACACTGGGTCGTCCAAGTAATAAAACCTTACGCGAGTAAGGGTCGATCCCACAGAGATTGCCGGCTTGAAGCAAGCTATGGTCATCCTGTAAATCTTAGTCAGGTGGATTCAATTGGTTATGAGTTTTGATAATTGAAAGATAAATACATCTAATCATGCGTGCTCCCTTCCATGGCAAGCTGTATGATCCTCTCAGTAAAAATGGTCCAGGTTACGGTTTCTGTACGGCTAATCAACTGTTAGATTTCTTGTCTCGAATGAAAAATACCAGGCACAGCTACCGCATGGCTAATCATCTGTCGGTTCTCTCTTCTGTTGGATTTGACTACCATGTCTGCTTCTTTTTTGAAATTTTCTGTAAGGTCCTCTTTGGAGTGTTGTGCTTTAGCTTCTCTTAGCTTCCTTTTCAGAGTCCTTTCAGGTTCAGGATTAGCTTCAACAAGAATGTCCTTATCCTTGTTCCTACTCATATGAAAAAGAAGAGAACAAAGAGACTAGTGGAATCCTCTATGTCACAGTATAGAGATTCCTTTATGTGTTAGAGGAAAATAAGAATAGAAGAATAAGGTAGAGAGAGAATCAGAAGAATTCGAACACAGAGAGAAGAAGAGGGTTCGAATTATTAGATGAGTAGAAGAGAAATGTTAGTAAATAAATAAAATAAATAGAAAGAGATGAGAGAGAGAGAGAGGGAGTATTCAGATTTTAAGATGAGGGAAAAGAAAAATATTTTTATTTTTATTTAATTAATTAAGTTAGTTTCGAAAATATTAAAGAAATAAAATAAAATTAGAATTTAAAACAATTAGTTGATTAAAAAGAATTTTGAGAAAGTGGTTAGTTGTTTTCAAAAATGAGAAGTGAAAAAGTAGTTAGGTGGTTTTGAAAAAGATAAGAAATAATAAATTTTTAAAAATAAAACAAACAAATCAAGTAATTAGTTGAAAAGGTTTGAAAGTCAAATTTTTGAAAAGATAAGAAGTTAGAAAAAAATTTTGAAATTAAATTTTGAAAAGGATATGATTGAAATTTATTTTGAAAAAGATTTGAAAAAGAAATTAAAAAGATTTGATTTTTAAAATTAAAGTTGATGACTTGACTAACAAGAAACTGGAAGATATGATTCTAGACTTCAAAGATTGAACCTTTCTTTACAAGAAAGTAACAAACTTGAAATTTTTGAACCAAAACATTAATTGTTGGCAAGAATTTTCGAAAATATGAAGTAAAATTAAGAAAAAGATTTATGAAAAATTTGTTTTAAAATTTTCGAAAATCATTAAAAGAAAAATGAAAAAGATTTTGAAGAATTTTAAGAATGAAATTCAAAAATCATAAAAAAATGAAAAAGAATTGATTTTGGAAAAGATTTGAAAAGATAAAGTTTTTAAATTGAAATTTTGACTTGACTAACAAGAAAAAACTAAATTTTAAAAATTTTTGACCAAGTGAACTCAAAATTTCGAAAATTATGAGAAGAATAAGGAAAAGATAATTTTTTGACTTTTGAATTTTTAATGAGGAGAGAGAAAAACAACGAAATGAAACAAAACATAAAAATTTAAGATCAAAACAAATAATGCATGCAAGAACACTTTGAATGTCAAGATGAACACCAAGAACACTTTGAAGATCAAGATGAACATCAAGAACATATTTTTGAAAATTTTTAAGAAAAGAAAGACATGCAAGACACCAAACTTAAAAATTTTTTAATGTTTAGACACCATGAATTCGAAAATGCACAAGAAAAACAAGAAAAGACAATGTCAAGATGAACACCAAGAACACTTTGAAGATCAAGATGAACATCAAGAACATATTTTTGAAAATTTTTAAGAAAAGAAAGACATGCAAGACACCAAACTTAAAAATTTTTTAATGTTTAGACACCATGAATTCGAAAATGCACAAGAAAAACAAGAAAAGACACAAAACAAGAAAATTTAAAGATTAAACAAGGAAAATCATCAAGAGCATCTTGAAGATCAAAGAAGAACACAATGCATGAATTTTTGAAAATCTAAGAAAAATTAAAAACATGCAGTTGACACCAAACTTAAAATTTGACACTTGACTCAAACAAGAAATACAAATTTTTTTTTGGTTTTATTAAATTTTTTTGTATTTTTCGAAAATAAAAATAAAAAGCTTAAACATAAAATAAAATTACCCAATCTAAGCAACAAGATGAACCGTCAGTTGTCCAAACTTGAACAATCCCTGGAAACGGCACCAAATACTTGGTGCACAGAATTGTAATTCACACTTTTCACAACTCCGTTACAACTAACCAGCAAGTGCACTAGGTCATCCATGTAATAAAACCTTACGCGAGTAAGGGTCGATCCCACGGAGATTGCCCGCTTGAAGCAAGCTATGGTCATCCTGTAAATCTTAGTCAGGCAGATTCAATTGGTTATGAGTTTCGATAATTGAAAGATAAATAAAACATAAATTAAAATAAAGATACTTATGTAATTCATAGGTGGAAATTTTAGATAAGCGTTTGGAGATGCTTTGTTGCTTCTGAACCTCTGCTTTCCTATTGTCTTCATCCAATCATGCGTGCTCCCTTCCATAGCAAGCTGTATGATCCTCTCAGTGAAAATGGTCCTGGCTATGGTTTCTGTACGACTAATCAACTGTCGAATTTCACGTCTTGGATGAAAAATAGCAGGCACAGCTACCGCACGGCTAATCATCTGTCGGTTCTCACTTGTGTTGGAATAGGATCTCTCTATCCTTTTGTACACTGTTACTGTGCCCAACATTCGTGAGTTTGAAGCTCGTCACAGTCATCACTTCCCAGATCCTACTCAGAATACCACAGACAAGGTTTAGACTTTCCGGATCTCAGGAATGCTGCCAATTGGTTCTAGCCTATACCACGAAGGTTCTAACCTCACAGACTCGGTCCGTGGATCAGAGACCTAAGAGATAATACTCTGGATATTACCCAATGACTACGTTGAACATCATGTAGACCGCTTGTGGTTGTCAGGCACGCGGATCTTGGCTAAGCGAGTAACAAAGATAGTGGGTGATTGTCACGGATCACCCCTTTATTCTGACTTAACAGAATTAAGTACGAGAGTATATCTTGGAGAAGAAGTAGGCGTGAATTGAAAGAAAAACAATAGTACTTACATTAATTCATGAAGAACAGCAGAGCTCCACACCTTAATCTATGAGGTGTAGAAACTCCACCGTTGGAAAATACATAAGAGAGAAAGTTCTAGGCATGGCCGAATGGCTAGCCTCTCTCAAAGTGATCAAAAGATCAAAAGATGATCCAAAGATATCCCAGTCTAAAGATAAAGATAAAATAGGAAAAAAGTGCTATTTATACTAAACTAGTAACTTATGTTTACAGAAAATAAGTAACTAAGTGCAGATAGTGCAGAAATTCACTTCCGGGGCCCACTTGGTGTGTGCTTGGGCTGAGTATTGAGCTTTACACGTGCATAGGCCTTTTCTAGAGTTAAACATCATCTTGGATGCCAGTTTGGGCGTTTAACTCTCACAATCAAGACAGAAGATACCCAATAGCTACACAATTGAATTGAAAAGAAGAAGAATTTCATTGATTCATTGGAATTACAATAGAGCTCCTCTCCCTAATGAAATTGGGGCTTAGTTCATCATTGCAATAGTACAAAAGAAAAGAAAAGGAAATTGTAGAACATGAAGAATAGAAAATAAAAGTGAAATTGAGTGTAGAGTTTCCGAATCAGGGTCTCTCACTCCCTTAGATCTACTAACTAGCTAGCTCCCTCAAAAGAAGACCTTCCAATGAAATCAAATTTTCCTCTATTTAGACAATTTCCAATTCAGTCATCAAGTACTTGGATTGGGCTTTTTGGCCTTGGTCGAAGCAAGTCAGAATGAGTTCTTAATGGGTACAATGTGCTTCTTCCAGGAAAATGCAGCGTTCTTGAGAGAGCGCAGTGCTCATGCACCCACGCGTACGCGTTCTACGTGCCTGTGCGACCCTTGCCTTTTCGCACATCCATACGTATGTGTAACATACGTGTGCGCATCATTAGTATCTTCAGCCTCTGCCATGCTTGCGCGTAATATATGTGTGCGCGTCCTTGGATAGCGCTCTCTCAATGAGCGTAGCGCTCGCGCCACGAGCGCTCCCCACGCGTACGCATCACTTGCGCGTATGCGTGGATGCCAAATTATCCAATCCACGCTGCCGCTCCATGTACGCATTTGTGCAAACCATAACCATTGTCACACCGACGCGTACGCGTCATGCACGCGTGCACGTCAGTGACCAAATTCAAATTCCAATTTTTGAAAGTATCGCAGGCGCTCGTTCAAAGAGAGCGTAGTGCTCTTGGCCTGAGAACGCTGACCATACCCATGCGTTCGCGTCATGCATGCGGATGCGTGGATCTTTCAAAATGCGTGCCCTACACGTAAGCGTCTTGTACGCGTGCGCGTCGATGGAGAGCGTAACGTTCTTTGAAATAGAGCGTGTCGCCAATGTTCAAGTTGTAGGGGAACGTAGCATTCTCCAAATGAGCACTACATTCTTCTACCCTGCTTCTTTCTCTGCCTTTTCTTTTCCTCTTTTCACCTACCATCAATCAAAACATGTAATCAAAGTCTCACCAAAATTATAAGGTTTTGCATCATTTCATAATAATCAAATAAAATCTTGATAAATCTCATGATAATGCATAAAATAAAAAATGTTTGATTGAATCAAGACAAACATGAAATTCCAATCCAATTACTTACTTATTGTGCAAGAAAGTGTATGAAACCTACTAAAAACAAGCAAAAATGCTAGTAAAACTAGCCTAAGATGACTTGTCATCAGCTCTCTCCACTTCCACATCACTTTGCTCTTTGAAGTATTCATCATAACTTGGAAATATCGAGTTTAGACCGGGCATATGTTTGAGCTTAGTTTGAGCATTCATGTCATACTACAACTTGTCTAGGTGTCTCCCCTCATTAAGAACCCGATATTCATTAAACGTTCTCATCTGGACATTTTGGCGTTGATTGAGTTCTTCAATACACTTTCCTTGTAGATTTGTGTTTCAGCCACCTGTTGGATGGATTGACTCAGATGAGAGTATTGTTCTTTCTGCTGTTCCATGAGTTGCATATACAACTCCCTCTGTTGATCCATCATCTAAGATTGGAATCCCCTTTGTTGGTCCATGTGTTGGAGTTGATGATTTCTTTGTTGCTCTTGATTTTCTATGTATTGTCTGGATAAGCTTTCAATAGCCTCTTGCATCCGACTCATGTCCATGGTGGCTTGTGGTGGGTCTTGCTCTTCTTCAAGTTGCTATTCTTCTTCTTGGTTTCCTTCTTCTTGTGCCTCTTCCATCCTTCTTCTCCTTTGTGGCCTCTGTTGTGGTTGAACAACTGTGATGTTAGTCATTCTTCCCATGCTCATTGGCACACCCGGATTGATCTAGATAGGATTGGCATCCTCCAATGGAACTTTGGCCTTTATGCACAGGCGAATGATGGTGCTTGGGTAGTGGAGCCAAGAGTCCTGGGAGGTCTTTTCAGAGATCTTTTGGATATCTTTGGCGATGAGCTCATGCACCTTGATCTCCCCTCCGACCATAATACAATGTACCATAGTTGCTCTCTTAATGTTAACCTCCGAAGTGTTTGTAGTGCCCAAGATGGATCTCCTTATAAGCTCATACCATCCCTTGGCCTCTCACCTCTCTTGAGATACTTTGGTGCTCCATTAGCATGTCTCACCCAGTCTATTCTGACTCCGCAAATATCACTCGAAATTTCATCACACTCCGGGTCACCATTCATTCTCTCATGATAGCTAGGCTTGTCAAAACGCGTTGCCTTTAGCCCGAGAACCTTCATAATGCTTTTTGAGCTAAAGTCCACCTCCACACCTCTAACATAGCTTTTATAGGTGGGTTCCATGCGTGTATTAATTTGTACGGCGTTGGCATAGAACTCTTTTACAATATTGGCATTGATTCGGGTGATGGGATTAGTGAGGACTTGCCATCTCCTTTTTGTAATCTTCTCCTCTATCTCTGGTCATTCATTCTCGGAGAGTTGGAAGGGTATCTCTTTCAGTATCTTCTTGGGGCTCATCCAATTGTATTATCTCTGATGAAAGAACTCTTTGAATCTCCATTTGTCATAGTGGATTTCTTCCTCCTCAACCGGTTCCTTTCCTCTCATTCTCTTGAAAGTTGATGAAGTTGCCATGTTTATCTTAGAGATAGCCGAATAGAAGGTGTAAGATGACGAGAATAGATTGCTAGTGTGGCTTGGAGGTGAAGCATAGTGTATGGCTAATTAAAGCAAGAAGTAGCATGCACAAGGGTAGAGCATGGTCTTGGTTTAAAATAAAGAAGGGTTGCAAGAAATGAACTATGGGACTTGAGTTATGAAACTCGGTTATCATGGGTCCCTTTTATAGCAATACTTACTAAGAAATGATGGGTGATGATGCATTTGTGATGGTTGAAAGAGACAGTGTGCATGTAGTATGGAGTAGGGACAAGGATTGTCTCTTCATTGGGGGTAGGTTTGGTCATTAAAGAAGGGTACACCTAACCACCCAATGTGTAGCATTTTTCTTCCCAATGAGCTTTTCCAAGGACATGTGACTTCCCTTTTCAGCACTAAGATAGTTGTGCCACTTCCTTGACTTGTCTTCTCCATCAATCTCTTTTTCATGTATCTATTCACCAAAACAAGACAAAAGCATAAGCACTTTACACTTGGCGCAAAAGTAATAAAGGTGGTGATAAACCATTATTTTATGAATTATATTGTGTTTAATTGAGTGGTTTTATCAAGTCTTCACCCACTTATTCATATAATTTGCATGTATTTATAATTCCTTCCTGAAAATGTTCCATGATTGAAAAACTTGCTTCCTAAAGACCTTTTAATTGTATATTTTTATTTTTCTTTGTACCATTCGATGCCGTGATCTGTGTGTTAAGTGTTTCAGGCTTCATAAGGCAGGAATGGCGTAAGGAATGAAGAGGAAGCTTGCAAAAATGAAAGGAACACAAGGAATTGAGGAGATGACCAGCGAGAAGTGACATGGGTGAATGGCTCACACGACCGCACGAAATGGAAGAAATCACAGTGACGCGCTCGCATGCCTGACGCGACCGCGTGGATTGGAAGTTGCACGAGTGACGCGAATGCGTGGACAACGCGCACGCGTGGCACGGGAAATGCTGAGTGACACGAACGCATGGACGACACGGTCGCGTGACGTGCACGATCTGCAGAATTACAGAAGTCGCTGGCATAGATTCTGGGCCACGTTTCAACCCAGTTTTTGGCCCAGAAACAAAGAATAGAGCCAGGGAACATGCAGAGACAAAAGGAATGATTCATTCCGCATAATTTTCCAGTTTTTCAAATCTGATTTTACTCCTCCCCTAGGTTTCTCTCTTTTGACATTCATAATTTAAGATTTGAAGATTTTTGGCTTTGGCTTTTGAGAAAAGTCTACCTCCAGAACCGGTCATTATAGTTTGTTATTTACTTTTCACTTACTCTTCCATATTCTTAATCTGTCCAGAGTTGATATTGGATTATTTTCAGAGTTTATTAATACAAAACTATTTTTACTTTTAATTAATCTCTTTCATTATTGTTTATTATATCTCTTTTTATTCTCCCCATTGATTTTGTGAAGTCTACATTTATGATGATGGAGTAGTTCCCCAACTTGATTGGGAGTTGATTAAAAGGAGAACCTTGAGTTGGAATACTCAAGAGTTCAATTGTAATTGGTTCATTGTTGGTTGGCTTGTTAGTCACTAACTTTAATCCTTCCCAAGGCAGAGGATTAGGACTTGTGAATAGAAGTTGACTTTTAATTTGACTTTCCTTCATTCGTTTAGGGTTAACTAAATAAAAACAATAACTAATTATTAATTGATCTTGACGAAATTCCAACAAGGATAGAACTTCCGATTAATCTTCTCCCGGTCAAGATTTTATTTAAATCATATAAATTTTCTAATTTAATTTTCTGTTCATCAAACTCAAAAACCCATTTAGAAAATCTCTGATTGATAAAATAGTACATTTTTCTGCAACTCGTTGAGAGACGACCTGAGACTCATACTCCCAGTATTTTAATTCTGAAATTGTGACAACTCTTTTCTAAATTGACAAGTGGATTTTCGCCGGTTAAGAACTGTACTCACAACGCCATTTTTCTAAATAATTCTTAATCTACCAATTTCCACTCACATCAATTTTTGGCGCCGTTGCTGGGGAGTTGCAACAGTGTGCTAATTTATTGATTGGAATTTATTTAATTGCATTTTTCTTTTTATTTTGCTACAATGAGCTGCATGTTTCTTTCATTGAATGACGCGTTCACTTCCTGATCCAAGCTTGCCAGTATTTGACCCCTGAGATTGAAAGAACTATTTCACATATAAGGCAAGCTCGGCGTTGGCTAGTCCTCTCTGAGGACGAATCTGAAACTTCATTTAAGAAAGAAACAAGCTCCCTTTCTACTGATTCAGTTGATTTACGTGCAGGTGACATGGCAGCACCTAGGAGAGTCACTATCCAGGAGGCTGGAGCCCCTGATTTTACACTGCAGCCGTACCAGGCGCACCACCCAGCGGTGGCTGTGGACTTTGAAATAAAGACTGCACTACTCAACTTGATGCCCAAGTTTCATGGCTTACCTGCTCAAGAGCCTATGAAGCACCTTAGGGATTTTCAGATAGCTTGTTCAACTGTTAAGCGTGATGGTACTGATGAAACTTCTATCCTGTTAAAAGCCTTCCCATTCTCTCTTGAGGGAAAGGTAAGAGAGTGGTACTACACTCAAGCCAGAGCAACTGTTTCTAACTGGGATACGCTTAGAAGAGAATTTTTGGAGAAATTCTTTCCAGCTGAGGTTACCGATAAACTGAGGAAAGACATTTCCATGATCGTTCAGGATGAATCTGAGACTCTCTACGAATATTGGGAGCGCTTCAATAATCTTCTGGAAGCACGTCCCCACCATATGATTGACAAGATAGTGTTGCTCGGCTACTTTACACAGGGCATGAAATCTCAAGATAAGACCACATTGGAAGGTGCTAGCAATGGGTCTATGAAAAAGTACAAGACCACTGATGAGGCATATCAATTGATCAGCGACTTAGCTGAATCTACTAGGAATCACAGGCAGAAACAAAGTCAGTCAAGAGCTGTTGTAGAGGTATCCTCTAGTAAAGAGACTACTGCTCTAACCCAGAGTATATGCGAAATGACCAACTTACTGAAGCAGATGAATTTGTGTCAACAACAAGCTCAACCTTCTCCGCCACAACAAAGCCAACAGTTGGTTCCACAAAGAGTATGCGGGATCTGTGCCAATTACAGTCATTATACTGATGAATGTCCGCAACTCCAACAGGAAGACAACACTGTGGCAGCCACTCATAACTTCTATGACCGCCCCAATCAAGGGTACAATCAAGGTGGCGGCTACAACCATGGATGGCAGGATAATTCCAACCAAGGTTGGAGAGATAATTCTAACCAAGGATGGAGGGACAATCATAACAGAGGAGGCAGTGATAACAATGAAAACTAGAGGTGGAATAACAATAACAACTTCAGGCAGCAGAATCAGAATCAGGCCTACAGAGTACCTCATCTAAGACAGCCTCAAGCATCTCAGCAGACCCCTCAGATTACTTATCCCTCTTCATCTTCTAATGATGAGTTACTACAATCTATTGATCAGAGATAGCAGGCCATGGAAAATAACTTTACTTATACTCTAAATGGTCTGAACTCTACCTTGCAAGCCCTTGTCTCACAGATTGGATCACTGAATAACTCTAACAACCAGTCTTCAAGCTCTGGTGGACTCCCCTCTCAACCATTACCCAACCCCAAGGGTGGCATCAATGCCATTACCTTGAGATCTAGAACCATACTACAAAAGAGGAATCCAGAGGGACCAAGCCCGATAGAACAAGCCCCAGCTGCGGATACAGTTGAGGTAGAAGATGTTGAATAAAAAGATGAAACACAAGGCATGGCTGAAGCAGAAGCAGCCTAACCAAGGAATGCAGAACCCCAGCAAGCTGAAGCTATAAAAGACGCCACTCCTATTCCATTTCCACACCTTGCTAAGAAGCCCAGAAAGTAGATGGAACTTGATCCCAAAATGGTAGAGATCTTCAAAAAGGTTGAGGTAATTGTTTCCCTTTTTGATATTATTCAGCAAGTACCTAAATACGTAAAGTTTCTAAAAGAATTGTGCATACATAAAGAAAAAATTAATGAAATAGAAACTATTCCTTTGGGTAGTTCTATATCTACTTTAATGGGAAATATACCTGAAAAATATAGTGACCCAGGCCCATGCATGGTTAACTGTACCATTGGAGGTGTGATATTTTCTGACTGTATGTGTGATTTAGGAGCATGCGTGAGTATTATGCCCTTGTCTATATATAATGCTTTAAGGTTCCCTCCCTTAAAAAGGTTGGCAGCTCGTTTTGTGTTAGCAGATAAAAGCATTATCACAGTGGTTGGAATTGCTGAAGATGTATTAGTGAGCATTAAGGGGCTTACATTTTCCATTGACTTCTATATCCTGGAGATGCCCCAAAATGACTCAGGAAGACCTTCGTCAATCCTGCTTGGAAGATCATTTTTGAAGACTTCAAAATTCAAGCTGGATGCCTTTTTGGGAACCTATTCCTTTGAGGTAGATGGCAGAATAGTGAGCTTTAATCTGGATGAAGCTATGAAGCACCCGCCAGAAGATCACTGATAAACCACTATTTTATGATAAATCTTATACTTAAATTGAATGATTTATCAACTCTTCACCTACTTATTCATATGAATTTGCATGATTTTACAATCCCTTCCTTAGGATATGATATATGAGAAAACATGTTTCCTATGCTTTAAAATTATCAAATTTAATTATCCTTTATTACCATTCGATGCCGTGATTTATGTGTTCAGTACTTTCAGGATTTATAGGGCAGGAATGACTTAAAGGATGGAAAGGAAACATACGAAAATGGAAGGAAATCACAAGTTGGAATCCTTGGAAGAAACTGGCAGTGACGCGTCCGCATGGACGACGCGAACACGTGGTTCACGCAAAAGAGAATCGACGCTAGCGCATGGATGAGACGAACGCGTGACCTGCAAAACACAACTGACGCGGGCGCATGACTGACGCAACCACATGGAAAAGCAGCACTCCAGATGACACGACCGCGTGACCCACGCAGACGCGTGACGTGCGCGATCTGCAGAATGTGCAGAAGTCGTCCTCAGCAATTTCTGGGCCCCTTTTGGCCCAGATCCAAGCCCAGAGAACACAGATTGAAGGATTATAAATGGAGGAATCCATCCATTCATGAAGCATATAGAGAACACTGGATACATCAGACAACAGACTTTCGATAATTTAGATGTAGTTTTTAGAGAGAGAGGTTCTCTCCTCTCTCTTAGGATTAGGATTTAGAGTTTCTCTTAGGATAGGATTATCTCAACTTCATACCAGGTTCAATATTCCTTTATTTTAACTTTTCTTATTTTGTTAATTATATACGTTGCCAAATTGGCTTATGGACCATTCATGTTATGATTTTCTTAATTAATACACATTGAGGTATTTTAGACTTATGATTGCTTTTCCTTATTTATAATTTAGATTATTTACTATTGGCTTTGGTTGATTAATTGGTGACTCTTGAGTTGTCAAACTCATCGTGATTGATAATTTTTATTCTTACTGATTAATTTAGATTCCTATAACTCTAGTCTTTCCTTAAGGAGTTGACTAGGACTTTAGGTGTTGAATTAATTTGTCCACTTGACTGACCTTCATAGTTAGAGGTTGACTTAGTGGGAGCAAAAGTATAATTCTCATCACAATTGATAAGGATAACTAGGATAGGACTTCCCGTTTTCATGCCTTGCCAAGAGTTTTTCTTAGTTATTAATTTATTAATTCCTACAATTTATTTCTCTTATTTAAAACCTTTTCAAAACCCAAAATATTGTTTTTTTCATAACCAATAATAAAACACACCTCCCTGCAATTCCTTGAGAAGACAACTCGAGGTTTGAATACTTCGGTTTATAAATTTTATTGGGTTTGTTACTCGTGACAACCAAAACGTTTGTAAGAAAGGTTGATTGCTTGGCTTAGAAACTATACTTGCAACGAGAATTTATTATAAATTCTAAACCATCAATCTTCAGTTCTTCAATCACTCCATATTCCAATGTGACATCATTGACGAAATCATAGCAGCAACTCACCAGGAAGACATGGAAGAGAATCACATAGAGCCAGACCCAAGTGTGGGGACACCCTCTGAACATACTGAAGATTCATTACCATTTTCACCAGCCCCAGATAATCCAGAACCAAACCATGAGCGGAAAATAGAATTAAAGCCTCTTCCTCCACACATCAAGTATGCATACCTTGAGGACAATCAGAAGTTCCCAGTTATTATTGCAAGGGAGCTCACTTCTCAACAAGCAGAACAACTACTTAGTGTATTGAGGACGCATAAGAAAGCAATTAGATGGAGATTGGCAGATATAGTAGGTATCAGCCCTCAAGTTTGTGAACATAGGATATTCTTAGAAGAAGGAGCAAAGCCTGTCCGTCAACCTCAGAGAAGATTGAATCCCACCATCCTAGAAGTTGTTAAGAAGGAAGTAACCAGACTACTTGAAACAGATATCATTTACCCCATTTCAGATAGCGAATGGGTCAGTCCAGTACAAGTGGTGCCCAAGATGTCTGGAGTCACAACAATAAGGAATGAGCAAGGAGAACTGCTGACAACTGGTGCACGAATTTGTGATCACTACTTTGTCCATATTCAAATAATCCCCGGTAATGGCTCCAAAGACTTGGTGCTCAATACCATGGCATTACACAACTTCGCACAACTAACCAGCAAGTGCACTGGGTCGTCCAAGTAATACCTTACGTGAGTAAGGGTCGATCCCACGGAGATTGTTGCTATGAAGCAAGCTATGGTTACCTTGTAAATCTCAGTCAGGCAGACTCAAATGGGTATAGTGATAAACGAATAAAGCATAAAGATAAAGATAGAGATACTTATGTATATCATTGGTGAGAGCTTCAGATAAGCGCATGAAGATGCCTTCCCTTCCGTCTCTCTGCTTTCCTACTGTCTTCATCCAATCCTTCTTACTCCTTTCCATGGCAAGCTCATGTAGGGTTTCACCGTTGTCAATGGCTACCTCCCATCCTCTCAGTGAAAACGATTGCATATGCTCTGTCACAGCATAGCGGAATTCAGCTGTCGGTTCTCGGTCAGGCCGGAATAAAATCCATTGATCCTTTTGCGTCTGTCACTAACGCCCCGCCTGCTAGGAGTTTGAAGCACGTCACAGTCATTCAATCATTGAATCCTACTCAGAATACCACAGACAAGGTTAGACCTTCCGGATTCTCTTGAATGCCGCCATCAGTTCTTGCCTATACCACGAAGACTCCGGTTAAAGAATCCAAGAGATATTCACTAGAGCTTTGATTGCTTGTAGAACAAGAGTGGTTGTCAGTCACTTTGTTCATGAGTGAGAATGATGATGAGCGTCACGGATCATCACCTTCAT
Organism: Arachis stenosperma; assembly: GCF_014773155.1. Taxonomy (NCBI): domain Eukaryota; kingdom Viridiplantae; phylum Streptophyta; class Magnoliopsida; order Fabales; family Fabaceae; genus Arachis; species Arachis stenosperma. The sequence goes on along the minus strand of NC_080385.1, from coordinate 82,985,721 downwards.
CAAGTTGAAGAAGAAGTGATATCTTGGACAAAGAACAAGCGGAATTGAATAGAAGAATAATAGTAATTGCATTAATACTCGAGGTACAGCAGAGCTCCACACCTTAATCTATGGTGTGTAGAAACTCCACCGTTGAAAATACATAAGAACAAAGTCTAGGCATGGCCGAATGGCCAGCCTCCCAAAGAGGATTCAATCATAAAAACATGATCAAAAGATCTCCGATTGAAAGATCTCTGATTGAAAGATCCCCAAATACAATAGTAAAAGGTCCTACTTATAGAAAACTAGTAGCCTAAGGTGTACAAAGATGGGTAAATGACATAAAAATCCACTTCCGGGCCCACTTGGTGTGTGCTTGGGCTGAGCAAATGAAGCATTTTCGTGTAGAGACTCTCCTTGGAGTTAAACGCCAGCTTTTATGCCAGTTTGGGCGTTTAACTCCCATTTAGGTGCCAGTTCCGGCGTTTAACGCTGGAATTCCTGAGGGTGACTTTGAACGCCGGTTTGGGCCATCAAATCTTGGGCAAAGTATGGACTATCATATATTGATGGAAAGCCCAGGATGTCTACTTTCCAACGCCGTTGAGAGCGCCCCAATTGGGCTTCTGTAGCTCCAGAAAATCCACTTCGAGTGCAGGGAGGTCAGAATCCAACAGCATCTGCGGTCCTTTTGAGTCTCTGGATCAGATTTTTGCTCAGATCCCTCAATTTCAGCCAGAAAATACCTGAAATCACAGAAAAACACACAAACTCATAGTAAAGTCCAGAAAAGTGAATTTTAACTAAAAACTAATAAAAATATACTAAAAACTAACTAGATCATACTAAAAACATACTAAAAACAATGCCAAAAAGTGTACAAATTATCTGCTCATCACAACACCAAACTTAAATTGTTGCTTGTCCCCAAGCAACTGAAGATCAAATAAGATAAAAAGAAGAGAATATGCAATGAACTCCAAAAACATCTATGAAGATCAGTATTAATTAGATGAGCGGGGCTTTTAGCTTTTTGCCTCTGAATAGTTTTGGCATCTCACTCTATCCTTTGGAATTCAGAATGATTGGCTTCTTTAGGAACTCAGAATCCAGATAGTGTTATTGATTCTCCTAGTTAAGTATGATGATTCTTGAACACAGCTACTTTATGAGTCTTGGCCATGGCCCAAAGCACTCTGTCTTCCAGTATTACCCACCGGATACATACATGCCACAGACACATAATTGGGTGAACCTTTTTAGATTGTGACTCAGCTTTGCTAGAGTCCCCAACTAGAGGTGTCCAGGGTTCTTAAGCACACTCTTATTGCCTTGGATCACAACTTTATTTCTTTCTTTTTCTTTCTCTTTTTTTTTTTTTTCGTTTGCTTCCTCCTTTTTTTTTTCGTTTTCTTCTTTTTTTTTTGTATTCACTGCTTTTTCTTGCTTCAAGAATCATTTTTATGATTTTTCAGATCCTCAGTAACATGTCTCCTTTTTCATCATTCTTTCAAGAGCCAACATTCATGAACCACAAATTCAAAAGACATATGCACTGTTTAAGCATACATTCAGAAGACAAAAGTGTTGCCACCACTTCAAAAATAATTAAACTGTTATAAAATTTAAAATTCATGCAATTCTTCTCCTTTTCAATTAAGAACATTGTTAATTTAAGAAAGGTGATGGATTCATAGGACATTCATAACTTTAAGGCATAGACACTAAGACACTAATGATCATAAGACACAAACATGGATAAACATAAAGCACAATTTTCGAAAAACAAGAAAACATAGAACAAGGAGATTAAAGAACGGGTCCACCTTAGTGATGGCGGCTTGTTCTTCCTCTTGAAGGTCTTATGGAGTGCTTGAGCTCCTCAATGTCTCTTCCTTGTCTTTGTTGTTCCTCTCTCATGATTCTTTGATCTTCTCTAATTTCATGGAGGAGAATGGAGTGTTCTTGGTGCTCCACCCTTAGTTGTCCCATGTTGGAACTCAATTCTCCTAGGGAGGTGTTTAGTTGCTCCCAACAGTCTTGTGGAGGAAAGTGCATCCCTTGAGGTATCTCAGGGATCTCATGATGAGAGGGGTCTCTTGTGTGCTCCATCCTTTTCTTGGTGATGGGCTTGTCCTCATCAATGGGGGTATCTCCTTCTATGTCAACTCCAACTGAATAACAGAGGTGACAAATGAGATGAGGAAAGGCTAGCCTTGCCAAGGTGGAAGACTTGTTCGCCACTTTATAGAGTTCTTGGGCTATAACCTCATGAACTTCCACTTCTTCTCCAATCATGATGCTATGAATCATGATGGCCCGGTCTAGAGTAACTTCGGACCGGTTGCTAGTGGGAATGATTGAGCGTTGGATAAACTCCAACCATCCTCTAGCTACGGGCTTGAGGTCATGCCTTCTCAGTTGAACCGGCTTGCCTCTTGAATCTCTCTTCCATTGTGCGCCCTCTTCACATATGACTGTGAGGACTTGGTCCAACCTTTGATCAAAGTTGACCCTTCTAGTGTAAGGATGTTCATCTCCTTGCATCATGGGCAAGTTGAATGCTAACCTTACATTTTCCGGACTAAAATCCAAGTATTTCCCCCGAACCATAGTAAGATAATTCTTTGGATCCGGGTTCGCACTTTGATCATGGTTCTTGGTGATCCATGCATTGGCATAGAACTCTTGAACCATCAAGATTCTGACTTGTTGAATGGGGTTGGTAAGCACTTCCCAACCTCTTCTTCGGATCTCATGGCGGATCTCCGGATATTCACCCTTTTTGAGTAAAAAGGGGACCTCGGGGATCACCTTCTTCAAGGCCACAACATCATAGAAGTGGTCTTGATGCACCCTTGAAATGAATCTATCCATCTCCCATGACTCGGAGGTGGAAGCTTTTGCCTTCCCTTTCCTCTTTCTAGAGGTTTCTCCGGCCTTGGATGCCATAAATGGTTATGGAAAAACGAAAAAGCAACGCTTTTACCACACCAAACTTAAAGGTTTGCTCGTCCTCGAGCAAAAGAAGGAAGAAGAGAGTAGAAGAAGAAGAAATGAGGAAGAAGGGAATGGCTTAGTGTATTCGGCCAAAGAGGGGGAGATGGGGTTCGGCCATTATGGGTGGGTTTGGGAGAGAAAGTGATTTGAATTTGAAGGGTGAGGTTGGTGGGGTTTTATGAAGGATGGATGTGAGTGGTGAAGAGAAAGATGGGATTTGATAGGTGAGGGGGTTTTGGGGAAGAGGTATTGAGGTGATTGGTGAATGGGGGAAGAAGAGAGAGAGTGGTGGTGGGGTAGGTGGGGATCCTGTGGGGTCCACAGATCCTGTGGTGTCAAGGAAAAGTCATCCCTGCACCAATTGGCACTCAAAATCACGTTTTGAGGCATTTCTGGCGTTAAACGACGGGCTGGTGCCCATTCCTGGCGTTTAACGCCAGGTTCTTGCCCTTTTCTGGCGTTTAACGCCAGTCTGGTGCCCCTTTCTGGCGTTAAACGCCCAGAATGGTGCCAGACTGGGCGTTAAACGCCCAACTGCTAGCCTTACTGGCGTTTAAACGCCAGTGAATTCTTCCTCCAGGGTGTGCTGTTTTTCTTCCTGTTTTTCATTCTGTTTTTGCTTTTTCAATGGATTTTGTGACTTCTTATGATCATCAACCTACAAAAAACATAAAATAACAAAAGAAAATATATAAAATATAATCATTGGGTTGCCTCCCAACAAGCGCTTCTTTAATGTCAGTAGCTTGACAGAGGGCTCTCATGGAGCCTCACAGGTACTCAGAGCAATGTTGGAACCTCCCAACACCAAACTTAGAGTTTGGTTGTGGCCTCCCAACACCAAACTTAGAGTTTGACTGTGGGGGCTCTGTTTGTCTCTGATTTGAGAGAAGCTCTTCATGCTTCTTCTCCATGATGACAGAGGGATATCCTTGAGCCTTAAACACTAAGGATTCTTCATTCACTTGAATGATCAGTTCACCTCCATCAACATCAATCACAGCCTTTGCTGTGGCTAGGAAGGGTCTGCCAAGGATGATGGATTTATCCATGCACTTCCCAGTCTCTAGGACTATGAAATCAGTAGGGATGTAATGGTCTTCAACTCTTACCAAAACATTCTCTACAAGTCCATGAGCTTGTTTTCTTGAGTTGTCTGCCATCTCTAGTGAGATTCTTGCAGCTTGTACCTCAAAGATCCCTAGCTTCTCCATTACAGAGAGAGGCATGAGGTTTACACTTGACCCTAAGTCACACAGAGCCTTCTTGAAGGTCATGGTGCCTATGGTACAAGGTATTGAAAACTTCCCAGGATCTTGTTTCTTTTGAGGTAATTTCTGCCTAGACAAGTCATCCAGTTCTTTGGTGAGCAAAGGGGGTTCATCCTCCCAAGTCTCATTTCCAAATAACTTGTCATTTAGCTTCATGATTGCTCCAAGGTATTTAGCAACTTGCTCTTCAGTGACATACTCATCCTCTTCAGAGGAAGAATACTCATCAGAGCTCATGAAAGGCAGAAGTAAGTCCAATGGAATCTCTATGGTCTCATTTTGAGCCTCAGATTCCCATGGTTCCTCATGGGGAACTCTTTGGAGGCTAGTGCACGCCCATTGAGGCCTTCCTCAGTGGCGTTCACTTCCTCTTCTTCCTCTCCAAATTCGGCCATGTTGATGGCCTTGCACTCTCCTTTTGGATTTTCTTCTGTATTGCTTGGAAGAGTACTTGGAGGGAGTTCAGTAATTTTCTTACTCAGCTGTCCCACTTGTGCCTCCAAATTCCTAATGGAGGACCTTGTTTCAGTCATGAAACTTTGAGTGGTTTTGATTAGATCAGAGACCATGGTTGCTAAGTCAGAGGGGTTCTGCTTAGAGTTCTCTGTCTGTTGCTGAGAAGATGATGGAAAAGGCTTGCCATTGCTAAACCTGTTTCTTCCACCATTGTTGTTATTGAAACCTTGTTGAGGTTTCTCTTGATTCTTCCATGAGAAATTTGGGTGATTTCTCCATGAAGAATTATAGGTGTTTCCATAGGGTTCCCCTAGGTAATTCACCTCTTCCATTGAAGGGTTCTCAGGATCATAAGCTTCTTCCTCAGATGAAGCATCCTTAGTACTGCCAGGTGCATTTTGCATTCCAGACAGACTTTGAGAAATCAAATTGACTTGTTGAGTCAATATCTTGTTCTGAACTAGTATGGCATTCAGAGCATCAATCTCAAGAACTCCTTTCTTCTGACCAGTCCCATGGTTCACAGGATTCCTTTCAGAAGTGTACATGAATTGGTTATTTGCAACCATTTCAATGAGTTCCTGAGCCTCTGTAGGCGTCTTCTTCAGATGAAGAGATCCTCCAGCAGAGCTATCCAAGGACATCTTGGATAATTCAGAGAGACCATCATAGAAAATACCTATGATGCTCCATTCAGAAAGCATGTCTGAGGGACATTTTCTGATTAATTGTTTGTATCTTTCCCAAGCTTCAAAGAGGGATTCTCCATCATTCTGTCTGAAGGTTTGGACATCCACTCTAAGCTTACTCCATTTTTGAGGTGGAAAGAACTTTGCCAAGAAGGCATTGACTAGCTTTTCCCAAGAGTCCAGGCTTTCTTTAGGTTGAGAGTCCAACCATATTCTAGCTCTGTCTCTTATAGCAAAAGGGAATAGCATCAGTCTGTAGACCTCAGGGTCAACCCCATTAGTCTTGACTGTGTCATAGATTTGCAAGAATTCAGCTAAGAACTGATGAGGATCTTCCATTGGAAGTCCATGGAACTTGCAATTCTGTTGCATTAGAGAAACTAATTGAGGCTTAAGCTCAAAGTTGTTTGCTCCAATGGCAGGGATAGAGATGCTTCTCCCATAGAAGTCGGGAGTAGGTGCAGTAAAGTCACCCAGCACCTTCCTTGCATTGTTGGCATTGTTGTTGTTTTCGGCTGCCATGGGTTCTTTTTCTTTGAAGAATTCGGTTAGGTCCTCTACAGAGAGTTGTGCCTTAGCTTCTCTTAGCTTTCACTTCAAGGTCCTTTCAGGTTCAGGGTCAGCTTCAACAAGAATGCCTTTGTCTCTGATCCTGCTCATATGAAAGAGAAGAGAACAAGAAAATGTGGAATCCTCTATGTCACAGTTATAGAGATTCCTTGAGGTGTCAGAGGAAACGAAAAATAGAAGAAGGAAGTAGAAGAATTCGAACTTGATTAGATAAAGTTCGAGTTGTGCATTAAGAAGGAGTAGTACTCCATAAATAGAAGGATGTGGGAGGAAGGAAGAGAATTTTCGAAAATTAATTAAAAAGATGTCAAAAACATTTTAAAAATTGATTGATAATTTTCGAAAATTCAAAGTGGAAAAGAAATCAAGTGATTTTTGAAAAAGATTTTGAAATTAGAAATTAAAAAGATTTGATTGAAAACTTATTTTGAAAAAGATGTGATTAAAAAGATATGATTGAAAAGATTTGATTTGAAAACAATTTTAAAAGATATGTTTTGAAAACAATTTTTAAAAGATTTGATTTTGAAAATTAATGACTTGCCTAACAAGAAAAGATATGATTCAAACATTAAACCTTTCTCAACAGAAAAGGCAATATACTTGAAATGTTCAATCAAATCATTAATTGTTAGTAAGTATCTTTGAAAAAGGAAAGAAATTGATTTTGAAAACATTTGATTGAAAAGATTTGATTTGAAAAAGATTTGATTTTGAAAAACTTTGAAAACTTGAAAAAAAATTGATTTGAAAAACAAAATCTTCCCCCTTGTGCCATCCTGGCGTTAAATGCCCAGAATGGTATCCATTCTGGCGTTTAACGCCCAAAATGCACCCTTTTTGGGCGTTAAACGCCCAACCAGGTACCCTGGCTGGCGTTTAAACGCCAGTCTGTCCTTCTTCACTGGGCGTTTTGAACGCCCAGCTTTTTCTGTATAATTCCTCTGCAGTATGTTCTGAATCTTCAATTCTTTGTATTATTGACTTGAAAAGACACAAATTAAAAATATTTTTGGATTTTTAATAGTCAAAATGCAACAAGAAACAAATAACAATGCATGCAAGACACCAAACTTAGCAGTTTGTATACTACTGACACTATATGAGACACATAAACACTCAAGTCAAAAGAATTCAAAGATTAGAGTAAGAAATCATCAAGAATTACTTGAAGATCCTTAAGACACATGAATGAATACATGAATACATGCAATTGACACCATACTTAAGATGAGACTCTAGACTCAAACAAGAAATATTTTTGGATTTTATGATTTTGTAAATTTTTTTGTGCTTTTCGAAAATTAAGTGAAAAAAGATATCAAAATTCTTAATGAGAATTCCAGGAATCAGTGCAATGCTAGTCTAAGACTCCGGTCCAGGAATTAGACATGGCTTCACAGCCAGCCAAGCTTTCAAAGAAAGCTTCGGTCCAAAACACTAGACATGGCCAATGGCCAGCCAAGCCTTAGCAGATCATTGCTCCAATAGCAAGATTGATAGAGATCAACAAGCTATTGTGATGATTAGTTGAAACCTCGGTCCAATAAGATTAGACATGGCTTCTCAGCCAGCCAGATTTCAACAAATCATCATGAAACTCTAGAATTCATCTTCAAGAATTTCGAAAAAAAATAAATACCTAATCTAAGCAACAAGATGAACCGTCAGTTGTCCATACACGAACAATCCCCGGCAACGGCGCCAAAAACTTGGTGTTGTTGCCGGGTCAAAACATGGCACTGTTATTGCAGGGAACAAATGCGAAACCGTAGTTAGGACATTTAATTCCCCGGCAACGGCGCCAAAAACTTGGTGCACGAATTTGTGATCACTACTTTGTCCATATTCAAATAATCCCCGGTAATGGCTCCAAAGACTTGGTGCTCAATTCCATGGCATTACACAACTTCGCACAACTAACCAGCAAGTGCACTGGGTCGTCCAAGTAATACCTTACGTGAGTAAGGGTCGATCCCACGGAGATTGTTGCTATGAAGCAAGCTATGGTCACCTTGTAAATCTCAGTCAGGCAGACTCAAATGGGTATAGTGATAAACGAATAAAGCATAAAGATAAAGATAGAGATACTTATGTATATCATTGGTGAGAGCTTCAGATAAGCGCATGAAGATGCCTTCCCTTCCGTCTCTCTGCTTTCCTACTGTCTTCATCCAATCCTTCTTACTCCTTTCCATGGCAAGCTCATGTAGGGTTTCACCGTTGTCAATGGCTACCTCCCATCCTCTCAGTGAAAACGATTGCATATGCTCTGTCACAGCACAGCGGAATTCAGCTGTCGGTTCTCGGTCAGGCCGGAATAAAATCCATTGATCCTTTTGCGTCTGTCACTAACGCCCTGCCTGCTAGGAGTTTGAAGCACGTCACAGTCATTCAATCATTGAATCCTACTCAGAATACCACAGACAAGGTTAGACCTTCCGGTTTCTCTTGAATGCCGCCATCAGTTCTTGCCTATACCACGAAGACTCCGGTTAAAGAATCCAAGAGATATTCACTAGAGCTTTGATTGCTTGTAGAACAAGAGTGGTTGTCAGTCACTTTGTTCATGAGTGAGAATGATGATGAGCGTCACGGATCATCACCTTCATCAAGTTGAAGAACAAGTGATATCTTGGACAAAGAACAAGCGGAATTGAATAGAAGAACAATAGTAATTGCATTAATACTCGAGGTACAGCAGAGCTCCACACCTTAATCTATGGTGTGTAGAAACTCCACCGTTGAAAATACATAAGAACAAAGTCTAGGCATGGCCGAATGGCCAGCCTCCCAAAGAGGGTTCAATCATAAAAACATGATCAAAAGATCTCCGATTGAAAGATCTCTGATTGAAAGATCCCCAAATACAATAGTAAAAGGTCCTACTTATAGAAAACTAGTAGCCTAAGGTGTACAAAGATGGGTAAATGACATAAAAATCCACTTCCGGGCCCACTTGGTGTGTGCTTGGGCTGAGCAAATGAAGCATTTTCGTGTAGAGACTCTCCTTGGAGTTAAACGCCAGCTTTTATGCCAGTTTGGGCGTTTAACTCCCATTTAGGTGCCAGTTCCGGCGTTTAACGCTGGAATTCCTGAGGGTGACTTTGAACACCGGTTTGGGCCATCAAATCTTGGGCAAAGTATGGACTATCATATATTGCTGGAAAGCCCAGGATGTCTACTTTCCAACGCCGTTGAGAGCGCCCCAATTGGGCTTCTGTAGCTCCAGAAAATCCACTTCGAGTGCAGGGAGGTCAGAATCCAACAGCATCTGCGGTCCTTTTGAGTCTCTGGATCAGATTTTTGCTCAGATCCCTCAATTTCAGCCAGAAAATACCTGAAATCATAGAAAAACACACAAACTCATAGTAAAGTCCAGAAAAGTGAATTTTAACTAAAAAATAATAAAAATATACTAAAAACTAACTAGATCATACTAAAAACATACTAAAAACAATGCCAAAAAGTGTACAAATTATCCGCTCATCAACAACCAGAGTGCAGAATGTATAGAGAGTTTGCATTGACTATAGGCGTCTCAACCAAGCCACTCGCAAGGATCATTATCCCTTGCCATTCATTGATCAGATGCTTGATCGCCTGTCAGGTAAATCTCACTACTGCTTTCTAGATGGTTATACAAGTTATTTTCAAATCCATATAGCTCCTGAAGATCAGGAAAAGACTACTTTTACATGTCCTTTTGGGACTTATGCTTATAAAAGAATTCCCTTTGGCTTATGCAATGCACCAGCTACTTTCCAAAGGTGTATGATGAGTCTTTTCTCTGATCTCATTGAGACCTGTATGGAAGTTTTTATGGATAACTTTAGCGTATATGGTGATTCATTTAACCTTTGCTTGGATAGTTTATCTAGAGTATTGGACAGATGTGTCAGTTCAAACCTTGTTTTAAATTTTGAAAAGTGTTATTTTATGGTAAAACAAGGTATTGTTCTAGGACATGTTGTTTCTAATACTGGTATCTCTGTAGACCCAGCAAAGTTGGATGTTATTTCTAGTTTACCTTACCCCTCCTCTGTGAGGGAAGTTCGTTCGTTCCTTGGCCATGCAGGTTTTTACAGGAGATTCATTAAGGACTTCAGTAAGGTAGCACTGCCCTTTTCCAGACTACTGCAGAAAGACATTGAGTTCGAGTTCAGTGAGGATTGCAAACAAGCGTTTGATAAGTTGAAGACCGCCCTAACTCAAGCTTCGATTGTGAGGGGACCAGACTGGAGCCAACCATTTGAAATCATGTGTGACGCCTCCAATCATGCAGTAGGAGCAGCACTAGCTCAACATGAAGGTAACTACCCTTTTGTAATTGCTTATGCATCTAAGACTTTAGATGCTGCTCAATCTAATTACACTACCACTGAAAAAGAGCTTCTAGCTATTATTTTTGCCCTGGATAAATTTCAAGCCTATTTACTTGGTACTAAGATAGTAGTGTACTCAGACCATGCAGCTCTAAAATATTTGTTAGCTAAAAAGGAGTCTAAACCAAGGCTAATACGTTGGATGCTACTGCTGCAAGAATTTGATCTGAAAATTAAAGATAGGAGTGGTAACCAAAATTTGGTGGCTGACCACTTGAGTCTCCTTGAGCACATTAAAGATGACTCCATTCCAATGAATGATAATTTCCCGTTTGATAGCTTACAGGTAGTATCTGATGTAGTTCCTTGGTATGCACCTATAGCTAATTATCTAGTTAGCCATACTTTTCCTCCCGATTTCACTAAGCATCAGAGAGTCAAGATGAAAAGCGAGTCCAAATACTATGTATGGGATGACCCAAATCTATGGAGGTGTGGTGCTGACCAGGTAATTACACGGTGTGTACCTCAATCAGAATTCCATTCTATTTTAGAGGCCTGCCACTTATCTGAGAGTGGAGGACATTTTGGCCCTCAACAAACGATAATTAGACGGTGTGTACCTCAATCAGAATTCTAGTCCATTTTAGAGGCCTGCCACTTATCTGAGAGTGGAGGACATTTTGGCCCTCAACGAACAGCTAGAAAAGTTTTAGACTGTGGATTCTGGTGGCCTACTCTTTTTAAAGATGCTGCTAACCTTTGTAAATCTTGTCCTCCGTGCCAAAGATTTGGCAATATATCCCAGAGGGATGAAATGCCTCAACAAATTATGCTTTTTTGTGAAATTTTTGATGTTTGGGGCATTGACTTCATGGGTCCATTTCCAAATTCTAGTGGCCACCTTTATATACTGTTAGCTGTAGATTATGTTTCTAAATGGGTGGAAGCAATTTCTACCCGTACTGATGATGCTAACACTGTTGTTTCCTTTGTTAGAAACCATATTATTTGTCGCTTTGGATCACCACGAGCAATCGTGAGCGATCAAGGCACTCACTTTTGTAACAGGAGACTAACAGGTTTACTAAAGAGGCATGGGATAATTCATAAGGTATCAACAGCCTATCACCCCCAGACTAATGGGCAAGCAGAGGTGTCTAACAGAAAGATAAAGCGTATACTGCAAAAGGTAGTCAAGCCTCAAAGAAAGGACTGGAGCACCAGGTTCCAAGACGCGCTTTGGGCGTATCGGACAACATACAAGACACCAATCGGGATGAGTCCTTTCCGCTTGGTTTATGGAAAGGCCTGTCATCTCCCAGTTGAGTTAGAACATAAGGCCTTCTGGGCGGTCAAGGAATGCAACATGGACTATGAGAGAGCCGGAGCTGAACGGAAGTTGCAACTGCAAGAATTAGAGAACCTTCGCTTAGAAGCTTATGAAAACTCCAGGCTGTATAAAGAGAAAGTGAAGGCTGTACATGACAAGAACATTAAGAGAAGAGAATTCCAACCTGGGGACTTAGTCCTACTTTACAACTCAAGAATGCGGCTCATGCCAAGCAAGCTGAGATCCAGATGGGATGGTCCCTATCGAGTAGAAAGGGTGGATCCATACGGAGTCTTTCACTTGAGCCATCCTTCAAGCTCTGAACTTATCAAAGTCAATGGACATCGCTTGAAGTTATTCCATGGCGAAAAATGGCAAAAAACCAGGAACTAGAGATCTTCCTCTTGGAAGATCTGCTCACAGCAGAAGACTGAGCTAGTGGAGTGTCAAACTTAAGGACGTTAAAGCAAAGTGCTGGGTGGGAGACAACCCACTGATGACAAGTCATCATACACCCATTTCTCAAGCTAATTTCACTTGTTTCATTAGTTTTTATGCACTTTCTTGCATTGAAAGTTAGTAATTTGGAGTGGAATTGCATGGTTTCTTTGAATCAATCAACCACCCTTTAATTGACACAAAATCATGAGGTTTAAGCTAAAATTAATTGGTTTTTAAATGAATTTTAAGCTTTGTGAATTTTGTGATACTTTGATTGGTTGTTTTGATTACTTGTAGGTGAAGAAAAGAAAGAAATAAGGAAAGCGTGGCCCACAAGGAATGAATGCTAATGGCATTACTAATTAATGCTTATGCATGCATTGAAAATTTATGCCATGCATTATCATGAAGGCATGCATTTAACTAAGAATGAATTAAATGAATGCATGCTACGTTAGCTTAACTAGTATCATTGGCTTATTCATTGAATAAATACCACGGCCAATGAAAGTATGCAAGCATTTAATCAATTATGCCAAGTGATAAAAAAACGTGATGCATTGGCATTAATTAAGAAATGCAAGCATGATTATTAAATGCCAACGTTTGCGCCAACGTTTGCCTCAAACGTTGGCTAAAAAAATCAATCAGGGAGGAAGGCAACATTTGGAAGAGCACCCCTGTTTGCTGCATTAGAGGCTCAACGTTTGAGCTAACGTTTGCCTCAAACGTGAAGTCAAACGTTGGCCAAAAACTTACCTGGGAGGAGCCACGTTTGAGCTCACGTTTGACCTCAAACGTGAACTCAAACCGATGACAGCAAAACGGTCATTCTGCAGAAGGTTACCACAAGGACGTTTGAGTCAACGTTTGCCTCAAACGTTGACTCAAACGTAAATACCCCAAGGCCCAAGTTGCAAACGGATTTCTTCCCAACACCAAGAGCAATCAACAGAGGCTTTTGTCAACCCAAATCCATCAAGAGCAAGGACCCAATTCAAGGCTTGAAGATCATTGGAAGAGAGTGTATAAATAGCTTAGAATTTAAGTTTTCGGGGAGCTTTTTCTTTTTAGAATTTTTAGAGAGCCTTTTCCTTTGAGAGAGTTTGATTGAATTTTTAGTTTTCGTTGCTGTTAGAGTTTACGGGAAGAAGAATTGAATTCTCTTCCCCTGGATTTTCTAGTTTTCATTTTCCTACACACTTGTTTGAGTCTTAGGTTGGAGAATTGAAGGAATTCTGTTTCAATCTCATCCTGAGGTCTCTTTGTTTGGTTTACTCCGTTCTTGAGAAATTAAAAATTAAATTTAGTTCTTCTGCTGTTTGATTTTAAATTCTCTTTCAAGTGTTTGTCAAAATTTGGATCTAGGAAGGCAGTGAGATCTAGACTTGGCTATTTAGTCTCTTGAGTCCTGAGATCTACGTTTTCCAATTTTAATTTCCTTGTTGAATGCTTCACCAAGCTTATTTTCATTTCCGTTAGAGATCCGGTTCAATTGAATTCATTTTCTACTCTTCCGTTTGTTGAATTTTATTTTCCTTGTTTAGTTTCTGCAATCCCACATCCCTAACCCATTTACAATTCAAGTCATTTACATTTCTTGCACTTTAAGTTTCAGTCATTTACATTTCTTTCAATCTAAGTTTCTGCAATTTAAATTACTTGCACTTTAAGATTCATCTTCTTTATTTCCTGTTCTCTTTAATTTACTGCAATTCACCCACTCCCTTTTTAATTCATGCAATTTAGCTTCTGCTGGATACAAATCACTCAAATCAACTCTTGTTCACTTGACTAAATCAACCACTAAACTAAAATTGCTCAATCCTTCAATCCCTGAGGGATCGACCTCACTCCCGTGAGTTTTATTACTTGATGCGACCCAGTATACTTGCCGGTGAGTTTTGTGTTGGATCGTTTTCCGCACATCACCCCCCATGGTATGATCGTTCCTTCCCCTCTCCTTAATTTCCTTCGTCAATAACTCTTCTCTATAGTAATGCCTATATTTTGCATCTCATCCGCATATTGCATATTGCATAAAAAAAAGGGGGATTAAGGCTTGCGACGCTCCAACGTCGTTGACGCGCTCGCGTCGTAGTGCCTTCGTAACATTGAAGAAAAGAAACAGAGAGTTATGCAGGAGTGTGGCTGGAGGCGTGCTCCCAGTACCATTTGACCCACGCGACCGCGTGGATGACGCAATCGTGTCATTTGTAAAATGGCCTCCCCACGCGTTCGCGTCAGCCACGCGAACGCGTGGCTCTGCAATTCGACGTAAAAGGGTGTATGGCATTGAGTTGCACTGGAGCTAGGCTGAACCTGTGCTAGCCGCACAAGCCCTGCCACACGAACGCGTGCCCCACGCGCCCGCGCCGTTTTCTTAATTTGGCCATCCACGCGATCGCGTCAACCACGTGACCGCATCACCCGGAAATTTTGCAAAACATGTTTCACACAGAGAGTTGTGCGAGCGCGAAGCTGCCCTCGCGCCCCTAGCGCAAATCATGTCACGCGTCCGCGTAACCGACGCATCCGCGTGACCGACGCGTCCGCATCATTTTCTTCAAGGGCTGTCCGCACGACCGCGTGACCCACGCATCCGCGTCGCTTGCGTCGCCCAACTCATTCAAATCTACCAGATTATCTTATCTTTTCTTACCCCAATCCTACTTTTCCCCCCTTCTTCCTTCTCCCTTCTTCCTCCCTTCTACTGCCTCTTTCTCACCACCATTATCAAGGTTTTTCTTCTCTTCTTCCCTTCCTACTTTTTTATTCTTCTTTTTATTTTCATGTTTTCTTTTTTTTCTTTCTCTTCTACTTTCCCTATCCATGTTTTCTTTTTCTTTCTTCTTCCTCCTATTGGTATTGGAGATTTATTTGGGTCTTTATTTTTATATGTTTCTTGTGGATTATTTAGGACTTGTTTAACAATTATATATCATTTTTATAGGGTTACTTGCATGTTCAATTTACTACTTTCCATACCTTATTTAACATGCATGCTATGTGTTTGTGAAAACACCCATATGGCATTGTGCACTATTTTAGATTTCTTTTAATCTACTACTCTAAATGCTTGCTTTTCACAAAATCCTTTTTTTATTTTATTAATTTTTATATAATTGTTATTACAAGCATATTTTTTATTTGAAAGCGGTGGTAATCTAACTTGGACATTGAATGCTTGATCTATGCTACTCATCCCCTTGCCGGCATGCCAATAAACACCTTGCATTTAACTGTCATCACATGCACTTGCTATATTTCTGTTGTTGATTTTTCACATGTAGTCATGACCATGTGTTACCAACATTTTTCCTTCCTGTGCATTGATTACCACCTTTCCCATTCTTTTCCTTGCTATAACCCTTGAAATGTTCATGTCTTTACTCGTTCCCTTTCAGGATGGCCACCAAGAAAGACAAGGAGAAAGCTACCCCCAAATCCACAGCAAGGAGAGGAACAAAAAGAGCATTAGTGGCAGAGCCATCTTCAACTGCAGTTAAGCCCTCAACAAAAAGAATTAAAAGGATTATAAAGGTCAATGAAAAGGAGAAAGCATTCCCAGCAAAGGACACTGCACGATTTTCCAATCGCTACTGTAAGCAGATATTTCCCATTCTGGCAGCTCGGAATTACAACAATGAACACCTTCTTATCCTTCCGCCTCGTATTGCCAAATTTGTTGAACTGCGACTAGCACAAAGACATTGGGGATTCCTACAGAGACAGCCACGAAAGGTTAATCTTTCTTGGGTAGTTGAGTTCTACTCCAATTTCCACTTGTCGACCCTGCAGTCTGTTTATGTCCGTCAGAAGCAAGTCTCCATTACAGAAGAGGCCATTCAGTGAGCCTTAGATCTTTGCCCTGCTCCAGAAGGACTGGACGGATTTCAAGAAGCCGCACTCAAGCGCCAGACGTACAAATTTGACTGGGACGCTGTTCTCAGAGTTATCGCACAACCTGACAGCAGATGGATTTTTGGATACCATCGTTCCGTCCTAAGGGAATATCAGCTTCCGCACTCACCTTGGAGGCTCACGTATAGACACAAATTATGTCCCATTACGTCTTTCCGAGCACTCATGAGTCCTCTTTCATTGTAGACATGGCCGTTCTACTATGGTGCATCCTCATAGACCGGCCTCTAAATCTACCAAGACACATCCGGAATGCTATGGGACATGTGCAAATTGCAGGCAACCTACCTTTCCTCGGCTTGGTCTCAGATCTTGTCTCAGCAGCCAGAGTCTCCTACAGAGTTGGGGACACCAAAGTCATACTTCCACGGGATGATTAATACGGCCCTAACGGGAGATATCTCAGGCCATCACTAGCCACTACCAGCCAGTCCACCTTCTACTAGTCAGCTGCTGCATCAAATACTGGAGAGGTTGGACTGGCAAGACCAGAGAGCGAAGCTATGAGAGCGTCGCAACCACCGCAGATTCAAATACCTCAAGGAGCTACTCACAGGCAACCATAGACCTGACGAGGACCCAGGCACTCTGGACTCCACTTCCTTTACCAGCACAGGGAGCCATGATGGTTCCGACTGTGGAGATACTGCCACCAGCCTATCCTTGTTCCTAATAGATGGCACCGAGGACGGTGCAAAGCCTTAAGTGTGAGAAGGTCGGTCAGTACCTGACTTCCGGAGGTAATTCTTTCCCCTAACACCAATTTCTTTTTTCTTTAGAATAGAATATATTGCATAGTAGTAGGTTAATTGCATGCATGTTCTACTTGATTGAAAAGATAATAAGTTTCTCTTAAGACCATAATTAAAAAAAAAGAAAGAAAAATTCACTAATTTAAATCAAAATATTTATGTTAAATTTGTTTGAAGTTGAAATTGGAACATGATTTTGAGCTAAAGAACACACAACCCGTGAAACTTTGAGCCTTAATACATGGTTACACTATTTAACCATAAACATTTTTTTCTTGTGTGTTTACTTCTCTATGATTGTAATCTGAATTTTATTTTATCCTATATGTCCAATGTTAATGTGTTATGTGCATGCATATGATTGAGGCCATTGTTTGTTTAGCTCACATATCCCAAATAAACCTACCCTTTTAATTACCTTTGTTAACCACTTTAAGCTATTTTTAATCCCATTTGTTCTACATTTTACCACATTACTAGCCTTAAGTAGAAAAACAATTGAAAATCCCAATTGAATCTTTGGTTAGCTTAAGATAGAATTTGTGTGTTAATTGAGTATGGGAAAATTGTGGGAATAAAGGGTAATAGGAGAATATGTCATGATAAAATAAAGGGAATTTGGGTACCTATTCATGTGAAATCATAAAAGAAAGATTACAAATATGTGCATTGATAAGCTATGTAATTAAAAGTAAAAAAAAAACTTTATTTTAGTAAATAAGGGGGCGAAATCACCCCAATGATAAGTCAGAGTTCAATAATCAATGCACATGTGATAAAATTAAAATAAAGGTTTATGCATGAGTATGGAATGTGAAAAAAAAATTTTGGGTAGCTAAGTATGAATGTTGAAATTATATAGAGTATATGTATGTTAGGTGAGAGCTTTGGTTAATTAAAGATTCAATGTATAAGCTCACTTAGCCATATGTGTACCCTCACCCTTACCTTAGCCCCATTACAACCGTTAAAAGACCTCATGATGTTTGCATTGGCACTTTAAAATTGTTGATTGGTTAGGTGAAAACCAAAATTTTTGAAAGCATGATTAGAGAAGGATAGAGTGATTACCCCATATACTAGAGAAGATTAGAGTGCACACGCACCAATAGTAAGGGTTCAATGCTCGATCCTGTGTTCCCTGCTTTCACGAGCTATCTTCTTACAAATTTACCTGCTTTTACTGTATGATTTGAATTATTAGAGTTTGCCCCATGTTTTATCTTAGAGAACTTATCTATCTTTAATCATATAGGCAAAATCATATAGTTGCATTCATGTGTATATAGGTTGCATTGCATTGCATGAGTCTCACATGTCCCTATTCATTTAGATTTATCTTCTTCAACTAAGCATGAGGACATGCTAATGTTTAAGTGTGGGCAGGTTGATAAACCATTATTTTATGAATTATATTGTGTTTAATTGAGTGGTTTTATCAAGTCTTCACCCACTTATTCATATAATTTGCATGTATTTACAATTCCTTCCTGAAAATGTTCCATGATTGAAAACTTGCTTCCTAAAGACCTTTTAATTGTATATTTTTATTTTCCTTTGTACCATTCGATGCCGTGATCTATCTGTTAAGTGTTTCAGGCTTCATAGGGCAGGAATGGCGTAAGGAATGAAGAGGAAGCTTGGAAAAAGGAAGGAACACAAGGAATTGAGGAGATGACTAACGAGAAGTAACGCGGGCGCATGGTTCACGCGACCGCGCGAAATGGAAGAAATCACAGTGACGCGCTCGCATGCCTGACGCGACTGCGTGGATTGGAAGATGCACGAGTGAAGCGAATGCATGGACGATGCGCACGCGTGGCACGAGAAATGCTGAGTGACGCGAACGTATGGACGACACAGTCGTGTGACGTGCGCGATCTGCAGAATTACAGAAGTCGCTGGCATAGATTTTGGGCCACGTTTCAACCCAGTTTTCGGCCCAGAAACACAGATTAGAGCCAGGGAACATGCAGAGACAAAGGGAATGATTCATTCTGCATAATTTTCCAGTTTTTCAAATCTGATTTTACTCCTCCCCCAGGTTTCTCTCTTTTGACATTCATAATTTAGGATTTGAAGATTTTTGGCTTTGGCTTTTGAGAAGAGTCTACCTCCGGAACCGATCATTATATTTTGTTATTTACTTTTCACTTACTCTTCCATATTCTTAATCTGTCCAGAGTTGATATTGGATTATTTTCAGAGTTTATTAATACAAAACTATTTCTACTTTTAATTAATCTCTTTCATTATTGTTTATTATGTCTCTTTTTGTTCTCCCCATTGATTTTGTGAAGTCTACATTTATGATGATAGAGTAGTTCCCCAACTTGATTGGGAGTTGATTAAAAGGAGAACCTTGAGTTGGAATACTCAAGAGTTCAATTGTAATTAGTTCATTGTTCGTTGGCTTGTTAGTCACTAACTCTAATCCTTCCCAAGGGAGAGGATTAGGACTTGTGAATAGAAGTTGACTTTTAATTTGACTTTCCTTCATTCGTTGAGGGTTAACTAAATGAAAATAATGACTAATTATTAATTGATCTTGACAAAATTCCAACAAGGATAGAACTTCCGATTAATCTTCTACCGGTCAAGATTTTATTTAAATCATATAAATTTTCTAATTTAATTTTCTGTTCATCATACTCAAAAATCCATTTGGAAAACATCTGATTGATAAAATAGTACATTTTCCTGCAACTCGTTGGGAGACGACCTGGGACTCATACTCCCAGTATTTTAATTCTAAAATTGTGACAACTCTTTTCTAAATTGACAAGTGAATTTTTTCCGGTTAAAAACTGTACTCACAACGCCATTTTTCTAAATAATTCTTAATTTGCCAATTTCTGCTCACGTTAGGTGGTAACTAAAATTTGAAAATTTTGAAAATTTGGTTAAGTGTTTTTCATGGAACAATGCTAGCCGTGACTTTAGTATGCATATGTACACTCTTGGTGGACACCAAACTTAGTGTTTGGCAATGTGGTTCAAAAGATTAATTCACTTTCTAGAATGCAAATCTCTTGGATTTTGTGAATCATCTTAGGTATGTTCACAATAAATTTTGCTTTCCACCAAGTAATGTCATTGAAAGTTCAACAAAATTATTGTCACATTTGATGAAATACTCATGAGAAGCACTTAGTTTCTATCTTTTAACATCAACTCAAAAAGAATGTAAAACATGGTTGCACTCTCATGGAATTCAAGACTTAGAATAAATTTGACTCTCATCAATTGTTTTCTTAGCATATAATGAACACCAAACTTAATGTTTGGCTATATACTCTAAGATGGCACTTTGATATATATCCCAAGATGGTCATATGATCGTTACTTCTTGAAAACATCTTAGGATACCTTTTAGGCACACCAAACTTAGAGATGGATCATATGCTTCAAGATATCATGTGCAAATGTAAAACTTATCTATGAGAGCTTGAATTCATGCCAGGCAACCATTGATTATTCATATTAAAGCAATAAAAGCAAGAAAACTAAATCATGGGCTGCCTCCCATGGAGCGCTTCTTTAGCGTCATTAGCTTGACGGTTGGTCTTTGTCAGGGGGGATTGTAGTGCCTCAGGTCCTCTCCTCGCACCATGAAGCTATCTCTACTTGCTTCCTTAGTGATTTCTAGATGCTCTAAGGAGAGGATCTTTCTGATTGTTTACACAGGAGGTAATTGAGATGGAATGGCAGGAAGATGAGGTGGAAGTAGTGGAAAATGGATTGATATCACCTTGTCCCATGGGGAGAAATCCTCTGTGGGAATCTTTTTATTTTTCCATCTCCTTGGAATCTTATTCTCCATTCTTTTCTCTACTTCAAGTGATGCTTTAGCTGAACTTATGTCTGGGGGATCCTTCTTTCTTGTCTCAAATGAGGGTTGTGACCCCAAATCCTCTTTGGTTTCTTCAGTTTGTAACATCATCTTTACTTCTTTCTTATCTTTCAGGCATGACTTCAGATTCTTTGGGGCTGATTCATTGGGTGCTTCTTTTAGGTTAGAATCACCAACATCAATCTTCATGCAGTCCTTCTCTTGATCTAGATCATGTGATGGTTTGAAGACATGGAAAGTGAGTTGCTCATCATGTATTCTCAGTATTAACTCGCCGATAAGCGCCCTGTCAGTGGCTAGAAATGGTCTCCCTAGGATGATCGGATGAAGGTAGCTTTCTTCCATGTCAAGAATGACAAAGTCTGCAGGTAGGAAGTACTTTCCAACCTTCACCAATATATTTTCAACCACTCCTAGTGCTCTTTTTTGTTTTTGTCCGCCAACTGAAGGATTACTGATAAACCCATATTTTATGATATATATTGTACTTAAATTAAATGATTTATCAACTCTTCACCTACTTATTCATATGAATTTGCATGGCTTTACAATTCCTTCCTTAGAATATGATGTATGAGAAAACATGTTTTTTATGCTTCAAAATTATCAATTTTAATTATCCTTTATTACCATTCGATGCCGTGATTTGTGTGTTGAGCACTTTTAGGTTTTATAGGGCAGGAATGACTTAAAGGATGAAAGGAAACATACAAAATGGAAGGAAATCACAAATTAGAGTCCTTGGAGAAACGGGAAGTGACGCGTCCGCATGGACGATGCGAACGCGTGGTTCGCACTAAAGAGATTCGACGCGAACGCATGGATGCGGCGAAACGTGACTTGCGAAATACAACTGATGCGTTGCATGATTGACGCGACCGTGTGGAAGAGCAATACTCCAAATGACGCGACCGCGTGACCCACGCGGACGCGTGACGTGCGCGATCTGCAGAATTTACAGATCTCATTTCCAGCAATTTCTGGGCCCCTTTTGGCCCAGATCCAAGCCCAGAGAACACAGATTGAAGGAGTATAAATGGAGGAATCCATCCATTCATGAGGAGATACTAAATACTGGATTCATACATAATTTCAGGATTGAGATGTAGTTTTTAGAGAGAGAGGTTATCTCCTCTCTCTTAGGATTTAGGATTAGAATTTTTAGAAATTAGGAATATTACTTCTTCACCTCAGGTTCAATGTCTTTCTGTTTATTTTTCCTTTTATTTGTTTAATGATCATTCATGTTATGATTTTCCTATTTAAATATAAATTGAGGTATTTCAGACTCATGATTGCTTTTTCTTATTTTTAATTTAGATTATTTACTATTGGTTTTGGTTGATTAATTGGTAACTCTTGAGTTATCAAACTCATCGTGATTGATAATTGTCATCTTTGCTGATTAATTTAGATTCCTATAACTCTAGTCTTTCCTTAAGGAGTTGACTAGGACTTTAGGTACTAAATTAATTTATCCACTTAACTGACCTTCATAGTTAGAGGTTGACTTAGTGGTAGTAAAAATATAATTCTCATCACCATTGATAAGGATAACTAGGATAGGACTTCCAGTTTTCATACCTTGCCAAGATTTTTTCTTAGTTATTAATTTATTAATTCCTACAATTTATTTCTCTTATTTAAAACCTTTTCAAAACCCAAAACACTGTTTTCCATAATCAATAATAAAACACACCTCCCTGCAATTTCTTGAGAAGACGACCCGAGGTTTGAATACTTCGGTTTATAAATTTTATTGGGTTTGTTACTTGTGACAACCAAAACGTTTGTAAGAAAGGTTGATTGCTTGGCTTAGAAACTATACTTGCAACGAGAATTTATTATAAATTCTAAACCATCAATCTTCAGTTCTTCAAAATGGCGCCGTTGCCGGGGAGTTGCAAACGTGTGCTTTATTATTGGTTATTGTAAATATTTTTCTTTTACTTGTTTATTTGGTTTGTTTTCCCTTCTTATTTCTAATAACTATTATGAATTCTCACCCCTCTCGCTTTGAGTTTGGTTCTAATTTTGTTTAAAGGAATGGAAGCTATATTAGGATTATGCATCAAGGTCTAAGCAATCAAAAATAGATGGAGCCAAGAGGATCTGATCACCCTTTTAGGCAACAATACCTTCCAAGATATCATGGACAGAGACCACTCTACAATGCATACCAAACCGATAGATATGGTGGACCCCCTTGTAGCTACCAACAAGCCCCACCCTATGCTCAGAGACCATCCTCTCAACATAGCTTCGAACCAACACACTCACAAGCTTCTTTTCACCATTCGCCACCGTATGATCCTTATCCACCCCAACGCTAATCCAACTATTCCCAAGAACTACCACCATCCTATGCACCATGTCCATATCCATCAATCCAAGAATCACAGGTTCGCTTCGAAGAATCAGTAGACTAATTTCATACAACCCTTAATCAACTGGAGCAGGCAATAAATCAATTATCTTCCAGACATTCGGATACTCAGCAAATCCCCATGGCTTCATATGGTGAATCTAATGAAGAACGTAGCGTGAAGAAGACACAAGAAACTTTAGTGGACAGTATAGAGCATAACTTTGTATTAGAACCAGTAGAGGAAGCTGTCATTATAGAAGAAGAAGAGTTGATTGAAGATTTAGGAGATGAAAATGTTACAATTGATGCTAAGGAGGATGGTGCACAACCCCCAAAGCAAGTATCTTATAAGGAATTGGACGGAATAACCCATGACACATGTTTCCTTGATGATGATGATCACAAGTCAAGTTCTCTTAGTAATGAACTTGCATCCGCAGGTGAATTCTGTGAGATAGAAGAATCTTCCCCAAGTAAATACGAAGATGATGCAGAGGTCGACTTTTCTCAACCTCCCAATTATGACTCAAGTGACGAGGAAGATATCAGTGACTTTGATCAAGACATGGTTAAAATGGAAGAAATTTGCCAAGTAGTGAAGGAATTCACAGAAGACCACAAGGGAATAGAGCTTACAGAACCACTGAAAACACTGATCCCAAGGCCATTACCACCCAACACAAACTTTAAGTGGGTAAATCCTTAACCTTTATCTTCAATTTTCCACTTGAATATGGTTTGCTTGAGACAGATGGCCAGCTTAGAACTCTCTGCGGCTTTAAGAGAAAAAGGGAAATGACTTTCACTCAGCACTGGTATGCAAGATTCAATGAGGTTTCACACTTCAATTTGAGGTGTAAGGATTGGTGTCGAGCTCAATTGAATGGATCCCGGAAGAAGTTTGGTCAATGCAGTGGGAATTCAAGTTACTTACCACCCGGCCGGAAAAATGCAGATCAAGATAAAAATGGATGTAAACGTAGAGTTTGGGATCCTGGAATCTATTCTGACATTCAACACCCTGGGAGACTGAAAGCCTGTTTGAAACTGCTCAAAGGCTTTATGTACCTTGTTAGGGACCCCGGAGGATGCTGGCATTCCAAACACTGGTGGAGATTTCTAGACAAATTCAAGCACAAGCCACCATAGCAGGAAGCTAATCAAATGTCCAACTTAAGGACTTTAACTAAAAGTGCTAGGTGGGAGACAACCCACCATGGTATGATTGTTCCTTCTCTATTCTACTCTGTTTTTGAATTTTATTTGAACCGGAAATTTTTACATAACATTCATTGCATTCTGCATTTTGCATATTGCATAAAAATAGAGAGATCACGCGACGCGACAGCATCGCTGACGCGTCCGCGTGACAAGTGCAATAACAGAAAATAGAAAGTGAACAGTGAGTCACACGAAAGCAACGCCGGAGGTGTGCCTTTGGCACAAATTGTTCCACGCGACCGCGTGCCCCACGCGATCGAGTCAGTTGAGGAAAATACCTCCCACTCGTCCGCGTCACCCACGCGAACGCGTGATCTGGATATCGGTGTAAAGATCCAACGCCTAGAAAGTTGGGCTGGAATCGTGCGGCTGTTGTGTGTTTAGCACAAAACAACCCACGCGTGCGCGTCCCTGACGCGAACGCGTCACTTGTCCAACACCTATCCCATGCAAACGCGTGAGCGACGTGATCGCGTCGCGTGGGTATTATGACCCCCTATATCAAACAGAGAGTTGCGCTAAAACGACGCTGGAATCGTGCGTCTAGCACAAATTCCAGCGACGCGGTCATGTGTGATGACAAGTCATCTTAGCCTAGTTTCACTAGTCTTTTTCTTTGTTTTCATTAGGTTTTATGCACTTTCTTGCATTCTAAGTAAGTAATTTGGAATGGAAATGCATGACTTCTTTGAATCAAACAACCACCACATAATTGATGCTAAATCATGAGGTTTAGGCTAAATTTAATTGAGTTTTAATGATTTATAAACCTTGTGAATTTGGTGATACTTTGATTGGTTGTTTTGATTAATTGTAGGTGAAGAAAAGAAGAAAAGAAGAAAGCGTGGCCTAAGAAGTGTGGCTCAAGGAAGAAAAAGTGTGGCCAAGAAAGGAGGGAGTGTGGCGCAACAAACCATGAAGCTTTCCCCAAGAGCACCAAGCTCACTAAGTGAGCGCTATACTTACTCCCAGGGAACCAAGGCACAATACTCTGCTCACTTTGTGAGCTGAGCACAATATGAAGCCAAGAAACAAGGAAAGAAAAAACAATGCTCAGCTCACCAAGTGAGCATTATCGAGAGCACTAAAGAAATAATTCAAAAAAAATAAGTTGCAAGTGCATGCTCCAAGGCTTGAACCCATGACCAAGGGGGATGAGGGAGACGCTACTCACAAGGAAAAATAAGCCAAAAATGGCCAAATGCATTCCCCAAGGTTCGAACTCAACACCTTGAGGACGCAAGGAGCAAGGCACCACAAGAAAACCAAGGAAAAGCTTCAGCGCATGCTTCCCATGGGTTTCGAACCAAGGACCTTCTCTTGGAAGAGCCAATGCTCAGCTCACTTAGTGAGCAGAGCGCTACTTCATGGGCATCACGCAAGAACCAAGACTCGGGCCAGGGGAGTGGAGTACGCAACAAATTTGGCACGGTCCAACATCACAAGGCACGCACAAGACATGCACCAAGGCACCAATGCTCAGCTCAACTTGTGAGCTGAGCATTCCCCTGATGCATTGCACGCTACAAGGGAATCCACACAAGGCCTCAATGCTCAGCTCAACTTGTGAGCTGAGCATCCCCCTGGAAGCAGATTCTTCATGGGCTGAAAATTGAATTAAAAATCCAACTTAATTCATTTCTTCACCAAATCAAAAGCCCATCCAAATTCCAAGATCCAAGAATAGAAAGTGTATAAATAGGAGCTAGTTTGATGTAATTAAAACCTCTAGACTTCATTTTGAATTTTCCTTTTTACTTGCATTTTAATTTTGAACTTTGGAATTTCTTAGAGAATTTGGAAGGAGAATTGGTCTCTCTTCTTCCTTGTTCTTGCTTGAGCACTCTCTACTTTTCTTGCTTTTGATCTTGGGTGAAGAATTGAAGGACTTCTGTTTCAATCTCACCTTGAGATCTCTTCTTTAACTTTTTGCATAATTGAATTTTACTTTCTGTTCATTTCTTCTTCTTCTGCTATTTCTGCAATTTGCTTTCCTTTATTTCTTTTGCAATTGTTCTTGTTGGATCAAGGAAGGATTTGAGATCTAGACTTGTTATCTAGTCTCTTCCACTCCTGAGATCTTCAACCACTTTTAATTTGCTACAAATTAAGCATTGCTTTTCTGTTCTAAATTCTTCAAGGCATTTTACTCTTCTGTTTGAGATCTACTTCACTGCAATTCAATTTTCTCTTTTATATTTAATGCAATTTACTTGTTCTTGTTTAATTTCTGCAAT
Source organism: Arachis stenosperma (assembly GCF_014773155.1). Taxonomy (NCBI): domain Eukaryota; kingdom Viridiplantae; phylum Streptophyta; class Magnoliopsida; order Fabales; family Fabaceae; genus Arachis; species Arachis stenosperma. The sequence goes on along the minus strand of NC_080385.1, from coordinate 82,959,299 downwards.
CCCAACTCCCAATCCCTTTTACAATTCAAGTAATTTACATTTCTTGCACTTTAAGCCTCAGCCATTTACATTACTTACAATCTAAGTTTCTGCAATTTACATTACTTGCACTTTAAGATTCAGTCTCTTTACTTTCTTGCTCTTTGATTTACTGCAATATTCCCTTCTCCTTTTACCTTCCACGTAATTTAGCTTCTGTTAATGATAAACCACTCAACCAACACCTGATTCGCTTGACTAAATCAACCACTAAACTAAAATTGCTCAATCCTTCAATCCCTGTGGGATCGACCTCACTCTAAGTGAGTTTTACTACTTGATGCGACCCGGTGCACTTGCCGGTGAGTTTTGTGTCGGATCGTTTTCCGCACATCAAGTTTTTGGCGCCGTTGTCGGGGATTGAAATAGATTGACAATGATTAAGTGAAGTGGAGGTCTAGATCAAGCACTTTTTCTTTTCTGTTTCTTTAATTTTTGATTGACCCACTAACTGTTTGAATTTTTGCTTAAGCTAACTAAAACTTCACTTTAGCAATAGATTGAAGTGTCACTGGGTTTGTGTGTTTCTTATGTTTTGTTTATATGACAGATACAAGAAGAGCTACACCCCCTTTCATGAACAAGACGAACTCTCAGGAGATTAAGAAGAGCTGAAAGAGGGAAAAACATTGTTGGAGAGGAGGAGTCAGAAGAAGAATTTCAAGACATGGAGAAACATTCAACCAATCCACCAGGAGGAGCAGCTAACAACAACAACAATCCACCACAGAGGAGAGTTTTGGCCTCCTACACATTTGCAAATCCCAGACATTGTGGAAGCAGCATCTTAACTCCAAATGTCAATGCAAACAATTTTGAACTAAAGCCACAACTTATCACTCTAGTTCAAAATAATTGCTCTTATGGAGGAGGACCACTTGAAGACCCCAATCAACACTTGTCTACCTTCTTGAGGATTTGTGACACTGTCAAAACCAATGGTGTGCCTCCTGACAGCTACAAGCTACTGCTCTTCCCATTCTCTCTCAGAGACAAAGCCACTCAATGGTTGGAATCCTTCCCAAGAGACAGCATCAACAATTGGGATGATTTGGTAACCAAGTTCCTTGCCAAATTTTACCCACCTCAAAGGGTCATTAGGTTGAAGCCTGAGGTACAAACATTCACACAAATGGAGGCTGAACCCATTTATGAGGCATGGGAGAGATACAAAGCTCTAATCAGGAAGTGTTCTCCTGAAATGTTCACTAAGTGGGATAAGTTGCAGAATTTTTATGAAGGGTTAACATTGAAATCCCAGGAAGCATTGGATCACTCAGCTGGAGGCTCTTTGCAACTCATGAAAACTGCAAAGGAAACCCAGAATCTCATTGATATGGTGGCCAACAACCAGTACTTCTTTGCTCACCAAAGGCAATGTCAACCGTCACAAAGGAAAGGTGTGATGGAGTTGGAAGGAGTGGATTCGATCCTAGCTCAAAACAAAATGATGCAACAGCAAATTCAACAACAATTTGAGCAAATGGCCAAGAGGATTGACAATCTTCAAGTTGCAGCAGTCAATACAAGCCAACCATCAACCACTTGGGGGCAAAATGAAGAAATTCAAGAGGAGCAATAGCAAGAGCAAGTCCAGTACATGCACAACCAAAATTCTGGATCAAATGAAGTCTATGGTGATACTTACAATCCCTCTTGGAAAAACCATCCCAACCTTAGATGGGGAGACAACCACAATCAAACTCAGCAGCCATGGCAAAGGAACTCAACTCAAAATAATTGGAAAAACACAAACCACAACAACCAGCCAAACACTAACCAAAACACATACAGAAAACCACAAAACACTTACCCCAACTCTAACCATCATCCATCCAATAACCAACTCACTAACCAAAATACTTACCATCAATCATCAACACCCCACAGCCAACCAATCTCCCAAGACTCTCAGAGAATCACTAATCTAGAGATGCTCATGGAGAAGATGATGAGGAACCAAGAACTGACCACAAAGAACCAGGAAACCTCCATGAAGAACCTAGAGAGGCAGATTGGGCAAATCTCCAAGCAGATTTCTGTTGAGAAACTATCAAGCTCACTACCAAGTGATACCATTCCTAATCCAAAAGAGGAGTGCAAGGCAATACAGTTAAGGAGTGGAAAAATCCTGCTGATAAATGAAGAAGTTACCAAGAAGCCAAAGGAAAGTGACGAGAAACAAGCTGAAAAAGAGGCAGCCAATGATGAAGATGCAACAGCAAGCAATCAACCTCAAGAAAAGGAAGACCAGGCACCAAAATTAAGAAAAGAGAAGGAAGCAATGGGAAAGTCAACAAAGGAATAAAAGCAGGAAGTGAACTTCACACCTCCATTGCCATATCCTCAAAGGTTCAGCAAAGAGACTAAGGACCAACACTTCCCAAAATTTCTTGAAGTCTTCAAGAAGTTGGAGATCAATATCCCCTTAGCCGAAGCACTTGAGCAGATGCCCCTGTATGCTAAGTTCTTGAAAGAGCTCATCAACAAGAAGAGGAGTTGGCAGGAAAAGGAGATTATACTTCTCACTGAAGAATGTAGTGCTGTGATTCAAGGATGTATTCCACCAAAGCTCACAGATCCAGGGAGCTTTGTAGTTTCATGCACTATAGACAAAATGACCTTAGATAAAGCTCTCTGTGACCTTGGTGCTAGCATTAATCTGATGCCGTTATCAATAATAAAAAAACTTGCCATAGAAGAACTCAAACCCACCAGGATGTCTCTGGTGATGGCTGACATATCAATCAAGACACCCAATGGCATTGTGGAAAACTTGTTAGTCAAGGTTGGGGAGTTTATCTTCCCTGTAGACTTTGTAATTCTGGATATAGAGGAGGAAGGAAATAATTCAATCATCTTGGGAAGACCATTTTTAGCCACTGCCAGAGCTATTATTGATGTAGAGAAGGGGGAGATGATTTTCAGGGTGCATAATGAACAAATGGTCATCAATGTTTTCAAATCAATGCAACACCCCCCTGAACAAGAAAACTACATGAAGGTGGATATGATAGAAAGTCTGTTGGAGAAAATGTTAGAAGCCACTTGTCGTGAGCAACAGGAAGAAAAAGTGGCAGAAATCTCCAGTGAAGACAAGGATAAAGAGAAGCCAAAACAGGAGTTGAAGCCTCTACCCCATCACCTCAAGTACGTGTTCCTAGGAGAAGGGGAGACCTTACCCGTAATCATCAACTCCTCCTTGAATATGGAAGAAGAAACAAGGCTGATTGCAGTGTTGAAAACTCACAAAGCAGCTTTGGGATGGACAATTGACGATATCAAAGGCATTAGCCCAACCATTTGTATGCATAAGATTTTGTTGGAAGAAGAATCAAAGCCTGTGGTTCAACCCCAAAGAAGGCTCAACCCAACTATGAAAGAGGTAGTCCAAAAAGAAGTAATAAAGTTATGGAATGCTGGAATAATCTTCCCAATCTCTGACAGCTCATGGGTGAGCCCGGTTCAAGTTGTACCGAAGAAAGGAGGAATGACGGTCATCACCAATGAGAAGAATGAGTTAATCCCTACTAGAACAGTGACTGGGTGGAGGATGTGCATAGACTATAGAAGATTGAATGATGCCACAAGGAAAGATCATTTTCCTCTCCCATTCATTGATCAGATGCTGGAAAGATTGGCCGACCATGCCTATTATTGCTTCTTGGATGGGTATTCCGGGTACAACCAAATCGTGGTGGACCCCAAGGACCAAGAGAAGACTGCCTTCACATGTCCATTTGGAGTTTTTGCATTGGTGCACGAAATTGCAATCACACTTTTGCAATCCCGCACAACTAACCAGCAAGTGCACTGGGTCCTCCAAGTAATACCTTACGTGAGTAAGGGTCGATCCCACGGAGATTGTCGGCTTGAAGCAAGCTATGGTTATCTTGTAACTCTTAGTCAGGATATCAATAATTATCAGGGTTGATTGTAAAAAGTAAAAGAACATGAAATAAGTACTTGTTTTGCAGTAATGGAGAACAGGTTGAGGTTTTGGAGATGCTCTATCTTCTGAATCTCTGCTTTACTACTGTCTTCTTCTTCAAGCACGCAAGACTCCTTCCATGGCAAGCTGTATGTAGGGTTTCACCGTTGTCAATGGCTACCTCCCATCATCTCAGTGAAAATGTTCAACGCGCTCTGTCACAGCACGGCTAATCATCTGTCGGTTCTCAATCTGGTTGGAATAGAATCCAGTGATTCTTTTGCGTCTGTTACTAACGCCCAGCCTTCAGGAGTTTGAAGCTCGTCACAGTCATTCAATCCTTGAATCCTACTCAGAATACCACAGACAAGGTTTAGACCTTCCGGATTCTCTTGAATGCCGCCATCAATTCTAGCTTATACCACGAAGATTCTGATTAAGGAATCCAAGAGATATCTACTCAATCTAAGGTAGAACGGAGGTGGTTGTCAGGCACACGTTCATAGGTGAGAATGATGATGAGTGTCACGAATCATCACATTCGTCAGGTTTAGGAACAAGTGATATCTTAGAATAGAAGCAAGCGTGTTTGAATGAAAAATAGTAGTAATTACATTAATCCATCAAGACATAGCAGAGCTCCTCACCCCCAACCATGGGGTTTAGAGACTCATGCTGTAGAAGATACAATGAGAAACATGTAATGTGTCATGAGGTAGAGATACAATATCAAAAGGTCCTATTAATAGTGAACTAGTAACCTAGGGTATACAGAAATGAGTAAATGACGTAAAAATCCACTTCCGGGGTCCACTTGGTGTGTGCTTGGGCTGAGTATTGAAGCTTTCATGTGTAGAGACTTTTTCTGGAGTTAAACGCCAGCTTTTATGCCAGTTTGGGCGTTTAACTCCAATTTTTGTGCCAGTTCCGGCGTTAAACGCCGGGAATTCTGAAGCTGATTTGCAACGCTGGTTTGGGCCATCAAATCTCGGGCAAAGTATGGACTATTATACATTGATGGAAAGCCAGGATGTCTACTTTCCAACGCCGTTGAGAGCGCGCTAATTAGGCTTCTGTAGCTCCAAAAAATCTATTTTGAGTGCAGGGAGGTCAGAATCCAACAGCATCTGCAGTCCTTTTCAGTCTCTGAATCAGATTTTTGCTCAAGACCCTCAATTTCAGCCAGAAAATACATGAAATCACAGAAAAACACACAAACTCATAGTAAAGTCCAGAAAAGTGAATTTTAACTAAAAACTAATAAAAATATAATAAAAACTGACTAAAATATACTAAAAATATACTAAAAATAATGCCAAAAAGCGTATAAATTATCCGCTCATCATGCATACAGGAGGATGCCTTTTGGGTTATGCAACGCCCCGGCCATGTTTCAGAGGTGTATGCTTTCCATCTTCTCTGATATGGTTGAAAAATTCTTAGAAGTCTTCATGGATGATTTTTCTGTCTTTGGCAATTTATTTAATACTTGTTTGCATCATTTAACTCTTGTTTTGAAAAGATGCCAAGAAACTAACTTGGTCTTGAATTGGGAAAAATGCCATTTCATGGTTCCTGAAGGGATAGTTCTTGGGCATAAAGTGTCATGCAAAGGTATAGAAGTTGATAAAGCAAAAATAGAAATTATTGAAAAACTTCCTATACCCGTTAATGTGAAAGCAGTAAGGAGTTTTCTGGGGCATGCTGGTTTCTACAGAAGGTTTATCAAAGATTTCTCAAAAATAGCAAAGCCGTTGAGCAATTTACTAGTGATTGACAACCCTTTCATCTCTGATGGCAACTGTAAGCATGCCTTTGAAACCTTAAAGAGAAAACTCATCACAGCACCAATCATCACACCCCCTGATTGGAACTTACCTTTTGAACTTATGTGTGATGAAAGTGACCTTGCTATTGGTGCTGTGCTGGGACAAAAGAAAGATAAGTTGCACCATGTCATATATTATGCCAGCAAAGTGTTAAATGAAAGACAGAAAAATTATACCACCACCGAGAAAGAACTTTTGGCAATTGTTTATGCATTTGATAAGTTTAGGCAATACTTGATTGGCTCAAAAGTTATAGTGTACACTGACCATGCCGCTCTCAAGTATTTAATGTCTAAACAGGATTCAAAGCCAAGGCTTATTAGGTGGGTGCTGCTGCTACAAGAGTTTGATATTGAAGTAAGAGATAGGAAGGGAAATGAAAATCAAGTGGCAGATCATTTATCAAGGGTACCATAAGAGGCCTATCAAGATAGACCACAACAAGTAAATGAGAATTTCCCTGATGAGCAACTGTTTCAAATTCAACAAGCACCTTGGTTTGCTGACATAGCAAATTATAAAGTAGGAAGGAAGATACCTCAAGACTTCTCTAGGCAACAAGTGAAAAAGTTACCCAATGAAGCAAAGAAGTTCTTGTGGGACGAACCCTTCTTATTCAAAAGGTGCTCCGATGGAATGATTAGGAGATGTGTCCATGAAAATGAAATGAAGGACATATTGTGGCACTGTCATGGTTCAGCATATGGTGGACACTTTGGACCAGAGAGAACAGCTGCAAAGGTACTACAAAGCGGTTTCTATTGGCCAACTATCTTCAAGGATGCTAGAGAGTTTGTTCACCAATGCAATGAATGCCAAAGAGCTGGAGGATTGACAAAAAGGAATGAGATGCCTCAGAATTTCATCTTGGAAGTAGAGCTATTTGACCTATGGGGTATTGATTTTATGGGGCCTTTTTCCCCTTCTTACTCTTTTAGATACATCTTGGTGGCAGTGGAGAATGTCTCAAAGTGGGTGGAAGCCATAGCCACAACCACTTGTGATGCACAGATTGTCCTTCAATTCCTTAAGAAGCATATCTTCACCAGATATGGAGTACCCAAGGGTCTTATCAGCGACGGTGGTGGCCACTTCTGCAACGAACAATTGGAGAAGCTCCTCCACAAATATGGAGTAATCTATAAAGTAGCCACACCATACCATCCTCAGACTAATGGCCAGGCTGAACTAGCAAATAGAGAGTTGAAGAGAATTTTAGAAAAAATAGTGGGAAGCACAAGGAAAGATTGGGCCAGGAAGTTAGAAGATGCACTCTGGGCATACAGGATAGCTTTCAAAACTCCCATTGTGAAGTCCCTATTTCGGCTATTATATGGAAAATCTTGTCACCTCCCTGTAGAGCTTGAACATAAAGCTTTTTGGGCTACTAAACTTCTCAACCTTGATGCTCAAGCAGCAGGAGAAAAGAGGCTGCTACAACTAAATGAGTTGGATGAGTTTAGACTAGAAGCTTATGAGAGTGCTAAGATATACAAAGAAAGAGCTAAGAGGTGGCATGACAAGAAAATCTCAAAGAAAGAGTTCAAGCCAGGACAGCAAGTGCTCCTGTATAACTCAAGGCTCAAGATCTTTTCTGGCAAGCTCAAGTCCAAATGGACAGGTCCATATCTAGTAACAAAAGTTTTTCTTTATGGAAGTCTTGAACTGCTAGATGAAGCTACACAGAACCACTTCACAACAAATGGGCACAGAGCAAAGCCGTATCTAGGAGGACAATGGGACAAGGAAAAAGAAGTTCAGAATTTGAACTGAACAAGCACACGCACAGAGAATGTCAAGCTAGTGACAATAAAGAAGCTCTTGTTGGGAGGCAACCCAACCTGAGGTAGTTTTCTTTTCATAGCTATTTTAATAAAAAGGTTAATTAGCTTTATCTACATTGCAAGAAGCTAAGTTTGGTGTCGCACACCGAAACAATCTAAGGGAGAATAAAAGATTCTAAGTTTGGTGTTCCACCAAAGTCTCATCATAAAACACATTCTCACTTTCTGCATAATGCCAGCCTCAAGTAATCAGATAAACTAGTTAACTATTTGCTATTTCATAGTTTTTAGTTGTATTACCTTTAGCAAGGAAAAATGATTTCACAGATAGTTAAATTGTGCATGAGAAATATTGGCAAGGAACTAAGTTTGGTGTTCACACACCAAAGTAAGTTCAAAAGCCCACAAACAAGCTTTGCAAGTTAAACAGATACCTAAAGGGCTTGAAAAGCAAGCACATTTGAAGAATATGCAGGAAAATAGCCAACACATCAGGGAACATCTGCATTATGACTTACAAGGAACAAACAGAAGGAAGAATGAAAAGCTGCAACCCAACAGGTTGTATTTACACTTGATCCTTGTTGTTGTGTAATGATTTAATTCAGAGAGCCCTTTATGTCTGGTGGTGCGCGAAATTGTGAACTATACTTTTTCACAACTCTCATAATCCCCGGTAATGGCTCCAAGAACTTGGTGGCTCAATACCATGGCATTACACAACTTCGCACAACTAACCAGCAAGTGCACTGGGTCGTCCAAGTAATAAACCTTACGTGAGTAAGGGTCGATCCCACGGAGATTGTTAGTATTGAAGCAAGCTATGGTCATCTTGTAAATCTTAGTCAGGCAAACTCAGATGTATATGGTGATGAACGAAAATAATATAAAAGATAAAGATAGTGATACTTATGTATATCATTGGTGTAAGAGCTTCAGACAAGCGTATGAAGATGCCTTCCCTTCCGTCTCTCTGCTTTCCTACTGCCTTCATCCAATCCTTCTTACTCCTTTCCATGGCAAGCTCGTGTAGGGTTTCACTGTTGTCAGCAGCTACCTCCCATCCGCGCAGTGAAAGCTAATGCACGCACTCTGTCACAGTACTGCCAATCACCGGTTTGGTTCCCTCCCTACCGGAATAGAATAACTCTTTTGCGTCTGTCACTAACGCCCAGTAGGTTACAGGTTTGAAGCACGTCACAGTCATTCAATCATTGAATCCTACTCAGAATACCACAGACAAGGTTAGACCTTCCGGATTCTCTTGAATGCTGCCATTAGTTCTTGCCTATACCACGAAGACTCTGATCTCACGGAATGGCTGGCTCGTTTGTCAGGCGAGCACTCGGTTGTCAGGCGATCAAGCATGCATCGTGCAATCAGAAATCCAAGAGATATTCACTAAGCCTCAAATGCGTGTAGAACAAGAATGGTTGTCAGTCACCTTGTTCATGAGTGAGAATGGTGATGGGCGTCAATCATCACCTTCATCATGTTGAAGAACAAGTGATATCTTGGTAAAAGAACAAGTGGAATTGAATGGAAGAACAATAGTAATTGCATTAATACTCGAGGTACAGCAGAGCTCCACACCTTAATCTATGGTGTGTAGAAACTCCACCGTTGAAAATACATAAGAACAAGGTCTAGGCATGGCCGAATGGCCAGCCTCCCAATGATCTAAGAACTAAAATGTCCAAAGATGATCTAGAGATCTAAAAGTGATCAAAAGATTTCTCTACAATAGTAAAAGGTCCTACTTATAAGAAACTAGTAGCCTAGGGTGTACAGAAATAAGTAAATGACATAGAAATCCTCTTCCGGGCCCACTTGGTGTGTGCTTGGGCTGAGCAATGAAGCAAATTTCGTGCAGAGACTTCTCTTGGAGTTAAACGCCAGCTTGGTGCCAGTTTGGGCGTTTAACTCCCATTTGGGTGCCAGTTCCAGCGTTTAACGCTGGGATTTCTTGAGGTGACTTTGAACGCCGGTTTGGGCCATCAAATCTTGGGCAAAGTATGGACTATCATATATTGCTGGAAAGCCCAGGATGTCTACTTTCCAACGCCGTTGAGAGCGCGCCAATTGGGCTTCTGTAGCTCCAGAAAATCCACTTCGAGTGCAGGGAGGTCAGAATCCAACAGCATCTGCAGTCCTTTTGGTCTCTGAATCAGATTTTTGCTCAGGTCCCTCAATTTCAGCCAGAAAATACCTGAAATCACAGAAAAACACACAAACTCATAGTAAAGTCCAGAAAAGTGATTTTTAACTAAAAACTAATAAAAATATACTAAAAACTAACTATATCATATCAAAAACATACTAAAAACAATGCCAAAAAGTATACAAATTATCCGCTCATCACAACACCAAACTTAAATTGTTGCTTGTCCCCAAGCAACTGAAAATCAAATAAGATAAAAAGAATAGAATATGCAATGAACTCCAAAAACATCTATGAAGATCAGTATTAACCAGATGAGCGGGACTTTTAACTTTTTGCCTCTGAACAGTTTTGGCATCTCAATCTATCCTTTGAAATTCAGAATGGTTGGCTTCTTTAGGAACTTAGAATCCAGATAGTGTTAATGATTCTCTTAGTAAAGTATGATGATTCTTGAACATAGCTACTTATTGAGTCTTGGCTGTGGCCCAAAGCACTCTGTCTTCCAGTATTACCACCGGATACATACATGCCACAGACACATAATTGGGTGAACCTTTTCAGATTGTGACTCAGCTTTGCTAAAGTCCCCAATTAGAGGTGTCCAGGGTTCTTAAGCACACTCTTATTGCCTTGGATCACAACTCTTATTCTTCTATTTTTTTTTTTTCGTTTTCTTCTTCTTTTTTTTTTCGGCTTTTTTTTTTTTCCGAAATGCTTTTTCTTGCTTCAAGAATCATTTTATTGATTTTTCAGATCCTCAGTAACATGTCTCCTTTTTCATCATTCTTTCAAGAGCCAACATTCATGAACCACAAATTCAAGTGCACTGTTTAAGCATACATTCAGAGAACAAAAATATTGCCACCACATCAAAATAATTAAACTGTTATAAAATTCAAAATTCATGCAATTCTTTCTTTTATCAATTAGGCACGTTTTTATTAAAGAAAGGTGATGGATTCATAGGACATTCATAACTTTAAGGCATAGACACTAAGACACTAATGATCATAAGACACAAACATGGATAAACATAAGCATAAAATTCGAAAAACAGAAGAACAATAACAAGGAAATCAAAGAACGGGTCCACCTCAGTGATGGCGGCTCTTTCTTGCTCTTGAAGATCCTATGGAGTGCTTGAGCTCCTCAATGTCTCTTCCTTGCCTTTGTTGCTCCTCCCTCATGATTCTTTGATCTTCTCTAATTTCATGAAGGATAATGGAGTGTTCTTGATGCTCCACCCTTAGTTGTCCCATGTTGGAACTCAATTCTCCTAGGAGGTGTTTAGTTGCTCCCAATAGTTTTGTGGAGGAAAATTCATCCCTTGAGGAATCTCAGGGATCTCATGATGAGTGAGGTCTCTTGTGTACTTCATCCTTTTCTTGGTGATGGGCTTATCCTCATCAATGGTGATGTCTCCCTCTATGTCAACTCCAACTGAATAACAGAGGTGACAAATGAGATGAGGAAAGGCTAACCTTGCCAAGGTGGAGGTCTTGTCCGCCACCTTATAGAGTTCTTGGGCTATAACCTCATGAACCTCTATTTCTTCTCCAATCATGATACTATGGATCATGATGGCCCGGTCTATGGTAACTTCGGACCGGTTGCTAGTGGGGATGATTGAGCGTTGTATGAACTCTAACCATCCTCTAGCCACGGGCTTGAGGTCATGCCTTCTCAATTGGACCGGCTTTCCCCTTGAATCTTGCTTCCATTGTGCGCCCTCTTCACATATGACTGTGAGGACTTGGTCCAACCTTTGATCAAAGTTGACCCTTCTAGTGTAAGGATGCTCATCTCCTTGCATCATAGGCAAGTTGAACGCCACCCTCACACTCTCCGGACTAAAATCCAAGTATTTCCCCCGAACCATAGTGAGATAATTCTTTGGATTCGGGTTCACACTTTGGTCATGGTTCTTTGTGATCCATGCATTGGCATAGAACTCTTGAACCATCAAGATTCCGACTTGTTGAATGGGGTTGGTAAGAACTTCCCAACCTCTTCTTCGGATCTCATGGCGGATCTCCGGATATTCACCCTTTTTGAGTGAAAAGGGGACCTCGGAGATCACCTTCTTCAAGGCCACAACTTCATAGAAGTGGTCTTGATGCACCCTTGAGAGGAATCTATCCATCTCCCATGACTCGGAGGTGGAAGCTTTTGCCTTCCCTTTCCTCTTTCTAGAGGTTTCTCCGGCCTTGGATGCCATAAATGGTTATGGAAAAACGAAAAAGAAACGCTTTTACCACACCAAACTTAAAATGTTTGCTCGTCCTCGAGCAAAAGAAGAAAGAAGGGAGTAGAAGAAGAAGAAATGAAGAAGAGGGAGATGGTGGTGTATTCGTCCAAAGAGGGGGAAGAAAGGGTGTTTAGGTTGTGTGAAAATGAAAGGTTGAAGAAGGGTATATATAGGAGAGAGGGGGTGATATGGTTCGGCCATGGAGGGTGGGTTTGGGAGGGAAAGTGGTTTGAATTTGAAGGGTGAGGTTGGTGGGGATTTATGAAGGATGGATGTGAGTGGTGAAGAGAAAGATGGGATTTGATAGGTGAGGGGTTTTTGGGGAAGAGGTGTTGAGGTGATTGGTGAATGGGGGAAGAAGAGAGAGAGTGATGGTAGGGTCCTGTGGGGTCCACAGATCCTGTAGTGTCAAGAAAAAGTCATCCCTGCACCAAATGTTGCTCAAAATCACGTTTTGAGCCATTTCTGGCGTTAAACGCCGGGCTGGTGCCCATTCCTGGCGTTTAACGCCAGGTTTTTGCCCTTTACTGGCGTTTAACGCCAGTCTGGTGCCCCTTTCTGGTGTTAAACACCCAGAAAGGTGCCAGACTGGGCGTTAAACGCCCAACTGCTAGGCTGACTGGCGTTTAAACGCCAGCAGCATCTTCCTCCAGGGTGTGCTGTTTTTCTTCCTGTTTTCATTTTGTTTTGCTTTTTTCATTGTTTTTGTGACTTCTTATGATCATCAACCTACAAAAAGATAAATAACAAAAGAAAATGGTTAACTATAAAACATTGGGTTGCCTCCCAACAAGCGCTTCTTTACTGTCATTAGCTTGACAGAGGACTCTCATGGAGCCTCAGAAATGATCAGAGCAATGTTGGAACCTCCCAACACCAAACTTAGAGTTTGAATGTGGGGGTTCAACACCAAACTTAGAGTTTGACTGTGGGGGCTCTGCTTGGCTCTGTTTTGAGAGAAGCTCTTCATGCTTCCTCTCCATGATGACAGAGGGATATCCTTGGGCCTTAAACACCAAGGATTTTTCATTCACTTGAATGATTAACTCTCCTCTGTCAACATCAATCACAGCCTTTGCTGTGGCTAGGAAGGGTCTGCCAAGGATGATGGATTCATCCATGCACTTCCCAGTCTCTAGGACTATGAAATCAGTAGGAATGTACTGGTCTTCAACTTTAACCAAAACATCCTCTATAAGTCCATGGGCTTGTTTTCTTGAGTTGTCTGCCATCTCTAATGAGATTCTTGCAGCTTGCACCTCTAAGATCCCTAATTCCTCCATTACAGAGAGGGGCATGAGGTTCACACTTGACCCTAAGTCACACAAGGCCTTCTTGAAGGTCATGGTGCCTATGGTACAAGGTATAGAAAACTTCCCAGGATCCCGCCTCTTTTGAGGCAGTTTCTGCCTAGACAAGTCATCCAGTTCTTTGGTGAGCAAGGGAAGTTCATCCTCCCAAGTCTCATTTCCAAATAACTTGTCATTTAGTTTCATGATTGCTCCAAGATATTTAGCAACTTGCTCTTCAGTAACATACTCATCCTCTTCAGAGGAAGAATACTCATCAGAGCTCATGAATGGCAGAAGTAAGTCCAATGGAATCTCTATGGTCTCATTTTGAGCCTCAGATTCCCAAGGTTCCTCATTGAGGAACTCAGAGGAGAGTGGTGCACGCCCACTGGGGTCTTTCTCAGTGGCGTCTTCTTCCTCTCTTTCCTCTCCATATTCGGCCATGTTGATGGCCTTGCACTCTCCTTTTGGATTTCTTCTGTATTACTTGGGAGAGTACTAGGAGGGAGTTCAGTAACTTTCTTGCTCAGCTGACCCACTTGTCCTTCCAAATTTCTGATGGAGGACCTTGTTTCATTCATGAAACTTTGAGTGGTCTTTATTAGATCAGAGACCATTGTTGCTAAGTCAGAAGTATTCTGCTTAGAACTCTCTGTCTGTTGCTGAGAAGATGATGGAAAAGGCTTGCCATTGCTAAACCTGTTTCTTCCACCATTATTGTTATTGAAACCTTGTTGAGGTCTCTCTTGATTCTTCCATGAGAGATTTGGGTGATTTCTCCATGAAGAATTGTAGGTATTTCCATAGGGTTCTCCTAGGTAATTCACTTCTTCCATTGAAGGGTTCTCAGGATCATAAGCTTCTTCCTCAGATGAAGCTTCCTTAGTACTGTTTGGTGCATTTTTCATTCCAGACAGACTTTGAGAGATCAAATTGACTTGTTGAGTCAATATCTTGTTCTGAGCCAATATGGCATTCAGAGTGTCAATCTTAAGAACTCCTTTCTTCTGACTAGTCCCATTGTTCACAGGATTCCTTTCAGAAGTGTACATGAATTGGTTATTTGCAACCATTTCAATCAGTTCTTGAGCCTCTGTAGGCGTCTTCTTCAGATGAAGAGATCCTCCAGCAGAGCTATCCAAGGACATCTTGGATAGTTCAGAGAGACCATCATAGAAGATTCCTATGGTGCTCCATTCAGAAAGCATGTCAGAAGGACATTTTCTGATTAATTGTTTGTATCTTTCCCAAGCTTCATAGAGGGATTCTCCATCCTTCTGTCTGAAGGTTTGGACTTCCACTCTAAGCTTACTCCATCTTTGTGGTGGAAAGAACTTTGCCAAGAAGGCATTGACTAGCTTTTCCCAAGAGTCCAGGCTTTCTTTAGGTTGAGAATCCAACCATATTCTAGCTCTGTCTCTTACAGCAAAAGGGAATAGCATCAGTCTATAGACCTCAGGGTTAACCCCATTAGTCTTGACTGTGTCACAGATTTGCAAGAATTCAGCTAAGAACTGATGAGGATCTTCCATTGGAAGTCCATGGAACTTGCAATTCTGTTGCATTAGAGAAACTAATTGAGGCTTAAGCTCAAAGTTGTTTGCTCCAATGGCAGGGATAGAGATGCTTCTCCCATAGAAGTCGGGAGTAGGTGCGGTGAAGTCACCCAGCACCTTCCTTGCATTGTTGGCATTGTTGTTGTTTTCGACTGCCATGTGCTCTTCTTCTTTGAAGAATTCGGTCAGGTCCTCTAAAGAGAGTTGTGCTTTGGCTTCTCTTAGCTTTCTCTTCAAGGTCCTTTCAGGTTCAGGATCAGCTTCAACAAGAATGCCTTTGTCTCTGCTCCTGCTCATATGAAAGAGAAGAGAACAAGAAGATGTGGAATCCTCTATGTCACAGTATAGAGATTCCTTTAGGTGTCAGAGGAAAAGAGAAATAGAAAGAAGAAGGAGAAGGAGAATTCGAACTTTTAATAGATAAGGTTCGAATTTGTGCATTGAAAAGGAGTGGTACTCCATAAATAGAAGGATGTGAGAAGGAGGGAAGTAATTTTTCGAAAATTAATTAAAATATTTTGAAAACATTTTTGAAAGACATTAATTGATTTTCGAAAAAAAAGTGAAAAAGAAATCAAGTGATTTTTGAAAAAGAATTTGAAATTAGAAGTTAAAAAGATTTGATTGAAAACTATTTTGAAAAAGATGTGGTTAAGAAGATATGATTGGTTTTAAAAACATTTGATTGAAAAGATATGATTTGAAAACAATTTTAAAAGATATGATTTGAAAACAATTTGAAAAGATTTGATTTTAAAAATTAATGACTTGCCTAACAAGAAAAGATATGATTCAAACATAAAAACCTTTCTCAACAGAAAAGGCAACAAATTTGAGATGTTCAATCAAATCATTAATTGTTAGTAAGTATCTTTGAAAAAGGAAAGAAATTGATTTTGAAAACATTTGATTGAAAAGATATGATTTGAAAAAGATTTGATTTTGAAAAACTTGAAAAAAATTGATTTGAAAACAAAATCTTCCTCCTAGCACCATCCTGGCGTTAAACGCCCAGAATGGTATACATTCTGGCGTTTAACGCCCAAAATGCTACCTTTTTGGGCGTTAAACGCCCAACCAGGTACCCTGGCTGGCGTTTAAACGCCAGTCTGCCTTCTTCACTGGGCATTTTTGAATGCTCAGCTTTTTCTGTATAATTCCTCTGCAACATGTTCTGAATCTTCAATTCTTTGCATCATTGACTTGAAAAGACACAAATTAAAAATATTTTTTGGATTTTTAATAATCAAAATGCAACAAGAATCAAATGACAATGCATGCTAGACACCAAACTTAGCAGTTTGTATACTACTGACACTAATAATATGAGAATGCATATGAGACACACAAAATACTTCAAGTCAATAGAGTTCAAAGATTAGAACATAAAAATCATCAAGAAGTACTTGAAGATCCTTAAGACACATGAATGAATGCATGCAATTGACACCAAACTTAAGATGAGACACTAGACTTAAGCAAGAAGCATCAAATATTTTTGGTTTTTATGATTTTGTAAATTTTTTGTATTTTTTTCGAAAATTAAGTGAAAACATCAAAATTCTTAATGAGAATTCCAGGAATCAGTGCAATGCTAGTCTAAGACTCCGGTCCAGGAATTAGACATGGCTTCAAAGCCAGCCAAACTTTCAAAGAAAGCTTCGGTCCAAAACACTAGACATGGCCAGAGGCCAGCCAAGCCTTAGCAAATCACTGCTCCAAGAGCAAGATTGGTAAGAAATCAACAAGCTCTTGTGGTGATAAGTTGAAACCTCGGTCCAATGAGATTAGACATGGCTTCTCAGCCAGCCAGATTTCAACAAATCATCATGAAACTCTAGAATTCATCTTCAAGAATTTCGAAAAAATTAAATACCTAATCTAAGCAACAAGATGAACCGTCAGTTGTCCAGCCTAAACAATCCCGGGCAATAACACCAATAACTTGATGTTGTTGCCGGATCTTGGCACTGATGTTACCAAAAGCTTGCTCAAAACTTGAACAATCCCCGGCAACGGCGCCAAAAACTTGGTGCGCGAAATTGTGAACTATACTTTTTCACAACTCTCATAATCCCCGGTAATGGCTCCAAGAACTTGGTGGCTCAATACCATGGCATTACACAACTTCGCACAACTAACCAGCAAGTGCACTGGGTTGTCCAAGTAATAAACCTTACGTGAGTAAGGGTCGATCCCACGGAGATTGTTAGTATTGAAGCAAGCTATGGTCATCTTGTAAATCTTAGTCAGGCAAACTCAGATGTATATGGTGATGAACGAAAATAATATAAAAGATAAAGATAGTGATACTTATGTATATCATTGGTGTAAGAGCTTCAGACAAGCGTATGAAGATGCCTTCCCTTCCGTCTCTCTGCTTTCCTACTGCCTTCATCCAATCCTTCTTACTCCTTTCCATGGCAAGCTCGTGTAGGGTTTCACTGTTGTCAGCAGCTACCTCCCATCCGCGCAGTGAAAGCTAATGCACGCACTCTGTCACAGTACTGCCAATCACCGGTTTGGTTCCCTCCCCTACCGGAATAGAATAACTCTTTTGCGTCTGTCACTAACGCCCAGTAGGTTACAGGTTTGAAGCACGTCACAGTCATTCAATCATTGAATCCTACTCAGAATACCACAGACAAGGTTAGACCTTCCGGATTCTCTTGAATGCTGCCATCAGTTCTTGCCTATACCACGAAGACTCTGATCTCACGGAATGGCTGGCTCGTTTGTCAGGCGAGCACTCGGTTGTCAGGCGATCAACCATGCATCGTGCAATCAGAAATCCAAGAGATATTCACTAAGCCTCAAATGCGTGTAGAACAAGAATGGTTGTCAGTCACCTTGTTCATGAGTGAGAATGGTGATGGGCGTCAATCATCACCTTCATCATGTTGAAGAACAAGTGATATCTTGGTAAAAGAACAAGTGGAATTGAATGGAAGAACAATAGTAATTGCATTAATACTCGAGGTACAGCAGAGCTCCACACCTTAATCTATGGTGTGTAGAAACTCCACCGTTGAAAATACATAAGAACAAGGTCTAGGCATGGCCGAATGGCCAGCCTCCCAATGATCTAAGAACTAAAATGTCCAAAGATGATCTAGAGATCTAAAAGTGATCAAAAGATTTCTCTACAATAGTAAAAGGTCCTACTTATAAGAAACTAGTAGCCTAGGGTGTACAGAAATAAGTAAATGACATAGAAATCCTCTTCCGGGCCCACTTGGTGTGTGCTTGGGCTGAGCAATGAAGCAAATTTCGTGCAGAGACTCCTCTTGGAGTTAAACGCCAGCTTTGGTGCCAGTTTGGGCGTTTAACTCCCATTTGGGTGCCAGTTCCAGCGTTTAACGCTGGGATTTCTTGAGGTGACTTTGAACGCCGGTTTGGGCCATCAAATCTTGGGCAAAGTATGGACTATCATATATTGCTGGAAAGCCCAGGATGTCTACTTTCCAACGCCGTTAAGAGCGCGCCAATTGGGCTTTTGTAGCTCCAGAAAATCCACTTCGAGTGCAGGGAGGTCAGAATCCAACAGCATCTGCAGTCCTTTTTGGTCTCTGAATCAGATTTTTGCTCAGGTCCCTCAATTTCAGCCAGAAAATACCTGAAATCACAGAAAAACACACAAACTCATAGTAAAGTCCAGAAAAGTGATTTTTAACTAAAAACTAATAAAAATATACTAAAAACTAACTATATCATATCAAAAACATACTAAAAACAATGCCAAAAAGTATACAAATTATCCGCTCATCATCTGGCTGAAATAATTATTTAGCTGCTAGTGGAAGTACACGTTGAAAAAGAAAGCTATCTGCACAAGTTTTTGCTTGAAAGTTATCTGCATAATAATTGTCATCACTCATTAACTTGAATACTTCGTTTTGTTTTTCCTTGCTGTCTGAAGAAAAGAGAGATATTTGATTTAGAAAAGTAATTGTTCAATGTTGCAAAAGTTAGAATGAGAGTTAGTGGTGGTAAGTGTTTGATTAAATTGTTAGCTCATAGAATAAATGCTGCAAAATGACTTGTTACTTGAAGCCTAAGCTAGTTTGCTGCTATTATTTCTCAAGTATTGAAAGTCCCTTGAAAATAAACCAAAACAGAAAGAAAAAGAAGAAGAAAAGCCAAAAGTTGGCAAAGAAACAAACAATAAGGCTAGACACCAATAGCTTGGACCCTAGGACACATGCCTGTGGTGTTCATGTACTAGGATATGCTTGGACAAGTAGGTTCTAAGGAGTATTTTAAAACTTGGCAACTTAGATCAACTGATTTGGGATTGGCAACTGAAAGTCCACAATAAAGAGTAACCTAGCTACAAAACATTTAGTTATCCAAAGAGATGTTGGGCATCAATGATCCTAGGATGAAAGAGTGAGCCATGTGTCTATGGTGAAGAAATGTTGATTGAAATTAAGCCAAAGGCCACTGCAACATTTGCCACCAAGTCTTTAATAAGTAATAAGCTCTTTATGCAAAAGAAAGAAGAAAAGCTACCAAGGGAAGTGATCAAAAAGTAAGACATTGTAGCAGCAACCTTAGTGGACCCTTAAGGAAACATTGTTTGTTTTGACAGCAAGTAATAAATGGGCTACTTTTGATCTGCATAAAACCCCATAGACCAAATTCAACTATCTGCTTAATAAGAACATATATACTTATCTATTTCATTCTATCTTCTCTTGTGTTTGATACTTGCTTAGGGACAAGCAAGTTTTAAGTTTGGTGTTGTGATGACAAGTCATCTTAGCCTAGTTTCACTAGTCTTTTTCTTTGTTTTCATTAGGTTTTATGCACTTTCTTGCATTCTAAGTAAGTAATTTGGAATGGAAATGCATGACTTCATTGAATCAAACAACCACCATATAATTGATGCTAAATCATGAGGTTTAGGCTAAATTTAATTGAGTTTTAATGATTTATAAACCTTGTGAATTTGGTGATACTTTGATTGGTTGTTTTGATTAATTGTAGGTGAAGAAAAGAAGAAAAGAAGAAAGCGTGGCCTAAGAAGTGTGGCCAAGAAAGGAGGGAGTGTGGCGCAACAAACCATGAAGCTCTCCCCAAGAGCACCAAGCTCACTAAGTGAGCGCTATACTTACTCTCAGGGAACCAAGGCACAATGCTCTGCTCACTTTGTGAGCTGAGCACAATATGAAGCCAAGAAACAAGGAAAGGAAAAACAATGCTCAGCTCACCAAGTGAGCATTATCGAGAGCACTAAAGAAATAATTCAAAAAAAATAAGTTGCAAGTGCATGCTCCAAGGCTTGAACCCATGACCAAGGGGGATGAGGGAGACGCTACTCACAAGGAAAAATAAGCCAAAAATGGCCAAATGCATTCCCCAAGGTTCGAACTCAACACCTTGAGGAAGCAAGGAGCAAGGCACCACAAGAAAACCAAGGAAAAGCTTCAGCGCATGCTTCCCATGGGTTTCGAACCAAGGACCTTCTCTTGGAAGAGCCAATGCTCAGCTCACTTAGTGAGCAGAGCGCTACTTCATGGGCATCACGCAAGCACCAAGACACGGGCCAGGGGAGTAGAGCGCGCAACAAATTTGGCACGGTCCAGCATCACAAGGCACGCACAAGACATGCACCAAGGCACCAATGCTCAGCTCAACTTGTGAGCTGAGCATTCCCCTGATGCATTGCACGCTACA
The DNA here is from genome assembly GCF_014773155.1 of Arachis stenosperma. Classification (NCBI taxonomy): domain Eukaryota; kingdom Viridiplantae; phylum Streptophyta; class Magnoliopsida; order Fabales; family Fabaceae; genus Arachis; species Arachis stenosperma. Next base: position 82,938,777 of record NC_080385.1, on the reverse strand, counting down.
AGGGAATCCACACAAGGCCTCAATGCTCAGCTCAACTTGTGAGCTGAGCATCCCCCTGGAAGCAGATTCTTCATGGGCTGAAAATTGAATTAAAAATCCAACTTAATTCATTTCTTCACCAAATCAAAAGCCCATCCAAATTCCAAGATCCAAGAATAGAAAGTGTATAAATAGGAGCTAGTTTGATGTAATTAAGACCTCTAGACTTCATTTTGAATTTTCCTTTTTACTTGCATTTTAATTTTGAACTTTGGAATTTCTTAGAGAATTGGGAAGGAGAATTGATCTCTCTTCTTCCTTGTTCTTGCTTGAGCACTCTCTACTTTTCTTGCTTTTGATCTTGGGTGAAGAATTGAAGGACTTCTGTTTCAATCTCACCTTGAGATCTCTTCTTTAACTTTTTGCATAATTGAATTTTACTTTCTGTTCATTTCTTCTTCTTCTGTTATTTCTGCAATTTGCTTTCCTTTATTTCTTTTGCAATTGTTCTTGTTGGATCAAGGAAGGATTTGAGATCTAGACTTGTTATCTAGTCTCTTCCACTCCTGAGATCTTCAACCACTTTTAATTTGCAGCAAATTAAGCATTGCTTTTCTGTTCTAAATTCTTCAAGGCATTTTACTCTTCTGTTTGAGATCTACTTCACTGCAATTCAATTTTCTCTTTTATGTTTAATGCAATTTTACTTGTTCTTGTTTAATTTCTGCAATCCCAACTCCCAATCCCTTTTACAATTCAAGTAATTTACATTTCTTGCACTTTAAGCCTCAGCCATTTACATTACTTGCAATCTAAGTTTCTGCAATTTACATTACTTGCACTTTAAGATTCAGTCTCTTTACTTTCTTGCTCTTTGATTTACTCCAATATTCCCTTCTCTTTTTACATTCCACGCAATTTAGCTTCTGTTAATGATAAACCACTCAACCAACACCTGATTCGCTTGACTAAATCAACCACTAAACTAAAATTACTCAATCCTTCAATCCCTGTGGGATCGACCTCACTCTAAGTGAGTTTTACTACTTGATGCAACCCGGTGCACTTGCCGGTGAGTTTTGTGTCGTATCGTTTTCCGCACATCAGCGTGCGTCACGCATCCGCGTCACCCATCTCTCCCTTAACCCACGCGATTGCGTCGACCACGCTTCCGCGCCAACCCGATTTCACCCTACGCATGCGATCGCGTCCCCCACGTGTTCGCGTGGATTCGCGATCACTAACGTTAGATCACGTGAACCCTAACCATCGCGTCACCAAACCCCTACCTACCCTCTCCCTACTCCTCTGCACCTCTCGCCCTCTCAACCACCCCCCAGCCGCCTCGACCACCGCGCTGCCGCCAATCCTCCCTCGCCCACCTAGCCCCAACCACGACGCCACCCACTTCTTCCCACCCTCTCCCTCTTCTCCCTCTTCTCTCTCTTCTCTTCTTCCCCCCACCGTCGCTGCCCCTCCTTGCGGCCAGCCCCCACCACGACCGGAACCCCACCACCGCAAGGCTTAGTCTGCCGCAGCAACCTTCGCCGGCCACTACCCTAACCCTCCACCACTCAACCCTATTCTCCACCCCTGCTCCACCACCGCACTACCGCCGTTCACTACCACGCCACCGTGCCTCCCTCTCGGTGCCGCCACTACTTTCCCTCTGTCCTATCCCTTGTTCTTCGCATACCAGGTTCTGCCGTACACCGATTTCCTTTCATTCCTAGTTAGCTGCACATTTTCCGAATTTGTTCAATTTAGGATAGTTAGCGATGCATGTTCGTAGTAGATTCTTGGTGGTTAGGTAGCTAGGATCTTGTTAGTGGATTTAGGCCTGATTATTGCTCTGTTCTTGTTATCTGTTTATCTGTTCTGCAATTGTAATCTAGCTGTGATATTCATACTCTTCATATGCTACTCTTATCTGTTGCATGCTGCTGTTACACTACTCTTTCATATTCATGTACTTTGTCCAGCCTTATTTCCATTCATATGAACTATTTTTCTTGTTGTTTATTTTCCGGAAACATCCAATTTTAGCCGGAATGCTGCCCAATTTTCTGCAAATTATTTCCCTTTTACATTCAAGTATTGGTTTTGGCATTTCTCAATTTTGCACTACTCCACAAATACCAAACCAATTGTTGAATGCACGGGCCAGCATTCTTATTACTTTTGAATTCTTGGTTAATAAATTGGATTATTGATGATTTGATTTTGCTTTTACTACTTCTATATCTATATGAATCATCAACAATACCCTGTTATCCCTGCATGAATATGAGTTGACTGTTGCTTCAAATTGTGAAATTCTTGTTACTTTGAAACCAATCATCATGCCACTTACTCTAACTTCCTTTTTACTAACTCACTAATTTTCGCTTTCTAACCTCTTTTTCAATTTTACCCACTTTTAACTGTCTAACTTCCCCCTTTGCCTTTTCACTACTTCTTTCAATTAATTTCACTCATGGCATGATTATTGTTTTTCCTTTTTAACAGGATTTCCACTTCTAACATATTTTGGATTGTGATTTCTCATCTCAGCTTTTCAACTCCAACACAATCCAAAATATACATTTACTTAACTCATTTCATTTTTTTACTGCTCCTTTGCCACTTCGTGCTTATCTTGTTATTTTGCTGCTTGTTTTCTTGCTTTTATTCCTCAATTATATATTGAAATTTTTGTTTTTCAAGATGTCCGACTCTCAAGACAGGGGAAAGGGCAAAGTAACTACTGGCAAATGGAAAAGAGGCAAATCCTCTGGTTCCATCCTTGGCATCTTACATGATGATTCCTGGTAGGAGAAGAACTTTACCTCGCAGGAAAAGGCTGATCAGTTGGTACCTTCGGCTGACCCGGTTAAATTTGTAAACAAATACTGTGAACTGAAGTAGCCGACTTTTGCAACCGCCCGGAATCTACACCTGGAAAGAACTCTAAAAATTCCAGAAGAACTTAAGTAGTACACTTCAGATCCGATCAAACAGAGAGGCTGGTTCTTCCTGGAGAGAAATTTGACTGAGGTCAACTCATCCTGGTCAGAGAATTCTACTGTAACTACTTTCTATCATCCCAGGATGCAGTACAGTTCAGAAGCAAACAGATTCTGGTTACTGAGGAAGCAATTGAAGAGATCCTCCATCTTCCACCTAAATCAGATCAGCCAGATGGTTACCAGAAAGCTGAGGAGGATATGAGATTCATGAGGTTTGATTAGGATACAGTAAAGAAGGACATCACTCTTGATCCTACTGTTCCTTGGGTCATGGGAACAAGCACATTGGTACCCAAGGGAATCTGGCTCATATATCTGAATAATGAGACCCGGCTATGGCAACAGATTCTGAGTAACTATGTGATGCCGAGCACTCATGAGACAGAGGTGCCAGCTGCTATGATTACCCTCATCTGGTGTCTGATGACAGGTAAGGACCTTTATCTACCTCGCTTCATCCGGCATTACATGGCCAGGGTCCATGTTAGAGGCACCCTCTCCTTTCCTTACCTGATTACTCAGTTGGGTCGCAGAGTTGAGGTACCTTGGGAGGTTGCTGATGAAAGGTCACCCGCCGCGAACTGCTGGAAGATCATTCCTCATAGTCGAAAGTTTCTGGCTCTCGGCTACAGCCCTCTATTTCTCACTAACACCACTGAAGCAGCCACTTCTTCAGCTGCTCCGTCTGCTTCTACTGGCCCAGCACCACCCACTACACCCCCACCTACTCCTGAGCCCGTCTACTATCTGGTGCACCGACTCTTTGACCGCCTAGATCAGATGGAATGCCATCACCAGCAGCAGTTTGAGAGGTCTGAACGTCGCAACAGGCGACGTTTAGAGAGGTCTGAGCATCGCCATAAGCGTCGCTATGAACACCTCAAGTTGATGATCCGCTCTGGTGGTGACATCCCCTCCGAGCCCGACACGCCCTTCGACCCATCCGAGGAGGAGGTGAGCGATCTTGAGGAGGAGGTACCTACCCAGGATGAGTAGGGAAGTCCCGGCCACACTGCACCACATCTTGAGGAGAACCACCAGCTGCAGACCGCAGATCTGGAGGTTCCTCTACGGGCAGAGCCCCCACTTCAACAGACCGCTCCTCCAACCCTCACAGAGACTGCAGACCCTCAGTCCACCACCGAGACTCCAGCAGCCCATCCTTCTGGAGATGACACTCCTTCACACCCGGCTTGAGTGAGCATCGAGGACGATGCTATTTTTTTAAGTGTGGAGAGGTCGCCATCTCTGGCATCTATTTGTTTTGGTGAACCACTACATACTCTCTTCTTATTTTGGCCATTTTCTGTATTTCATTTGCACATTTCTCTCTTTTGCTTTTATTGTACTTTTGCATTATGCACTTTGAGCTGTATGTATATATCTTGGATATTTTTAGCTTGATTTGCACCTTAGTTTACTAGTTATATATTAAGTGGATTAATTAGTATAATTTACCCTTTTTAGCATATGATAGTTGATTTGATTGAAAAATAAAAAGAGTAAGCTAGAAACCATAGTATAGTAAAACAATCCACATACCTTATATATATAGCATTAATGTTAGTTAGTTAACAACACTTCATCAAGAAGGAATACTAAAACTTTAAAGCCATCCAAATAAATTTTACATTGAGAATGATGGAAATTCTTAATTTCTACTTGCATGACATAGTTAATTGATATATGATTTATGAGCTTGAGAACACACAGCCTGTGAGTATTGAGTTTAATTATATGGTTGCATTCAAACCATAAATTTCATTCCTGTGTGTTTTGCCCTTCTTTTTTATTCTGATGTTCTTTACTTTGCTTTAATCTATATGTCCAATATAGAATATAGATACATACTAAGAAAGTGATTGAGGCCATCATTTGAATTTTTCCTCACTTATCCCAAATAAAGCCTACTTTTTATGCCATCCTTGTTAGCCCCCTTGAGCCTTTTAATCCCCCTCTGTTTTACAACCACATTACTAGCATTAAGCAAAAAAACAAAATAAAAAATTCCAAGTTGAATCGTTGGTTAGTTTAAGATAGATATTGTGTAACATTTAAGTGTGGGGAATTTTTTGGGAACATAGGATGATAGAAAAGAGTAGGAATTTAAATCGAATAAATTATTTAAAAAAATTTTGGGGAGCATGCTCATGTGAAATTAGAAAAGATTGAATTACATTGTGCAAAAAAATAAATAAATAAAAATAAATAAAAAAATTATTTTCAATAAGGGGACAAAAAGAAATTCCCCAGTTACAAAATAAAAAGAATCAATGCACATGGGACAAAGTTGAATTTAATGCATGAATTTTCAACACAAAGTGGGAAAATTTGGGCAAATAGGTTAAGAAACTTTGATTTATAATATGTATGTTAGGTGAGAGCTTAAACTAGTCAAGGATTCACTTATTGGCTCACTTAACCTTATACATATACCCTTACCTCTACCTTGGCCCCATTACAACTTTGGAAAAGACCTCATGATTTTTGTATGTCTGTATTCTATAATTGTTGATTGGTTAGATGAAGAACAAAGTTATAGAAAGTAAGGATAAAAAGAAGAATAGAGTGATTAACCCAATAGACACTGAGTGACTAAAGAATAAACACAAAATCCAGTGAGGGTTCAATAGCTCATCACCATATATCTCTGCCTGAATTGTTAATTGTCTTGCAAGTTTGAAAAATATTTTTACTCATCTCAATTGTAAAAGTGCTTTATCATTATCTAAGGTTGGATATGCATATATGATTCCTTGAAGATATGAATTAATTTAACTACATGTATACTTTATATATAGGTGAATAATAACTAGATTTGCATGACTCATTTAGGTTGTTGCATTTAGAGTAGATTGCATTGCATATGATTCCACCATTTCACCTTCACTCTTTTCTCTTGGATTTAGCATGAGGACATGCTATTGTTTAAGTGTGGGGAGGTTGATAAATCCATATTTTATGATATATATTGTACTTAAATTAAATGATTTATCAACTCTTCACCTACTTATTCATATGAATTTGTATGGCTTTACAATTCCTTCTTTAGAATATGATGTATGAGAAAACATGTTTTCTATGCTTAAAAATTATCAATTTTAATTATCCTTTATTACCATTCGATGCCGTGATTTGTGTGTTGAGTACTTTCAGGTTTTATAGGACAGGAATGACTTAAAGGATGGAAAGGAAATATACAAAATAGAAGGAAAGCACAAATTGGAGTCCTTGGAGAAACGGGTAGTGACGCGTCCGCATGGACGATGTGAACGCGTGGTTCGCGCTAAAGAGATTCGACGCGAACGCATGGATGCGGCGAATGCGTGACGTGCGCGATCTGCAGAATTTGCAGATCTCCTTTCCAGCAATTTCTGGGCCCCTTTTGGCCCAGATCCAAGCCCAGAGAACACAGATTGAAGGACTATAAATGGAGGAATCCATCCATTCATGAGGAGATACTGAATACTAGATTCATCCATAATTTGAGGATTGAGATGTAGTTTTTAGAGAGAGAGGTTATCTCCTCTCTCTTAGGATTTAGGATTAGGATTTTTAGAAATTAGGAATATTACTTCTTCACCTCAGGTTCAATGTCTTTCTGTTTATTTTTCCTTTTATTTGTTTAATGACCATTCATGTTATGATTTTCTTATTTAAATATAAATTGAGGTATTTTAGACTCATGATTGCTTTTCCCTATTTTTAATTTAGATTATTTACTATTGGTTTTGGTTGATTAATTGGTAACTCTTGAGTTATCAAACTCATCGTGATTGATAATTGTCATCTTTGCTGATTAATTTAGATTCCTATAACTCTAGTCTTTCCTTAAGGAGTTGACTAGGACTTTAGGTACTAAATTAATTTATTCACTTAACTAACCTTCATAGTTAGAGGTTGACTTAGTGGTAGTAAAAATATAATTTTCATCACCATTGATAAGGATAACTAGGATAGGACTTCCAGTTTTCATACCTTGCCAAGAGTTTTTCTTAGTTATTAATTTATTAATTCCTACAATTTATTTCTCTTATTTAAAACCTTTTCAAAACCCAAAACACTGTTTTCCATAATCAATAATAAAACACACCTCCCTGCAATTCCTTGAGAAGACGACCCGAGGTTTGAATACTTCGGTTTATAAATTTTATTGGGTTTGTTACTTGTGACTACCAAAACGTTTGTAAAAAATGTTGATTGCTTGGCTTAGAAACTATACTTGCAACAAGAATTTATTATAAATTCTAAACCATCAATCTTCAGTTCTTCAATCACATCTGTGGGTTTCAACTCGTTAATTTTCAGCTTCTTCATGAGAGATAGGGGCATTACGTTTATGCTGGCTCCCAAGTCACAAAACCCTCTATCAATCATTGTCTTTCCTATGGTACACGGGTTGTGAAATCTCCCTGGATCCTTCTTCTTTGTAGGCAAGTCTTTCTGTAAGATGGCACTATATTCCTTATTCATAACCACTGTTTGTCCTCCTTTCAGGGCACTCTTCTTAGTCAGCAGCTCCTTCATACATTTAATGTGTGTGGGCATCTGTTGCAAGGTCTCAAGGAAGGGAATGTTGACATGAAGAGATTTAAATACATCCAGGAATCTAGTGTATGTTCTCTCCTTCTCTCCTCCCCTGAGTCTCTCGGGAAATGGTGCTTATGGCACATAAGGTTTAAGGACTTCTTTCTATTTTGGTTCCTTCCTTTGTTCAGGGCTAGTCATTTATTCTGCCTCTTCCATCTTGGGTATGCTCTAGTGGACTGCTAATTTCTTGGATATGCTCTAGTGGACTGCTAATTTCTTCCTCAATCACTTCTTCACTTGCAAGGGTAATTACCTTGCATTCTTTCCATCTCACCTTTTTCGCTTCTCCTCTTGGGTTCTTCTCAGTGTCACTTGGAAAGCTGTCAGTGGGCTTAGGAATTTGTTGAGACAAATATCCTACTTGGGATTCTAGCTTCTTTATAGTCTCTCCTCGATTTTTCATACTAGCCCTTACTTTCTCCTTGAATGTTCTGTTGTCATGAACATCTTTACAAAGATTTTCCAGCAAGGCCTCAATCTTGGACAGCCTATCTTCCAGTGGTGGTGGTGGGTTAGCATTTAAGGGTTGAGAGTGACTATTTTAGACTTGATATGGTGGTTGGGAATACGTGTTTTGTGGAGTTTGGTAAGATCTCTGGTTGGGTTGTTGATATGGTGGGTTGTTGTAATGATTGTGGTTGTGAGGTTTATAGTCTTGGCTCTGGTTTTGTTGATTTCCCCACCCAAAGTTTGGGTGGTTCTTCCGACCAGGATTGTATATTTTTTAGTATGGATCATGGGACTGTCTTGATGAATTTCCAATGTAGTTGGCCTGCTCCCATTCACCTTCTTCCTCTGCAATAAGCTCTTCTTGGGCTGGTGGTAAGGTGTTGATTGCTGTAACTTGATTGTTCTCCATCTTTTTAGTTAGGTCAGCCAATTGCTTAGCAATCATCTTGTTATGAGCCAAAAGTGCATCATGTTGCTTCTTTCAGATGCATAGAAATATTCATTATTAGCCACTGTTTCAATGACATCAATTGCCTCTTCAATGGTCTTTTTCTTGTTGAGAGATCCTCTAGAAGAATAGTCTAGAGCCTTTTTTGACTCATATGACAGCCCCTCATAGAAGATATGCAATTGCACCCACTCATTGAACATATCCGGGGGACACTTCCTAGTCAAGTCTTTATATCTTTCCCATGCTTCATAAAGTGTTTCCCCTTCCTGTTGCCTGAATGTTTGAACCTCTACTCTCAGCCTATTGACTCTTTGTGGAGGGTAGATGATGTACCACTATTTTGTGGTACATCTTGTGCTTAATTGAGTGGATTTTATCCACTAATCTTACATTTATTCATGTAAATTGCATGTTTTACATTTTCCTTCCTGATTTTGTGCTATGATTGAAAGCATGTTTCTTTGGTCTTAATTTAGCTAATTTTAATTCTCTCTTATTACCATTCGATGCCATGATATATGTGTTAAGTGTTTTCAGAGATTACAGGGCAGGAATGGCTTAGAGGATGGAAAGGAAGCATGCAAAACTGGAAGGAATACAAGAAGCTAAAGGAACTATAAAGTTGTCAATCGATCATAACTTGAGCTATAGAGGTCCAAATGAGGCAGTTCTAGTTGCGTTGGAAAGCTAACGTCCGGGGCATCGAAATGATATATAATTTGCCATAGTGGCCATGCAGCTAGGCGACGCGCACGCGCACATTGGCAAAAAGTCCATCGGCCCGCACACACACTTGGCACATACGCGCGACATGCGCGACGTACTGCGACTGCAGAAATTGCTGGGGGTGATTTTTGGGCTATTTTTGACCTAGTTTTTGGCCCAGAAAATACAGATTATAGGCTGCATAGTGGGGGAATCATTCATTCATCATTCACTTCTCATTATTCACAATTTTAGGTTTTAGATGTAGTTTCTAGAGAGAGAGGCTCTCTCCTCTCTCTAGGTTTTAGTATTTAGGATTTCTCTTAGTTTTAGGTTTATTTCTTTCCAATTCTAGGTTCAATGTTCCTTTAATTTAGTTTCTCTTCTAATTTTGTTTATTCTATTACTTTAATTTATGAATTCTCATGTTAGATTTGATTTCTCTTATGAATGCAATTTGAGGTATTTCATGTTTCTCCATTTGTTGTTATTGAATCTCTTGGCTTTGGTTGAGCAATTGGTGACACTTGAATTATCAAACTCCTTTGTTGATGGATAATTGTTATGTTTGCTAGTTGATTTGAATTCCACTAACTCTAGTCTTTCCATAGGAGTTGACTAGGACCTGGAAAATCAAATTGATTTATCCACTTGACATACCTTCATAGTTAGACGTTGACCAAGTGGGAGCAATGAACAATTTTCATCACATTTGATAAGGATAACTAGGATAGGACATCCAGTTCTAATACCTTGCCAAGAGCTTTTCTAATTATTAGTTTATTCCTTTTGCCATTTACTATTCTTGCTTTTTATCTTAAAACCCACAAAATATACCTTTACATAACCAATAATAAGAACACTTCCCTACAATTTCTTTGAGAGACGACCCGAGGTTTAAATACTTTGGTTATCAATTTTATTAGGGGTTTGTTACTTGTGACAACCAAAACTTTTGCACGAAAGGATTCTTTGATGGTTTAGAAGCTATACTTTCAACGAGAATTTATTTGTGAAATTCTAAACCACGCAAAAATCCGTTCGTCAGTAGAACCTTACCAAGAATTTGTTTACCACATCTTCCCAAGTTGTGAGGCTTTTCTTAGGGAATGATTCTAGCCATTTAGATGCCATGTCCCTGAGAGAGAATGGGAACAACAACAATCTGTAGGCATCAGGGTGAACACCATTAGATTTCACTATATCACATATCCTTAGGAATTGTGAGATGTTGGTTGGGGTCTTCTTGGGCACTTCCTCCAAAAGAACAATTGTTTTGGACTAGGGTGATGAGTTGTGGCTTTAGTTCGAAATTCTTGGCATGGATGGTTGGCTTTAGAATGCTGCTCCCACAATTCCTAGGGTTGGGATTAATGTAGGAGCCAAGCACTCTCCTCTCTCGTGGTGCATTATTGCCAGCACCTTCTCCAGCAGGGTTGTAAACCTCTTCTTCCATAACAATGTCCAAATCCTCTTCTAGCTCTTCCTCTCCAACTACTCCCTTGCTTCTTGCTTTCCTCCTTACTCTAAGGAAGGTCCTCTCCGGTTCACTGTCAAAAGAGGTTGAAGCCCCTCTTCTACTTGTCATGCAATTAGCAAAACAACAGCAAACCGCAAGTGAAGAGTTCACAGTTAATGAAAATTTTGGTTAGAGCAATTAAACAAACAGTTAGTGAGGTTTGTGAGTTAGTTGAGCTGGAAAATAAATGATAAATGGAAACTGACTGAAAATGTAAAAAAAATAACAATAACAACAAAATAAAAGAAAAATGCTCAATCTAATTATCCTCCAATTTAGTCATTGTCAATACAAAACCAATCCCCGGTAACGGCGCCATAAACTTGATGCATGAAAACTTTTTTCTCAACAAATTTCCACTGGCAAGTGCACCAGATTATTGTCAAGTAAAAACTCACAGTAGAGTGAGGTCAAATCCCACAGGGATTGGTTCGTTGATCAACTTTAATTGAAGGGTTGTTCTAGATGAACTAAGAAGATTTGAATTTGGAAGTGCAGAAACTTAAATGGCGGGAAAAGTAAATTGCATGGATTTGTAAATGACGGAAAGTAAATAGCAAGAAATTAAAGTGCAGAATCTTAAATTGCAAGAAAATAAATGGGAATGGGGTGATTAAGCATGAAAATAAACAGCAGAATAGAGAATTGGTAGATCAGAGATGGAGAGTTCATTGGGCTTAGGAGATGTTGTATTCTCTGGATCAAGTTCATTTTCATATCTTCCTCAATCAATGCATTCATTGATCTTCTTGGCAATCTTAAGTGATTGGATTCCAATTCCTTGGCAACCCAATCTCTTTAAGCTTGAACAATTGCCCAATTCCTTGATTTAATTGGTCATGGAAAGAGATGAGGTGTGGTCAGTGATTATACTACATGCATTTCCATATCAAAGTATTGGTAAGATTATATGTCACTATATCCATCCAAACTCCAATTCGGTCCAACATGAGAAAGCATTTTTAGCATGATTTACTTATTCCTTTTCCAAGGTTCAAAGGAAATCCAATTATGAAGAGCTTCTTTTCCAAGACAACTACCCAATTGGATGAAGATCGAAAGCTTTCTAGTGAAATCAAGAAAAAAGAAAGAAGAAGAAGAATGAAAACTATTATTGATCCATTGAATTACAATAGAGCTCCCTAACCCAATGAAATAGGTTTAGTTGTTCATAACTATGGAAATGGAAAGTGAAAATGAAATGTGCATTGCAACAAAACTACAAAATTAAAGAGAAAGTAAATTGGGCAAAGTTACAGTACTTAATGTGTAAAGCCCCCCTTTAACTTAAACTCTAATATATTTATACACTTTCTTCCTTCAATCTTTAAGTAATTGGACTGGGCCCTTTTGGCCTTTGTTGAAGCTAGTTGGAAGTGGCCTTTAGTGGCTTTGATGGAGAAGTTTGGGAGTTAACATTCATACTCTGCATGGGTGCTTTTTGTATTAAAGTTTGATTGGCGTTGGAGTCTTCATTGGGGCTCAACGTTTGAGCACAAACGTTGGGTCAAACTTTGCCCAATCAGGGCTGGGACGTTGGCCCAATAGTTCAACCCAACGTTGGACTCAACGTTAGACCACCAACGTTAGCCTATCCACTTATACGCGTGACCCACGCGTACACACCATATGCTCAAAATCTTCAGGTCACGCGTACGCGTCGATGCGCATTTTTCCAATCTCCAAACTTCATTTTTATCGTGTACATTGGAGGTAATGTTGGACCCCGCAATGTTGCCTCCAACGTTGGCACCCTCTCACCTTTAACGTTGCTAGCAATGTTGGAGCACCAACTTTGGCTCCAACGTTGCACACCATAGTTATAGTTGGAGTTGTAGTTGGAGGTCCAACTACAACTCCATCTATGGCCTCTTTTTATGTGTAGTTAGAGTTGTAGTTGGAGGTCCAACTATAACTCCAACTATGGCCTTCTTTATGCAACGTTTGGGGTGAAGTTTGAGGTCCAACTTTGGAGCTCAAACGTTGCCTTCTTTAGTAGTTGGAGTTGTAGTTGGAGGTCCAACTACAACTCCAATTATACACCTTTCTTGGCCAATGTTTGAGGCAACGTTGGAGCACCAACTTTGGCTCCAACGTTGGTTCCCTTTGCTTCCTTCCATGGCCTTCTTGTTGCTTCTTTGTGTTTCCTTTCTTAGCCTCCTTTTCACCTATCATCAACCAAATATTTGCATCAAAGTTTTCTATAATTCACAAGATCTTTGCATCATTAAATCATCAACAAAAGTGAAGGCTAATGGTGTCTACCCAGACACCTATAAGCTGCTGCTGTTTCCTTTTTCTCTCAGAGATAAGGCATCAAAGTGGTTAGAATTATTTCCTAATGAGGGTTTGACAACTTGGGAGGAAGTTGTGAACAAGTTCTTGGCTAGATTCTACCCTTTCCAAAGAGTTAACAGATTGAGAGCTAAGGTGCAAACCTTTAGACAACATGATGGGGAAACTCTTTATGAAGCATGGGAGAGATACAAGGAGTTGACAAGAAAATGCCTTCCGGACATGTTCAATGTGTAAGGTCCGACATCGGTTGGGGAGGGGAACGAAGCATGCCTTATAAGGGTGTGGATACCTCTCCCTAGCATGACGCGTTTTGACGAGTGAGTATCGGGGGCTTCGGCTATCATCCCTATCGTCAAAGGCAAAACCGTGAGGCCTTGTGTGCCAAAGCGGACAATATGGTGCTAGCGGGTGGTCTGGGCTGTTACATATGGTATCAGAGCCAGAACCCGGATCGATATGCAGCAAGGGCGCTGGGCTCTCATAGGGGGGTGGATTGTAAGGTCCGACATCGGTTGGGGAAGGGAACGAAGCATGCCTTATAAGGTTGTGGATACCTCTCCCTAGCATGACGCGTTTTGACGAGTGAGTATCAGGGGCTTCGGCTATTATCCCTATCGTCAAAGGCAAAATCGTGAAGCCTTGTGTGCTAAAGCGGACAATATCGTGCTAGTGGGTGGTCTGGGCTGTTACACAATAAATGGGTACAACTGCACATTTTCTATGAAGGATTTTCACAAGAATCAAAGAAGGCCCTAGACCACTCTTCAGGAAGTTCTCTCAACAAGAAGAAGACAATTGAAGAGGCCATAGACATCATAGAAATTGTGGCCAACAATGAGTACTTCTATGCCTCCGATAGAAATGGAGCTCAACTCTATGGATGCTATGCTGGCTCAAAACAAGGTGATCACAGCTCAACTAGCAGCTCTAACCAAGTAGACGGAGAAGATTCAAGTCTCAGCTATTCAAGCCCAAGCATCTATACAAGAAGAAGATACCCAGAAGTTGAATGTGAATGGGAGGAATCCAACTATGTGAACAATTCCTTCAGACCACCATATGACCCTAATGCCAAAACATACAACCCAGGTTGGAGGAACCATCCAAATTTTGGGTGGAAAAACCAACAAAGCCATACTCAAGACCACAAACCATACCACTCTAACCAGTATAACAACCACAATCCTAACGACCAACCAAGCAACAATAGACCCTACCAAAACTCACAAATTGCACCCTACCACTCCACCCAACTGATGAGGGAAAATCGATTCCACACAAACTCACTGACAAGTATACCGGGTCGCATTAAGTAGTAATAACTCACAAGAGTGAGGTCGATCCCATGAGGATTGATGGATCAAGCAGCTTTAGTTAGGTGATTAATTTAGTTAAGCTGACAGTTGATAATTTGAGTGGAAATTGATTGACAGAAGGTAAATTATAAGAAAACTAGAAGGGATAATGTAAATTGACAGAAAGATAAATTGCAGAAAGCTTTAAATGGCTGAAACTTAAATTGCAAGAAAGGTAAATAACTGAATCTTAAAGTGCAAGAAATTTAAATTGTAGAATCTAAATTGCCAGGAAACTTAAATTGCATGAATAATAAAAGGATTTGGGTACTGGGAAGAGAAACAGAATGTAAACTACAATAAATCAGGAGCTCTAAAATGAAGAAATTCAAAGAGAGTGATTCATCAAGGATTGGAGATACTGTAATCCTTCCTGAATCAAATTGATCTCAACTCCTTTCTCAATCATTTGGTAGATCTATGGCGGATTAAAATTGATTGGATCCCAATTCCTTGGTAATCCAATCTCTCAAATCATAATCAATCTTGCCAATTCCTTGATTTAATTGTCATGAGAAGAGGTTAAGTGCAAATCTCTCATCCATGAGCCACACTAACTCTCAAGATCTCAATTCCTCCCAAATGGTGTTGATCAAGAGAGTAGTGAAGGATAGAGCTCCAATTCTAATGCAAGTTTCAATTGAATTCAACCTCCTTCCAGAGTGAGGAATTCTAAATCAAAACATAAGATATCCAATAGCTACTAAATTACATTGAGAAGAATAACAATTTCATTGATTCATTGGAATTACAATAGAGCTCTTCCCCCTAATGAATTTGGGTTTTAGTTCATCATAGCTCAAGTAAAACCAAAACAGAAGAGAAAAAAATTACAGAAAGAAGAGAGCAGGAAGAAAAATAAACTCAGATATAAATTTCTAAAGAGTTCCTAAGAGAAGAGCTAAAAGAAAAATTGAAAAGGAAGATCAAAGTAAAGAAAAAGGTCCCTAATGAAATCAAATTTTCACCTATTTATCCACCTTC
The DNA here is from genome assembly GCF_014773155.1 of Arachis stenosperma. Classification (NCBI taxonomy): domain Eukaryota; kingdom Viridiplantae; phylum Streptophyta; class Magnoliopsida; order Fabales; family Fabaceae; genus Arachis; species Arachis stenosperma. Next base: position 82,923,438 of record NC_080385.1, on the reverse strand, counting down.
TAGTTCAGTCATCAAGTACTTGGAGCGGACTTTTTGGTCTCTGTTGCAGTGGGTCAGGATGGTACTTGGTTGTAGCTTTCAGGAGAATGGAGCATTTTCAAATTGAGCGCAGCGTTGATTCACCCACGCATAGGCATCTCCTGCGCGTGCACGTCCTTGCTCGCTGAATGCATCATCACGCGTATGCGTGCTTCGCGCCCATGCGTCCTTGATAGCGTTCATTTAATGAGCGCTACGTTCGCGCCATGAAAGCTCCCCATGCGTGCGCGTCCTCTGCGCGTGCGCGTGGATGGAAAAATGTTGATTCCAAGCTTCTGCGCCACCCACGCATGTGCGTGCTTCATCCCAGATGCACCATCGACGCGTGCGCATCTTGTATGCGTGTGCGTTGATTGTAAAACTTTCAATTCGAAATTTGAAATTGCTCGAAGACGCTCATTAAGCCAACGTGGTGCTCTATATGCAAATGAGCGCCAATCACATCCATGTGTACGCGTCATGCACGCGTAAGCGTGAGTCTTCAAAAATGTTGCCAGACGCGTAAGTGTCCTATACGCGTGCACGTCGCTAGAGAGCGTGGGGTTCTTTATTTGAACGCAGCGTTACATTGCACTGCCCTTCTTTCTCTCCATTTTTTCACCTGAAATCAACCAAACATGCAATCAAAGTCTCACCAAAATCATAAGGTTTTGCATCATTCATAATAATCACCTAATTCTTGCATAAATCTCATGATTTTGTTCAAAATAAATGATGTTTGATTGAATCAAGATAAACATGAAATTCCACTCCAATCACTTACTTATTGTGCAAGAAAGTGCATGAAACCTAATAAAATAAATGAAAATTGCTAGTAAAAGTAGCATAAGATGACTTGTCATCACAATACCAAACTTAAATATTGCTTGTCCCCAAGTAAGCAGTAGAACATGAGAAAGATGAAAAAAAAAACAACAAAGGATATTTGTCCTTATTTGAAAGCATTCAGCTTTAGTTCATGGGATTTCATGCAAATGTAATTGAAGCTCTGCTTTTATTAGATTTCAGGATTGAAATGTCCCTTTAAGTGATAACCAAAGTTGCTGCTGTGAACTTTATTATTCATCCATCCTTGGTGTTTGATTTTCTTTTGTTTTTCTGCTGAGAAGCTTAAACTTTTATTCACAGCTAAGTGTTATATGTTGCATCAGCTTTTTAGCTTTGTTTTTCAGTCAACACATCTTCACCACAGACACTTGGCTCACAATTCATCCTAAGATATTGATGCGCAACACCTCTTTGGGTTACTAAATGCCTTGTAACTAGGTTGCTCTTGATAATGGACTTTTGGTTGATAATCCCAGATTAATTAACCCAAGTTATCAAGTTTTAAAATACTCCTTAGAACCTAATTGTCCAAGCAGATCCCAGCACAAAAAGCACCACAGGCATATGTCCTAAGGTCCAAGCTATTGGTGTCTAGCATTATTATTTATTTCTTTCATTTGTTTGTTGCCAATTCTTGGCTTTTCTTTCTTTCCTTCTTACTTCTTCTTTTTCCAAGGATAATTATTAATTAAGAGTTTACAAACAGTAACCTAGTTCATACTATAAAGGCATATTCTAACCCTTATCCTTTATTAGTGAGCTTACTCAAGCAATATACCACCACTGAACTTTATTATCATCCCTATTAAATTGGACAATTTCACTTCTGTTTCAACATTTTCTCTTATTCATGCAGAGGGAAACAAGACATGTATTCAAGTAGATGTAAATGAAGCAAACACTTTGGCTAGATCACTTGTAAAATAAAAAAAAAGGTAAACAAACAAAATGCAGACAGGGGTAAACTAAATCAGAAAGGGGGCATAATTAGCACTTTCTGGCATAAACAGTTGAGTAACAATATAACCTTTTGGCATCTTCTTGCTTAGTCCTTCATCATCCTCCTCAGCTTTTGTGCTTTTCTTGTTGATGATGTACAGTCCTTTCAAAAGGTTGAATAATTTTCTGCAATGATAGTGGAAGTTGCTTGTTCCCCAAGCACTTGAAAAATTGTTAATCATGCATGAATGTTTGTAGGCTTTTGAACTTACTTTGGTGTATGAACACCAAACTTAGTTCCTTTCTACTGTCTGTTATGCATCAGATGAAACCTTGTGATTTTATTAAAGAAAACAAACTATAACTAGAAAGTAATCAATGGTTAAGTAGTTTTCCTGATTGTATAGAGCCAGTGACCATTTACGCAGAGCGTTTGAAGTGTGTTTTTAATGAACTTTTTGGTGGAACACCAAACTTAGCTCTCAAAATTCACCCTTAGATTGATCTGGTGTGCAACACCAAACTTAGTTCCTTGTAATGCAGATAAACATACTTAACTCTTTTATTGAATTAGCTAGGAAAAGAGAACTACCTCCCGTTGGGTTGCCTCCCAACAAGCGCTTGTTTATCGTCATTAGCCTGACATCCTTCATCCTTATTTATCCCAGCTTCTGAATGCTCTCTTCTTTGTTCCAAGATCTTCCCAGGTAGTGCTTGACTCTATGACCATTTGTTGTGAATGTGTCCTTTGTAGCTTTATTCAGAAGTTCAAGGCTTCCATTAGGGAGCACTTTTGTCACCAAGTAAGGACCAGTCCATTTGGACTTGAGTTTGCCAGGAAACACCTTGAGCTTGGAATTATATAAGAGCACTTGTTGTCCTGGTTTGAACTCCCTTTTCAAGATTTTCTTGTTATGCCACTTTTTAGCTCTCTCCTTATATATATTTGCATTCTCATAGGCTTCCAATCTGAATTCATCCAGCTCATTGAGTTGCAATAGTCTTTTCTCTCCTGCTGCTTGAGAGTCAAGATTGAGGAGCTTAGTGGCCCAGTAAGCTTTATGTGCTAGCTCCACACGAAGGTGACATGATTTTTCATAGATTAGCTGAAAGGGTGACTTTCCAATTAGGGTTTTGAATGCAATTCTATATGCCCATAGAGAATCATCCAACTTTCTGGCCCAGTCTTTCCTTGTGATCCTAACTGTCTTCTCCAAGATTCTTTTTAGCTCCCTATTTGCCAATTCAGCCTGCCCATTAGTTTGAGGATGGTATGGTGTAGCCACTTTGTGAATGACTCCATATTTGTGGAGCAGCTTTTCCATTTGTCTATTGCAAAAATGGCTGCCACCATCACTAATAAGACCCTTGGGCACCCCATATCTGGTAAAGATGTGTCTCTTGAGAAATTAAAGGACAATTGGTGCATCACAGGTAGTTGTGGCTATAGCCTCCACCAATTTGGAGACATACTCCACTGCTACCAAGATGTATTTGAAGGAATAGTGTAACGACCCAATTTTCAATATGTCTAGATCATACCGGAAACTGAGCGCTACCAATTTGTCTTCCTAATTATTATCTATTATTTATCATATGAGCCTGATTCGTTGTTAAAAGTGTGGTTAATTTGCGAGGTATAATAATTTTTTTTTTGAAAATGTTTGGATTAATAAACATAATCATTTATAATCAATTCACAAGTAATAACAGATAAGTCAATTATAAACAACCACACATAAATACATCACGAGCAGTTAACAACATTCAGTGATCCAGCCTTTATTTAAGAATAGGCTTTTAGTTAGAACACCCCTAGATATAGCTAGATAATAACTATATACATATACATACATACAACATCCCAGGTCCTGACCTGTTCAAGAGGCCCCTAAGCTGGCACCTAGGCTAGCCTAGACTCTATACTCACCTAGTCCCTCTAAACTACTAAAGCAAGGGAAAGTACGTTCTAAGTCTTCAAAACTCAAGTCAGGTGGAACGTCATCAAAAGATAGAACATCATCTGCTACACCTCTGCACGATCAGACTTTTCCACAGGACGTCTCTCTGGTACCTCATGAAGTACCCATGCAACGGGAGTCTCGTACACAGGATTCAGGTTAAAGTGCGCATACGAACGGGGTGCAGACGTTGGCTGGTTTCACAGTATATACATATAAACAGAGAACGATATTCACCCTAGACTCAGAAAACTATCTAGAGCAGAATCCTCTTCTTGCGAACGGTCATCAGCGAACTACGGTAAGGTACTCTTACTTCCATCTGAAGGGGGAAGGGAGAGAGAAGGGGTAAGAACTGGGGAGTTCTTAGTAGGGTCGGGGTTATTAGTTATATTCATTTATTTGGGGTCGATTAGCAGACGAATAATAGAATATAGCGAAGCAGTAACCAAAAGATAAAGATAGAAAGAGAAAGTAGAGGCAATAGAAAGCAGAACACAAACAAAAGAATACAAGAAAATAAAACATAGAAATGGCATACAAGCAGTCAAACACAAAGAAATAGATCACACACAGAAAGGAATGCAACAGAGAATGATGCGCAGACAAGAATGATGCATGTCTAGTCCTAGCACAGGCCATGAGCTCATGTGTCGGTTAGCACCTGCATTCCCGACATTTATTCGGTCACGAGTTCACGATTTCCCGGATACGATTTTCCGTTCAAATAAATACGCATATAATTATTAGCAGCTCTATTGAGACAGCCTCTGCTTTCTACTCGCAGGAAATATACTCTTGGGAACGGAAAATTGCTGTAGGTATCCTAGTTTCCCTACAGAAGCTCTTGGGTTGCCTCAGGGCAACAGATAAATAAACAAACATCTCTTGGGTTGCATTAAGCAACATATATATACATATAATATCTCTTGGGTTGCATTACGCAACATATATATATATATAATATCTCTTGGGTTGCTTTACGCAACATATATATATATAATATAATATCTCTTGGGTTGCATTAAGCAACATATATATATATATATATATATATATATATATATATATATATATATATATATATATATATATATATATATATATATATATGTAATATCTCTTGGGTTGCATTAAGCAACAAATATATATATATATATATATATATATATATATATATATATATATATATATATATATATTCTCTTAGGTTGCCTCAAGCAACAAGGAACTTCTCAATAAGCCTTCTGTTCTTAGTTTCTTTACCCTGTTCTGATTTCTCTTTTCTCTGTATCTCTTTACTCTGTTTTAATTACTCTGTTCTCTGTATCTCTTTTCTCTTCTCTGATTACTCTTTTTATATGTATCTATATTACTCCTTTTCTCTTTATCTCTTTACTTTACTCTGGTTACTCTATTTTCTGTGTCTTTCTACTCTGCTCTGATTTCTCTGCTTAACGTATATATTTAAAGCTTATGTAAATTTCGGTATGAATAGTTAGCCTGTCCCAAGTATAGGTTCATTAAGTCTATACTGAAACAATTTAACTTTTCATATAATACCTAACCCTAGTCGCAACTCAAGTACTATCTAAGTTGCCCTAGTTCGTTCACTAATCTCTGTCTGTTTTTCTGTCGTTAAAACTTTACAGACTTTTTCTTTGGTTTTTATCTTTTCTTTAACTTTTTATCTTTTCTTTATCTTTGCCTCACTAACATGTTATTACCACTCCCTAAGTGTTTTATGAAGGTAATTATGAGATTCTGCACTTAAAGTTGTCTTTCTAAAGCTTTTACAGAAAACTGCCTTTTCTGCATTATTTTATTATTTTTTATTAAAATATTATTTTTAATTAAATATTATTATTTAATATTTTATTATTATTTATTATTTTATCATTAATTTTCGAAAATTAACTTTACTTTAACCTTTAACCATTAAAATTCACTTTTTACCCCGGTAACTTTTAATATTTCTACTTTAACCACCCTAACTTTCAGAAATTACCAAATAACCCCTTAAACACCAAAATAATTACTTCCTTGCCCTTTTTAAGATCTAAGGACTGTTCTTCATTGTTCTTCATCACACTCAAAGTGTTCTTCATGTTCTTCATAAATTCTTCAAATTCTTTCTCTGTTTTTACCAGTTTTTCAGTCTTTTCAGCAACCGATTTTTACCAAAATTCATAATAAATTCCTAGCCACTAAAACCCCATCTTTTCCACATGATTTTAACACAAATTGAACCCCAATTTAAGGCCTAGGGTTTCGTTTTCCAGCAGCCCTCAAGAACAACATTCATAGCTTAAATATCATCAAATTTCATCAAATTTTCAACAAACTTTCAACAAGAATCACTCATATAAACAATCAATTTCAGGCACAGACAAACCATATCATAATTACACAACTCAAACACAATCAATCAAGATTAAATTTGTCAAACCCTACCTGGTTTTGCTGCTCCTAATTCAGTTAGATTTTCAGGTGGTCCTTAAGCACTTTTTCCTCCTAAATCACATCAAGAACAACTTTAAATCCAAAGACTCTCAACTGACCAAATCTCACTCAGTATGTTAGGAAGAGATATATCACCTTAGAGTTGCTGGAAATTCACGTTTCTTGACCCTCAAGTCAAGTTAAGCATGATTCCTAAGGAAAAACATCAAGAAAACACATGTTTACATGGTTTTCCTTGAAAACCGAATTGAAGAGGGAGGGAGACATCCATCTCACCTTATTTCCAGCCTTGATAAGTCACATGGTTATGTAGAGGAAGAAGAGAGGATCATTTTGGTGAAATCGGAGTTTTGATTTGAGTTTTAGTTAAGAAGAAATCAAGCTTTGAAGATTTATGAACCAAGAACTTTCTCTCCTTTTTCTCTTGGTGATTTTCGGCCACAATAAGCAAATGAGGCAGCCTTGGGGGTTTTGGGGGTGTAGGGTGAGTTGTGATTGGTTGGCTTGGAGGTGGATTAAAATAATATTAAAATATCTCTGGTGTACAACTACTAAAACTAGGTGTATCGGAACACTCGTAAAAACATCTCTAAAAATTATTTTCTGAGCTACTAGCATAAATGACACTAGTAACATATTTATTATGATAATAGAACATGTATAATGAGGCCTTAGCATTGCTAAAGTCATCAGAGAGTGCTGGTGCTAAGCTGCACCAGTAAACCGTAAACCCGGTTAAACCGATTTTCTGTTTTTAACAAAAACAGACCAGGTAACCTTATAATATCATTCAAGAAGCTTCTAATACTCATATAATGATGATATTACCCTATTATCTCTCTTCTCTCATGAATCGAGTCCGGTTCGTCAAACCGAGACTATTTACGAAAAATTAGATCAAAACTGCCAACCGATACAGTTCAAAAACTAGGTTCTTCACGATTGCATTATCGAGCTTGCCTCAGAGGAGGTTATAGCTTAAGGATGACATAATGATAATGAGGATTGAGATGCTTGATGATATAACAGAGGTGTTCCCTTTACTGATCTTTCGGAGAAATTCGTACTTTCAGAAAAGATCTCATGTACTCGAAAATCAGGGTTGTTACATTCTACCCTCCTAAAAGAAAATTTTGCCCTCAAAATTTCAGTTACCTAGGAATAGATGCAGGTAATTAGCTTTCATCTTATCTTCTAGTTTCCAAGTGTGCTCTTCTTCTCCCCTTGGTTCTCATGTTACTTTGACTAAGCGAACAGTCTTGCCTCTTAGCTGCTTATCACTTCTTTCTACGATCTGAACTGGTGATGCTTGATATGTCAAATGATTTCATAAGTGTACTGTTTCTGGTCATAAAATGTGACTCTCATCGGGAATATATTTCCTAAGTTGTGAGACATGAAAAACATCATGAAGGTTTGATAAATAAGGAGGAAGGACTATTTGATAAGCTACTAGACCGACTTTTTTTAAGTATTTGGAAAGGTTCCATGTATTGCGGGTTAAGCCTTTTAGTCTTAAGGGCTCTACCTATTCCAGTAATCGAAGTTACTTCTAGTAAGACACGGTTTCCGTCATTAAACTCTAAGGGTCTACGTCTATTATCGGCATAGCTCTTTTGACGACTCTGTGCGGTCTGGATCTTCTGGCGAATACCCTTTATCTTCTCAGTAGTTTCTTGCACTAAGTCTGGACCTAAGACACTAACTTCTCCGTCATCATTCCAACACAATGGTGTCCGACATCTTTTTCCATAGAGAGCTTCATATGGTGCCATCCCGATACTTTATTGGAAACTGTCGTTGTAGACGAACTCGACCAATGGCAAACACTTATCCCAACTGCCCTGGTTATCCATCCCACAAGATCTTAACATGTATTCCAATGTCTGGATTGTTCGCTCTGATTGTCCGTCTGTCTGAGGATGGTATGATGTACTCATATGCAATTCTGTTCCTAAAGCTTTCTGGAAAACTCCCCAGGCTCTACTGGGAACGAACTGCTCTGATACCAAATTGTAACGACCCAATTTTCAATATGTCTAGATCATACCGGAAACTGAGCGCTACCAATTTGTCTTCCTAATTATTATCTATTATTTATCATATGAGCCTGATTCGTTGTTAAAAGTGTGGTTAATTTGCGAGGTATAATAATTTTTTTTTGAAAACGTTTGGATTAATAAACATAATCATTTATAATCAATTCACAAGTAATAACAGATAAGTCAATTATAAACAACCACACATAAATACATCACGAGCAGTTAACAACATTCAGTGATCCAGCCTTTATTTAAGAATAGACTTTTAGTTAGAACACCCCTAGATATAGCTAGATAATAACTATATACATATACATACATACAACATCCCAGGTCCTGACCTGTTCAAGAGGCCCCTAAGCTGGCACCTAGGCTAGCCTAGACTCTATACTCACCTAGTCCCTCTAAACTACTAAAGCAAGGGAAAGTACGTTCTAAGTCTTCAAAACTCAAGTCAGGTGGAACGTCATCAAAAGATAGAACATCATCTGCTACACCTCTGCACGATCAGACTTTTCCACAGGACGTCTCTCTGGTACCTCATGAAGTACCCATGCAACGGGAGTCTCGTACACAGGATTCAGGTTAAAGTGCGCATACGAACGGGGTGCAGACGTTGGCTGGTTTCACAGTATATACATATAAACAGAGAACTATATTCACCCTAGACTCAGAAAACTATCTAGAGCAGAATCCTCTTCTTGCGAACGGTCATCAGCGAACTACGGTAAGGTACTCTTACTTCCATCTGAAGGGGGAAGGGAGAGAGAAGGGGTAAGAACTGGGGAGTTCTTAGTAGGGTCGGGGTTATTAGTTATATTCATTTATTTGGGGTCGATTAGCAGACGAATAATAGAATATAGCGAAGCAGTAACCAAAAGATAAAGATAGAAAGAGAAAGTAGAGGCAATAGAAAGCAGAACACAAACAAAAGAATACAAGAAAATAAAACATAGAAATGGCATACAAGCAGTCAAACACAAAGAAATAGATCACACACAGAAAGGAATGCAACAGAGAATGATGCGCAGACAAGAATGATGCATGTCTAGTCCTAGCACAGGCCATGAGCTCATGTGTCGGTTAGCACCTGCATTCCCGACATTTATCCGGTCACGAGTTCACGATTTCCCGGATACGATTTTCCGTTCAAATAAATACGCATATAATTATTAGCAGCTCTATTGAGACAGCCTCTGCTTTCTACTCGCAGGAAATATACTCTTGGGAACGGAAAATTGCTGTAGGTATCCTAGTTTCCCTACAGAAGCTCTTGGGTTGCCTCAGGGCAACAGATAAATAAACAAACATCTCTTGGGTTGCATTAAGCAACATATATATACATATAATATCTCTTGTGTTGCATTACGCAACATATATATATAATATCTCTTGGGTTGCTTTACGCAACATATATATATAATAAATATCTCTTGGGTTGCATTAAGCAACATATATATATATATATATATATATATATATATATATATATATATATATATATATATATATATATAATATCTCTTGGGTTGCTTTACGCAACATATATATATATATAATATAATATCTCTTGGGTTGCATTAAGCAACATATATATATATATATATATATATATATATATATATATATAATATCTCTTGGGTTGCATTAAGCAACAAATATATATATATATAGTATACTTTCTCTTAGGTTGCCTCAAGCAACAAGGAACTTCTCAATAAGCCTTCTGTTCTTAGTTTCTTTACCCTGTTCTGATTTCTCTTTTCTCTGTATCTCTTTACTCTGTTTTAATTACTCTGTTCTCTGTATCTCTTTTCTCTTCTCTGATTACTCTTTTCATATGTATCTATATTACTCCTTTTCTCTTTATCTCTTTACTTTACTCTGGTTACTCTATTTTCTGTGTCTTTCTACTCTGCTCTGATTTCTCTGCTTAACGTATATATTTAAAGCTTATGTAAATTTCGGTATGAATAGTTAGTCTGTCCCAAGTATAGGTTCATTAAGTCTATACTGAAACAATTTAACTTTTCATATAATACCTAACCCTAGTCGCAACTCAAGTACTATCTAAGTTGCCCTAGTTCGTTCACTAATCTCTGTCTGTTTTTCTGTCGTTAAAACTTTACAGACTTTTTCTTTGGTTTTTATCTTTTCTTTAACTTTTTATATTTTCTTTATCTTTGCCTCACTAACATGTTATTACCACTCCCTAAGTGTTTTATGAAGGTAATTATGAGATTCTGCACTTAAAGTTGTCTTTCTAAAGCTTTTACAGAAAACTGCCTTTTCTGCATTATTTTATTATTTTTATTAAAATATTATTTTTAATTAAATATTATTATTTAATATTTTATTATTATTTATTATTTTATCATTAATTTTCGAAAATTAACTTTACTTTAACCTTTAACCATTAAAATTCACTTTTTACCCCGGTAACTTTTAATATTTCTACTTTAACCACCCTAACTTTCAGAAATTACCAAATAACCCCTTAAACACCAAAATAATTACTTCCTTGCCCTTTTTAAGATCTAAGGCCTGTTCTTCATTGTTCTTCATCACACTCAAAGTGTTCTTCATGTTCTTCATAAATTCTTCAAATTCTTTCTCTGTTTTTACCAGTTTTTCAGTCTTTTCAGCAACCGATTTTTACCAAAATTCATAATAAATTCCTAGCCACTAAAACCCCATCTTTTCCACATGATTTTAACACAAATTGAACCCCAATTTAAGGCCTAGGGTTTCGTTTTCCAGCAGCCCTCAAGAACAACATTCATAGCTTAAATATCATCAAATTTCATCAAATTTTCAACAAACTTTCAACAAGAATCACTCATATAAACAATCAATTTCAAGCACAGCCAAACCATATCATAATTACACAACTCAAACAAAATCAATCAAGATTAAATTCGTCAAACCCTACCTGGTTTTGCTGCTCCTAATTCAGTTAGATTTTCAGGTGGTCCTTAAGCACTTTTTCCTCCTAAATCACATCAAGAACAACTTTAAATCCAAAGACTCTCAACTGACCAAATCTCACTCAGTATGTTAGGAAGAGATATATCACCTTAGAGTTGCTGGAAATTCACGTTTCTTGACCCTCAAGTCAAGTTAAGCATGATTCCTAAGGAAAAACATCAAGAAAACACATGTTTACATGGTTTTCCTTGAAAACCGAATTGAAGAGGGAGGGAGACAGCCATCTCACCTTATTTCCAGCCTTGATAAGTCACATGGTTATGTAGAGGAAGAAGAGAGGATCATTTTGGTGAAATCGGAATTTTGATTTGAGTTTTAGTTAAGAAGAAATCAAGCTTTGAAGATTTATGAACCAAGAACTTTCTCTCCTTTTTCTCTTGGTGATTTTCGGCCACAATAAGCAAATGAGGCAGCCTTGGGGGTTTTGGGGGTGTAGGGTGAGTTGTGATTGGTTGGCTTGGAGGTGGATTAAAATAATATTAAAATATCTCTAGTGTACAACTACTAAAACTAGGTGTATCGGAACACTCGTAAAAACATCTCTAAAAATTATTTTCTGAGCTACTAGCATAAATGACACTAGTAACATATTTATTATGATAATAGAACATGTATAATGAGGCCTTAGCATTGCTAAAGTCATCAGAGAGTGCTGGTGCTAAGCTGCACCAGTAAACCGTAAACCCGGTTAAACCGATTTTCTGTTTTTAACAAAAACAGACCAGGTAACCTTATAATATCATTCAAGAAGCTTCTAATACTCATATAATGATGATATTACCCTATTATCTCTCTTCTCTCATGAATCAAGTCCGGTTCGTCAAACCGAGACTATTTACGAAAAATTGGATCAAAACTGCCAACCGATACAGTTCAAAAACTAGGTTCTTCACGATTGCATTATCGAGCTTGCCTCAGAGGAGGTTATAGCTTAAGGATGACATAATGATAATGAGGATTGAGATGCTTGATGATATAACAGAGGTGTTCCCTTTACTGATCTTTCGGAGAAATTCGTACTTTCAGAAAAGATCTCATGTACTCGAAAATCAGGGTTGTTACAAATAGGATGGAGGAAAGGGCCCCATGAAGTTCATACCAACGAGATCAAATAATTCCACTTCTAAAGTGAAGTTTTGAGGCATTTCGTTCCTCTTTGTTAGCCCTCCAGCTCTTTGACATTCATTGCATTGGTGCACAAACTCTCTGGCATCTTTGAATATCGTTGGCCAATAAAATCCACTTTGAAGTACTTTAGCTGCTGTTCTTTCTGGCCCAAAATGTCCACCATAAGCTGAACCATGACAGTGCCACAATATGTTTCTCATCTCATTTTCGGGGATACATCTTCTAATCATCCCATCTGAACACCTCTTGAACAAGAATGGCTCATCCTATAAGAATTTCTTAGCTTCATTGCACAGCTTCTTCACTTGTTGCTTGGTGAATTCTTGAGAAATTTTTCTTCCCACCTTGTAGTTTGCAATGTCAGCGAACCAAGGTGCTTGCTGGATTTGGAGATGTATGTTCATCTGGGATCTTCTCATTCATTGGTTGTGGTGTATCTTGATTGGTCTCTTGTGGCAATCTTGACAAATAATCTGCCACTTAGTTCTTGCTTCCTTTTCTATCCTTCACATTAATGTCAAATTCTTGCAACAACAGCACCCACCTAATAAGCCTTGGCTTGGAATCCTGTTTAGACAATAGATACTTGAGAGCAGCATGATCAGAATATACTATAACCTTTGAACCAATCAAGTATTTTCTAAACTTGTCAAATGCATACACAATAGCCAAAAGCTCTTTCTCTGTGGTGGTATAATTATTTTGTGCCTCATTTAACACTTTGCTTGCATAATATATGACATGATGCCTCTTGTCTTTCTTTTGCCCCAATATAGCACCAATTATAACATCACTTGCATCACACATTAATTCAAAAGGAAGTCCCCATTCAAGGGCTGTGATGATTAATGCTGTAGTGAGCTTCTTTTTCAAAGTTTAAAGGCATGCTTGCAATTGTCATCAAAGATGAAGGATTGTCAACCACTAGAAAATTACTCAATAATTTGGCTATTTTTGAAAAATCCTTGATGAACCTTCTATAAAACCCAGCATGCCCCCAAGAAAACTTCTTATTGCTTTTACATTAACAGGGACAGGAAGTTTTTTTATGATCTCTATTTTAGCTCTGTCAACTTCTATACCCTTGCTTGAAACCTTATGCCCAAGAACAATACCCTCTGGTACCATGAAGTGGCATTTCTCCCAATTTAAAACTAAATTTGTTTCTTGGCATCTTTTCAAGACAAGAGTTAGATGTTGCAGACAAGCATCAAAAGAGTTACCAAAGACAGAGAAATCATCCATAAAGGCCTCTAAAAATTTTTCTACCATATCGGAGAAGATGGAGAGAATACACCTTTGGAAGGTTGCTGGAGCATTGCAAAGCCCAAAATACATCCTTTTGTAGGCAAAGACTCCAAATGGACATGTGAATGAGGTTTTCTCTTGATTCTTAGGGTCCACCACAATTTGATTATACTTTGAATACCCATCCAAGAAGCCGTAATAGGCGTGACTAGCCAATCTTTCCAGCATTTGATCAATGAACGGGAGAGGAAAGTGATCTTTCCTTGTAGCCTCATTTAATCTTCTATAATCAATGCACATCCTCCATCCAGTCACTGTCCTTATAGGGATTAACTCATTCTTCTCATTGTATATGACTGTCATTCCTCCCTTATTTGGAAAAACTTGGACTGGACTCACCCAAGGGCTATCAGAGATTGGGTATATGATTCCAGCATTCCACAGCTTTATTATCTCCTTTTGAACCACTTTCTTCACGGTTAGGTTAAGCTTTCTTTGAGGTTGCACCACAGGTCTTGAGTCCTCTAACAGCAAGATTTTATGCATGCAGATGGCAAGGCTTATACACTTGATGTCATCAATTGTCCCTCCCAAAACTGTCTTGTGAGCTTTCAATACTTCAATCAACTTTGTTTCATCTTCCATGTTTAAGGAGGAATTGATGGTTACTGGCAGGGTCTCTTCTTTTCCATGAAATGTATACTTGAGATGGGGAGGGAGTAGCTTCAATTCTTGTTTTGGCACCTCCCCTGTCATGCCTTCAAAAGAGATTTTAGTCACTTGTTCTTCTGAGATATCTTGTTCTGTTTCTATTTCTTCCTCTTGCTCCTCAAGAGCGTTTGTTTCTAGTACTTCCTCCACCAGATCTTCAATCATCTCCACTCTCATATGCTTTTCCTTCTCATGGGGGTATTGCATGGCCTTAAAGACATTGATGATCATTTGTTCATCGTGCACTCTGAGGATCATCTCACCTTTCTCCACATCAATGATAGCTCTTGCTGTTGCCAAGAAAGGTCAACCCAAGATAATTGAGTTGTCCTTCTTCTTCCATGTCCAAAATGACAAAATCAGCCGGGAAGATGAATTTCCCATTCTTTACCAATAGATTCTCCACATCCCCATTGGGTATTTTGAGTGATCTATCTGCCATTTGAAGTGATATTCTGGTGGGTTTGACTTCTTCTATTGCAAGTTTTTTCATTAGTGAGAGAGGCATTAAAGTGATGCTAGCACCTAAGTCACAAAGAGCTTTTTCCAAGGTCATATTGCATATGGTACACGAGATGATGAAACTCCCAGGATCCTTGAGTTTTGGTGGGAGACCTTTTTAAATTACTGTACTGCACTCTTGGGTCAAGATCACAGTCTCCTTCTCATTCCAGCTTCTCTTCTTGTTAATGAGCTCCTTGAGGAATTTTGCATATAGAGGCATCTGCTCTAATGCTTTAGCAAGTGGGATATTGATTTCCAGCTTCTTAAAAACCTCAAGAAACTCTGGGAATTGTTGATCCTTGAGTTCTCTTTGCAACTTTTGAGGATATCGCAGAGGAGGGATGTAAGCCTTCACCTCTTTCCTCTGTTCATATGGATGCTCTTCCATTACTTGCTTTCCCTTCTTTGAAGCTTGTGGCTCTTTCTCTTTCTTCCTGGAATTCTCCTTGTCATGCTTGTCCTCCTCTACTTGCTTCTGGCTAGCACCTTTGTCATTCTGCAAAGTTTTTCCACTCCTTAGTTGAATTGCTTTGCATTCTTCCTTAGAATTTGGAATGGTGTCACTTGGAAATGCATTGGTTGGTTTTTTAGTTGTTTGGTTGGACAACTGTCCAATTTGTCTCTCCAAATTTCTCAATGAGGCTTCATGGTTCTTGTTGGCAAATTCTTGATGCTTTATCATCTTCTCCATCATCATCTCAAGATTGGAGATTCTTTGGGACTCTTGTGGTGGTTGTGGCTGAATGTGTGATATAGATGGTGGATGAAAATTATTTTGGTTAGTTGATAGGTTATTTGGTGGATAGAAATTTGATGGGGGATGATTATTTTGTGGTTTTCTGTATGGATTTTAGTTAGTGCTTTGATGGTTTTGGTAGTTTGTGTTTCGGGAGTTATTTTGGTTGGAGTTTCTTTGCCAAGGCTGCTGGTTCTGGTTCTTTCCCCACTTCAAATTGGGGTGGTTCCTCCAAGATGAATTGTAACTGTCTCCATGGAAATCATTCTATCCAGCACCTTGGTTATGCATATACTGCACTTGTTCAGGCTGCTGTTCTTCATAGCTTTTCTCCTGCTATCCCCACAGAACTGGTGGTTGAAGGTTTCTAGCCAATGTATGGCTTTGTCTCTCAGTGAGAATGGGAATAAAAAGAGCTTGTAGATGTCAGGGTGGACTCCATTGGTTTTGACAGTATCAAAAATTCTCAAAAATACAGAGAGGTGTTGGTTTGGATCTTCAGCAGCACTTTCTCCATACTGACAATTATTCTGGACCAGGGTAATCAATTGAGGCTTGAGTTCAAAGTTATTAGCATGGACATTGGGGGTTAAGATACAGATCCCATAATTTCTTGGGTTGGGGATAGTGTAGGAGGCTAAAACTCTTCTCTGCAGTTGGCCATTGTTATTAGCCACATCCTTAGGTAGATTAGGTATGTTACCCTCCATCTCTTGATCTTCTTCTTCTGATTCTTCTCCAACAAGTCCCTTCCCTCTCACTTCTTTTCTCAATCTCAAGAATGTTCTCTCTGGTTAAGAATCAAAAGAGGTGGATTCACCTCTTCTCCCACCGGGAATACAAGCACAAACAAACCAAAACACAAAAGCAGGGCACTCTGTTGCTAGAGTGAGGTTATGGTTAATAGAAATAAAAACTCAAACAGAAAATGCTTATTGTAGATTATCACCTCACTTAATCATTGTTAATCTAAATCAATCCCCGACAATGGTGCCAAAAACTTGATGAGGGAAAATTGATTCCACACAAACTCACCGGCAAGTATACCGGGTCGCATCTAGTAGTAATAACTCACTGGAATGAGGTCGATCCCACGAGGATTGATGGATCAAGCAACTTTAGTTAGGTGATGAATTTAGTTAAGCAGACAGTTGATAATTTGAGTGGAAATTGATTGACAGAAGGTAAATTCCAAGAAAACTAGAATGGAGAATGTAAATTGACAGAAAGATAAATTTCAGAAAGCTTTAAATGGCTGAAACTTAAATTGCAAGAAAGGTAAATAACTGAATCTTAAAGTGCAAGAAATTTAAATTGCATAATTTAAATTTCCAAGTGTTCCAAGGGTTACCTGAAACTGTAGGTCGATCTCAGATGAGATCTTCTGTACTGATCGGTGGATGAGATCTTCCAGGTGTCCGACTTTGTTGGACTTGATGGTGGTGCTAATCCTTCGTCCCTGGAGGGTGGGGGGTACTTGCAAGGAACTCCGATGCTTAAGTTAGCAAGGGTATTAAGCAGGTATTGAGTAGAATCAGAGTATGAGTTATACCTGGGTGCTCCAGCTTATTTATAATGGTGCAGAGTGACCTTTTTAGATAAGATAAGTTAGTTATCTTATCTTATCTTATCTTTGAGTAAGGTCCTTGTACCTTCAATGGAACCGTCCTTATCTTTTTAGGCTTTGGCTGGCCGTGGATTTGGGTCGTGTTCCTCTATTTGGGCCCTTTACTGGGCTTTCCTAACAATTTGGTCGAGCTCTTTAAGAAGAGGTTGGGTCGTCTTGACCTGAAGAGGTCGGTCGCTTTGTTTGTAGAATATTCCGGGTCGGACAGCTCGACCCAGGGTATGAACAGTGTTTCTGCTCGAGCTCGGTCTTTATTTAGAGGTCGAGTCTTAGTTTTAGGATTTTGAGCCTTCTCGGGTGAAGCCGAACTCGAGCATTTTGTCGATTTTATCTTTGTAGAGTTCTTTTTTGAATGCGGAACGTTTTGCTTCCTCTGAATGCAGACGCTTTTGTATTAGCGTCCTAGCGTTGGGAATGCACGAGGGTTTTAATGCCCTCATTAATTGGCTTTTAATTCCCCATTTATCTTACTTTTTATTTTGAACTTTACACACAGAAACGATTTTTCCTCTTCTCTGTAACTTCCCCTTTTCTTTCTCACTTTTCCATTTTCGCCTGTTGTTCCGCGACGTTGCTTGGTGATCGTAGGTGCTCTCTTTGCTTTTGACGACAACTTCGTCTTCAATCTTCCCTCCGTACGCTTCTCCTTTTTTAGGTTGGTTCATCTTCTCCTTTTGCTTGCATTGTTCTATTTTCCTGATACAGTAGGGTTTTTACTTGAGTGTATATTTGGAAACTTTGAACCTTTTCGCCTTTCTATACTTTTTGTCGCTGTGATTTTTGGCTGTTTCTTCTGGTGTTCCCTTGACAGTTGAAGCATTCTAAGGTTTTGCATGTTGTTGCCTGTTTCTGTGTAAAACGGTTTTATTTGATTTTTGAAGAAAGATTTAGTCTTTGACAATTTTTTCTTTCGCTTGGCATGTTCTTGCTCTTTTGGTAGTTCCATTTGCTGATGGACTGAAATGACTTTATTTGGTTTGTGGCCTTCCGGAGCGTCATTCTTTGTTGAAATAGAGGCTTTATCTTTCTGTAGGCTTGTAGATTTTTCTGAGTCTTTAATCTGCCCCCATAGGATGCACCTGGATCCTTTCTGGAGTGGGTCCTGGGGTTTCCTTTGTTGTTCTGGCTCGCTTTTTGACACCTATGTGCTTTAGTTTTAAGTTGCCTCCATTTATGCTCGAGTTTTTGATTAGTGTACTGGTGCACGAAATTGTGATCTCTACTTTTCACAACTCAAACAATCCCCGGTAATGGCTCCAAAAACTTAGTGCTTAATACCATGGTCTAAACATAATTTCACAACTTCGCACAACTAACCAGCAAGTGCACTGGGTCGTCCAAGTAATAAACCTTACGCGAGTAAGGGTCGATCCCATGGAGATTGTTGGTATGAAGCAAGCTATGGTCATCTTGTAAATCTCAGTCAGGTAGATTCAAATGGTTATGGATGATATACGAATAAAGCATAAAGATAGAGATACTTATGTAATTCATTGGTGAGAACTTCAGATAAGCGTATGGAGATGCTTTGTCCCTTCCGTCTCTTTGCTTTCCTACTGTCTTCATCCAATCCTTCTTACTCCTTTCCATGGCAAGCTGTATGTTGGGCATCACCGTTGTCAGTGGCTACAGTCCCTCTCAGTGAAAATGTTCAACGCACCCTGTCACGGCACGGCTAATCATCTGTCGGTTCTCAATCAGGTTGGAATAGAATCCATTGATTCTTTTGCGTCTGTCACTAACGCCCAGCCTTCAGGAGTTTGAAGCATGTCACAGTCATTCAATCATTGAATCCTACTCAGAATACCACAGACAAGGTTTAGACCTTCCGGATTCTCTTGAATGCCGCCATCAATTATAGCTTATACCACGAAGATTCTGATTAAGGAATCCAAGAGATAAACACTCAATCTAAGGTAGAACGGAGGTGGTTGTTAGACACACGTTCATAGGTGAGAATGATGATGAGTGTCACGGATCATCACATTCATCAAGTTGAGGAACAAGTGATATATTAGAACAAGAACAAGCTGAATTGAATAGAAGAACAATAGTAATTGCATTAATACTCGAGGTACAGCAGAGCTCCACACCTTAATCTATGGTGTGTAAAAACTCCACCGTTGAAAATACATAAGAACAAAAGTGATCATTGGTTTCGGCCCCAGAGAGGGAACTAGAAGAACCAAGATGAAAATACAATAGTAAAAGGTCCTATTTGTAGAGAACTAGTAGCCTAGGGTTTACAAAGATGAGTAAATGACATAAAAATCCACTTCCGGGCCCACTTGGTGTGTGCTTGGGCTGAGCATTGAAGCTTTCATGTGTAGAGACTTTTTTTGGAGTTAAACGCCAGCTTTGTGCCAGTTTGGGCGTTTAACTCCCATTCTTGTGCCAGTTCCGGCGTTTAACGCCGGGCAGTTTTGAGCTGATTTAGAACGCCAGTTTGGGCCATAAAATCTCGGGCAAAGTATGGACTATTATACATTTCTGGAAATCCCAGGATGTCTACTTTCCAACGCCATTGAGAGCGCGCCAATTGGGCTTCTGTAGCTCCAGAAAATCCACTTCGAGTGCAGGGAGGTCAGAATCCAACAGCATCTGCAGTCCTTTTCAGTCTCTGAATCAGATTTTGCTCAGATACCTCAATTTCAGCCAGAACATACCTGAAATCACAGAAAAACACACAAACTTATAGTAAAGTCCAGAAAAGTGAATTTTAACTAAAAACTAATAAAAATATAATAAAAACTAACTAAAACATACTAAAAACATACTAAAAACAATGCCAAAAAGCATATAAATTATCCGCTCATCATGTACCGAGATGTTTTTCGAGTAATCCAATCTTCTTTTCTTCTTGTAGGACTAGTTTACCTCATGTCTTCTCGCAAAAATATTATTGAGACATCTTCCCAAGTCCCCGAAGGTATGGCCAATTGGGCGGATTCTATGGTCTTTCTGTGTGTCTCGTTGGTTGATTCAGAGTTCTGTCAACAACTTAGGCAATTTCATAGGATTTGTGGCAACGGTAGTGATGAGAAGAATTATGAGCTTGTATCTCCAACTTCTGAGGAAAGGGTCTGTTTTTCTACCCGAGTTGCTGGAGAGCGTCCTTTTTTCTATGCCTACGACTTCTTTTTTAGTAAAATGAATATTACTCTTCCTTTTACCTCCTTTGAGACCGACCTGTTATGGTCCTATAATGTAGCTCCATCTCAACTTCACCCCAATTCCTGGGGTTTTATAAAAATCTTTCAGCTGTTGTGTCGTGAGTTTGGTATCCCTGCCTCACAATCTCTCTTCTTTTATCTTTTCGTCTTGACAAAGCCTGGTGTAGTGAAAAAGAAGGCCGCTTGGGTTTCTTTTCGAGCTTCCCAGGGGGAAAAGGTTTTCTCCATGTTTGATGAATCTTTTCGTGATTTCAAAAATTACTTTTTTAGGGTCTGAGCTATTGAAGGAGCTCGGCCCTTTTTCCTGGATGAAAATGATGAACCCATCTTTCCTTTAGAGTGGCAAAAGAATGTAGTGGTATCGCGATATTCATGGGAGATGTTAGATGAGGCTAAATGAGCTTTTGTGACTGTGCTGGAAGAAAACTGGGGGCAGCCTCCTCATCTTAACACCAGGAAATTTTTCGCTAACCCCTCTCTCCTTCGGGCTGAGCTGGGTAGTGGTCCATACTTTCATTTGGTTTTGCTTATCACTTTGTCGAGTTTGTCTCTTATGGGATCTTTTTCTGACTCGTAGCTTGGTTTCTTGGTGTGATGCTTGTTTGCAGAGATGATTAAAAATAATGAATCCATGAAGGCCTTTAAAAGGGCGAGGAAGGCTACTGCAGCTCAAAATGCCTCAGCCAAGGCAGCCGGGGAGGGGTCTTCTCAGGTTTCATCTAAGCCTTTGGTTACAAGTTCTCTTAGGCCGAGGAGGGTTATCCCTACTCCTCGAGTTCGTTTGGTTGATCCTTCACAAGCTTCTGCTGGTACCTCCTCTCCTTCCGCCGCTCTTCCTCCAAAAAGACCTTGATCTGTCGAGCCTTTTAATCTGGGTGCTCCCGACTTTGATGCTGTCCGGTTTGTGGATCAACAGATCGCTCCCTATGGTGTCATGCCTACTGATGATGTATCCATTCTTTGTCATTTAGACTTCATTACTCAGAGTGGTATTACGCTGGCTCACATGGGAGCGGCTTTATACCGGACTGCTCAAGATCTTCCTATCCATGCTACCAAGGCCTTTATAGAGGAGGCAAAATCAGAGTTTGAACGAATTAAGGGTTTGAAGGAGGAGCTCGAGGTAAAAGTGACCGAACTGGAAAAAAAGTTAGAGGGGGAAAAGGCTCGGGCTATTGGTTTGGCGGCTGCTGTGCAACTGGCTGAGGATACGGCGTTAAAACATAAGGATAGCTATGTTACCACCTATAGAGAGATGATGGAGCTCCGGAGTAGCTTGGAATCTGTCCAGGCCGATTATACTGAACTTCAAAGTCACCTTGTAGGCAGTGTTACTGCTACTTATGAGAATCTAAAGGAGCAAGTTCGAGTTCTCGCGCCAGATCTCGACCTTTCCTTTTTTAGCCTGGACAACATTGTCAGGGATGGTAAGATTGTTCTTGACGATCCTGATGATGATTGTCCTTCACTGCCCGCCACCAAGACCTCTGTTGTACCGACTTCTCCGACTTCCGCTGTTGAGATCAATTGATGCATGAAAACTTGTCTCTTAACAAATTTCTGTTCGGCAAGTATACTGAACTGTCGTCAAGTAAAAACTCACAGTAGAGTGAGGTCGAATCCCACAGGGATTGATTGGTCAAGAAACTTTAGTTGGAAGAGTATGCTAGTTGAGCTAAACAGAATGTAGTTGATATTGCAGGAAATTAAATGGCTAGAAGGTAAATTGCAAAAAATGAAGTGTAGAATTTTAAATGGGGATTTGGGGAGATAAGCATGAAAATAAATGGCAGAAAGTAAAGAGAATGGGTAAGATCAGAAATGGGGAATTCATTGGGCTCAGGAGATGTTGCATTCTCCGGATCAAGTTCATTTTCATCTCTTCCTCAATCAATGCATCTATTGATCCCCTTGACCATCTTAGGTGATTGGATCCCAATTCCTTGGCAATCTAATCTCTCTAAGCTTGAACAATTGCCCAATTTCTTGATTTAATTGCTCATGGGAAGAGATAAAGTATGGTCACTAATTATACCACATGTATTTCCAAATCAAAGTGTTGGGAGGATTACATGTCACTATATCCTCCCAGACCCCAATTTGGTCCAACATGAGAAAGCATTTCTAGCATGATCTCCTCATCCTTTTTCCAAGGCTCCGAGGAGATCCAATTATGGAGAGTTTCTTTTCCAAGACAACAAACCAATTGAATTAAGATCGAAAGCTTTCTAGGAAATCAAGAGAGTAGAAGGAGGAAGAAGAATGAAAACTATAATTGACCCATCAAAGTACAACAGAGCTCCCTAACCCAATGAAAGGGGTTTAGTTGTTCATAGCTCTGGGAATGGAAAATGGCAGAAAAGAATACATGATTCACTAGTAAAATGCAGAAAAGTAAATATACAGAGGGTAGTTCTCCAAAATTCTAAAAGCTCCTCTGTAGTTCAAAACTACTCTTATATATACTACTTGTTCATACCCTGGGTCGAGCTGTTCGACCCGGGATGTTCGACAGACAAAGCAACCGACCTCTTCAGGTTAGGACAACCCGACCTCTTCCCAAGGAGCTCGGTCAAGTCCCCAGAAAGCCCAAAGAAGGACCCAGATAGAGGAACACGCCCCAAATCCTAAGGCGGCCCAAGCCTACAGAGAGAAGGGCGGTTCCCTTAAAGATAAAGATGACTTCATTTAGAGATAAGATAAAGATAAGATAAGATAACTAACTTATCTTATCCACAGAAGGCCACATCTCACTATTATAAATACACTGGAACACCCAGGTATAACTCATACTCTGATTCTACTCAATACCTGCTTAATACCCTTGCTAACTTAAGCATCGGAGTCCCTTGCACGTACTCCCCACCCTCCGGGGACGAAGGATCAGCAGTACTTTCAGTTCCACAAGTCGAACACACCAGCTCCGGCGGCTATATACATGCCAGACGCATCGGCTCCGACCAACACAGAAGATCTCGACCGAGATCGACCTATAGTTTCAGGTAACCCTCGGAACATTGGCGCCGTTGCCGGGGAACCTGGAAGTCATCCCAACACCATGGCGGACAACCACGACAACGACCACGACTCAGGTTTGGAAGATAGAACTCCACACAAGAACACGAATGCTATACTTAAAAATACTCCGGAATCCAATGGAGACAAAAATTCATCAAATCTAGGGGCGATAGAAGCACTTCAAAATCGATTGAAGCAATGTGAGGAAGAAGCCCAACATCAACGTGAAAACGAAGAGGATCTATGTCGGGAGATAAGGCGGCGCCGAGAATTAAAAGATAAGCTTACGAAACTCGAAGCTGATCTCAAAACTAAAGCTACTCGACCCTCCACAGAGGATAGCTCTCAGAAAGATCGAGATCCATTCACCAGGGAAATTATGAAGACCAAAATCCCAAAAGATTTCAAACTTCAGGATATGACTCTATATGATGGCACCTCGGACCCCAACCACCTTCTCAGCAACTTCAGAAGTAGAATGTACCTCACTGATGCCTCAGATGCAGTTTGCTGCAAAGCCTTTCCAACAACTCTTACCAAGACAACCATTAGATGGTTTGACAACCTACCTCCAAAATCCATCTCGAGTTTCGACGACCTGGCCAAAATGTTCCTGGCCCGATTTTCCATACAAAAGGACAAAGCCAAACACGCACCCAGCCTACTAGGGATCAAGCAGGGAGATTGAGAGAATCTTCGCAACTACATGGAAAGATTCAACAAAACATGCATGGACATACAAAGTCTACCAACGAAAGCTGCCATCATGGGCCTCATAAATGGCCTACGAGAAGGACCATTTAGCCAATCTATATCAAAGAGGTAGCCGACATCCCTAGATGAAGTACAAGAACGGGCGCAGAAGTACATCAACATGGAGGAAAATTCTCGACTTGGCGAAGCCTCGAGGTTTGGTTCTACCTACCGAGATAAAGAATCCAAGAAAAAAGAAGATCGCTCCGGAGAAAAAATCAAAAAATATCATAACCTCACCACTCTTAGGGTATCCTTGGTAGATATTTACAAAGAAGTCTGCCATACGAAAAAAATACCCCCAGCTCGGCCACTTGAAAGCAAAAGGGGAGGAGGAAATCGGAACGAATACTGTGAGTATCAACGAGTCTGAGGACATTCCACCAACGAATGCTTTGACTTGAAAAATGTCATAGAGAAATTAGTTAGGGAAGGAAAACTAGATCGGTTCCTGGCCAATCGGGACAAAGAACCAAGAAAAAGAAGAAGGGATGAAGATGTCGGACGATCTGAATGATCACCCCGCACATCGGAAAGACATGTTCGCGTGATACACGGTGGATTTGCTGGAGAAGGAATCTCCAAGTCATCCCGCAAGCGACACCTTAAAGAAGTATACCACGTTGAAGGCAAGAAAGAAGTGCCAGACATCCTAGCAATCATGTTTACCAAAGAAGATGCATCCGGAATCATCTCAGGACATGACGACCCCATGGTCATCACAATCATATTGGCAAACGCCAACCTCCACCATACGTTAATTGATCAAGGAAGCTCCGCCGACATTTTATTCAAAACTGCCTTCGACAAGCTCGGCCTAGAAGAAAAAGAGCTAAAAGCATACCCGAACAGCCTGTTTGGACTTGGGGACACCCCAGTACAGCCACTAGGATACGTATCGTTACACACAACCTTTGGAAAGGGGAACCAATCCAGAACACTTAAGATAGACTATATCGTGGTCGATGTAAGCTCAGCCTACAATGCCTTAATAGGTCGGACGACGTTAAATCAACTCGGAGCAATAGTTTCAACTCCACATCTATGTATGAAATTCCCAAATACAGAAGGGATAGCTACAATAAAAGCAGATCAAAAGATGGCGCGTCGCTGTTATAACGAAAGTCTAAATCTCCGAGGCAAAGGAGCAGAGTTCCACACAATCGAACTCGGCGAAGATCAGAGACGAGAAGAACTCTGCCCACGACCCGAAGGAGAAATAGAAAGAGTTCAGATCGGAGATACCTTGGACAAAATAACTAATATTGGCACGATCCTGAAAGTAGACGCAAAAGAATCACTAATACGGTTTCTACGAGATAATGTTGATCTCTTCGCATGGAAAGCTGCCGACATGCCAGGCATAGATCCCGAACTAATGAGCCACAAGCTGGCAGTCTACCCGGGATCCCGGACGGTACAACAAAGACGAAGAAAACTCGGGCCAGAACGGTCTCAGGCTGTAGAAGAACAAGTACAAGCACTACTAGTGGCAGGATTCATAAGAGAAGTTAAATACCCACTATGGCTAGCAAATGTCGTCTTGGTGAAAAAATCAAATGAGAAGTGGGAATGTTCACTGATAACACCGACCTCAACAAAGCCTGCCCAAAAGACCCTTATCCACTCCCAAGCATCGACGCTCTAGTAGATGCCTCATCAGGATATAAGTATCTCTCGTTCATGGACGCATACTCAGGGTACAACCAGATCCCAATGTATCCACCGGATCAAGAAAAAACCTCGTTTCTCACACCAAAAGCGAATTATTGCTACATCGTAATGCCTTTCAGCCTTAAAAATGCGGGAGCCACTTATCAAAGGCTAATGAATAAAGTCTTCTCAAACCACATCGGAAAAATCATGGAGGTCTATGTGGACGACATGTTGATAAAGACACAAAGTGAGGAAACATTACTAACCGACTTGGTTCAAGTGTTCGACACCATACG
Source organism: Arachis stenosperma (assembly GCF_014773155.1). NCBI lineage: Eukaryota > Viridiplantae > Streptophyta > Magnoliopsida > Fabales > Fabaceae > Arachis > Arachis stenosperma. Next base: position 82,897,328 of record NC_080385.1, on the reverse strand, counting down.
GAAGCACAACATGCGACTCAACCCGGCTAAATGCACCTTCGCAGTGGAAGCAGGTAAATTTTTGGGCTTTATGCTCACACAAAGAGGAATTGAGGCAAATCTAGATAAATGCCAGGCCATACTCAACATGAAAAGCCCAACCTGCATCAAAGAGGTACAACAACTCAATGGGAGATTGGCAGCCTTGTCCAGATTCCTAGCAGGGTCAGCAATAAGGTCCTTCCCCTTCTACGCTACCTTAAGGTAGGGAAAGAACTTCGAGTGGACAACAGAATGTGAGCAAGCCTTCCGAGACTTTAAAGAATTCTCGGGACAGCCCCCCATCCTATCTCGACCACGAGAGGGAGAACCACTCATACTGTACCTCGCAATAGGAAGTCGGGCAATAGCCTCAGCATTAATTAGAGAAGACGAAGGGGGACAACAACCCGTCTACTTCATTAGTAAAGCACTACAGGGGTCAGAGCTGAACTACCAGAAAATAGAGAAAATTCGCCTACGCTCTGATACTTGCATCTCGACGACTTCGCTCGTACTTCCAAGCGCACACCATTAAAGTTCGGACCAACCAGCCCATAAAAGGAATATTGCAGAAAACAGATCTAGCAGGAAGAATCCTACAATGGGCAATCGAGTTGTCCGAATTCGACCTCCAGTACGAGGCACGGACAGCCATCAAAGCACAATACCTAGCCGACTTCATTGCAGAATTCATAGATACCACGGAAATCTCCATAGAGTGGAACATAGACGTGGACGGTTCCTCAAATAAAGCTGGAACCGGTGCAGGTGTGATAATCGAAAGCAACCAAAGAACCCAACTTGAGCTTTCCCTGAAATTCGGATTCCCGGCCTTAAACAACCAAGCGAAATATGAAGCATTATTAGCTGGTTTGAAGCTGGCTAGGGAAGTTGGAGCTCAGAAACTCAACATCTGCAGTGACTCAGAAGTCATCACCTCGCAAATAGCGGGAAGCTACCAAGCTAAAGATCCTACCATGAAAAAATATTTGGATAAAACCAAAGAACAGCTCGGACAACTCAGGGAATATAGGATTTGCCACATACCCCGCGAGCAAAATGCCCGAGCTGACGCACTCTCAAAGCTAGCCAGCACCAAACTAGGGGGCAACAATAGAAGCCTCATCCAAGAAATACTGCAGAACCCATCAATATCCGAAGAAGAAAAAATCCTAGCCATAACAGGTCGGGATCAAGGATGGATGACCCCCCATAATTAACTACCTCAGAACAGAAGCGCTCCCCACAGATGAAAAGGAGGCAAAGAGGTTAAAAAAGGAGGCACAGTACTACACTATCAGAAATAACATCCTATACAAAAGAGGGATCTCAACACCATTGTTAAAATACGTACTGACCTCCAACACAAAAGAAGTCTTGGAGGAAGTACACAGCGGCATTTGTGGTAATTATCTCGGAGCGCAAGCTCTCATCAAAAAGGTACTCCGGGCAGGATTCTATTGGCCAACTCTACAAAAAGAAGCTACAAAATTTGTAAAGACATGTCCACCATGTCAGAAGCATGCTAACTTTCACATCGCCCCGCCAGAAAAACTCATTAGCGTGACCTCACCCTGGCCATTTGCAAAATGGGGACTCGATCTTCTCGGACCCTTCCCACAGGGATCAGGACAAGTAAAATTCCTCATAGTAGGGGTAGACTATTTCACGAAATGGATCGAGGCAGAACCCCTAGCAAATGCTCAAAGAAGCCGGAAATTCCTATATAGGAACATCGTTACAAGATTTGGGGTCCCATACTCCATCACCACAGACAATGGCACCCAATTCACAGATGCAGGCTTCAGAAAGTTAGTGGCCGACTTGAATATAAAACACCAGTTCACTTCCGTCGAACACCCCCAAGCCAATGGACAAGCCGAAACAACCAACAAAGTCATATTGGCCGGGCTAAAACGGAGATTACAAGAAGTAAAGGGAGCTTGGGCCGAGGAACTTCCACAAGTCCTATGGGCGTATCGAACAACTCCACATTCCACTACAAACGAATCCCCATTTCGACTAGCTGATGCGTAAAAATTAGATTTCACGTACAACCGGCAAGTATACCGGGTCGTATCAAGTAGTAAAACTCACTTAGAGTGAGGTCGATCCCACGGAGATTGGTAGAGTAAGCAACTTTAGTTAAATGGTAGATTTAGTTAAGCGAATAAGATTTTGATTTTGTGATTAATGTAACTTTTGAACATAAGTGCAGGAATTTAAATTGCAAGGAATTTAAGAACAAGACAATAGAAATATAATGAAGGTAAATGACGGAAACTTAAATTGCAAGAAACTTAAATGACATCAAAAGTAAATTGCAATAAAATAAAGTGCTGAATTCTAAAGAGCATAAGAGTAAATAGCAAGAAATAAAGAAACAGAATGTAAATGACAAGAATAATAAATTGCAAGAGTGTAGAAGGGGATTGGGAAATGGGTAATCAAATAACTAGAGCAAGAGAAATGAGAATTAATGACAGAGAAGATCATTAGGGATCAGAGATGCTAATTTTCATGAATTGATGTTAGTCAAATCTTCCTCAATCATGGGTATAGATCCATGGCAAGTGGTTGATTGAACCCCAATCTCTTGGTGATTCAATCTCTCTCAACATAGCCAATTGCCACTCTCGTGATCTAATTGTTCATGAGAAGAGATGAAGCTTAAGTCTAATCCAGCCACACAATTCCCAGAATCTCAACCATGGAGAGTTACATCTCACATACTAACCAAGGTATATTGATTGAGAGAATCATGAAAGGATGAACTCTAAACTGAATTATGTGGCTCATTTCTCAAATTCACCACACAATTCTCATAGATTAACCCCTCTCTCGATGGTGGTTGAATCTTTGAAGAACAAGAGTTTCCTCTTTGGATCAACCTCATGAATTGAGGAGAAAAGAGGAGTTCATCAATCCATTGTAACTAGCAGAGCTCTTCCCCCTAATGAATGTGGGGTTTAGTGAGTCATTGCTCCAAATTCAACAACAATTACCATAAATCAAAATTAAACTAAATGTAAAGGAAGAAGAAAAAGAAGAAGAAGAAGAAGAATGAAATGCTTGAAGATTAAGAAAATGAAGAAGAGAAGTTCCAAGATGAACCAAAATTGGTTCTCTGGGTCTTCTCTCGGAAGTACCACAAGAGTCTCTAATACAAGTGCTAAAAAGTGTGAAAAAGTTCTAAGTGTCAAAAAGTATCTAAAAGTGTAAAAGTCCTCTCAAAGTACAAACTCAATCTCTATTTATACTAGTCCTAAAGATCTTCAAGTGGGTTAGCAAGATGGGCTTCCTCTTTGTTGAATTCTTGGTTCAATTGGAGAAGCTTTGGCCTTTGTGATGAATGGGAGAAGTAGAGCAATTTGGCACCAATTCTGGCCCATTGACCTTGGCGTTGTTGTCAATAACGTGGCCTTAATGCAAGTTGGCAACGTGCATGGCATTTTCCTGGGAGTGAAGTATGAGACTTGGGCGTTGCTAGCCCAAGTTGTTGCCAACAACTTGCTTTTCCTCTTCTTGGCCTTACTTTCATGCTAAATGTAGCCCAGAATTTGAGTGTCAACCTTCAGCTTCAATATGGACTATCATACATCATTGGAAAGCTCTTGATGTCTATTTTCTAATGCCACTGGAATCACCTCAATTGGACTTTCCTAGCTCAAGTTATGGTTCCTCAAAGAAGGTAAGGTCAGGCTGCCCTGGTTGGGCGTTTTTGTGGATAACGCCACCAATAACGTGCTCAACAACGCCCCTAGCCCAAATTTCTTGGCCTGGGCGTTGTTGCTGGCGTTGCCAAGGAACACGCCAGTTCATTTTGGCCCTGGCAACGTGCTCGACTCCCTCTCCTTGGCCAATCTCTAGCTTTCTTGAATTTCACTTCATGTTCTTGTTTTTAGGGCCTAAAGATGACTCTGATTTGGCTCCAATCTTGTGCTCCACCATGGACTATTATATATGGTTGGAAAGCTCTGAATGTTAGCTTTCCAACGCAACTGGAAGCACTCAATTTGGATCTCTGTAGCTCAAGATATCTTCCATTGAAGAGGACATGGTCAGGCTGCCTTGTTTTGGCGTTGGCAACGCCCATCCAGCGTTGGCAACGTGAGTGGTGCAGCATTTGGGCGTTTGGACGTTGGTTGGTGCGCCAATGGGCGTTGGCAACGCCCATCCAGCGTTGGCAACGTGAGTGGTGCAGCATTTGGGCGTTTGGACGTTGGTTGGCACGGCAGATGGGCGTTTGGAACTTGGTTGGCTAGTCAAGCATTCTTGTGTGGGGCGTTGGCAACGCCCGCTTCAAGTTGGCAACGCCAACTTTGTTTCTTCCAGGACCAAGCTTGCCTTGCTTGGTTGTGGCGTTGGCAACGCCAGTTTCAAGTTGGCAACGCCAACTTTGTTTCTTCCAGGACCAAGCTTGCCTTGCTTGGTTGTGGCGTTGTTAGCCTGCGTTGCCAAGGATAACGCCAATGCTTCCTAGCTTCAATAACGTGCTCGAGCTCTTCTTTAGTGCCAAAGTTGCTTGTGTGTGGCGTTGGCAACGCCAGCTTCAAGTTGGCAACGCCAACCTTGCTTCCAGGGCCAAGTTTGCTTCCTTGTGTCTTGTATGTGGCGTTGGCAACTTGGTTCTAGAGTTGGCAACGCCAACCTTGCTTCCAGGGCTGCCAAGCTTGCTTGGTGTGAGTTTGTGTGGCGTTGGCAACGCCAATCCTGAGTTGGCAACGCCAACTTCTTGCCATCCTTGCCTCCAGGTTGCCAAGCTTGCTTGGTGTGAGTTTGTGTGGCGTTGGCAACTCCAATCCCAAGTTGGCAACGCCACTTCTTGCCTTGGTTGCTTCCAGGGTTGCCAAGCTTGCTTGGTGTGAGTTTGTGTGGCGTTGGCAACGCCAATCCTGAGTTGGCAACGCCACTTCTTGCCTTGGTTACCTCCAGGGTTGAGCTTGCCTTGTGTTGTGGAGTTGGCAACTCCAATCCCAAGTTGGCAACTCCAATCCCAAGTTGGCAACTCCAATCCCAAGTTGGCAACTCCAATTTCTTGCCCAGCTTGCATCATTCTTGCTTCCATGCTTCCTTGTTTCATCACCTATCATCAAGAAAGGAAATAGCTTCAAAGTCTTACCAATTCATGCACCAATTCCATAAGATTCATTCATACTCATTCATATATGCATTCCTTAAAACATTTGCATGAATTTGGCTAAAATTAACATGTTCCTTGATATCATCATGCATGGAAGCAATACTCATAAAAGGACTTGTTTATTTAGAGAGAATGAGTGAAGTTAAGCTAAAACTAACTAAACTAACTAACTAATAATGCAAATATGCATTTGCATCACAACACCAAACTTAAAGTATTGCTTGTCCTCAAGCAAAATATAAAGGACTTTGTCACAAGAATTTAAGATGTAAAACTTGAATGTTCTTCCAGAGAGTAATTTTCTCATTGAGCATGTCATCTCCACTTGTGTGGTCATTAGTTTATTGTAATTGAACACAATTATTCAACTTTTTCAATTAAAATGCTTGCTTCACTACTAACTTGGTTAACTTCACTAGACTTCTTTCATGCCTTAGCACATGATCCTTGAACCAAAATTTTTTTTTTGCTTATTTCTTTTTCCTTCTTTTTTTCTTTCCCCTTTTTTTCAATTAAACTTGAAATCTTGTCTTAAGGCGGCTCTTTAGCATAAGCTTTCAATCAACAATCCCAAACCAGTTGGTTCAAGTTGTTAAGTGTTGAGACACTCTTAAAGATTTACTCACTCAAGCCTCTTTCCTTAACACATTCAATCACAGGCATATAACATTGAAATTTTTGTTTGGATAGTGGTGTCCAGCACCTCTTTGGGTTGCTAAATGTTCTGTTATAGAGCTACTCTTGATTGTGGGTTTTCAATCGATAATCCCGAGTTAGTTAACTCAAGTTACCGGGTGATGAAGCACCCCTCGGATTTACTAACCCAAGTATATCTCTTAACATCAATCACCACAGACACATATCCAAATTTTGTCATTGATGCCTAGCCTTTCATTCTTTGTACTCTATTTTCTTTATTGTCAAGGTTATTTGTGCTTTTACTGTTAAAGTCTTTGTGATCCTTAACCAAACTAATCTTGTATAGCAAGCATTCTTTTGAGTTCATTGAACCTTGATTCTTTCGCAATAAATATACTAGCACTTTTCCTATGGGACAACATGATCCTTTTTAAGCTAGATTTCTCTCTGTTCTTGCTCAAACTACATCTTTTATTCCAATGACAAGTAAAAGTATTAGAGACAAGCAACCATTCCAAATTTGAGAGTGGTGATGCATGGAATGGGTAACATAAAAGACAATGTTTCAAAGATAAAATGCATCCTAGAAGGTATCCCATATTTCAGACATACATCTTCTTTATTTAATGAAACATAAAGAGAAACATAGGAACTTCACCACCTTTAGTCTTCATGTCCCTTTTCCTTTGCTTGATTCTCCTAGCTTTCCTTTGCCTTTTGGGTCTTCTTTCTTTTTGCTTCTCCGTTCTTGTTGTGTTGTTGCATCTCCTTTTTGATCTTCTTTCTTTTTGCTCCTCCTTTCTCCTTGTTGTTGTGTCGTTGCATTCCCCTTTGGATCCTCTTTTTGCCAAATTCCTGAACTTATCATTGTCTCCTGTAGCCTCTGTTGATTGAATCTCACCCTTGCTAGTTCTTGCTGTTCAAATATCTTCCGAGCCTCATTAAAACATTTGATTTGTGGGTTGATCAATGGGGGTGTGGAACAGAGGTAGCTAAGCTTTTCTTGGGTGCATATGTCATAGTCAAGTCTGTCCTTGTGCCTGGCTTCCTTGAACATTCTGTTTTCATTGAAATCTCTGTAGAGTGTTTCATGCCTAGCATCCAACCTATGGAGAAGTTCTCTTTGCTGAGCTTGCTCAATCCTCAGTTGAGCTTGTTCTTGTATCACTTTCTCCATGGCTCTTTCATGTTCCATGGTTGAATTGTTGATGGCTTCTTGCATCTTGGCATATTGTTCTTGTTGCAACTCCATCATGTGTGCTTGGTACTCATTTTGTTGGTTCATCCATTGAACTTGAACCCCTCTTTGTTGATCCATCAATTGCCAAAGGTCCCTTTGTTGTTGTGCTTGTTCCTCTTGGCTTCTTTGAATTTGTGAATATTGCCCAGAAATCCCTTCCAAGGCGGCTTGGAGTTGGTTCATGTTCAAGGTGTGGAATTCATCCATTTCTTGAGGCTCCTCCTCTTGTCTTACTTCCTTCCTTTTCTTCCTTCTTGCTAAAGGTTGCCTTTCCAATTGGGTTGTGGTGATGAACTCCAACCTTTCTTTGGTGAGAGGCTTTCCAATGGAGACCAAATCAGTTTCTCCAAATTCTTCAAGAGGCACTCCAGCTTCTTCACATAGGCGCAGAATAGTACTAGGGTATCCTAGCCAGCTGTCCTGTTTGACCTTTTGAGCTATTTCAATGATGTTCTTGGCTATAATGTCTCCAACATTAATTTCCCCTCCTTTCATTATGCAATGGATCATTATAGCTCTATTCACCGTTACCTCAGAGTTATTTGAAGTAGAGATCAATGACCTCCTCACTATATCATGCCATCCTTTTGCTTGAGGTATGAGATCACCTCTCCGAAGTTTGAGTGGTCGGCCATGTGAATCCAATACCCAATCCGTGCCTACTCTGCATAAGTCACTCACCACATCCACATATCTTGGGTCATTTTTAACCCTTTCTTCATAGCTTGGTCGTTTGAACTGTTTGTGCTTGACCCTTAGCACCCTATTGATGGTGTCCGGGCTAAAATCAACATCTACACCTCTTACATAGCTCATGTATGGTTCTTCATCATCATATTCTCTTATCACATTAGTGAAGAACTCATGGATGAGAAGCATGCTCACTTCTTGAGGTTGGTCACAGAGAAGCTCCCATCCTCTTTTTCTGATTATTTTTTGTATCTCAGGGTATTCATCTTCCTTTAGCTTGAAAGGTAACTCCGGAACAACATCTTTGCTTGACATCCAACTAAAGATCCGCTCATTATGCTTGGATTTGAATCTTCTTTCATCAAACTCATCTTCTCTCCTATCCCTTGATGATGAGGCCATTGAGATTCACTTGCAAGGTTGAATCTCCCCAACACCAAACTTAGTTGAATGCTTGTCCTCAAGCACAAGGAAAATGATTGTGAATGAGAGAGATATGGAATAAGCACGGTGACTTAGAGAAGGTATAAAGTGATGCTTCAAGAATTTTTGTTGGGTAAAGATGAGGTTCAAGGTTAGAATTTGTGAAACATGGAGTAGGTTGGGGGTTGAGTATGAGTTCGGTTAGTGAAGTGAAAGTTGGTGGGTAGAAGAATGAATGATGAATGAATATGGTTGAAGTATTTAAAGTGAAAGTTGGTGGGAAGGCATTTAAGGGTCGGTCATGGCATGCTTCCTTGTGCACAATGCATGTTGATTTCTTTTTCCCCATGCACAAAGTTCAAAATTCATGTGACTATCCTTCCTTATGTATCCGTGCTCTTTCTTCAAGATTCCCCATCATTTCTTTCCTTCTTTCATTATATGCTTCCAAGATTCCCCATCACTTCTTCTTTATTTCCTGCAACAAAATGCCAAAGGCTTGAGATTCTTAAAGTGACATTAATGGCTAAAGACTTATGATTATGTTCCTATGCAAAATTGACTAAATTAGATTCCCTAATCTATTTTTTTAGCATTAATAATGCAAGTAAGGACACCAAACTCAATTTGTGACCAAGTGTTCTATGGAATTAATTCCAAAGATAGCCACATCAAACTTAGTAATTTACCTACATTAAATGCCTTTTTTTTTTCACGTTTTTTTTTTATTTTATAACAAAAGTAGATGATAAAACTTTCATAGCCTAGCATTTTCGTGTATGTATGGACACCAAACTTAGTTTGTGGCTAAGTGTTGTAGAACACACATTTGCCATTACTTCAAGATTGGCCACACCAAACTTAGTGCCTTGCATACACCATGTACTAGTCTACTTGATCATTATTGGTTACTAAAACATGAAATTAAAAGACTCCCTGTGCATGGGTTGCCTCCCATGAAGCGCTTTGTTTATTGTCCTTAGCTCGACATTGCAGCTTCTTTGCTCATGTTAAGAGTTGCACACTCTCTTCCTTGCTCCAAGGGCCACCAAAATAGTGCTTCACCCTATGTCCATTGACTGTGAAGGTTTGTTTTGAAGCTTCATCAAGCAGTTCAACATAGCCATGAGGTGATACTTTGGTGATGGTGTATGGACCAGTCCATCTAGACCTCAGCTTCCCAGGGAAGAACTTCAATCTTGAATTGAATAACAACACCTTTTGGCCCGGTTCAAATGTTCTTTGAGAGATCCTCTTATCATGCCATCTCTTTGCCCTCTCCTTGTATATTTTGGCATTGTCATATGCCTCCAATCTGAACTCCTCAAGTTCATTGAGTTGTAGCAACCTCTTCTCTCCTGCTGCTTGAGCATCTAAATTCAGAAGTTTGGTGGCCCAAAAGGCCTTATGTTCAAGCTCCACAGGGAGGTGGCATGCCTTTCCATACACCAGCTGAAATGGAGATCTTCCTATGGGTGTCTTGAAGGCTGTCCTATATGCCCAAAGTGCATCATCCAGCCTCCTGACCCAATCCTTTCTTGTTGTTCCCACAGTTTTCTCCAAGATCCTTTTTAGCTCTCTGTTGGCAAGTTCAGCTTGTCCATTGGTTTGTGGGTGATATGGGGTGGCTACTTTGTGTGTAACACCATACTTGTGGAGTAAAGAATTTAGTTGCTTGTTGCAAAAGTGGCTTCCCCCATCACTTATAAGTCCTTTGGGCACTCCAAATCTAGTGAAAATGTTCTTCTTGAGAAATTGCAAGACCACATTGGTATCACATGTGGTGGTTGCTATTGCTTCTACCCATTTGGAGACATACTCAACTGCTACCAAGATGTATTTGAATGTGTAAGATGGAGGAAAGGGTCCCATAAAATCTATTCCCCATAGATCAAAGAGTTCCACTTCCAAGATGAACTTTTGGGGCATCTCATTTTTCTTTGACAAACCCCCTGTTCTTTGACATTCATTGCATTGGCTCACAAACTCCCTAGCATCCTTGAAGATTGAAGGCCAATAGAAACCACTTTGAAGGACCTTTGCAGCAGTTCTTTCACCCCCAAAATGACCACCATAATTGGAGTTGTGACAATGCCATAGTATGTCCTTCATCTCATCCTCTGACACACATCTTCTTATCATTCCATCTGGGCATCTTTTGAACAAGAATGGGTCATCCCAGAAGAAGAACTTAGCCTCATGCAACAGCTTCTTGACTTGTTGTTTTGTGTACTCTTGTGGGATGATTCTTCCTGCCTTGTAGTTGGCCATGTCTGCAAACCAAGGGACATGTTGAATGTGCAAGAGATGTTCATCTGGAAATTCTTCACTTATTGATGGAAAGTTGTCTTGGCATGCATCTTGTGGCACCCTTGATAAGTGATCAGCAACTTGATTTTCATTGCCCTTTCTATCCTTGATTTTAATGTCAAACTCTTGTAAGAGTAGTACCCACCTGATTAGCCTTGGTTTGGCATCCTGTTTTGACATAAGATACTTAATAGCAGCATGGTCAGTATACACTAAGACCTTAGATCCAATCAAATATTGTCTAAACTTATCAAAAGCATACACCACGGCCAGTAACTCTTTCTCTGTTGTGGTGTAGTTTCTTTGAGTTTCATTCAATACCTTACTTGCATAGTAGATAACATGAAGCTTCTTTTCCTTCCTTTGCCCCAACACGGCACCAATTGCAAGGTTGCTTGCATCACACATGAGTTCAAAAGGTAGTCCCCAACTTGGGGGTGTGATGATTGGTGCTGTGGTGAGCTTAGCCTTTAGAGTTTCAAAAGCATGCTTGCATTCATCATCAAAGATAAAAGGATTTTCTACCACCAACAAATTGCTTAGTGGCTTTGCTATTTTGGAAAAATCTTTGATGAATCTCCTATAAAATCCAGCATGTCCTAAGAAACTTCTAACAGCTTTCACACTAGTTGGCAAAGGAAGTTTTTCTATAATTTCTACTTTTGCCTTGTCAACTTCTATACCCTTTCTTGAAATTTTATGACCAAGAACAATGCCTTCGGGTACCATGAAATGGCACTTCTCCCAATTCAAAACTAAATTGGTTTCTTGGCACCTTTTCAAGACTAGGGTAAGATGATGCAAGCAAGTATTGAAGGAATCACCAAAAACAGAGAAATCATCCATAAAGACTTCAATAAATTTTTCTACCATGTCCGAGAATATTGATAGCATGCATCTTTGAAAGGTAGCTGGGGCATTGCAAAGTCCAAATGGCATTCTCCTATATGCGAAAACTCCAAAGGGGCAAGTGAAGGAGGTCTTCTCTTGATCCATGGGGTCAACCACAATCTGATTATACCTAGAATATCCATCAAGAAAGCAGTAATAAGCATGGCCAGCCAACCTTTCAAGCATCTGATCAATGAAAGGAAGAGGAAAGTGGTCTTTCCTTGTAGCATCATTCAGCCTTCTATAATCTATGCACATCCTCCACCCTGTCACTGTTCGTGTTGGGATAAGCTCATTCTTCTCATTAACAATGACGGTCATCCCCCCTTTCTTGGGAACCACGTGCACCGGACTGACCCAAGGGCTGTCAGATATGGGGTAAATGATCCCAGCTTTACACAACTTAAGGATTTCTTTTTGAACAACCTCCTTCATTGTAGGATTCAATCTTCTTTGGGGTTGTACCACAGGTTTGGAATTCTCCTCCAAGAGTATCTTGTGCATGCATATGGCAGGGCTTATGCCCTTCAAGTCATCAATGGTCCACCCCAAAGCCTCTTTGTGAGCTCTCAAAACTACAATGAGTTTTTCTTCTTCCTCTGCACTCAATGAGGAATTGATGATCACTGGGAAGCTCTCTTTTTCACCAAGGAACGCATATTTAAGATGAGGGGGTAGTGGTTTCAACTCTTGTTGTGGTGCCTCTTCTTTGGTGGCTTCATTTGGTTCCTTTGATGCTTCCAATTTGTTCTCTTCTTGTCCCTTGATGTTATGGACTTCCTCATGTTGCATTTGATGGTTTGTGTCAAGTACTTCTTCAACCAAAGTGTCCACTACGTCAATTCTCATGCAATTTTCTTTCTCAACAGGGTGTTGCATTGCTTTGAAGACATTTATGGTCATTTGTTCATCATGCACCCTGAAGATCATCTCCCCCTTTTCCACATCAATGATTGTTCTAGCTGTAGCCAAAAAGGGTCTACCAAGAATGACTGAATTGTTCCCCTCTTCATCCATGTCTAGGACCACAAAATCAGCTGGAAATATGAAGTTTCCCACCTTCACCAAGAGGTTCTCAACTACTCCATTTGGTACTTTGATGGATCTGTCAGCAAGTTGAAGTGACATCCTTGTGGGTTTGAGCTCTTCAATCATCATTTTCTTCATCATGGTGAGGGGCATTAAGTTAATGCTTGCTCCCAGGTCACAAAGTGATTTGTCAACAGCCATGCTCCCAATCGTGCAAGGTATGAGAAAGCTGCCAGGGTCTTTGAGTTTTGGAGGTAACCCTTGTTGAATGATGGCACTACACTCTTGATTGAGAACCACGGTTTCTTTTTCTTGCCAACTTCTCTTCTTGGTGATCAATTCCTTAAGAAACTTTGCATATAATGGCATTTGTTCTAGAGCTTCTGCCAATGGGATGTTGATTTCAAGTTTCTTGAAGATCTCTAAGAACCTTGGGAATTGTTGGTCCTTTGCTCCTTTGTGTATCCTAGTTGGGTATGGAAGCTTGGGTACATAAGCTTTTACTCCTTCATTCTTGTTTTCTTGTTGTGGGTTCACACTCTCCTTGCCATCACGGTTGCTTCCTTGACTTGGTGGGTTGCTCTGTGGCTTGACAACCTCCTTGCCTTTGTTAGATGTTGAAACCTTTTCTTCATCTTGCCTTTCCACTTGTGTCTCCACTGTGTCTTGCTCTATGGGTTTTGTTGCTTCTTTATTTGAACTTTCACCAACTACTTTGCCACTCCTTAACTGCAAAGCCTTACATTCTTCTCTTGGGTTGGGTATTGTATCACTTGGGAGAATATTGGTTGGCCGTTCAGCTTGTTTGGCTAGTTGTCCCACTTGTCTCTCAATGTTCTTCATAGTGACCGCTTGTTCCTGTTGTGTCTTAGCTAAAGCTTGAGTGGTTTGAGCAAGTGCTTGCAAGGTTGCTTCCAGACTTGAGATTCTTGCCTCATGATGGTCAATTTGAGGTATGATGGGGGTTGATTGTTGTTGGAAGTTGTTGGGTGGATTAGTGTGATAATTCTGTGTGTTGGATGTTGGTGCAGGGAAGTTGTTTTGGTGAGTTTGTGAGTGATTATGAGGGTGTTGATATGTGTTTTGTGTTTTTCTATATTGGTTAGTGTTGGTGGCATGGTGATTTTGGTTGTTTGTGTTACGGTTGTGGTTGTGGTTGTTGTTCTTTTGCCAATGATTTTCACCCCACTTTAAATTGGGATGATTCCTCCAAGATGAGTTGTATGTATCACCATGAAATTCATCATGAGTATTTGAAGTATTCTGCATGTATTGAACTTGTTCTTGTGGTTGTTCAACTGTGGTTCCTTCACCTTGGCCCCATTCAAGTGGTGGTTGATTTGTTGTGTTTACTGCTGCAAGTTGCATGCCATCCATTCTCTTTGTTATTGTTTCCATTTGTTGTTGGATTTGTTGGTGCATTAACTTGTTTTGTGCCAAGATAGCATCAATACCTTCAAGCTCCATTACCCCTTTCTTTGGGGGCGGATTGTGTTGCCTCTCTGATGAGTAATAATATTGATTGTTTGCCACAATCTCAATGAGGTCTTGGGCCTCCTCGGCAGTTTTCATCATGTTGAGTGATCCTCCTGATGAGTAGTCTAGTCCCTTCCTTGCTTCGAAGTTTAAGCCTTCATAGAAGTTCTGGAGCTTAACCCAGTCACTAAACATGTCAGGGGGGCATCTTCTCATTAGTGCCTTGTACCTTTCCCAGGCTTCATATAACGACTCCCCATCCATTTGCCTAAAAGTTTGAACCTCTGTCTTCAACTTGATGATCTTTTGAGGTGGGTAGAACTTTGCTAGAAACTTTCTCATCACCTCATTCCAATCATTGAGGCTTTCCTTGGGGAATGATTCTAGCCATTGAGTGGCCTTGTCCCTCAAAGAGAATGGGAATAACAACAACTTGTAGACATCTGGATGCACTCCATTTGTCTTCACTGTATTGCATATCCTCAGAAAAACAGATAGATGTTGATTTGGGTCTTCAAGAGGTCCCCCTCCATAAGAGCAATTGTTCTGTACCAAAGTGATGAGCTGAGGTTTTAACTCAAAGTTATTGGCCTGAACATTTGGAGTGGCTATACTACTCCCACAATGTCTTGGGTCAGGGATGGTATATGAAGATAACACCCTTCTAGCGTGTCCACCATTGTTGTTGACCCCTCCAGGAGGATTTGGCATCTCATCCTCCATGGTTTGATCTTCTTCCTCTGACTCCTCTGACCCTTCTTCACCAACTATGAACTTTCCTCTTTCTGCTCTCCTTATCCTTCGGAGGGTTCTCTCGTCCTCAATATTACGTCTACTAGCTCCTGACATACACAAACAAACCAAAATCACAAGTGAGACACTCTAAAACTAGAGTGGAATTGGAGTTAGTGAAACAAAGTATCAAACAGTTAGTGGGCTTAACAAAAATATAAGAAAAATGCTTAATCTAAACCACCTTTCACTTAATCATTGTCAATCTTTCCAATCCCCGGCAACGGCGCCAAAAACTTGATGCGTAAAAATTAGATTTCACGTACAACCGGCAAGTATACCGGGTCGTATCAAGTAGTAAAACTCACTTAGAGTGAGGTCGATCCCACGGAGATTGGTAGAGTAAGCAACTTTAGTTAAATGGTAGATTTAGTTAAGCGAATAAGATTTTGATTTTGTGATTAATGTAACTTTTGAACATAAGTGCAGGAATTTAAATTGCAAGGAATTTAAGAACAAGACAATAGAAATATAATGAAGGTAAATGACGGAAACTTAAATTGCAAGAAACTTAAATGACATCAAAAGTAAATTGCAATAAAATAAAGTGCTGAATTCTAAAGAGCATAAGAGTAAATAGCAAGAAATAAAGAAACAGAATGTAAATGACAAGAATAATAAATTGCAAGAGTGTAGAAGGGGATTGGGAAATGGGTAATCAAATAACTAGAGCAAGAGAAATGAGAATTAATGACAGAGAAGATCATTAGGGATCAGAGATGCTAATTTTCATGAATTGATGTTAGTCAAATCTTCCTCAATCATGGGTATAGATCCATGGCAAGTGGTTGATTGAACCCCAATCTCTTGGTGATTCAATCTCTCTCAACATAGCCAATTGCCACTCTCGTGATCTAATTGTTCATGAGAAGAGATGAAGCTTAAGTCTAATCCAGCCACACAATTCCCAGAATCTCAACCATGGAGAGTTACATCTCACATACTAACCAAGGTATATTGATTGAGAGAATCATGAAAGGATGAACTCTAAACTGAATTATGTGGCTCATTTCTCAAATTCACCACACAATTCTCATAGATTAACCCCTCTCTCGATGGTGGTTGAATCTTTGAAGAACAAGAGTTTCCTCTTTGGATCAACCTCATGAATTGAGGAGAAAAGAGGAGTTCATCAATCCATTGTAACTAGCAGAGCTCTTCCCCCTAATGAATGTGGGGTTTAGTGAGTCATTGCTCCAAATTCAACAACAATTACCATAAATCAAAATTAAACTAAATGTAAAGGAAGAAGAAAAAGAAGAAGAAGAAGAAGAATGAAATGCTTGAAGATTAAGAAAATGAAGAAGAGAAGTTCCAAGATGAACCAAAATTGGTTCTCTGGGTCTTCTCTCGGAAGTACCACAAGAGTCTCTAATACAAGTGCTAAAAAGTGTGAAAAAGTTCTAAGTGTCAAAAAGTATCTAAAAGTGTAAAAGTCCTCTCAAAGTACAAACTCAATCTCTATTTATACTAGTCCTAAAGATCTTCAAGTGGGTTAGCAAGATGGGCTTCCTCTTTGTTGAATTCTTGGTTCAATTGGAGAAGCTTTGGCCTTTGTGATGAATGGGAGAAGTAGAGCAATTTGGCACCAATTCTGGCCCATTGACCTTGGCGTTGTTGTCAATAACGTGGCCTTAATGCAAGTTGGCAACGTGCATGGCATTTTCCTGGGAGTGAAGTATGAGACTTGGGCGTTGCTAGCCCAAGTTGTTGCCAACAACTTGCTTTTCCTCTTCTTGGCCTTACTTTCATGCTAAATGTAGCCCAGAATTTGAGTGTCAACCTTCAGCTTCAATATGGACTATCATACATCATTGGAAAGCTCTTGATGTCTATTTTCTAATGCCACTGGAATCACCTCAATTGGACTTTCCTAGCTCAAGTTATGGTTCCTCAAAGAAGGTAAGGTCAGGCTGCCCTGGTTGGGCGTTTTTGTGGATAACGCCACCAATAACGTGCTCAACAACGCCCCTAGCCCAAATTTCTTGGCCTGGGCGTTGTTGCTGGCGTTGCCAAGGAACACGCCAGTTCATTTTGGCCCTGGCAACGTGCTCGACTCCCTCTCCTTGGCCAATCTCTAGCTTTCTTGAATTTCACTTCATGTTCTTGTTTTTAGGGCCTAAAGATGACTCTGATTTGGCTCCAATCTTGTGCTCCACCATGGACTATTATATATGGTTGGAAAGCTCTGAATGTTAGCTTTCCAACGCAACTGGAAGCACTCAATTTGGATCTCTGTAGCTCAAGATATCTTCCATTGAAGAGGACATGGTCAGGCTGCCTTGTTTTGGCGTTGGCAACGCCCATCCAGCGTTGGCAACGTGAGTGGTGCAGCATTTGGGCGTTTGGACGTTGGTTGGTGCGCCAATGGGCGTTGGCAACGCCCATCCAGCGTTGGCAACGTGAGTGGTGCAGCATTTGGGCGTTTGGACGTTGGTTGGCACGGCAGATGGGCGTTTGGAACTTGGTTGGCTAGTCAAGCATTCTTGTGTGGGGCGTTGGCAACGCCCGCTTCAAGTTGGCAACGCCAACTTTGTTTCTTCCAGGACCAAGCTTGCCTTGCTTGGTTGTGGCGTTGGCAACGCCAGTTTCAAGTTGGCAACGCCAACTTTGTTTCTTCCAGGACCAAGCTTGCCTTGCTTGGTTGTGGCGTTGTTAGCCTGCGTTGCCAAGGATAACGCCAATGCTTCCTAGCTTCAATAACGTGCTCGAGCTCTTCTTTAGTGCCAAAGTTGCTTGTGTGTGGCGTTGGCAACGCCAGCTTCAAGTTGGCAACGCCAACCTTGCTTCCAGGGCCAAGTTTGCTTCCTTGTGTCTTGTATGTGGCGTTGGCAACTTGGTTCTAGAGTTGGCAACGCCAACCTTGCTTCCAGGGCTGCCAAGCTTGCTTGGTGTGAGTTTGTGTGGCGTTGGCAACGCCAATCCTGAGTTGGCAACGCCAACTTCTTGCCATCCTTGCCTCCAGGTTGCCAAGCTTGCTTGGTGTGAGTTTGTGTGGCGTTGGCAACTCCAATCCCAAGTTGGCAACGCCACTTCTTGCCTTGGTTGCTTCCAGGGTTGCCAAGCTTGCTTGGTGTGAGTTTGTGTGGCGTTGGCAACGCCAATCCTGAGTTGGCAACGCCACTTCTTGCCTTGGTTACCTCCAGGGTTGAGCTTGCCTTGTGTTGTGGAGTTGGCAACTCCAATCCCAAGTTGGCAACTCCAATCCCAAGTTGGCAACTCCAATCCCAAGTTGGCAACTCCAATTTCTTGCCCAGCTTGCATCATTCTTGCTTCCATGCTTCCTTGTTTCATCACCTATCATCAAGAAAGGAAATAGCTTCAAAGTCTTACCAATTCATGCACCAATTCCATGAGATTCATTCATACTCATTCATATATGCATTCCTTAAAACATTTGCATGAATTTGGCTAAAATTAACATGTTCCTTGATATCATCATGCATGGAAGCAATACTCATAAAAGGACTTGTTTATTTAGAGAGAATGAGTGAAGTTAAGCTAAAACTAACTAAACTAACTAACTAATAATGCAAATATGCATTTGCATCACTAGCATACGGAGTGGAGGCAATGATTCCAATAGAAGTTGAAGAAGGGTCTCCCCGAGTAGTCCACTACAATGAACAAACCAACTATCAACTTCAAAGAGAAGAACTTGACCTACTTCCGAAAATCCAAGAAAGAGCTCAGATCAGAGAAGAAGCACTAAAGCGATGAATGGCTTCCAGGTATAATCAAAAGGTAGTGCCAAGAGACTTCATGGAGAATGATCTCATCTTAATCCGAAATGATATTGGAACAACTCGACCTGGAGAAGGAAAGCTGGCAGCTAATTGGAAAGGACCCTACCGAGTCACAAAAGTACTTGGGAAGGGCTACTACAGACTGTCCGAACTCGAGGGACGAAAACTCCCCAGATCATGGTACGCCTGTAACCTAAGAAGGTACTATAGCTAGGAAAGATAAAAGATCTCAAGATGCACTTTTTTTCCTGAAAAGGTTTTTTAATGAGGCGTCAAAGATTGAGATTTAATCCGACTTAAGGGTATGAAAAATTCTCGCCTGTATATATTTGTACTTTCTTTAAATAAAAATACATTTCAGATATTCTACAAATGCTCAAGACGTAGTAATCTGAAGCATTCATCGTTCGATTATAAAGCAACGGATCGAACAAGAAGTGAAAAACAGATTCACTATACGATCTTGATAGGAATAATCGACCGACAAAGGTGAAAACGCGATTCACCTAAAGGTCGATTAAACCAGGACAGAAACCACAATCTACAAATCGGCAAAAGATGAACACAAAATAATGCAAGAAGTTATCGAAAGTGATCCCAAAAAAGAACCTGACGAGGTCTTATGGATTGCTACATAATAACTTAAAAAGACAGGCCGACACCAAAAAGTCGGACCAAGTCAAACCAAGTTATTAGCAAATCCCTGGAAAGAGGTCTGGCCAACCCTATTAAAGAGGAATTGCAATAACTTAGAAGAGATCGACCTAATGAAGTCGGTCTCCTACAAAACAAGTTTTAAAAGTAATCCCTGAAAGGGACATGACAAAAGGTCCAAGAAAGAGGATTACAAAAACAACTTAGAAGAGATCGACCTAACGAAGTCGGTCTCCTACAAAGACAAGTTGTAAAAGTAATCCCTGAAAGAGACCTGACAAAAGGTCCAAGAAAGAGGATTACAAAAACAACTTAGAAGATATCGACCTAACTAAGTCGGTCTCCTACAAAGACAAGTTGTAGAAGTAATCCCTAAAAGAGACCTGACAAAAGGTCCAAGAAAGAGGATTACAAAAACAACTTAGAAGAGATCGACCTAACGAAGTCGGTCTCCTACAAAGACAAGTTGTAAAAGTAATCCCTGAAAGAAACCTGACAAAAGGTCCAAGAAAGAGGATTACAAAAACAACTTAGAAGAGATCGACCTAACGAAGTCGGTCTCCTACAAAGACAAGTTGTAAAAGTAATCCCTGAAAGAGACCTGACAAAAGGTCCAAGAAAGAGGATTACAAAAACAACCTAGCAGAAATCGACCTAATAAAGTTGGTCTCCTACAAAACAAGTTGTAAAAGCAATCCCTTAAAAGAGACCTGACAAAGGCCCAGAAAAGAGTATTACAAAAATAACTTAGAAGGAGACCAACATAAAGAAATTGGATATAAGGCGCTAAAAAGCGAGGAAACCAAAAAACAAGTCGCGACCTCAAAAGGATCCAAGCTACAAACGAAAGTATGAAAGCATAGTATGATAAAGCTTCAAAGAGGCCACCGAAATCAACCTCAGAGAAGCCATTTTGTTTTCAAAATAAAGTTGCTAAAAATAGCAACTAGAGTATCAACAGTCGATAAAACATCATTCACAAAAAACAAGTTCAAAAGCCCACAAATCGGGCTATTTACACAGATATTCAGAAAAAAAGATCAGCTAAGATCGGGAGCCTTCCCGGCAGCATCAGTACGAGGAGAAGGAGGACGAGTCTGAAAGGGCACAGCATCTACAGTTCCATCATCCCGGTTCAGAATCTGGCAATCCGGATCAGACGTAACGGGAGGAACCGAGGAAGTCGACACTTTAAGAGAAGGCACTGGGGGAGGATCAGCCTCATCATCATCCTGGTCATTAGGGACGATCTTACCATCCCTCACAACATTGTCCAGGCTGATGAGAGTCTAGTCGGCATCAGGAGCAACAATTCAGAACTGCTCCATCAGGTTCTCGGAGGCGGCAGTTACGCTGCCCACAAGGTGACCCTGAAGCTCGCCATAATTGGCCCGAGCAGTTTCCAACTCATCCCGGAGGCGCATTAAATCCCTATAAGCTGAGACATAGCTATCCTTATGCTTCAAGGCCATGTCCTCAGCCAACTTCAAAGATGCAGCCAGGGCAATAGAACTGGCCTTCTCACCCTCCAGCTCCTTCTCCACCTTCGCCAACTTCACCTCCAACTCCTCCTTCAGACCCTTGATTCGATTAAATTCTGACTTGGCCTCCTCCATGAAGGATTTTGTGGCATGAATCAGAATTCCCTGAACTATTCAGAAAATAGCCGCACCCATATGAGCCATCTTCACACTACTTTTGGTGATAAAATCCAGATGCTGAAGAAGAAACACGTCGTCCATGGAAAGCCCACCATAGGGGGCAATTTGCTGGTCAACAAACTCGATAGCATCAAAGTCGGGGGCATCCATGTTGAAGGGCTCGAATGTCTTTTGCTTTTTTAAGGGAGGGACACCAGAAGCAACGGCAGAAGTCTGAGGAGGATCGACCTGATGAAACCGAGGAATAGGAATTACTTCCCTCGGCCCAAGGGAACTCGGCACAGGAGGCTTTACCGGGATCTGTGAAGATACCTCGCCGGCCACCTTGGCTGAGATGTTCTGAGCAGCAGTCGCCTTCTTTTCCGTTTTAAAGGCCTTCATGGAGTCACTATTATTTGACATCTCTACAAACACAAAAACAGCCACGACAAAGAGTTACAAATTTGATAAGAGGAAGAAAAAGGAAACAAGTATAGAAACAAGTCAGACAAATAGGCAAACAAATACCCAAAACAGTCCGAACCAAGGACGGATCATTCAAAAATATTTTTGTATCAAGATAGGGTGGTTTCCCCCAGAGATCCTCAAGAACAACTACAAAAGCGCGTTCGACATCATCAAGCATCTCCCAAGTGTAGCGAGACACTCTTACATCCTTCTGCCACTCTAGAGGGAAGGAGGGCTCATCATTTTCATCAAGAAAAAAGGGGCGGGCCCCCTCAACAGCTCGAACTTTAAAGAAGTAGTTCTTAAAGTCCTTAAAGGACCCATCATACATCGCAAACACTTTATGGCCCTGGGCGGACCGGAAAGAAACCCAAGAAGCTTTCTTTTTTAAAGAACTGCCAGGCTTGGCGGAAACAAACAAGTAAAGAAAAAGAGTCTGGGAAGGTGTTACATCTAGTTCACGGCAGAGTAGTTGGAAAATTTTAATGAAACCCCAACAATTAGGGTGAAGCTGGGACAGAGCAATATTACACAACCACAACAGGTCGGTCTCAAAAGCAGAAAAAGGAAAAGTAACATTCATCTGGCTGAAGAAGTATTCATAGGCATAGAAGAAGGGACGCTCCCTCTCAATGGATGTTGGAAAACAAACTCTCTCATCAGAATCAAGAGCAACAAGCTCGTAATCCTCCTCACGAGCATTGTTACCACAAATCCTATGGCGTTTTCTTAGCTCTGTGCAAAATTCAGCATCCACGACGGAAACACACAACAAAACAAGGGAGTCTAGCCAATCGGACATCCCCTCGGGAACTCTAGAAGACATCTCTACAATGTTATTGCGAGAAGACATGAGGCCAACTAATCCTACAAGGAAGAAAAGAAGATAGGGGTTACTACAAACATCTCGGACAAAGGGAGAAAACAACTCGGTCCATACTTCTCAAATGAGGAAACAACGAAAAAGAAAATCCCAAGACTCAAACCAAAGTCCTGGGGCATCCTTTGGAGGCAGTAACAAAGCAAGGTTTCCAGAAATACTCTACAGCTTGCATCCTAGCATTTCTCAAAAAGAATTCAAAAACAACAAACGCTTTTCATCAAAGGAAAACACAGCAAATCATCACAAGCCTACCAAGCAAAAAGCATTCTCAAACATCAAACACGCCAAGCAGAGACCATTAAAGATGCAACCTTTTTTAAAGAGCAGACAAAAGCAACCTTCAAATAAACAAAAAACTGACACGGACAAGCAGTATCAAGAACAGAAACAACAAAAACATGCAAAACCCTAAAGGCACCCACCAAAAGCAAAAAGGATCATGCAGAAGATAGAGAAACTCTCAGAAAGCACATTTCAACAAATCTAGGGCTCAATTAAAACAGAAAGATCCAAACTTTTTTGAAAAGAGAGGATCAAAACCAAAACCTCATCACAAAACCAAAATCAAAGAGAAAGCATGAAAGGGGACTAACCTGGAGACGGAAGAAACTTCGAAAAAGGGCAGAAATGAAAGTTACCTAGGAAACCGCCGAGCGACGCCACTAACGCCAGGAAGCAGAAGTGCAAGTGAAAGACAGAGAGCGAAGAGAGAAGAGGAAAAAGTTACGAAGAGGTTACAAGGAAAATAAAGGAGAGAAACCGTTTTCTGGGTTTTTCAAAATCAAAAGTAAAGAGCCCAGGGGAAACGGGGCAATTAATGTTCAAATTAAAGAAGGCATTAAACCCTCGCACGTTCCCAAAAAAGCGCCGATAGAAAAGCGCGCGCTTTTTAGAGGAAACGTTCTACATTCAAAAGTTGCTACAAAGGAATCGACAAAATGCTCGAGTTCGGCTTCACCAAAAAAGGACCAAAGTCAAGGACTCGACCTCAAAAAGAAGACCGAGCTCAAGCAGGGGCACTATTCATACCCTGGGTCGAGCTGTTCGACCCGGGATGTTTGACAGGCAAAGCGACCGACCTCTTCAGGTTAGGACAACCCGACCTCTTCCCATGGAGCTCGGTCAAGTCCCCAGAAAGCCCAAAGAAGAGGAACACGCTCCAAATCCTAAGGCGGCCGAAGCCTACAGAGAGAAGGGCGGTTCCCTTAAAGATAAAGATGACCTCACTTAGAGATAAGTGACAAACCCCATTTTGACGGTTTATCTTGCATTGATTTTAAGAGATTTTAATACCTTTTACCCTCATTTATCCATTGAAATAGCATGCTTTTGTGATCGTCTCCTTATTTGTGCTTAGATGTGAAAACATGCTTTTAGACCCTTAATTTGATGGTTTTAATCTCCCTTTGATTCCACTAGATGCCTTGATATGTTTGTTAGTGATTTCAGATTGAAAAGGGCTAGGAATGGATCAAAGGAGTGAAGAGGGAAAGCATGCAAAGTAGAGAAATCATGAAAAGTCAAAGAAGTTGAACTCGCCCATGGACGCGCGCGCGCACCTGGCGCTTGCGCGCACCTGCGAATTACCCCATGGACGCGTACGCGTGATGTGCGCGTACGCGTCGGTATTGGTTTATGATTTTTTAATGAAAATGTGGCCAACGAATTCTGAAGGGTTGTGGGGCCCAATCCTAACCAACTTTGGCGCCAAAGATGCTATTTAAAGCCAAGGATTGAAGAGCAAAGGGGATTCCATTCATTACACACACATTAGGATTAGTCTAAGAAGTAGTTTCTAGAGAGAGAAGCTTTCACTTCTCTCTAGAATTAGGATTAGGATTAGGTTTAGTTCTTAGATCTAGATTTTAAATCTTTGCTTTCTTCTACTTCTACATTTCAATTCTTTGTTGTTAGATTCATCTTCTTCTACTCTTTTGTTGTAATTTCCTTTATGTTGTTCTTACATTTTGTTGTAGATCTAGTATTGTTCCCTCTACATTCTTTCAATTCAATAAGAGGTAATTCATAATAATTGTTCCTCTTTGCTTTTCTATTATTGATCTCTTGCCTTTATAGTTAGATCTCTCTTTAATTCTTGCAATTTATGTTGTTTACTTGTATTGCACTCTATGTGTTTGTTGAAATGCCTCTTCTAGATTTAGTGTAGATTTTGTTCCTCTTGGCCTAGGTAGAGTAATTAGTGACATTTGAGTTATCTAATTCCTTTGTTGATTGATAATTGGAGAGATTGCTAATTGGTTTGGAGTGCACTAAAGCTAGTCTTTCCTTGGGAGTTGGCTAGAACTTGTGGCTCAAGTCAATTCAGCCACTTGACTTTCCTTTATCTAGTAAGGGTTAACTAAGTGGTAGCAATGAACAATTCTCATCACAATTGAGAAGGATAACTAGGATAGGACTTCTAATTTTCATACCTTGCCAAGAGCCTTTTATAGTTATTAGTTTACTTTCATTGCCATTTACTTTCATGCCTCTTATCAAAACCCCAAAACAACTCAAACCAATAACAAGACACTTTATTGTAATTCCTAGGGAGAATGACCCGAGGTTTGAATACTTCGGTTTATAAATTTAGGGGTTTGTTTTAGTGACAAACAACTTTTTGTATGAAAGGATTATTGCTTGGTTTAGAAACTATACTTCGACGAGATTTTATTTGAGAAATTCTAAACCGTCAAAAATTCAATATCAATAAGATAAAGATAAGATAAGATAACTAACTTATCTTATCCACAGAAGGCCACATCTCACTATTATAAATACACTGGAACACGTAGGTATAACTCATACTCTGATTCTACTCAATACCTGCTTAATACCCTTGCTAACTTAAGCATCGAAGTCCCTTGCAGGTACCCCCCACCCTCCGAGGACGAAGGATCAGCAGCACTTTCAGTTCCATAAGACGGACACACCAGCTCCGGCGGCTATATACCTGCCAGACGCATCGGCTCCGACCAACACAAAAGATCTCGACCGAGATCGACCTATAGTTTCAGGTAACCCTCGGAACACTACTCTTCTTGATCTTCCAGTGAGTTCTTCAAGTCTTGGATGTAGGCCTTAGATCTTGAGTTGAAGCAGTTACAATCTTTAGTGGGCTCAGTTTGCAGAAGAGTGTGAGTTAGGCATGGACGTTAGTGACGTTAACGTTAAGTGAAAATGTCGGTGCGAAAACATTAGTGGCAATCACCTTTTTCAATAATGTACCAACCCCAAAATAGTCCACGTTAACTTCAACGTTAGTGGCACTAACATGACCACTAACGTTGCCTTATGATCCTTCGCAAGCGTTATTGGGAATCACCTTTCCCAATAACGTTGCCTTGTGCCCCTCTTTCCCTACATTAGAGTTTACGTTAGTATAACTAACATGACTCTTAACGTGGGCATGCCTATCTTCGAGAGTGTTAGTGACACTTACCTTTGTCACTAACGCTCCAAACGTCCCTCCTCCCCACGTTAGAGTTCACGTTAACTAGGTTAACGTGGCCACCAACGTGGTAGTGAATGCCATCTCCAACGTTAGTGACAAAGGTGAATGTCACTAACGTTGGCTCATCAATCTTAGCTCCACGTTAACTTTCACGTTAGTGGTCTTAACATGACCACTAACATAGGCAATGTTAGCTTGATCCAACGTTAGTGACAAAGGTGAGTGTCACTAACGTTGGCATTATTTTCCCTTCCACGTTAGAGTTCACGTTAACGAAGTTAACGTGACAATTAACATGGCCAATTGCCAACTTTTGGAGCGTTAGTGGTGTTCACGTTTACCACTAACGCTGGAGCTTCCTCTATCTCCACATTAACTACCACGTTAATGTAGTTAACGTGGCAATTAATGTGGGCTTATGATGGCTTCGCAGGCGTTATTGTCGACCACCTTTCTCATTAACGTTGCAAGCTCCTTCCCATTCCACGTTAGTGGTCACGTTAATTAGATTAACGTGGCTACTAACGTGATTCTTCCTTGCTTTCCTTGTCCTGAAATCAAGCAAATAAAGTGCATTAAAGCTTTAGCCCAGGTTATGAGATTATGCATCATCAAATTGTCATTTAATCCTTGCAAAATCCTCATGAATTCATGTAAAAATCACAATAGTTGCTTGAAACAAGGTGTAAGTGTATTTTCATCCAAAACTTGCATTATTTACTAAGAAAATGCATGAAATTACCCTAAAACAGTAAAGAAAAGGTCAGTGAAATTGGCCTAGATGCCCTGGCATCACAACACTAAACTTATAGCTTGCTTGTCCCTAAGCAAGTACTGAAATATAGGAAGAATGAATGAAAGAACAAGATGAACAAACAATTATAATAGAAGTCAAATTCCTGGTTTATGGGGTTTCATGCATAGCAACTTAGGTTCATTCCTTTACTGGTTTCAGGCCTTTATCATGATGCCCTTGAAAACTTGTTTGATTGCATCCTTTGAGACTTCCTAATTATTGATCCTCCTTTCCCTTTCAGGATTTATTGCATTCCCTTTTTAGGCTAAATGCTCTGTAAGACGGCGACTCTTTAAGATAAGCTTTCAGCCAACACTCCCGAATTAGTTGGTTCAAGGTGCTAGGTGTTAAGACACCCCTAAGGACTTACTCCCTCAAGTCTTTTTCCCCCATACATACACACCACAGGCACATGGTTTGTTATTTTATTCTTTCTTGAGACCTTGGTGTCCAACACCTCTTTGGGTTGCTAAGTGTTCTGTAGCAAAGGTTACTCTTG
This sequence comes from Arachis stenosperma, assembly GCF_014773155.1. NCBI lineage: Eukaryota > Viridiplantae > Streptophyta > Magnoliopsida > Fabales > Fabaceae > Arachis > Arachis stenosperma. The sequence goes on along the minus strand of NC_080385.1, from coordinate 82,870,534 downwards.
ATAGTGGATTTTCAGCTGATAATCCCGGATTAGTTAACCCAAGTTACCAGGTGATAAGGCACCCCTAAGAGCTTATTCATCCAAGCATATCCTTTGCACATGAACACCACAGACACATGCCTCAATCTTCAAACCCTTGGTGCCTAGCATTATTTCTTGTGGTTTTTCTTTCCTTTTCAACTTTTGTTGCTCTTTTTCTTTTCTTATTAAGATCTTATTATTTGGTTAGTCTCATAGGATGTGTTTCAAGCATAGGATTCAGGATAGATAATTGCCTTCCTACCTTGTTGGTGAACCAACTTAGCTAATTAATCACCCTACCACAAACATTCAGGACTTACTTCACAAGACCACTCCACTCTTGTTCTTTTCATAACATTTTCTTTTTGATTAACTTAGAGAACATGCATACATATAAGCAAGGTGAAATTGAAAACTAGGGACTAGACTAGCACACTTCGATATGAATAAAGAGGAACAAGCAGAATATGCATGTTTCTAGGACAAAATTCAATCATTTCTCAACTAAAGTACTGCAACTCTCTGACAACTCAATACAACCTCATGATGTCTTCCTTGGCATTATCGTCCTAGTATTTTGCATCCTTGTTTGTCTCCTTGGATGATGAGGCATGATTATTCCCTGAGATTGATTGAATTCCTGCAACACTATTGGAAGTTTCTTGTTCCCCAAGCACTTGGAAAATAGTTAGCATGCATGTATGCTTGTGAATTTCTGAACTTGCTTTGGTGTGTGAACACTAAACTTAGTTCCTTGCCTAATGCAGCAATTTAAATACATGCAGAAACCTTATGTGCTTTTACTAAGAAAACAACTATGAGCTAAGACGACAAACTATGCATTAGAGGTTAATCCTCTGTCAAGTGAGTTCTATGGTTGTTAGAGCAATACTTTCTCACTGAAGGGTTGCAATGCACTCTTTAGCTGGAGTCCTTGGTGGAACACCAAACTTAGAGTTCCACATTCACCCTTGAATTATATTGGTGTACAACACCAAACTTAGCTCCTCACAATACAGTGAACTCAACTTGAAGTTTTTATTGGGTCAATCATGAAGAGAGAATTACCTCAGGTTGTGTTGCCTCCCAACAAAGCGCTTTTTTAAAGTCGCCAGCTCGATAATTGCTTCTCTAGTTGAGGTTATATTTCTGTTTGGGAGCCTCCCCCATGCTACCCAAGTAGTGCTTGAGTCTTTGCCCATTCACAGTGAATGTCCTCTTTGAGCTTTCTTCCATGATTTCTATGTGTCCATACGGTGAGACTTTTGTAACTAGAAAGGGCCGCGATCATCTTGATTTGAGTTTTCCAAGAAAGAGTTTCAGTCTAGAGTTGTAGAGAAGCACATATTGTCCTTCTTCAAAACTTCTTGGTGCCAGGTTGAGATCATGTCGACTTTTTGCTTTTTCCTTATAGATCTTGGTATTTTCATAGGCTTGAGACCTAAACTCTTCCAGTTCTTGCAGCTACAAGATCCTCTTTTTACCAGCAGCGGTGCTGTCTAGGTTCAGTATCTTAAGAGCCTAAAAGGCTTTGTGCTCCAGCTCTAATGGCAGGTGACAAGCCTTTCCGTACACCAGTTGATATGGAGACATCCCAATTGGTGTTTTAAAGGCTGTCCTGTATGCCCAAAGAGCATCATCTAGCTTCTTCGCACAATCCTTTCTTGATATCCCCACAATCTTTTCCAAGATTCTTTTCAACTCTCGGTTGGATATCTCTGTTTGTCCACTTGTTTGGGGATGATAAGGTGTGGTAACCTTATGCTTCACCCCATATCTTAGGAGTAGGGTCTCTAATGTTCTATTGCAGAAATGGCTCCCTCCATCATTGATGAGGGCTCGTGGGACTCCAAATCTGGTGAAGATATTCTTTCTAATAAAGCTTATGACTACCTTGTTATCATCTGTTGGGGTTGCCACAGCCTCCACCCACTTAGATACATAGTCCACTACCACCAAGATATACTTGTTCGAATATGAGGTTGGGAATGGTCCCATGAAGTCGATCCCCCATACATCGAACAGTTCAAGTTCTAGAATGTATTGTTGTGGCATCTCATTTCTCTTGGGCAGATTTCCAGCCCTTTGGCACTCATTGCAGCTCCTTACCAAGTCCTTAGCCTCTTTGAAGATAGTGGGCCAAAAGAACCAACATTGCAGTACCTTTGCTGCGGTTCTTTCTCCTCCAAAATGACCTCCATAGCTAGCACTATGACAACTCCACAGGACCTCCTATCCTGCTTCTTCTGAAATGCACCTCCTAAGGATTCCATCTGAGCATTTCTTGAAGAGATATGGTTCATCCCAAATGAAATACTTAGCATCATTAAGGAGTTTTCTTCTTTGATGTTTGTTGATCCCAGGGGGTAGGTCACCAGATGCCTTAAAATTGGCAATATCTACGAACCAGGGTGCTTTGTGAACCAACATTAATTGCTAATCTGGTAAGAACTCATTTATACTTGTATCATGTGTAGCATCTTTCTCACAAGGGATTCTGGATAGATGATCTGCTACCTTATTCTCCACACACTTTTTGTCTCTAATCTCAATGTGAAATTACTGCAACAATAAGATCCATCTGATTAGTCTTGGTTTTGACTCCTGTTTGGCAAATAGATATTTGAGTGTTGAGTGATCAGTGAAAACAATAACTTTAGAGCCAATGAGGTATGATCTAAATTTGTCAAATGTAAAAATTATGGCCAGCAACTCCTTTTCGTAGTAGTATAATTTCATTGAGCGTCATTGAGGACCTTGCTGGCATAGTATATGACATGCACCAAATTTCCTTTTCTCTGTCCTAACACTGCCCCTACTGCGAAATCAGATGCGTCACACATCAGTTCAAATGGCAAATTCTAATCAGGTGGGGTGATGATAGGAGCTGAGGATAGCTTCTTTTTCAAGTTTTCAAATGCGAGCATGCACTTCTCATCAAAGATAAATGGTGTATCAGACATAAGGAGATTGCTTAAGGGCTTGGCTATTTTTGAAAAATTGATGAGCGGATATTTTATACGCTTTTTGGGGGTAATTTCTTGTAGATTTTAGCATGTTTTAATTAGTTTTTAGTTAAATATTATTAGTTTTTAAGCAAAAATCATATTTCTGGACTTTACTATGAGTGTGTGTATTTTTCTATGATTTCAGGTATTTTCTGACTGAAATTGAGGAAGCTGAGCAAAAATCTGACTTAGGCTGAAAAAGGACTGCTGATGCTGTTGGATCCTGACCTCCCTGCACTCGAAATGGATTTTCTGGAGCTACAGGAGTCCAATTGATGCGCTCTCAACGGCGTTGGAAAGTAGACATCCAGGGCTTTCCAGCAATATATAATAGTCCATACTTTGCGCGAAGATTAACGACGTAACTTGGCGTTGAACGCCAAGTACACGCTGCTGTCTGGAGTTAAACGCCAGAAACACGTCATAACCTGGAGTTTGACGCCAAGAAAGGCCTTTACACGTGGAAAGCTTTAGTCTCAGCCCCAGCACACACCAAGTGGGCCCCAGAAGTGGATTTCTGCACCAATTATCTTAGTTTACTCATTTTCTGTAAACCTAGGCTACTAGTTTACTATTTAAACAACTTTTACAGACATTCCTTGTACCTCATGACATTTTCAGATCTGAATCACATACTTTTGACGGCATGAGTCTCTAAACTCCATTGTTGGGGGTGAGGAGCTCTGCAGCGTCTCGATGATTTAATACAATTCCTTTGTTTTCCATTCAAACACGCTTGTTCTTATCTAAGATGTTTATTCGCGCTTAATTGTGAAGAGGGTGATGATCCGTGACACTCATCACCTTCCTCAACTCATGAACATGTGCCTGACAACCACCTCCGTTCTACATCAGAATGAATGAATATCTCTTAGATTCCCCAACAGAATCTTCGTGGTATAAGCTAGATAGATGGCGGCATTCATGAGAATCCGGAAAGTCTAAACCTTGTCTGTGGTATTCCGAGTAGGATTCCAGGATTGAATGACTGTGACGTGTTTCAAACTTGCAACCTGCTGGGCGTTAGTGACAGACGCAAAAGAGGGATTCTATTCCAGTAGGAAGCGGGAACCAACCGGTGATTGGCCGTACTGTGACAGAGTGCGTGAGCATTAGCTTTCACTGCGAGGATGGGAAGTAGCCATTGACAACGGTGACACCCTACATAGAGCTTGCCATGGATAGACCTTGCGTGTGAGAAGAGGATCTCAAGGAAGAGTTGAAGTTCAGAGAACAAAGCATCTCCAAAACTCCAACATATTCTCCATTACTGCACAACAAGTAACGCTAGTATTCTTTATTATTCCAATACATTCCACAATCCTTTATAAACAAATAACTCTATTGTTCAAGTAATCCAAACAATTTTGTGACATCCTAACTAAGACAAATAAAATAAACATTGATTGCTTCAAGCCAATAATCTCCGTGGGATCGACCCTTACTCACGTAAGGTATTACTTGGACGACCCAGTGCACTTGCTGGTTAGTTGTGCGAATCACAAATTCGTGCACCAAGTTTTTGGCGCCGTTGCCGGGGATTATTGAGTTTGGACAATCGAAGGCTTATTTTATTTCTTAGATTATGAATATAGTATTGATGTTACAGAGTCATTAAATCTGAGTCCTTTATTCCCTTTTCAAAAATATTTTTCGAAAATATTACTTTTTCCTTATTAACTGTTAGTTTTTCGTGAGTTTAGTGTCTTGTTCTAAGTTTGGTGTTAATTGCATCTTTTATATTTTTCTTTGAATTTTTCGTGTGAGTGTCCTTTGTTTTTCCTTAATCTTCAAGTTGTTCTTGTCTATTTTTCTTGTTTGATCTTTAATTTTTCTTGTTCTGAGTCTTTCCTTGTGTTTCTTGTGCTTTTTCAAAACAATTGTTATATTTGCTGTCCATTTGGCTAGAATAGAAGGGTCATATTCTTGATAAGGGAGCACCAATACTTTTGAAAATCTTTTTCAAAAATAATTTTTCTTGATTTAATCCTGTGCCAAACTCTAAGTTTGGTGTTTTATTGTTAATCTTTTTATAATTTTCGAAAATTTATTTTGGTTTTCTAAAAATTTTAAGTTTGGTGTTCTTCCTTGTGTTCTTGGTGTTCTTGTGAATCTTCAAGGTGTTCTTGAGTTTTTCTTGTGTCTTGATCTTAAAATTTTTAAGTTTGGTGTTCCTTGGTGTTTTCCCTCCAAAAATTTTCGAAAATAAGGAGCATTAGATCTAAAAATTTTAAGTCTTGTGTCTTTTGTGTGTTTTTCTCTTTCATCATAAAATTCAAAATTCAAAAAATTTTATTTTTCTAACTAATTTTGAACTGTTTTTTTTTCGAAAATCTTTTATAAAAATTCAAATTTCAATTTCAAAATATTTCTAATTTCTTTTATTTATTTCGTTTAGTTTATTTTTAATTCAAAAAAAAAATTTATATATATATATATATATTTATTTTTTGCAAAATATTTTCAAATTTTTATATATTCCATTTTTATATATTCCATTACTATAAAATAAATAATTATCAACATATAAATTCTCAACTTGTATTTCAATATGGAAGCAAGTGGGAATGAACAGTCCAAGAGGACTCTGGGGTCATATGCCAACCCCACTACTGCTTCATATGGGAGTAGTATCTGTATACCCTCCATTGGAGTTAGTAGCTTTGAGCTGAATCCTCAGCTCATTATCATGGTGCAGCAAAACTGCCAGTATTCTGGTCTTCCACATGAAGAACCTACAGAGTTTCTGGCACAATTTCTGCAAATTGCTGATACAGTACATGATAAGGAAGTAGATCAGGATGTCTACAGATTATTACTGTTTCCATTTGCTGTAAAAGATCAAGCTAAGAGGTGGTTAAATAACCAGCCTAAGAACAGCATAAAAACATGGAAACAGCTGTCAGAAAAATTCCTGAATCACTATTTCCCTCCCAAACGGATGACACAGCTAAGGCTAAACATCCAAGGCTTCAAACAAGGAGATAATGAATCCCTTTATGATGCTTGGGAGAGATACAGAGAGATGCTAAGAAAATGCCCCTCTGAAATGTTTTCAGAATGGGTGCAATTAGACATCTTCTACTATGGGCTTACAGAAAAAGCTCAGATTTCTCTAGACCACTCAGCTGGTGGATCTATACACATGAGAAAAACAATTGAAGAAGCTCAAGAGCTTATTGATACAGTTGCCAGAAATCAGCATCTGTACCTAAGCAGTGAATCCTCTATGAAAGAAGAAGTTAAAACAGTAACTGCAGAACTCAGTCCAGTGGATCAGGCTAATGAATTCAATCAGCAATTAGATTTTCTAACTCAGCAACTAGCCGAATTCAAGGAAATATTACAGGAAACAAGAATGGCTAACAGGAACATGGAAGTGTAATTAAAGCAGACAGAAAAGCAACTGTCAAAACAAATAACAGAAGAATGCCAAGCAGTTCAATTAAGAAGTGGGAAAACATTAAATACCTCACTTCAAAGCAGCAAGAAGACAGGAAATGAACAAATAGCTACTCAAAATCCCTCTGAGGACAGGCAGAGCCTAGAAAGGGATAAAGCTGGCGCTGAACGCCCAGACCATGCTCATTCCTGGCGTTCAACGCCAGAAACAAGCATGGATCTGGCGTTGAACGCCCAAAGGGAGCATGGTTCTGGCGTTCAAACGCCAGTAACAAACAAGGAAGTGGCGTTTGACGCCACTCCATCTCCCACCACTGGCATTCAAATGCCAGTGGGGAATCAGTCACATACAAGTGCTGACCTTCCTAAAAAGGCTTCCCAACCCACTTCTATGGGTAATAAACCTGCAGCAACTAAGGTTGAGGAATACAAAGCCAAAATGCCTTATCCTCAAAAACTCCGCCAAGCGGAACAGGATAAGCAATTTGCCCGCTTTGCAGACTATCTCAGGACTCTTGAAATAAAGATTCCATTTGCAGAAGCACTTGAGCAAATACCTTCTTATGCTAAGTTCATGAAAGAGATATTAAGTCATAAGAAGGATTGGAGGGAAACTGAAAAAGTTTACCTCACTGAAGAATGCAGTGCAGTCATTCTGAAAAGCTTACCTGAGAAGCTTAAAGATCCTGGGAGCTTTATGATACCATGCACATTAGAGGGTAATTGTACCAAGCAAGCTTTGTGTGATCTTGGGGCAAGTATCAACCTAATACCTGCATCTACTATCAGGAAGCTTGGTTTAACTGAAGAAATCAAACCAACCAGGATATGTCTTCAACTTGCTGATGGTTCCATTAAGTACCCATCAGGCGTGATTGAAGACATGATTGTCAAGGTTGGGCCATTCGCCTTTCCTACTGACTTTGTGGTGCTGGAAATGGAGGAGCACAAGAGTGCAACTCTCATTCTAGGAAGACCTTTCCTAGCAACTGGCCGAACCCTCATTGATGTCCAAAAAGGGGAAGTAACTTTGAGAGTCAATGAGGAGGAGTTCAAGTTGAATGTTGTCAAAGCAATGCAACATCCAGACACCCATAATGACTGCATGAGTGTTGATATTATTGATTCTCTGGTAAGAGAAGTCAATATGGCTGAGAGTTTGGAATCAGAGCTAGAGGACATCTTTAAAGATGTTCAGCCTGATTTGGAGGAGTCAGAGAAGATAATAGAACCTCTGAAAATCCCTCAAGAAGAGGAGAAACCTCCAAAACCCGAACTCAAACCATTACCACCATCCCTAAAATATGCATTTCTGGGAGAAGGTGATACCTTTCCTGTAATTATAAGCTCTACCTTAGAGCCACAGGAAGAGGAAGCACTAATTCAAGTGCTAAGGACGCACAAGACAGCTCTTGGGTGGTCCATTAGTGATCTTAAGGGCATTAGCCCAGCCAGATGCATGCACAAAATCTTGCTGGAAGATGACGCCAAGCCAGTGGTTCAACCACAAAGGCGGCTGAATCCAGCTATGAAAGAAGTGGTGCAAAAAGAGGTCACTAAACTACTAGAGGCTGGGATCATTTATCCTATTTCTGACAGCCCCTGGGTGAGCACTGTCCAAGTTGTTCCAAAGAAAGGAGGCATGACAGTGGTTCACAATGAAAAAAATGAACTGGTTCCTACAAGGACAGTTACAGGGTGGCGTATGTGCATTGATTACAGAAGGCTCAATACAGCCACCAGAAAGGATCATTTTCCTTTACCATTCATAGACCAAATGCTAGAAAGACTAGCAGGCCATGAATACTACTGCTTCCTGGATGGATATTCAGGTTATAATCAAATTGTAGTAGATCCCCAGGATCAGGAGAAAACGGCGTTCACATGCCCATCTGGAGTATTTGCATACAGAAGGATGCCATTTGGCCTGTGCAATGCACCTGCAACCTTTCAGAGGTGCATGCTCTCCATTTTCTCTGATATGGTGGAAAAATTTCTGGAAGTCTTCATAGATGACTTTTCAGTATTTGGAGACTCATTCAGCTCCTGCCTTAACCATTTAGCACTTGTTCTGAAAAGATGCCAAGAGACTAACCTGGTTTTAAACTGGGAAAAATGTCACTTTATGGTGACTGAAGGAATTGTCCTTGGGCACAAAATTTCGAACAAGGGAATAGAGGTGGATCAAGCTAAGGTAGAAGTAATTGAGAAATTACCACCACCTGCTAATGTTAAGGCAATTAGAAGCTTTCTGGGGCATGCAGGATTCTATAGGAGGTTTATAAAGGATTTTTCAAAAATCGCCAAACCTCTGAGCAACCTGCTAGCTGCTGACACACCATTTATCTTTGATAAAGAGTGTCTGCAGGCATTTGAGACCCTGAAAGCTAAATTGGTCTCAGCACCAATCATCTCTGCACCAGATTGGACATTACCATTTGAACTGATGTGTGATGCCAGTGACCATGCCATTGGTGCAGTGTTGGGACAAAGGCATGACAAGCTTCTGCACGTCATTTATTATGCCAGCCGTGTTCTAAATGATGCACAGAAGAATTATACAACCACAGAAAAAGAGCTACTTGCAGTGGTTTACGCCATTGACAAATTCAGGTCCTACTTAGTAGGATCAAAAGTGATTGTGTACACTGATCATGCTGCTCTTAAATATCTACTCACAAAGCAGGATTCAAAACCCAGACTCATCAGATGGGTGCTGCTTCTGCAAGAGTTTGATATAGAAATAAGAGACAGAAAAGGGACAGAAAATCAAGTAGCAGATCACCTGTCCCGAATAGAACCAGTAGAAGGGGCGTCCCTCCCTCTCACTGAGATCTCTGAAACCTTTCCGGATGAGCAACTGTTTGCCATCCAGGAAGTGCCATGGTTTGCAGACATTGCAAACTACAAGGCAGTGAGATTCATACCCAAAGAGTACAGTAGGATGCAATCAAAGAAATTAATCACAGATGCAAAGTACTATCTTTGGGATGAACCATATATCTTCAAGAGATGTGCAGACGGAGTAATCCGTAGATGTGTGCCTAAAGAGGAAGCACAGAAGATCCTTTGGCATTGCCATGGATCACAGTATGGAGGACATTTTGGAAGTGAGCGAACAGCCACAAGAGTCCTCCAGAGTGGCTTCTACTGGCCTACTCTCTATAAAGACTCCCGAGCATTTGTGCTTAACTGTGATAGTTGCCAAAGATCAGGTAACCTGCCTCACAGTTATGCCATGCCCCAACAAGGAATCTTGGAGATTGAGTTGTTTGATGTATGGGGCATTGACTTCATGGGACCCTTCCCACCATCATACTCAAACACTTATATTCTGGTGGCAGTGGATTATGTATCCAAATGGGTGGAGGCTATTGCAACACCCACCAATGACACTAAAACAGTGTTAAAATTCCTCCAGAAACACATCTTCAGCAGATTTGGTGTCCCTAGAGTGTTAATCAGTGATGGGGGCACTCATTTCTGTAATAAACAGCTTTACTCTGCTCTGGTACGTTATGGAGTCAACCACAGGGTGGCTACTCCATATCATCCACAAACTAATGGGCAAGCTGAAGTCTCAAATAGAGAACTCAAAAGAATCCTGGAACGGACTGTAATTAACCGTAGAAAGGATTGGGCAAGAAGCTTGGATGATGCTCTGTGGCATACAGAACAGCATTTAAGACCCCTATAGGGACCTCTCCATACCAGCTTGTGTATGGAAAGGCGTGTCACTTGCCTGTGGAACTGGAACACAAGGCCTACTGGGCAACCAGATTCCTGAACCTTGATGCCAAGTTAGCTGGAGAAAGACGATTACTCCAGTTAAATGAGCTAGAGGAATTTAGACTCAATGCTTTCGAAAATGCAAAAATTTACAAAGAGAAAGCAAAAAGATGGCATGATAAGAAATTGTCATCCAGAGTCTTTGAGCCAGGACAGAAAGTTCTGTTATTTAATTCAAGGCTCAAATTATTCCCTGGGAAATTAAAATCCCGGTGGAGAGGTCCATATGTAATTACAAGCGTATCACCATATGGATACATAGAACTTCAGGATAGTGACTCTAACAAAAAGTTCATTGTTAATGGACAAAGAGTCAAACATTATCTTGAAGGCAATTTTGAGCAAGAATGCTCAAAACTGAGACTTGATTAAAACTCAGTGATAGTCCAGCTAATGACAATAAAGAAGCGCTTGCTGGGAGGCAACCCAGCCATTTACAAAGTTTATTTACTAATTATATAAATTTTCTTTTTCTACAGGTTTGTGTCCAAGTATCTCCAAGGTGAAATAGCAATTGGTTAGATTCACAGAGTTATAAAGGAAATTGGAAGCTTACTGGCGTGAAAAAGCCAGTAAGAAACATTTTGGGCGTTGAACGCCCAAAAGAAGCACCCACTGGGCGTTCAATGCCAGTAAGGGTAGCCTTCTGGGCGTTAAACGCCAGAAAGGAGCATCTTCTGGGCGTTAAACGCCAGAAAGAAGCACCTTCTGGGCGTTTAACGCCAGTTTGGTAGCATCCTGGGCGTTCAGAAAAATGCCCAGTAACAAAGGACTTCCTGGCGTTCAACGCCAGAAAGATGCATCAACTGGGCGTTGAACGCCCAGGAGAAGCAACATGTGGGCGTTAAACGCCCAAACCATGCAGCAGTTGGGCGTTTAACGCCAGGATGGTGGGGAGGAGGTAATTTTCGTTTCTCTTTACAAATTTTCTAATTTTTTTTATGTTCCAATTCATGATTTCTTGCATAAACATATTTTAAATTATCACCTTCAAAATCAAATTGGTTTTCTAAGAACCCTAATTTCTAAAATCCCTTTTTCAAAAATATCAAATGTATCTTAATTCATAAACACTAATCTTTTTCCAATCCAATTCTTTTTCAAATATTTTTAATTTCTTCTCATATCTTTTTTTTTCAACTCATCTTATCTTTATTTGAAAATGCCTTTCCTTCTACTCCTCTCCTTTCCTTTCTTTTGCTTGAGGACAAGCAAACCTCTAAGTTTGGTGTGATTTGCCATGATCACTGAGCTAAAACTCATTAAGATCATGGCACCTAAGAGAACAGGAAGAGCAAGGATGTGAACTTAAGGGAGCTGAAGCGTCAGAAATTAATTCTTGAAGGCACCCCACAGACTAGAGGAACATCCACTTCCCAAAATACAGGTTGTTAAGTTCTAATTCCAGCTTTAACTCTGTGATAGTATTATTATAGCATTTTACCTTAGAAGTTATATAGAAGTAGTAGTGATTAGTTTATCTATTTTGATTTTATTTCCAATCAAGCTATAATTTATTTTTCTCATCATCATCAGGCATGAATAAAGTAGATTTTTTTAGAATAAAGAAGTAATTTATATTTTCGAGTTCTTAATAATAAAAATTATAATTAATTATGTGTGGTGGCAATACTTTTTGTTCTCTGAATGAATGCTTGAACAGTGCATAAATTGTACTTTGAATTTGATGAATATTGGCTCCTGAAGGGATGAGGAACACGAAAAATATTATTGATGATCTGAAAAATCATGAAATTGATTCTTGAAGCAAGAAAAAGCAGTCAAAAAAAAAAAAAAGAGAAGAGATTTATATATATATATATATATATATATATATATATATATATATATATATATATACAATCAAAAGGAATAAAAGCCAAGCAGCCCTTAAAACCAAAAGGCAAGGGTAAAAAGGATCCAAGGCTTTGAGCATCAATGGAAAGGAGGGCCCAAGGAAATAAAATCCAGGCCTAAGCGGCTAAACCAAGCTGTCCTTAACCATGTGCTTGTGGCATGCAGGTCCAAGTTACAAACTTGAGACTGAGTGGTTAAAGTCGTGATCCAAGGCAAACAGAGTGTGCTTAAGAGCTCTGGACACCTCTGACTGGGGACTTTAGCAAAGCTAAGTCACAATCTGTAAAAGTTCACCCTGTCATGTGTCTGTGGCATTTATGTATCCGGTGGTAATACTGGAAAACAAAGTGCTTAGGGCCACGGCCAAGACTCATAAATAACTGTGTTCAAGAATCAACATACTACACTAGGAGAGTCAATAATACTATCTGAATTCTGAGTTCCTAAGGATGCCAATCATTCTGAAATTCAAAAGATACAGGGAGATGCCAAAACTGTTCAGAAACAAAAAGCTACAAGCCCCGCTCATCTAATAAGAATCTAAGCTTCATTTAAAACTCTAAAATATCATTACTTCTTAATTTCTGTTAGAACCTATTTTATTCATCTAGTTGCTTGAGGACAAGCAACAGTTTAAGTTTGGTGTTGTGATGAGCGGATATTTTATACGCTTTTTGGGGGTAATTTCTTGTAGATTTTAGCATGTTTTAATTAGTTTTTAGTTAAATATTATTAGTTTTTAAGCAAAAATCATATTTCTGGACTTTACTATGAGTGTGTGTATTTTTCTATGATTTCAGGTATTTTCTGACTGAAATTGAGGAAGCTGAGCAAAAATCTGACTTAGGCTGAAAAAGGACTGCTGATGCTGTTGGATCCTGACCTCCCTGCACTCGAAATGGATTTTTTGGAGCTACAGGAGTCCAATTGATGCGCTCTCAACGGCGTTGGAAAGTAGACATCCAGGGCTTTCCAGCAATATATAATAGTCCATACTTTGCGCGAAGATTGACGACGTAACTTGGCGTTGAACGCCAAGTACACGCTGCTGTCTGGAGTTAAACGCCAGAAACACGTCATAACCTGGAGTTTGACGCCAAGAAAGGCCTTTACACGTGGAAAGCTTTAGTCTCAGCCCCAGCACACACCAAGTGGGCCCCAGAAGTGGATTTCTGCACCAATTATCTTAGTTTACTCATTTTCTGTAAACCTAGGCTACTAGTTTACTATTTAAACAACTTTTACAGACATTCCTTGTACCTCATGACATTTTCAGATCTGAATTACATACTTTTGACGGCATGAGTCTCTAAACTCCATTGTTGGGGGTGAGGAGCTCTGCAGCGTCTCGATGATTTAATACAATTCCTTTGTTTTCCATTCAAACACGCTTGTTCTTATCTAAGATGTTTATTCGCGCTTAATTGTGAAGAGGGTGATGATCCGTGACACTCATCACCTTCCTCAACTCATGAACATGTGCCTGACAACCACCTCCGTTCTACATCAGAATGAATGAATATCTCTTAGATTCCCCAACAGAATCTTCGTGGTATAAGCTAGATAGATGGCGGCATTCATGAGAATCCGGAAAGTCTAAACCTTGTCTGTGGTATTCCGAGTAGGATTCCAGGATTGAATGACTGTGACGTGTTTCAAACTTGCAACCTGCTGGGCGTTAGTGACAGACGCAAAAGAGGGATTCTATTCCAGTAGGAAGCGGGAACCAACCGGTGATTGGCCGTACTGTGACAGAGTGCGTGAGCATTAGCTTTCACTGCGAGGATGGGAAGTAGCCATTGACAACGGTGACACCCTACATAGAGCTTGCCATGGATAGACCTTGCGTGTGAGAAGAGGATCTCAAGGAAGAGTTGAAGTTCAGAGAACAAAGCATCTCCAAAACTCCAACATATTCTCCATTACTGCACAACAAGTAACGCTAGTATTCTTTATTATTCCAATACATTCCACAATCCTTTATAAACAAATAACTCTATTGTTCAAGTAATCCAAACAATTTTGTGACATCCTAACTAAGGCAAATAAAATAAACATTGATTGCTTCAAGCCAATAATCTCCGTGGGATCGACCCTTACTCACGTAAGGTATTACTTGGATGACCCAGTGCACTTGCTGGTTAGTTGTGCGAATCACAAATTCGTGCACCAAAAATCTTTAATAAATCTTCTGTAGAAGCCAGCATGCCCCAAAAAGCTTCTAATTGCCTTGACATCACTTGGTGGAGGTAATTTTTCAATTAGCTCCACCTTTGCTCTGTCCACCTAAATACCTTCGTTAGAAACTTTATGGCCAAGGACTATTTCATCTGTCACCATAAAGTGACATTTTTCCTAGTTCAAGACCAAATTGGTCTCTTGACATCTTTTTAATACCAAGGCAAGATGATTTAGGCAATTAGGGAAGGAATCTTTGAACACTGAGAAGTCATCCATGAAGACTTCAATGTACTTCTCTATCATATCTGAGAAGATAGAAAGCATGCAGCGTTGAAAAGTTGCCGGCGCATTACATAGCCCAAATGGCATGCGCCTATAGGCAAACACCCCATGTGGGCAAGTAAACGAGGTTTTTTCCTGGTCTCTTGGATCAACCACTATTTGGTTATATCCTGAATAACCATCTAGAAAATAATAGTATGCATGCTCTGCAAGTCTTTCTAGCATCTGATCCATGAAGGGAAGTGGGAAATGATCTTTTCTTGTGGCTTCGTTGAGCTTTCTGTAATCAATACACATCCTCTATCCTGTGACAGTTCTTGTAGGGATTAGCTCATTTCTTTTGTTGGGTACCACAGTGATTCCTCCTTTCTTGGGGACCACTTGGACTGGATTGACCCATGGGCTATCCAAAATTGGGTAGATTACTCCTCCCAGCCACAGCTTCATAACTTCTTTCTGTACCACTTCCTTCATAACTGGGTTTAACCTCCTTTGGGGCTGAATAGAGGGTTTGGCATCATCTTCCAACAGTATCTTGTGCATGCATATGGCCGAACTGATTCCCTTCAAGTCAGCAAGTGTCCAACCAATGGCATCCTTATGCTTTCGTAAGACTTGAAGCAACTTTTCCTCTTGTTCTTGGCTGAGGGCTGAATTTATAATCACTGGATAGCTTTTATTTTCTCCTAAGAATGCATACTTGAGAGTGGGCGGCAGTGCCTTTAGCTCAAGTTTGGGTGCTTCTTTTCCTTCATCCTTCCCTTCTAGTGTGCCTTGAACATGCATTTCAACTGTTGCAGCCTCTTCGCTTGATGCTGATTCCTCTTCTTCTATTAACTCCTCATGTTCTTCTTCAAGAGTTTCTTGCACCACAGCATCCATCGAGTCCAACCTCATGCATTCTTCCAATGAGTCTCGTGGGTAACTCATGGCCTTGAACACATTGAATACCATTTTCTCCTCATGTAGTCTAAGGACAAGTTCGCCCTTTTGGACATCAATGATGGCTCCGGTGGTGGCTAAGAATGGTCTTCCCAAGATGATAGAGGTCTTAGCTCCTTCCTCCATGTCCAATACTACAAAGTCTGCCGGAAAGATAAAGTCTCCCACTTTCACCAACAAGTCTTCTACTATCCCGTGAGGAAACTTGAATGATCGGTCTGCTAGTTGCAGGGCCATTCTTGTTGGTTTGGCCTCCTCAATCCTCATTTTCCACATGATTGGTAAGGACATCAGATTTATGCTAGCTCCTAGATCACATAAAGCCTTTTCCACTGTGATTTCCCCTATGATACAAGGGATTTGGGAGCTCCTAGGGTCCTTCAATTTCTGGGGTAATTTGTGCTGGATGATGGCACTGCATTCTTCGGTGAGTACTACAGTCTCATTATTTTTCCAGCTTCTCTTCTTGGTCATCAACTCCTTCAAGAACTTGGAGTAGAGTGGCATTTGCTCTATTGCTTCAGCAAAGGGTATGTTGATTTGTAGTTTCTTGAAGATTTCCAAGAATCTTGAGAATTGGTTATCCTATCCCTTCTTCTTTAACTGTTGGGGGTATGGAGCTTTTGAGAGGCATGGTTTGAGCGTTTCACCCTCTTGATGTGACTTAGGAGTGGAGACTCGAGTTTCCTCTTGTCCTTTTTCTTCTTCATCCAAATTATTCTTTGGCGGTTTCTTGTGGGTCTCCCTCAATTCCTTTCCATTTCTGAAGGTGATAGCTTGACATTCCTCCCTTGGCGTTGAATTAGTATTGCTGTAATTATTGTGGCTAGGGTCTTGCAGGAATATGTAGCCAATTTGTGTCTCAAGTTTCTTGATAGCAACATCTTGATTCAGCATATTGGATCACACTTCTTCCCGGAAAGCTTTACTATCTTGAATTTCCTTACATATGCTTTCAAGTAGAGTCTCGATCTTGGAAAGTCTATCTTTTGTTGGTGATGGTGGATTGAGATTAGCTGGTTGTTGATAGGATCTCTGTGAGGGATGTTAGTGAGCTGCATTATTGTTGGAATTGTGGTTGTGGCGTCTCTGGTCTAGACCTTGGTCTTGTTGATTTTTCCACCCAAAGTTAGGGTGGTTTCTCCAACCAGGATTGTAAGTTTTAGAGTATAAATCATGGATTTGTCTGGATGAGTTTCCAACAAAATTGGCTTTTCCCAGTCACCTTCTTCCCCTGCATTCACTCCTTCTTGAGCTGGTGAGGAGGTGATGACTGCTGCAGCTTGGTGTCCTTCCACCTTCTTGGTGAGATCTGCTAGCTGCTTGGTGATCATCTTATTTTGAGCCAACAGTGCATCTATGTGGTTCAGCTCCAATACTCCTCGAGTGTTGCTTCTTTCAAAAGTATAGAAGTAGTCATTCTCAGCTACAGTCTCAATGACATCTATGGCCTCTTCAATGGTTTTCTTCTTGTTTAGAGAGCCCCCTGATGAATGGTCTACAGCTTTCATTGATTCATAAAAAAGGCCTTCATAGAAAATATGATGTTGAACTCATTCATTGAACATGTCTGGTGGGCATCTTCTTGTTAAGTCCTTGAATCTCTCCCATGCCTCAAAGAGAGTCTCACCATCTTGTTGCCTGAAAGTTTGCACCTCAGCTCTCAGCCTGTTAATTCTTTTAGGAATGGTAGAATCATGCCAAAAATTTGTTCACCACATCTTTCCAATTTGTTAAGCTCTCCTTTGGAAAGGACTCCAGCCACTTGGATGGTTTGTCCCTGAGTGAAAAAGGGAACAAAAGCAGCCTATAGACATCCGGGTGGACTCCATTAGACTTCACAGTGGCACATATTCTCAGGAAGGTGGTTAGATGTTGATTGAGATCTTCTTGGGAACTTCCTCCAAATGAGCAGTTGTTCTGAACAAGGGTGATGAGCTTGGGTTTTAATTCAAAGTTGTTGGGATGTATGGTGGGCTTTTGGATGCTGCTTCAACAGTTTCCTGGGTTTGGATTGATGTAAGAGCCTAGAACTCTCCTCTCTTGCCCAGCATGATTCACAGGGCCTTCTCTGGCATGGTTGTGAGCTTCCTCTTCATGGTTGTTTTCCATGTTCTCCTTCATGTTTGGTTCAAAGTACTCTTCCTCTTCCTCAGCACCAACAACTCTTTTCCCTCTTGCTTCCCTCCTTGATCTATGGAGGGTCCTCTTGGGTTCTGAATCAAAGGAAGTTGAAGCTCTGCCTCTTCTCCCTGTCATACAACTAACAGAGCACACAGCAAGAAATGAAATGAAGTGATTATTCTTGTTAGAGTGATTGTTAGTGTGAGTGGTGCATATTATCAAACAGTTAGTAGGTTAGTGAGCAGAATTATAGATAACAACAAAGAAAAAAAAAGAACACAACGAGGGGTGAGGGGATGAGGAAGGAACTAAATAAACTGAAGGTAAACGACTAAATAAAGTAAACAAACAAAAGGAAAAAAATGCTCAATCTAGTGAACTTTCAACTTAATCATTGTTGATACAAAATCAATCCTCGGCAACGGCGCCATAATCTTGATGCATGAAAACTTGTCTCTCAACAAATTTCCGTTTGGCAATTATACCAAACTATCGTCAAGTAAAAACTCACAGTAGAGTGAGGTCGAATCCCACAGGGATTGATTGGTCAAGCAACTTTAGTTGGAAGAGTATGCTAGTTGAGCTAAACAGAATGTAGTTGATATTGTAGGAAATTAAATAGATGGAAGGTAAATTGCAGAAACTAAAGTGCAGAATCTTAAATGGGGATTTGGGGAGATAAGCATGGAAATAAATTACAAAAAGTAAAGAGAATGGGTAAGATCAGAAATGGGGAATTCATTGGGCTCAGGAGATGTTGCATTCTCCGGATCAAGTTCATTTTCATCTCTTCCTCAATCAATGCATCTATTGATCTCCTTGGTAATCTTAGGTGATTGGATCCTAATTCCTTGGCAATCCAATCTCTCTAAGCATGAACAATTGCCCAATTCCTTGATTTAATTGCTCATGGGAAGAGATGAAGTATGGTTACTGATTATACCACATGTATTTCCAAATCAAAGTGTTGGGAGAATTACATGTCACTATATCCGCCCATACCCCAATTTGGTCCAACATGAGAAAGAATTTCTAGCATGATCTCCTCATCCCTTTTCCAAGGCTCCGAGGAGATCCAATTATGGAGAGTTTCTTTTCCAAGACAACTAACCAATTGAATTAAGATCGAAAGCTTTCTAGGAAATCAAGAGAGTAGAAGGAGGAAGAAGAATGAAAACTATAATTGACCCATCAAAGTACAACATAGCTCCCTAACTCAATGAAAGGGGTTTACTTGTTCATAGCTCTGGGAATGGAAAATGGCAGAAAAGAATACATGCTTCACTAGTAAAATGCAGAAAAGTAAATATACAGAGGGTAGTTCTCCAAAATGCCAAAAGCTCCTCTATAGTTCAAAACTACTCCTATATATACTACTCTTCTTGATCTTCCAGTGAGTTCTTCAAGTCTTGGATGTGGGCCTTAGATCTTGAGTTAAAGCAGTTACAATCTTTAGTGGGCTCAGCTTGCAGAAGAGTGTGAGTTAGGCATGGGCGTTAGTGACGTTAACGTTAAGTGAAAATGTGGGTGCGAAAACGTTAGTGGCAATCACCTTTTTCACTAACGTTCCAACCCCAAAATAATCCACGTTAACTTCAAAGTTAGTGGCACTAACGTGACCACTAACATTGTCTTATGATCCTTCGCAAGTGTTATTGGGAATCACCTTTCCCAATAACGTTGCCTTGTGCCCCTCTTTTCCTACGTTAGAGTTCACGTTAGTATAACTAACGTCACTCTTAACGTGGGCATGCCTATCTTCGAGAGCGTTAGTGACACTTACCTTTGTCACTAACGCTCTAAACGTCCCTCCTCCCCATGTTAAAGTTCACGTTAACTAGGTTAACGTGGCCACCAACGTGGTAGTGAATGCCATCTCCAATGTTAGTGACAACGGTGAGTGTCACTAACGTTGGCTCATCAATCTTAGCTCCACGTTAACTTTCACGTTAGTGGTCTTAACGTGACCACTAACGTGGGCAATGTTAGCTTGATCCAACGTTAGTGACAAAGGTGAGTGTCACTAACGTTGGCATTATTTTCCCTTCCACGTTAGAGTTCATGTTAACTAAGTTAACGGGACTCTTAAGGTGGCCAATTGCCAACTTTTGGAGCGTTAGTGGTGTTCACGTTTACCACTAACGCTGGAGCTTCCTCTATCTCCACGTTAACTACCACGTTAATGTAGTTAACGTGGCAATTAACGTGGGCTTATGATGGCTTCGCAGGCGTTATTGTTGACCACCTTTCTCATTAACGTTGCAAGCTCCTTCCCATTCCACGTTAGTGGTCACATTAATTAGATTAACGTGGCTACTAACGTGATTCTTCCTTGCTTTCCTTGTCCTGAAATCAAGCAAATAAAGTGCATCAAAGCTCTAGCCCAGGTCATGAGATTATGCATCATCAAATTGTCATTTAATCCTTGCAAAATCCTCATGAATTCATGTAAAAATCACAATAGTTGCTTGAATCAAGGTGTAAGTGTATTTTCATCCAAAACTTGCATTATTTACTAAGAAAATGCATGAAATTACCCTAAAACATTAAAGAAAAGGTCAGTGAAACTGGCCTAGATGCCCTGGCATCATCAATCACCCTGAGGGGGAACCGGATTGCCAAATCTTAAACCGGGATGATGGGACGGTGGATGTGGTACCTCTTCAGACTCATCCTCCTTCACCCCGAGTTAATGTTGCTGAGAAGCCTTCAGATGTTAATTGAATTTTCTTCTTTCTTGTTGTAGATAGTCCGCTTGTGGGTCTTTTGAAACTCTTTATTTTGTAAATGATGTTTTGATGACTGTTGATACCCTTTTAGTTGCTTTGTTTAGTAACTTTTTTTTAAAAAGTAGTTTCCGAGCTTTTGGGGCTGCTTCTGGTGGCCTCTGAAGTTTGCCTTTTATCTTAACTAGCAGTTTTTATGTTAGGCCTGCTTGCACTTGGCTTAGTACCTTTTTAGGTTTTGGGAAGGTTAGAACTTTTCCCTTGAATGATCTTTTTGGATTGGCTTGATTTCTTTGCTTGATGCTATTTTTGGCAATTTGTTTTGTTCTTTGGTTCACTGTGGTTGCTGATTTACGTTGATTTTGTCCAAAGAGTTGTTAGTGACCCTCTTTAAGGGGTTACTTTTGTAGCTTTATATTTCGGGCCGACTTCGTCCCGTCGGGCCATGTCA
Source organism: Arachis stenosperma (assembly GCF_014773155.1). Lineage (NCBI taxonomy): Eukaryota > Viridiplantae > Streptophyta > Magnoliopsida > Fabales > Fabaceae > Arachis > Arachis stenosperma. The sequence goes on along the minus strand of NC_080385.1, from coordinate 82,849,751 downwards.
AGTTACTTTGTAATCCTCTTTCTTGGACCTTTGTTCAGGTCTCTTTCAGGGATTACCTTTGTAGCTTTATATTTTGGGCCGACTTTGTAATGTCGGCCCTTGTCGAGTTACTTGGTAATCCTCTTTCTTGGACCTTGTTCAGGTCTCTTTTAGGGATTACCTTTGTAGCTTTATATTTTGGGCCGACTTTGCCATGTTGGGCCCTGTCAAGTTACTTGGTAATCCTCTTTCTTGGACCTTGTTCAGGTCTCTTTCAGGGATTACCTTTGTAACTTTATATTTTGGGCCGACTTTGTCATGTCGGGCCCTGTTGAGTTATTCGGTAATCCTCTTTCTTGGGCTTTGTTCAGGTCTCTTTCAAGGATTACCTTTGTAACTTTATATTTTGGGCCGACTTCGCCATGTCGGGCCCTGTCGAGTTACTTGGTAATCCTCTTTCTTAGACCTTGTTTAGGTCTCTTTCAGGGATTACCTTTGTAACTTGTTCATGGGAGTCCGACTTCATCATGTCGGGCTCTTCTAAGTTATAGTAATCCTCTTTTATAGGGCTGGTCAGACCTCTTTCCAGGGCTTTACTTATAACTTCGGTTATTGTGGCTGGTCTGACTTCTTTATGCCGGCCAGTCTTTAAGTTACTTTATAGCAATCCATTTTATTAGGACCTCGTCAGGTCCTTTCTATGGATCACTTTCTATAACTTCTTGCATTATTCTGTTTTAATCTTTGCCGATTTTGTAGAGATTGGGTTTTAACCCTCGTTTGGTCGACTTTTTAATGAGCTTGGTTTTTATCTTTGGTCTTTGTCGCGATCGTGCACTGAATTTGATTTTCACTTTCTGTCAATCTATAGCTTTATAATCGGACGATGAATGTTTCAGAGTAATACGGCTTGAGCGTTTGTAGAAGATCTAAACAGATTTTATTAAAAGAAAATGCAAATATATACATGCGGGGGGTTAATTCCCTAAGTCGGGTGATTTGTAGGTCTTGGCTTGGCACCTCGTTAAAAAACCTTTTAAGGAAAAAGAGTGCGCCTTGTCCAAGGTCCTTTATCATCCCTAACTATAGTACCTTCTTAAGTTGCAGGCGTGCCATGACCTAGGGAGCTCTCGCTCGTCGAGTTCGGAAAGCCTATAGTAGCCCTTTCCCAGCACTTCTATGACTCGGTAGGGTCCTTTCCAGTTTGCTGCCAGCTTTCTTTCTCCAGGTCGAGTTGTTCCGATGTCATTTTGGATTAGAATGAGGTCGTCCTCAGCAAAGGCCCGCTGTATTACGTTTTGATTGTATCTGGAAGCCATTCGTCGTTTTAATGCCTCTTTCCTTATCCGAGCACTTTCTCGGACTTCCAAAAGTAGGTCGAGCTCTTCCCTTTGATGTTGGGAGTTGGCTTCTTTGCAATAGTAGATCACTCTAGGCGACAGATGAGAGAACTTTTGCGTGGTCTAGAAATTTGCGGATAAATCCTCGTTGCAAGTATAGTTTCTAAACCTTCAAAAGTCCTTTCATACAAACGTTTTGGGTGTCACAAGTAACAAACCCCTTTAAAAATTGTTAACCGAGTATTCAAACCTTGGGTCATCTTCTCAAGGAACTGCAAGGAGGTATGTTCTTATTATTGGCTATGGAGATTGTGAATTCGGGGTTTCAAGAATGAGAAATAAGTAATATAAATGGCAAGTAAAATAAATGGCAATTAAAATAAATAAATACTGTAAAGCAACTTTTGGCAAGGTGAGAGAAATTAGAAGTCCAACTTAGTTATCCCTCTCAACAATAATGAAAGTTGTATCTTAATTCCACTTAGTTAACCTTTGAAGCAAAGGTAAGTTAAGGGACTAATTAGTTTGACCTTCGAATCCTATTTATTTCCTAAGAAAAAGTTGGGATTATTGAAGTTCAGTTCAATTAGCAAGATAACGACTATCACTTACGCTGAGTTTGATAACTGTTGAGTTACTGATTTCTTAACCAAGACCAAAAGAGGGAAAAAGTAAATTGCTGGAATAAAATATCTTCAGATCGAAAGCAATGGTAACGTAAATAAAAGCAAGCAATCATAAACTGAAAATACCTCAATTATCATTAATTCAAACAATAATCTGTGACATGGAATAATTCATAAATTAAATTATAAAAGTAAATAATTAACTCAAATGCTGGAATAAATAAATAAAGTGAAAGGGAAGCTTAAAAACAAAGGGACATAAAAACCTGGATCGAGAGTCACTCTTACAAGCTAAGAGAAGTCCTAAATCCTAATCCTAAGAGAGAAAGGAGAGAACCTCTCAAAACTAAATCTAAATCATCGGAAGTAACAAAAATGCGAGCCCCCTCTGAATGGATGCATTCCCACACTTTATAACTTCTAGTCTATGCTGTCTGTACTTGGATCTGGGCCAAAAAAGGGCTTCATAAATTGCTGGGGGCGTATTCTGTAAATTCTTATTTGTGGCCTCTATCACGCGTCCGCGTGGGTCACGTGGTCGCGTCATTCGGAGCTTTTCCTTGCCACGCGGTCGCGTCAGTCATGCGTCCGCGTCGTATGCGTTTTGCTTAAGGCGCGCGGTCACGTCAGTCATGCGGCCGCGTCGCTGCTTCTTTGCTTCTGGCACGCGATCACGTCATCCATGCGATTGCGTGGGTGCCAGTTTCTTCAAAACTCCATTTCGCACTTTCCTTCCATTTTTGTATGTTTCCTTTTCCATCCTTTAAGTCATTCTGCCTTAGAAAATCTGAAACTACTCAACACACTAATCACGGCATCGAATGGAAATAAAGGTAATTAAAATAATTAATTTTAAAGCTTAGAAAACATGTTTTTCACATACATCACATAATAAGGAATGGAAAGTAAAACCATGCAATTAACATGAATAAGTGGGTGAAGGATTGAATAAATCACTCAAACTAAGCACAAAATAACTCATGAAATATGGGTTTATCAGTGACCTTTCTTCAATCTCTACTGGGATCATTGCCTCCATTCCATGTGCTAATCGGAAGGGTGATTCCTTTGTGGTGGAATGTGGCATTGTTCGGTATGCCCATAAGACCTATGGGAGCTCCTCGGCCCAGGCTCCCTTTGCATCCTGTAATCTCCGCTTTAGTCAAGCCAGTATGACTTTGTTGGCAGCTTCAGCTTGTCCATTGGCTTGGGGATGTTCAACAGAGATGAATTGTTGTCTTATATTAAAGTCGGCCGCTAGCTTTCTGAAGCCTGCATCTGTGAACTAAGTACCATTGTCTGTGGTGATGGAGTATGGAACCCCAAACCTTGTGACGATGTTTCTATATAGGAATTTTTGACTTCTTTGAGCAGTGGCGTTGGCTAGGGGTTCTACCTCAATCAACTTTGTGAAGTAGTCTATTCCCACTATGAGGAATTTGACTTGTCCCGATCCTTGAGGAAAGGGTCCGAGAAGATCGAGTCCCCATTTTGCGAATGGCCAAGGTGAGGTCATGCTGATGAGTTCCTCTGGTGGGGCGATGTGAAAGTTGGCATGTTTCTGACATGATGAACATGTCTTTACAACTTCTATGGCTTCCTTTTGTAGAGTTGGCCAATAAAATCCTGACCGAAGTACTTTTTTGGTGAGTGCCTGCGCTCCGAGGTGATTGCCACAAATGCCGCTGTGTACCTCTTCTAGGACTTCCTTTGTGTTGGAAGTCGGCACGCATTTTAGCAGTGGTATTAAAATCCCTATTTTGTATAGAGTATTATTTATGATAGTATAATATTGTGCCTCCCGTCTCAACCTCTTTGCCTCCTTTTCCTCTGTGGGGAGTGCTTCTGTTTTGAGGTAGTTAATTATGGGAGTCATCCATTCTTGATTTTGACCTGTTATGGCCATGACTTTTTCTTCTTCTGAGATTGATGGATTTTGTAGAATTTCTTGGATAAGGCTTCTATTGTTGCCCCCTAGTTTGGTGCTGGCTAGTTTTGAGAGTGTGTCGGCTCGGGCGTTCTGTTCTCGGGGTATATGACGGACCTCATATTCTCCCAATTGTTCGAGCTGTTCTCTGGCTTTGTCCAAGTACTTTTTCATGATGGGGTCTTTGGCTTGGTAGCTTCTTGCTATTTATGAAGTAACCACCTGTGAGTCACTGAAGATGATAAGCTTTTGAGCTCCAACCTCCCTAGCCAGCTTCAAACCAGCTAGTAGTGCCTCATATTCCGCTTGATTGTTTGAGGCAGGGAACCCGAATTTGAGGGAGAGTTCGATTTGGGTTCCCTGGTCGCTTTTAATTATCACACCTGCGCCGCTTCCCATTTTATTTCAGGAACCGTTCACGTAGAGATTCCATTTTGTGGGGATTTCCGATGTGTCCGTGAATTCCGCAATAAAGTCGGCCAGGTATTATGATTTGATGGCCGTTAGAGCTTCGTATTGAAGATCAAATTCGGACAACTCGACTGCCCATTGTAAGATTCTCCTCGCCAGGTCTGTTTTCAGTAAGATCCCTTTTATGGGTTGGTTGGTTCGAACTTTAATGGTGTGGGCCTGAAAGTATGGGCGAAGTCATCGTGATGTTAGTATGAGAGCGTAAGCAAAACTTTTCTATTTTCTGGTAGTTCTGCTCGGATCCTTGTAATGCTTTGCTGATGAAGTATACAGGCTATTGCCCGCCGTCATCTTCTCAGAATAGTGCTGAGGCTATCGCCCAACTTCCGACCGCGAGGAACACTATGAGTGGCTCTCCTTCCTGTGGTCGAGTTAGTATAGGTGGCTGTTCGAGGAATCTTTTGAAATCTTGGAAGGGTTGCTCGCACTCCGCTGTCTATTCGAACTCCTTTCCCTTCCTTAGAGTGGTGTAGATGGGGAGAGATCTTATTGCCGATCCAGCCAGGAATCTGGACAAGGCTGCCAACCTCCCGTTGAGTTGTTGTACCTCTTTGACACAAGTCGGACTTTTCATGTCAAGTATGGCCTGGCATTTATCCGGCTTTGCCTCGATTTCTCTCTGTGTGATCATAAAACCCAAGAATTTACCGGCTTCTACTGCGAAGGTGCATTTTGCGGGATTGAGTCGCATACCATGCCGTCTTTTAGTGTCGAATACTTGGGTCAGATCGGATAATAACATCTCTTCGTTTTGTGTCTTTACTAGCATGTCGTCTACGTAGGCTTCCATGATTTTTTTGATGTGATCCGAAAAAACTTTATTCATTAATCTTTGATAAGTGGCTCCTACATTTTTAAGACTGAAAGGCATGACAATGTAGCAGTAGTTTTCCTTTGGGGTTTAGAATGAGGTTTTTTCTTGGTCAGGTGGGTACATTGGGATTTGGTTGTATCCCGAGTATGCGTCCATAAAGGAGAGGTATTTATATCCGGAGGTGGCATCGACCAGTGCATCGATGCTTGGGAGTGGATAAGAATATTTTGGGCAGGCTTTGTTGAGATCAGTGTAGTCAGTTGATGAGCGGATAATTTATACGCTTTTTGGCATTGTTTTTAGATAGTTTTTAGTATAATCTAGCTACGTTTATGGATGTTTTCATTAGTTTTTATGCTAAATTCACATTTTTGGACTTTACTATGAGTTTGTGTGTTTTTCTATGATTTCAGGTAATTTCTGGCTGAAATTGAGGGACCTGAGCAAAACTCAAAACTCTGATAAGGAGGCTGACAAAGGACTGCTGATGTTGTTGGAATCTGACCTCCCTGCACTCGAAATGGATTTTCTGGAGCTACAGAACTTTAAATAGCGCGCTCTCAATGGCTATGGAAAGTAGACATCTAGAGCTTTCCAACAATATATAATAGTCCATACTTTATTCGTGATTAGATGACGTAAGCTAGCGCTCAACGCCAGTTCCATGCTGCATTCTAGAGTCAAACGCCAGAAACACGTCACGAACCAGAGTTGAACGCCAAACACACGTTACAACTTGACGTTCAACTTCAAAAGAAGCCTCATCTCGTGTAAAGTTCAAGCTCAGCCCAAGCACACACCAAGTGGGCCCCGAAAGTGGATTTCTGCATCAATTACTTACTTTTGGAAACCCTAGTAGCTAGTCTAGTATAAATAAGACATTTTACTATTGTATTAGACATCTTCGGATTATTTTTGGATTACCTTATGATCCTTTGATCACGTTCATGGGGGCTGGCCATTTGGCCATGCTTGGACCTTCATCACTTATGTATTTTCAACGGTGGAGTTTCTACACACTATAGATTAAGGGTGTGGAGCTCTGTTGTACCTCAAGTTTTAATGCAATTACTACTATTTTCTATTCAATTCAGCTATTCCTATTCTAAGATATTCGTTGCACTTCAACATGATGAATGTGATGATCCATGAAACTCATCATCATTCTCATCTATGAACGCGTGACTGACAACCACTTCCGTTCTACTTTAGATCGGGCACATATCTCTTGAATTCCTTAATCAGAATCTTCGTGATATAAGCTAGATTGATGGCGACATTCATGAGAATCCGGAAAGTCTAAACCTTGTCAGTGGTATTCCGAGTAGGATTCAGGGATTGAATGACTGTGACGAGCTTCAAACTCGCGATTGTTGGGCATGATGACAAACGCAAAAGACTATTCCAACATGATCGAGAACTGACAGATGATTAGCCGTGCCATGATCGAGCATTTGGAACTTTTTCACTGAGAGGATGGGATGTAGCCATTGACAACGGTGATGCCCTACATACAGCTTGCCATGGAAAGGAATAAGAAGGATTGAAGGAAGGCATTAGGAAAGCAGAGATTCAACAGGGACAAGCATCTCCATACACTTATCTAAAATTCCCACCATTGAATTTCATGAGTAACTCTATCTTTATTTTTTGTTTATTTATTATTATTATTCGAAAACTCCATAACATTTACTATCTGCCTAACTGAGATTTACAAGATGACCATAGCTTGCTTCATACCAACAATCTCCGTGGGATCGACCCTTACTCACGTAAGGTATTACTTGGATGACCCAGTGCACTTGCTGGTTAGTTGTGCGGAGTTGTGACTATGTGTGATTCACGTTTGAGAGCGCTATCAAGTTTTTGGCGCCATTGTTGATGATCACAATTTCGTGCACCAAGTTTTTGGCGACGTTGCCGGGGATTGTTCGAGTTTGGACAACTGACGGTTCATCTTGTTGCTCAGATTAGGTAATTTTCTTTTTTATTTTCTTTTCAAAAAGTTTTCAAGAATATTTCTCAAAATTCTCCCTCTATTTTTGAAAAATCCTTCAGAGTTTTTAAGAATGAATTATAGAGTTTCAAAATGGTATGCTGAAGCTTGGCTGGCCATCAAGCTTTAGACTAACCTGGTATGATTCCTGGAATTTTGATTGAGGTCTTTGAATTCATTACTTCCTTTTTCCTATATTTTTTCGGAAAAATAAAATAAAATCCAAAAAATAATAAAATTATAAAAATAAAAAATATTTTTGTGTTTCTTGTTTGACTCTTGTGTCATGTTTTTAAGTTTGGTGTCAATTGCATATTCATTTTGTTCCTGCAATTTTCAAAAATTCATGCATTCGTAGTGTTCTTCATGATCTTCAAGTTGTTCTTGGTAAGTCTTCTTGTTTGATCTTGATGTTTTCTTGTCTTGTGTCTTTTATTGTTTTTCATGTGCATCTTTGCATTCATATTGTCTAAGCATTAAAGATTTCTAAGTTTGGTGTCTTGCATGTTTTCTTTGCATCAAAAATTTTTCAAAAATATGTTCTTGATGTTCATCATGATCTTCAAAGTGTTCTTGGTGTTCATCTTGACATTCATAGTGTTCTTGCATGCATCATTGGTTTTGATCCAAAATTTTCATGTTTTGGGTCATATTTGTGTTTTTCTCTCTCATCATTAAAAATTCAAAAATCAAAAAAATATCTTTTCCTTTTTTCTTTCAAAATTTCGAAAATTTGAGTTGACTTAGTCAAAAAAATTTTAAAATTAGTTAGTTCTTATAAGTCAAGTCAAATTTTCAAATTTAAAAAAAATCTTATCTTTTTAAAACTTTTTCAAAATTCAAATCTTTTTCATTTTTCTTTCATGATTTTCGAAAATTTCAAAAATTATTTTCAAAATCTTTTCTTAATTTTATTTCAAATTTTTCAAAACTTAACTAACAAGTAATGTGATTGGTTCAAAAATTTGAAGTTTGTTACTTTCTTGTTAAGAAAGGTTCAATCTTTAAATTCTAGAAGTTATCTTTTAGTTCCTTGTTAGTTAAGTAATTAGTTTTAATTTTAAAAATTAAATCTTTTCTAACCATATCCTTTTAATCATATCTTTTATATCATATCTTTTTTCAAAAATTTGATTTTAAAATATTTTTTTCTAACTTCTTATCTTCTTATCTTCTTATTTTTTCAAATTTGACTTTTAAATCTTTTTCAACTAACTATTTGACTTTTTGTTTATTTCTTATCTTTTTCAAAACCACCTAACAACTTTTCTCTCTCTAATTTTCGAAAATACCTCCCTCTTTTTCAAAAATTATTTTTAATTAATTAATTGTTTTAAATTTTAATTTTAATTTTATTTCTTATTTTTATTTTCGAAAATTTCTCCCTCTCTCATCTTATTCTATTTATTCATTGATTTACTAACACTTCTCTTCATCTCAAATCACTGCCCTTATCCTCACCCTTGTGTTTGGATTCTCCTTTCTTTATCCCCTTTCTTCTTCTACTAATAATAAGGAACCTCTTTACTGTGACATAGAGGATTCCTCTTCTTTTTCTATTCTCTTCTCTTTCATATGAGCATGAACAAGAAAAAAGGCATTCTTATTGAAGCTGATCCAGAACCTGAAAGGACTCTGAAGAGGAAACTAAGAGAAGCTAAATTACAACAATCCAGAGACAACCTTGCTGAAATTTTCAAACAAGAAAAGGAGATGGCAGCCGAACCCAACAACAATAATGCAAGAAGGATGCTTGGTGATTATACTGCACCTACTTCCAAGTTTGATGGAAGAAGTATATCAATTCCTGCGATTGGAGCAAACAATTTTGAGCTGAAGCCTCAATTAGTTACTCTAATACAACAGAACTGCAAGTTTCATGGACTTCCATCAGAAGATCCCTACCAGTTTTTAACTGAGTTCTTGCAGATTTGTGAGACTGTTAAGACTAATAGAGTAGATCCTGAAGTCTACAGGCTCAAGCTTTTCCCTTTTGCTGTAAGAGACAGAGCTAGAGCATGGTTGGACTCTCAACCTAAAGATAGCCTGGACTCCTGAGATAAGCTGGTCACGACCTTCTTGGCTAAGTTCTTTCCTCCTCAAAAGTTGAGCAAGCTTAGAGTGGATGTTCAGACCTTTAAACAAAAAGATGGTGAATCCCTCTATGGAGCTTGGGAAAGATACAAACAGATGACCAAAAGATGTTCTTCTGACATGTTTTCAGAATGGACCATGATAGATATATTCTATTATGGTCTATCTGAGTTCTCTAAGATGTCATTGGACCATTCTGCAGGTGGATCCATTCACCTAAAGAAAACGCCTGCAGAAGCTCTAGAACTTATTGACATGGTTGCAAATAACTAGTTCATGTACACTTCAAAGGAAGAGAGTTCTTGAAATTGATGCTCTGAATGCCATTTTGGCTCAGAACAAAATGTTGACTCAGCAAGTCAACATGATTTCTCAAAGTCTGAATGGATGGCAAAATGCATCCAACAGTACTAAAGAGGCATCTTCTGAAGAAGAAGCTTATAATCCTGAGAACCCTGTAATAGCAGAGGTAAATTATATGGGTGAACCTTATGGAAACACCTATAATTCATCATGGAGAAATCATCCAAATTTCTCATGGAAGGATCAACAAAAGTCTCAACAAGGCTTTAATAATGGTGGAAGAAATAGGCTCAGCAACATCAAGCCTTATCCATCACCTTCTCAGCAACAGACCGAGAATTATGAACAGAGTACCTCTAACTTAGCAAATTTAGTCTCTGATCTGTCTAAGGCCACTTTAAGTTTCATGAGTGAAACAAGGTCCTTCATCAGAAATCTGGAGGCACAAGTGGGCCAGCTGAGTAAGAAAATCACTGAAACTCCTCCTAGTACTCTCCCAAGCAATACTGAAAAGAATCCAAAAAGAGAGTGCAAGGCCATTGATATAATCAACATGGCCGAACCTAGAGAGGAAGGAGAGGACGTGAATCCCAATGAGGAATACCTCATGGGACGTCTCTCAAGCAAGAAGGAGTTCCCTATTAAGGACCCAAGGGAATCTGAGGCTCATATAGAGACCATAGAGATCCCACTAAACCTTCTTCTGCCATTCATGAGCTCTGAAGACTATTCTTCCTCTGAAGAGGATGAAGATGTAACTGGAGAGCAAGTTTCTCAATATCTAGGGGCTATCATGAAGCTGAATGCCAAGTTATTTGGTAATGAGACTTAGGAAGGTGAACCTCCCTTGCTCATCAGTGAACTAGATACATGGGTTCAGCAAACCTTACCTCAAAAGAGACAAGATCCTGACAAATTCTTAATACCCTGTACCATAGGCACCATGACCTTTGAAAAGGCTCTGTGTGACCTGGGGTCAAGCATAAATCTTATGCCACTCTCTGTAATGGAGAAGCTGGGGATCATTGAGGTACAACTTGCCATATTTTTATTACAATTGGCAGACAAGTCAGTAAGACAAGCTTATGGATTGGTAGAGGACGTGTTGGTAAAGGTTAAAGGCCTTTACATCCCTGCTGATTTCATAATCTTAGACACTAGGAAGGAGGAGGATGAATGCATCATCCTTGGAAGACCTTTCCTAGCCACAGCAGGAGCTGTGATAGATGTTAACAGAGGAGAATTAGTCCTTCAATTAAATGGAGACTACCTTGTGTTTAATGTTCAAGGATCTTCTTCTTTAACAATGGAGAGGAAGCATGAAAAGCTTCTCTCAGTACAGAGTCAAACAAAGCCCCCACAATCAAACTCTAAGTTTGGTGTTGAGAGGCCACAGCCAAACTTTAAGTTTGGTGTTGAATCCCCACATCCAAACTCTAAGTTTGGTGTTGGGAGTCTACAACATTGACCTAATCACCTGTGAGGCTCTATGAGAGCCCACTGTCAAGCTATTGACATTAAAGAAGCGCTTATTGGGAGGCAACCTAATTTTTATTTATCTAATTTTATTTTTATTTTTATTGTTCTTTTATGTTTTACTAGGTTCATGATCATGTGGAGTCACGAAAAAAATATTGAAATTAAAAACAGAATAAAAAACAAGCAGAAGAAAAATTACACCCTGGAGGAAGGACTTACTGGCGTTCAAACGCCAGTAAGGAGCCTCTGACTGGCGTTCAACGCCATAACAGAACATGGATCTGGCGTTGAACACCAAAAACAAGCATCATCCTGGCGTTTGAACGCCAGGAATATACCCTGAGGAAAGCTGGCGCTGAACGCCGAAAACAAGCATGGAACTGGCGTTCAACGCCTGAAACATGCTGCAATTGGGCGTTGAACGTCCAAAATAAGCATCACTTCGGCGTTTAAACGCCAGAATTGTATGCAAAGGCGTTTTACATGCCTAATTGGTGCAGGGATGTAAATCCTTGACACCTCAGGATCTGTGGACCCCACAAGATCATCCCAGGATCTGTGGACCCCGTAGGATCTCCACCTACCTCAACTCACCCTCTCTCCTCTTCTTCACATTCATCCTCTCTTCCCCATAAACACTCTTCCCTAAAAACCCTTTACCAATCACTTCAATCTCTCTTTCCAATTACCCGCTTCACCACTCATATCCTCCCACTCTTCCCCATAAACTCTACCTACCTTCAAAATTCAAAATCACTTTCCCACCTAACCCACCCAATATGGCCGAACCTTAACCCCTCTCCCTCCACTATAAATACCCCTCCATTTTTCTTCATTTTCACACAACACAACTCTCTCTTCTCCACCTTGGCCGAAACACAACCTTCTTTCCTTCTCCTCCATATCTTCTTCTTCTTCATCTATTCTTTCTTCTCTTGCTCGCGGGCGAGCAATATTTTATGTTTGGTGTGGTAAAAGCATAGCTTTTTGTTTTTCCATAACCATTAATGGAACCTAAGGTCGGAGAAACCTCTAGAAAAGGGAAAGGGAAGACAAAAGATTCCACCTCCGAGTCATGGGAGATGGAGAGATTCATCTCTAAAGTCCATCAAGACCACTTCTATGATGTTGTGGCCAAGAAGAAGGTGACCCCCGAGGTCCCTTTCAAGCTTAAGAAAAATGAGTTCCCGGAGATCCGACATGAGATCCAAAGAAGAAGTTGGGAAGTTCTGACCAACCCCATTCAACAAGTCAGAATTTTTATGGTTCAAGAGTTCTATGCCAATGCATGGATCACTAGGAACCATGATCAATGTATGAACCCGAATCCAAAGAACTATCTTACAATGGTTCGGGAAAAATACTTAGATTTTAGTCCAAAAAACGTGAGGTTGGCATTTAACTTGCCCATGATGCAAGGAGATGTACACCCCTACACAAGAAGGGTCAACTTTGATCAAAGGTTGGACCAAGTCCTTATGGACATATGTGTTGAAGGAGCTCAATGGAAAAGAGACTGCAAAGGCAAGCCAGTTCAATTAAGAAGATTGGACCTCAAGCCTGTGGCTAGAGGATGGCTGGAGTTCATCCAACGCTCCATCATCCCCACTAGCAACCGATCTGAAGTTTCTATGGATTGGGCCATCATGATTCATAGCATCATGAATGGAGAGGAAGTAGAAGTTCATGAAGTCATCTCCCTTGAATTCTACAAAATAGCCGAAAAGCCCTCTACGTTGGCAAGGCTAGCTTTTCTTCATCTTATTTGCCATCTATGTTACTCAGCTGGAGTCATCATAGAAGGAGACATCCCCATTGAGGAGGACAAGCCCATCACTAAGAAAAGGATGGAGCAAACAAGAGAGCCCACTCATGGAACCCAAGAGACGAATAAGGAAGCTCATCACCAAGAAATCCCGGAGATGCCTCAAGGGATGCACTTTCCTCCCAACAACTATTGGGAATAACTCAACACTTCTCTAGAAGACTTGAGTTACAATATGGATCAATTAAGGGTGGAACATCAAGAGCACTGCATCATTCTCCATGAAATTAGAAAAGATCAAAGAGCAATGAGGGAGGAGCAACAAAGGCAAAGAAGAGACATAGAAGAGCTCAAGAACATCATTGATTCTTCAAGAAGAAAGCGCCACCATCACTAAGGTGGACTCATTCCTTGTTCTTATTTTTTTCTGTTTTTCGTTTTCTATGATATATGTGTGTTTATGTTTTGTGTCTCTACTTCATAATCATTAGTATATAGTAACTATGTCTTAAGGCTATGAATAATTCCATAAATCATTCACCTCTCTTAAATGAAAAATGTTTCTAATTCAAAAGAACAAGAAGTGCATAAATTTCGAAATTATCCTTGAATTTAGTTTAATTATATTGATGTGGTGACAATACTTTTGTTTTCTGAATGAATGCTTGAACAGTGCATAATTTTGATCTTGTTGTTTATGAATGTTAAAATTGTTGGCTCTTGAAAGAATGATGAACAAAGAGAAATGCTATTGATAATCTGAAAAATCATGAAATTGATTCTTGAAGCAACAAAAAGCAGTGAAAAAGCAAAAGCTTGCGAAAAAAAAAGATTTAGAAAGAAAAAGAAAATGCAAGAAGAAAAAGCCAATAGCCCTTAAAACCAAAAGGCAAAGGTACAAAGGATCCAAAGCTTTGAGCATCAATGGATAGAAGGGCCCAAGGAAATAAATCCAGGCCTAAGCGGCTAAATCAAGCTGTCCCTAACCATGTGCTTGTGGCATGCAGGTCCAAGTGAAAAACTTGAGACTGAGTGGTTAAAGTCATGATCCAAAGCAAAAAGAGTGTGCTTAAGAACTCTGGACACCTCTAACTGGAGACTTTAGCAAAGCCGAGTCACAACCTGAAAAGGTTCACCCAGCTATGTGTCTGTGGCATTTATGTATCTGGTGGTAATACTGGAAAACAAAGTGCTTAGGGCCACGGCCAAGACTCATAAAAGTAGTTGTGTTCAAGAATCAACAAACTTAACTAGGAGAATCAATAACACTATCTGAAATTCTAAGTTCCTATAGATGCCAATCATTCTAAACTTCAAAGGAGAAAGTGAGATGCCAAAACTGTTCAGAAGCAAAAACCTACAAGTCCCACTCATATAATTAGAATTAATATTCATTGATATTTTGGAATTTATAGTATATTCTCTTTTTTTTATCCTAATTGATTTTCAGTTCCTTGGGGACAAGCAACAATTTAAGTTTGGTGTTGTGATGAGCGGATAATTTATACGCTTTTTGGCATTGTTTTTAGATAGTTTTTAGTATAATCTAGCTACTTTTAGGGATGTTTTCATTAGTTTTTATGCTAAATTCACATTTCTGAACTTTACTATTAGTTTGTGTGTTTTTATTTGATTTCAGGTAATTTCTGGCTGAAATTGGGGACCTGAGCAAAACTCTGATAAGGAGGCTGACAAAGGACTGCTGATGCTGTTGGAATCTGACCTCCCTTCACTCGAAATAGATTTTCTGAAGCTACAGAACTCTAAATGGCGCTCTCTCAATGGTGTTGGAAAGTAGACATCCAGAGCTTTCCAACAATATATAATAGTCCATACTTTATTCGTGATTAGATGACATAAACTGGCGCTCAACGCCAGTTCCATGCTGCACTCTAGAGTCAAATGCCAGAAACACGTCACGAACCAGAGTTGAACGCGAAACACACGTTACAACTTGACATTCAACTCCAAAAGAAGCCTCAGCTCGTGTAAAGTTCAAGCTCAGCCCAAGCACACACCAAGTGGGCCCCAGAAGTGGATTTCTGCATCAATTACTTACTTCTGTAAACCCTAGTAGCTAGTCTAGTATAAATAAGACATTTTACTATTATATTAGACATCTTTGGATTACTTTTGGATTACCTTACGATCCTTTGATCACGTTCATGGGGGCTGGCCATTCGGCCATGCCTGGACCTTCATCACTTATGTATTTTCAACGGTGGAGTTTCTACACACCATAGATTAAGGGTGTGGAGCTTTGCTGTACCTCAAGTTTTAATGCTATTACTACTATTTTCTATTCAATTAAGCTATTCCTGTTCTAAGATATTCATTGCACTTCAACACGATGAATGTGATGATCCGTGACACTCATCATCATTCTCACCTATGAACGCGTGACTGACAACCACTTCCGTTCTACTTTAGATCAGGCGCATATCTCTTGGATTCCTTAATCAGAATCTTTGTGGTATAAGCTAGATTAATGGCGGCATTCATGAGAATCCGGAAAGTCTAAACCTTGTCTGTGGTATTCCAAGTAGGATTCAGGGATTGAATGATTGTGACGAGCTTCAAACTCGCGATTGTTGGGCGTGATGACAAACGCAAAAGAATCAAGGGATTCTATTCCAACATGATCGAGAACCGACAGATGATTAGCTGTGCCGTGACAGAGCATTTGGACCTTTTTCATTGAAAGGATGGAATGTAGCCATTGACAACGGTGATACCCTACATACAGCTTGCCATGGAAAGGAATAAGAAGGATTGAAGGAAGGCAGTAGGAAAGCAGAGATTCAACAAGGACAAGCATCTTCACACACTTATCTGAAATTCTCACCATTGAATTACATGAGTAACTCTATCTTTATTTTTTGTTTATTTATTATTATTATTCAAAAACTCCATAACATTTACTATCCGCCTAACTGAGATTTACAAGATGACCATAGCTTGCTTCATACCAATAATCTCCGTGGGATCGACCCTTACTCATGTAAGGTATTACTTGGATGACCCAGTGCACTTGCAGGTTAGTTGTGCGGAGTTGTGACTAAGTGTGATTCACGTTTGAGAGCGCTATCATGTTTTTGGTGCCATTGTTGATTATCACAATTTTGTTCACCATCAGTGCACATTCGCCACTTCCCGTTTGATTTTTTCACCAAGACGACGTTAGCAAGCCATAGTGGGTATTTGACTTCTCTTATGAAACCTGCCTCTAGTAGAGCTTGTATTTTCTCTTCCACAGCTTGAGAGCGTACTGGACCCAGCTTTCTATGCCTCTATTGTACCAGCCGAGATCCCAGGTAGACTGCTAGCTTGTGGCACATTAACTTGGGATCTATGCCTGGCATGTCTGTGGCTGATGACTTATATCATCTACCTTTCTTTCTTGCATAAAAAGACCATAAAAGAGCACAAACCTCATTTGATCAGTACAATTCATGCATTATTTGATGAATATTATGGTACACTACTTTGAAGATGAGTTGTGCTGAATTGCAGGTGAAAAAAGGTATAAAAAATGGGAAGAAGACAAGCAAGAAGCTGGGCGTGTGAAACTGGCGTGTCACTTGAGGACAAACGCCACAAAAATGTATTGGCGTGGCACACCAGAAGCTAAGCGTGGCACGCCAGTACTAAATTCCAGAAGGGAGAACCAAGCATGCATGTGGGCGTGGCATGCCAAGGACTGGGCGTGGCACGCTCGTAATAAACTCCAGAGAGCAAAAAGGAGAACCACAAGAAGAGCGTAACACGCCAGGCTGGGCGTGGCACACCAGATCCATCAACCATTATGGGTGTGCCACTTGAAGTCGAAGGCGTGGCACGCCAGAAGTTAGAGAGTCACTTTGGCGTGCCACTTGAAGATCCATGCGTGGGACGCCAAGCTTGAAGAATGAACAAATATATGGGCGTGCCACTTGAGCAACCAGGCGTGGCACGCCAGACATCATAAGCAAGATCTGGGCGTGCAACTTAGTGTCGAAGGCATGGCACGCCAGTCCCAAAAACTCACTTTGGCGTGCCACTTGAAGGTCAAGGCGTGGCACGCCACTTACTGGAACAACACAAGATCATGGGCGTGGCACGCCAACCTGCAGGCGTGGCACACTGGTATAACTTTCCAGAGAGGGTGGAAGAGGCCAATTACATGGGGCGTGCCACTTGAAGTCGAAGGCGTGTGATGAGCGGATAATTTATACGCTTTTTGGCATTGCTTTTAGTATGTTTTTAGTATGTTTTAGTTAGTTTTCATTGTATTTTTATTAGTTTTTAGTTAAAATTCACTTTTTTGGACTTTACTATGAGTTTGTGTGTTTTTCTGTGATTTCAGGTATTTTCTGGCTGAAATTGAGGGATCTGAGCAAAAATCTGATTCAGAGGCTGAAAAGGACTGCAGATGTTGTTGGATTCTAATCTTCCTGCACTCAAAGTGAATTTTCTGGAGCTATAAAAGCCCAATTGGCGCGCTCTTAATTGCATTGGAAAGTAGACATCCTGGGCTTTTCATCAATGTATAATAGTCCATACTTTGCCCGAGCTTTGATGGCCAAAACCGGCGTTCCAAATCAACTCAAAACTGCCCAGCGTTAAACGCCGAAACTGGCACAAGAATGGGAGTTAAACGCCCAAACTGGCACAAAAGCTGGCGTTTAACTCCAAGAAAAGTCTCTACACATAGAAGCTTCAATGCTCAGCCCAATCACACACCAAGTGGGCCCGGAAGTGGATTTTTATGTCATTTACTCATTTATGTAAACCTTAGGCTACTAGTTCTCTACAAATAGGACCTTTTGCTATTGTATTTTCATCTTTGGATCTTTGATCATCTTTAGATCTTTGAATCTTTTGATCACGTTTTGGGGGCTGGCCTCACGGCCATGCCTAGACCTTGTTCTTATGTATTTTCAATGGTGGAGTTTCTACACACCATAGATTAAGGTGTGGAGATCTGCTGTACCTCGAGTATTAATGCAATTACTATTGTTCTTCTATTCAATTCAGCTTGTTTTTGTTCTAAGATATCACTTGTTCCTCAACTTGATGAATGTGATGATCTGTGACACTCATCATCATTCTCACCTATGAACGTGTGCCTGACAACCACCTCTGTTCTACCTTAGATTGAGCGGATATCTCTTGGATCCCTTAATCGGAATCTTCGTGGTATAAGCTAGAATTGATGGCGGCATTCAAGAGAATCCGGAAGGTCTAAACCTTGTCTGTGGTATTCTGAGTAGGATTCAAGGATTGAATGACTGTGATGAGCTTCAAACTCGCGATTGTGGGGCGTTAGTGACAGACGCAAAAGAATCACTGGATTCTATTCCGACATGATCGAGAACCGACAGCTGAATAGCCATGCTGTGACAGAGCGCGTTGAATATTTTCACTGAGAGGACGGGACTGTAGCCACTGACAATGGTGATGCCTAACATACAGCTTGCCATGGAAAGGAGTAAGAAGGATTGGATGGAGACAGTAGGAAAGCAGAGAGACGGAAGGGACAAAGTATCTCCATACGCTTATCTGAAATTCTCACCAATGAATTACATAAGTATCTCTATCTTTATTTTATGCTTTATTCATAAATCATCCATAACCATTTGAATCTGCCTGACTGAGATTTACAAGATGACCATAGCTTGCTTCATACCAACAATCTCCGTGGGATCGACCCTTACTCGCGTAAGGTTTATTACTTGGACGACCCAGTGCACTTGATGGTTAGTTGTGCGAAGTTGTGATAAAAAGTTGAGATTGCAATTGAGCGTACCATGTTGATGGCGCCATTGATGATCACAATTTCGTGCACCAAGTTTTTGGCGCCGTTGTCGGGGATTGTTTTGAGTTTGGACAACTGACGGTTTCATCTTGTTGCTTAGCTTAGGTATTTTTTTTTCAGAGTTCTTAAGAATGAATTCTAGTGTTTCAAGGTGATGTTCTTATCATCACCAAAGCTGATTGATTCCCATCAATTTAGCTCTTGAATGTAATGTCCTGCTTAAGCTTGGCTAGCCATGTCTAATTTCTTTAGACTGAAGCTTTAGACTAACATTGCATGATTCCTAGAATTCTTATTAAGAATTTTGATATCTTTATTTTCTGTTCCACTTAATTTTCGAAAAAAATTACAAAATCATAAAAACCAAAAATATTTTTATGTTTCTTGTTTGAGTCTAGTGTCTCATTTTAGGTTTGGTGTCAATTGCATGCATTTTTCGAATTCAATCATGTGTCTTCATTGATCTTCAAGTTGTTGATGATTTCCTTGCTCTGATCTTTAAATTCTCTTGTCTTGAGTGTTTTGTTGTTTCTCATATGCATTCTCAATTTGTTAGTGTCAATAGTATACAAACTTTTAAGTTTGGTGTCTTGTATGCATTGTTTATTTGATTTTAGTTGCATTCATCATCATAAAAAATTCGAAAAAAAATTTAATTTGTGTCTTTTCAAGTCAATAATACAGAGAATTGAAGATTCAGAACATACAGCAGAGGAATTACACAGAAAAAGGTGGGCGTTCAAAACGCCCAGTGAGGAAGGAAAACTGGCGTTTAAACGCCAGCCAGGATACCTGGCTGGGCGTTTAACGCCTAAAAAGGGTAGTGTTTTGGGCGTTAAATGCCAGAATGGATACCATTCTGGGCGTTTAACACCAGGATGGCACAAGAGGGAAGATTCTGTTTTTAATTCAATTTTTTTTTCAAGTTTTCATAATTTTTCAAAATCAAATCTTTTTCAAATCATATCTTTTCAATCATATATTTTCAAAATCAATTTCTTTCTATTTTCTAAGATACTTGCTAACAATTAATGATTTGATTCAACATTTCAAGTATGTTGCCTTTTCTGTTGAGAAAGGTTTAATGTCTGAATCATATCTTTCTTGTTAGCCAAGTCATTAATTTTTAAAATCAAATCTTTTTAAATTGTTTTTCAAATCATATCTTCTCAATCACATCTTTTTAAAACCATAACTTTTCAATCATATCTTCTTAATCACATCTTTTTCAAAATAGTTTTCAATCATATCTTTTTGATTTCTAATTTCAAAATCTTTTTCAAAAATCACTTGATTTCTTTTTCCACTCTTAAGTTTTCGAAAATCAATTAGCATTTTTTCAAAATGTTTTTAAAATCTTTTTAATTTATTTTCAAAAATTTCTTCCCCTCTTCTCACATCCTTCTATTTATGGACTAACACTACTCCTCAATGCACAATTCGAACTCTATCTTTCCTTGATAAGTTCGAATTTTCTACCTTTTCCTTATATTTTTCTTTTCCTCTGACACCTCAAGGAATCTCTATACTTTGACATAGAGGATTCCATATTTTCTTGTTCTCTTCTCTTTCATATGAGCAGGAGCAAAGACAAAAGCATTCTTGTTGAGGCTGACCCTGAACCTGAAAAGACCTTGAAGCGAAAGCTAAGAGAAGCTAAGGCACAACTCTCTGTAGAGGACTTAACAGAAATCTTCAAAGAAGAAGAACCCATGGCAGCCGAAAACAACAACAATGCCAACAATGCAAGGAAGGTGCTGGGTGACTTTACTGCACCTACTCCCAACTTCTATGGGAGAAGCATCTCTATCCCTGCCATTGAAGCAAACAACTTTGAGCTTAAGCCTCAATTGGTTTCTCTAATGCAACAGAATTGCAAGTTCCATGGACTTCCATTGGAAGATCCTCATCAATTTTTAGCTGAATTCTTGCAAATCTGTGACATTGTCAAGACTAATGGGGTTGACCCTGAGGTCTACAGACTTACGCTATTCCCTTTTGCTGTAAGAGACAGAGCTAGGATATAGTTGGACTCACAACCTAAAGAAAGCCTGAACTCTTGGGAAAAGCTAGTCAATGCCTTCTTGGAAAAGTTCTTTCCACCTCAAAAATTGAGTAAGCTTAGAGTGGAAGTCCAAACCTTCAGACAGAAGGAAGGTGAATCCCTCTATGAAGCTTGGGAAAGATACAAACAATTGATCAGAAAGTGTCCTTCTGACATGCTTTCTGAATAGAGCATCATAGGTATCTTCTATGATGGTCTGTCTGAACTGTCCATGATGTCAATGGATAGCTCTGCTGGAGGATCTCTTCATCTGAAGAAGACGCATGCAGAAGCTCAAGAACTCATTGAAATGGTTGCAAATAACCAATTCATGTACACTTCTGAAAGGAATCCTATGAACAATGGGACGAATCAGAAGAAAAGAGTTCTTGAGATTAATACTCTGAATGCCATATTGGCTCAGAACAAATTATTGACTCAGCAAGTCAATATGATCTCTCAAAGTCTGTCTGGAATGCAAGCTGCACCAGGCAGTACTAAGGATGCTTCATCTGAAAAAGAAGCTTATGATCCTGAGAACCCATCAATGGAAGAGGTGAACTACATGGGAGAACCCTATGGAAACACCTATAATCCTTCATGGAGAAATCATCCAAATCTCTCATGGAAGGATCAACAGAGACCTCAACAAGGTTTCAACAACAATAATGGTGGAAGAAACAGGTTTAGCAATGGCAAGCCTTTTCCATCATCTTCTCAGCAACAGACAGAGAATTCTAAGCAGAACCACTCTGACTTAGCAACCATGGTCTCTGATCTAATCAAAACCACTCAAAGTTTCATGATTGAAACAAGGTCCTTCATTAGGAACTTGGAGGCACAAGTGGGACAGATGAGCAAGAAAATTACTGAACTCCCTCCTAGTACTCTTCTAAGCAACATAGAAGAGAATCCAAAAGGAGAGTGCAAGGTCATCAACATGGCCGAATTTGGAGAGGAGGAAGAGGCAGTGATCGCCACTGAGGAAGACCTCAATGGACGTCCACTTGCCTCCAATGAGTTCCCTAATGAGGAACCTTGGGAATCTGAGGCTCACACTGAGACCATAGAGATTCCATTGGATTTACTTCTGCCATTCATGAGCTCTGATGAGTATTCTTCCTCTGAAGAGGATGAAGATGTCACTGAAGAGCAAGTTGCCAAGTACCTTGGAGCAATCATGAAGCTAAATGACAAGTTATTTGGTAATGAGACTTGGGAGGATGAACCCCCTTTGCTCACCAAAGAACTGGATGACTTGACTAGGCAGAGATTACCTCAAAAGAGACAGGATCCTGGGAAGTTTTCAATACCTTGTACCATAGGCACCATAACCTTTAAGAAGGCTCTGTGTGACTTAGGGTCAAGTATAAACCTCATGCCTCTCTCTGTAATGCAGAAGCTAGGGATCTTTGAGGTACAAGCTGCAAGAATCTCACTAGAGATGGCAGACAATTCAAGAAAACAAGCTTATCGACTTGTAGAGGATGTTTTGGTGAAAGTTGAAGACCATTACATCCCTGCTGATTTCATAGTTCTAGAGACTGGGAAGTACATGGATGAATATGTCATCCTTGGCAGACCCTTCCTAGCCACAGCAAAGGCTGTGATTGATGTTGACAGAGGGGAATTGATCATTCAAGTGAATGAAGAATCCTTTGTGTTTAAGGCTCAAGGATATCCCTTTGTTACCATGGAGAGGAAGCATGAAGAGCTTCTCTCAAAACAGAGTCAAACAGAGCCCCCACAGTCAAGCTCTAAGTTTGGTGTTGGGAGGCCACAACCAACTTCTAAGTTTGGTGTTGAACCCCCACATTCAAACTCTAAGTTTGGTGTTGGGAGGTTCCAACATTGCTCTGAGTATCTGTGAGGCTCCATGAGAGCCCTCTGTCAAGCTACTGACATTAAAGAAGCACTTGTTAGGAGGCAACCCAATGCTATATTTATCTATTTTCCTTTGTTATTTTATGTTTTCTGTAGGTTGATGATCATGGGAAGTCACAAAAATCAATTGAAAAAGCAAAAATAGAATGAAAACAGAAAGAAAAATAGCACACCCTGGAGGAAAACCTTGCTGGCGTTTAAACGCTAGTAAGGGCAGCAAATGGGCGTTTAACGCCCAGTCTGGCACCATTCTGGGCGTTTAACGCCAGAAAGGGGCACCAGACTGGCGTTAAACGCCAGGAAAGGGCAAGAAGTTGGCGTTAAATGCCAGAAATGGGCACCAGCCCGGCGTTTAACGCCAGAATTGGCATAAAGAGCATTTTTGCTCGCCACTTCGTGCAGGGATGAATTTTTCTTGACACCTCAAGATCTGTGGACCCCACAGGATCCCCACCTACCCCACCACTCTCTCTCTTCTTCACCCATTCACCAATCACCTCAACACCTCTTCCCCAAAAACCCCTCACCTATCAAATCCCATCATTCTCTTCACCACTCATATCCATCCTTCATAAAACCCCACCTACCTCACCATTCAAATTCAAACCACTTTCCCTCCCAAACCCACCCATACATGACCGAACCATACACCCCCTCTCCACTCCTATATAAACCCATCTTCACCACCTCATTTTCACACAACCTAAACACTACTTCTCTCCCTTTGGCCGAACCACAAAGCCATCTCCATCTCCTCCATTTCTTCTTCTTCTACTCTCTTCTTTCTTCTTTTGCTCGAGAACAAGCAAACCCTCTAAGTTTGGTGTGGTAAAAGCATTGCTTTTTGTTTTTCCATAACCATTTATGGCATCTAAGTCCGGAGAAACCTCTAGAAAGAGGAAAGGGAAGGCAAAATCCTCCTCCTCCGAGTCATGGGAGATGGAGAGATTCATCTCAAGGGTGCATCAAGACCACTTCTATGAAGTTGTGGCCATGAAGAAGGTGATCCCCGAGGTCCCTTTCAAACTCAAAAAGAGTGAATATCCGGAGATCCGACATGAGATCCGAATAAGAGGTTGGGAAGTTCTTACCAACCCCATTCAACAAGTCGGAATCTTAATGGTTCAAGAGTTCTATGCCAATGCATGGATCACCAAGAACCATGATCAAAGTGTGAACCCAAACCCAGAGAATTGGCTTACAATGGTTCAGGGGAAATGCTTAGATTTTAGTCCGGAAAATGTAAGGTTGGCATTCAACTTGCCCATGATGCAAGGAGATGAACACCCCTACACTAGAAGGGTCAACTTTGATCAAAGGTTGGACCAAGTCCTCATAGACATTTATGAAGAGGGCGCTCAATGGAAGAGAGATTCAAGAGGGAAGCCGGTTCAACTGAGACTGCATGACCTCAAGCCCATGGCTAGGGGATGGTTAGAGTTTATCCAACGCTCAATCATTCCCACTAGCAACCGGTCCGAAGTTACTATAGACCGGGCCATCATGATTCATAGTATCATGATTGGAGAAGAAGTAGAAGATCATGAGGTTATAGCCCAAGAGCTTTATAAGGTGGCAGACAAGTCCTCTACCTTGGCAAGGTTAGCCTTTCCTCATCTCATTTGTCACCTCTGTTATTCAGTTGGAATTGACATAGAGGGAGACATCCTCATTGATGAGGACAAGCCCATCACTAAGAAAAGGATGGAGCAAACAAGAGATCCCACTCATCATGAAATCCCTGAGATGCCTCAAGGGATGCACTTTCCTCCACAAAACTATTGGGAGCAAATCAACACCTCCCTAGGAGAATTGAGTTCTAACATGGGACAACTAAGGGTGGAGCACCAAGAAAATTCCATCCTCCTCCATGAAATTAGAGAAGATCAAAGAATCATGAGAGAGGAGCAACAAAGGCAAGGAAGAGACATTGAGGAGCTCAAGCACTCCATAAGATCTTCAAGAGGAAGAACAAGCCACCATCATTAAGATGGACCCGTTCTTTAATCTCCTTGTTCTTTATTTTCCTGTTTTTCGAATTTTCATGCTTATGTTTATCTATGTTTGTTTCTTATTATCATTAGTGTCTTAGTGTCTATGCCTTAAAGTTATGAATGTCCTATGAATCCATCACCTTTCTTAAGTGAAAAATGTTCTTAATTGAAAAAGAGAAGAATTGCATGAATTTTGAATTTTATAACAGATTAATTATTTTGATGTGGTGGCAATATTTTGGTTTCTGAATGTATGCTTGAACAGTGCATATGTCTTTTGAATTTGTTGTTCATGAATGATTGGCTCTTGAAAAAATGATGAAAAAGAAGACATGTTACTGAGGATCTAAAAAATCATAAAAATTATTCTTGAAGCAAGAAAAAGCAGTGAATACAAAAAAAAAACAAAAAAAAAGAGAGAAAAAAAGAAAAAAATAATAAAGTTGTGATCCAAGGCAAAAAGAGTGTGCTTAAGAACCCTGGACACCTCTAATTGGGGACTCTAGCAAAGCTGAGTCACAATCTGAAAAGGTTCACCCAATTATGTGTCTGTGGCATGTATGTATCCGGTGGTAATACTGGAAGACAGAGTGCTTTGGGCCACGGCCAAGACTCATAAAGTAGCTGTGTTCAAGAATCATCATACTTAACTAGGAGAATTAATAACACTATTGGTAGATGAAATTGTGATCCTCTTTGTATTTGTATGAGATTTAAAAATTGGCTCTATTGGAATTTATGATCACAACTTCATTCAGCTTAACCAGCAAGTGTACTGGGTCATCCAAGTAATACCTTACGTGAGTAAGGGTCGATCCCACAGAGATTGTTGGTATGAAGCAAGCTATGGTCACCTTGTAAATCTCAGTTAGGCAGATTAAATGGTTATGGGTTTCGAAAATTAATAATAAATAGAAAATAAAAAGGGATAGAAATACTTATGTAAATCAATAGTGGAAATTTCAGATAGGCGTATGGAGATGCTGTGCTCCTCTCGTATCTCTACTTTTTTATTTCATTCATCCAATCCTTCTTACTCCTTTCCATGGCAAGCTGTATGTAGGGCATTACCATCATCAATGGCTACTTTTAATCCTCTCGGGAAAATGGTCCTATGCGCTGTCACTGCACGGCTAATCGTCTGGAGGCATCACCTTTGTTGATGGCTACATCCCATCCTCTCAGTGAAAATGGTCCAAATGCTCTGTCACAGCACGGCTAATCATCTGTCGGTTCTCAATCAGGTTGGAGTAGAATCCATTGATTCTTTTGCGTTTGTCATCACGCCCAGTCTTCAGGAGTTTGAAGCTCGTCACAGTCATTCAATACCGGAATCCTACTCGGAATACCACAAACAAGGTTAGACTTTCCGGATTCCCGGGATCCTACTCGGAATACCACAGACAAGGTTAAACTTTTCCGGATCCCCATGAATGCCGCCATCTATCTAGCTTATACCACGAAGATTCTGTTGGGGAATCTAAGATATATGCGCCCGGCCTAAGGTAGAACGGAAGTGGTTGTCAGTCACGCGCGTTCATAAGTGAGAATGATGATGAGTGTCACGGATCATCACATTCATCAAAGTGTTGTGCAACATATATCTTGGAATAAGAATAAAAGAGAATTGAATAGAAAGTAATAATAATTGTATTGAAACTTGAGGTACAGCAGAGCTCCACACCCTTAATCTATGGTGTGCAGAAACTCCAGCGTTGAAAATACATAAGTGAAAGGTTCAGGCATGGCCGAATGGCCAGCCCCCTAAATGATCAAAAGACCGAATGATCAAAGACTAAACAGTCAAAATATTAAACTGTCAAAAGATGTCTAATACAATAGTAAATTATCCTATTTATACTAGACTAGCTACTAGGGTTTACATGAGTAAGTAATTGATGTATAAATCCACTTTCGGGGCCCACTTGGTGTATGCTTGGGCTGAGCTTGATCTATCCACGAGCTGAGGCTTTTCTTGGAGTTGAACTCCAAGTTATAACGTGTTTTGGGCGTTCAACTCCGGATCATGACGTGTTTCTGGCGTTTAACTCCAGATAGAAGCATGTACTTGGCGTTCAACGCCAAGTTACATCGTCAATTTCCGAATAAAGGATAGACTATTATATATTTCTGGAAAGCTCTGGATGTCTACTTTCCAACGCCGTTGAGAGCGCGCAATTTGAAGTTATGTAGCTCCAGAAAATCCATTTCGAGTGCAGGGAGGTCAGATTCCAATAGCATCGGCAGTCCTTTTGTCAGCCTTTTTCAGAGTTTTGCTCAAGTCCCTCAATTTCAACCAGAAATTACCTGAAATCACAGAAAAATACACAAACTCATAGTAAAGTCCAGAAATGTGAATTTAACATATAAACTAATGAAAACATCCCTAAAAGTAGCTTAAACTTACTAAAAACTACCTAAAAATAATGCCAAAAAGCGTATAAATTATCTGCTCGTCACAACACCAAACTTAAATTGTTGCTTGTCCCCAAGCAACTGAAAATCAATTAGGATAAAGAGAAGAGAATATACTATAAATTCCAAAATATCAATGAATATTAATTCTAATTAGATGAGCGGGACTTGTAGCTTTTTGCTTCTGAATAGTTTTGGCATCTCACTTTGTCCTTTGAAGTTCAGAATGATTGGCTTCTCTAGGAACTTAGAATTTCAGATGGTGTTATTGATTCTCCTAGTTAAGTATGTTGATTCTTGAACACAGCTACTTATGGGTCTTGGCCGTGGCCCTAAGCACTTTGCTTTCCAGTATTACCACCGGATACATAAATGCCACAGACACATGACTGGGTGAACCTTTTCAGATTGTGACTCAGCTTTGCTAGAGTCCCCAGTTAGAGGTGTCCAGAGCTCTTAAGCACACTCTTTTGCTTTGGATCATGACTTTAACCACTCGGTCTCAAGCTTTTAACTTGGGCCTTCATGACTCAAGCACATGGTTAGGGACAGCTTGATTTAGCCGCTTAGGCTTGGATTTTATTTCCTTGGGCCCTCCTATCCATTGATGCTCAAAGCCTTGGATCCTTTTTACCCTTGCCTTTTGGTTTTAAGGGCTATTGGCTTTTTTTGCTTGCTTTTTCTTTTTCTTTCTATTTTTTTTGCAAGCCTTTGCTTTTTCACTGCTTTTTCTTGCTTCAAGAATCAATTTTATGATTTTTCAGATTGTCAATAACATTTCTCTTTGTTCATCATTCTTTCAAGAGCCAACAATTTTAACATTCATAAACAACAAGATCAAAAATATGCACTGTTCAAGCATTCATTCAGAAAACAAAAAGTATTGTCACCACATCAATATACTTAAATTAAATTCAAGGATAAATTCAAAATTCATGTACTTCTTGTTCTTTTGAATTAAAACATTTTTCATTTAAGAGAGGTGAAGGATTCATGAAATTAATCATAACTTTAAGACATAGTTACTAACTACTAATGATCATGAAGTAGAGACACAAAACATAGATAAACATACAACATAAAAACCGAAAAACAGAAAGAAATAAGAACAAGGAATGAATCCACCTTAGTGGCGTCTTCTTCTTGAAGGACCAACAATGTCCTTAATCTCTTCTATGTCCCTTCCTTGCCTTTGTTGCTCCTCCCTCATTGCTCTTTGATCTTCTCTTATTTCTTGGAGAATGATGGAGTGCTCATGATGTTCCACCCTTAATTGTTCCACATTGTGGCTCAAATCTTCTAAGGAAGTGTTGAGTTGTTCCCAATAGTTGTTGGGAGGAAAGTGCATCCCTTGAGGCATCTCAGGGATTTCTTGATGATGAGCTTCCTCATGCATCTCTTGAGAACCGTGAAGGGTCTCTCTTGCTTGCTCCATCCTTTTCTTGGTGATGGGCTTATCCTCTTCAATGGAGATGTCTCCTTCTATGATAACTCCAGCTGAGTAACATATATGGCAAATAAGGTGAGAAAAAGCTAGCCGTGCCATGGTGGAGGGCTTGTCGGCTATTTTGTAGATTTCATTGGAGATGACCTCATGAATTTCTACTTCCTCTCCAATCATGATGCTATGAATCATGATGGCCCGATCCACAATAACTTCAGATCGGTTGCTAGTAGGAATGATGGAGCGTTGAATGAACTCCAACCATCCTCTAGCCACAGGCTTGAGGTCCAGTCTTCTTAGTTGGACTGGCTTGCCTTTGGAGTCTCTCTTCCATTGAGCTCCTTCCACACATATGTCCGTAAGGACTTGGTCCAACCTTTGATTAAAGTTGACCCTTCTAGTGTAGGGGTGTTCATCTCCTTGCATCATGGGCAAGTGGAATGCCAACCTCACATTTTCCGGACTAAAATCTAAGTATTTCCCCCGAGCCATTGTGAGATAATTCTTTGGACTCGGGTTCATACTTTGATCATGGTTCCTAGTGATCCATGCATTGGCATAGAACTCTTGAACCATTAAGATTCTGACTTGTTGCATGGGGTTGGTTAGGACTTCCTAACCTCTTCTTCGGATTTCATGTCGGATCTCCGGATACTCATTTTTCTTGAGCTTGAAAGGGACCTCAGGGATCACCTTCTTCTTTGCCACAACATCATAGAAGTGGTCTTGATGGCTCTTGGAGATGAATCTTTCCATCTCCCATGACTCGGAGGTGGAAGCTTTTGTCTTCCCTTTTCCTTTTCTAGAGGATTCTCTGGCCTTAGGTGCCATTGATGGTAATGGAAAAACAAAAAGCTTATGCTTTTACCACACCAAACTTATAATATTGCTCGCCCTCAAGCAAGAGAAGAAAGAAGAGAAGAAGAAGAAGAAGAAGAAAATGGAGGAGAGTGAGGGGAGATAGATTCGGCCAAGGTATAGTAGAGGGGGTAGTGTTGTGTGAAAATGAAGTAGAATGGAAGGGTATATATAGGGAGAGGGGAGAGGGTAGGTTCGGCCATTTAGGGTGGGATTGGGTGGGAAAATGTTTTTGAATTTTGAAGGTAGGTGGGGTTTATGGGGAAGAGTGGATGGATGTGAGTGGTGAATAAGTGATTGGGAAGAGAGATAGAGGTGATTGGTGAAGGGTTTTTGGGAAGTGTGACATGGGGAAGAGTAAAATAGGATTAGGAGGTAAGGTGGGAATATAGTAGGTGGGGATCCTGTGGGGTCCACAGATCCTGAGGTGATACTGTGGGGTCCACAGATCCTGAGGTGTCAAGGAATTCCATCCCTGCACCAAATAGGCATGTAAAATGCCTTTGCACACCATTCTGGCGTTTAAACTCCGAGTGGTGCACGTTCTAGGCGTTCAACGCCCATGTAAAGAATGTTTCTGGCGTTGGACGCCAGCTTCATGCTTGTTACTGGCGTTCAGCGCCAGCTTTTCTTCTAGGCACATTCCTGGCGCTCAGCGTCAGAATATTGCTTGTTTCTGGCGTTCAGCGCCAGATTCATGCTCTGTTCTGGCGTTGAACGCCAGCCAGATGCTCCTTACTGGCGTTGAACGCCAGCCTGTGCTTCCTCCAGGGTGTGATTTTTCTTCTGCTGTTTTTGATTCTGTTTTTAATTTTTATATTTTTTTCGTGACTCCACATGATCATGTACCTAATAAAACACAAAATAAAAATAAAATAAAATAAAATAAAAATTAGATAAATATCATTGGGTTGCCTCCCAACAAGCGCTTCTTTAATGTCAATAGCTTGATAGTGGACTCTCATGGAGCCACAAAGGTGATCAGGTCAATGTTGTATAGTCCCAACACCAAACTTAGAGTTTGGATATGGGGTCTTAACACCAAACTTAGAGTTTGGTTGTGGCCTCCCAACACCAAATTTAGAGTTTGACTGTGGGGGCTCTTCTTGACTCTGAAATGAGAGAAGCTCTTCATGCTTACTCTCTTTTGTCACAGAGGGATGGCCATTTGCCTTAAACACAAGGTAGTCCCCATTCAATTGAAGGACTAATTCACCTCTGTTGACATCTATCACAGCTCCTGCTATGGCTAGGAAAGGTCTTCCAAGGATGATGCATTCATCCTCTTCCTTCCTAGTGTCTAAGATTATGAAATCAGCAGGGATGTAAAGGCCTTCAACCTTTACTAACACGTCCTCCATTATTCCATAAGCTTATCTCAATGACTTGTCTGCCAATTGTAATGAGAACAAGGCAGGTTGTACCTCAATGATTCCCAGCTTCTCCATTATAGAGAGTGGCATAAGATTTATTCTTGACCCCAGATCACACAGAGCTTTTGCAAAGGTCATGGTGCCTATGGTACAAGGTATCAAAAACTTGCCAGGATCTTGTTTCTTTTGAGGTAGAAATTGCTGAATCCAAGTATCCAGTTCACTAATGAGCAAGGGAGGTTCTCTTTCCCAAGTCTCATTACCAAACAACTTGGCATTCAGCTTCATGATAGCTCCTAAATATTGAGCAACTTGCTCTCCAGTCACATCTTCATCCTCTTCAGAGGAAGAATAGTCTTCAGAGCTCATGAATGGCAGAAGAAGATTTAATGGAATCTCTATGGTCTCTATATGAGCCTTAAATTCCTTTGGATCCTTAATAGGAAACTCCTTCTTGCTTGAGGGACGTCCCAGAAGGTCTTCCTCACTAGGATTTTCGTCGTCCTCCTCCCTTGTGCATTCGGCCATATTGATTATATCAATGGCCTTGCACTCTCCTTTTGGATTCTCTTCTATATTGCTTTGGAGAATACTGGGGGGAGTTTCAATGACTTTCTTACTCAGCTGGCCCACTTGTGCCTCCAGATTTCTAATGGAGGATCTTGTTTCACTCATGAAACTGAAAGTGGCCTTTAATAGATCAAAGACTAGATTGGCTAAATTAGAAGTGTTTTGTTCAGAATTCTCTGTCTGTTGCTGAGAAGATGATGGGAAAGGCTTGCTATTGCTCAGCCTATTGCGTCCACCATTTTTAAAGCCTTGTTGAGGCTTTTGTTGATCCTTCCATGAGAAATTTGGATGATTTCTCCATGATGAGTTATAGGTGTTTCCATAAGGTTCACCCATGTAATTAACCTCTGCCATGGCAGGGTTCTCAGGATCATAAGCTTCTTCAGAAGCTGCCTCTTTAGTACTGTTGGATGCATGTTGCCATCCATTCAGATTTTGAGAGATCATGTTGACTTGTTGAGTCAACACTTTGTTCTGAGCCAATATGGCATCCAGAGCATCAATTTCAAGAACTCTCTTCCTCTGAGGTGTCCCATTATTCACGAAATTCCTCTCAGAAGTGTACATGAATTGGTTGTTTGCAACTACATCAATGAGTTCTTGAGCCTTTTCAAGCGTTTTCTTTAGGTGAATAGATCCACCTGCAGAATGGTCCAATGACATTTTCGAAAATTCAGATAGACCATAATAGAATATATCTAATATGGTCCATTCTGAAAACATGTCAGATGGGCACCTTTTGGTTAGCTACTTGTATCTTTTCCAAGCTTCATAAAGGGATTCACCATCTTTTTGTTTGAAGGTTTGAACATCCACTCTCAGCTTGCTCGGCTTTTGAGGAGGAAAGAATTTATCCAAGAAGGCAGTGACCAGCTTATCCCAGGAGTCCAGCTATCCTTAGGTTGTGAATCCAACCATATTCTTGCTCTGTCTCTTACAGCAAAAGGGAAAAGCATGAGTCTGTAGACTTTAGGATCAACTCCATTCATCTTTACAGTCTCACAGATCTGCAAGAACTCAGTTAAAAACTGATAAGGATCTTCAGATGGATGTCCATAAAACTTGCAGTTTTATTGCATTAAGGCAACTAGCTGAGGTTTCAGCTCAAAGTTGTTGGCTCCAATGACAGGAATGGAGATGCTTCTTCCATCAAATTTGGATGTTGGCTTTGTGAAGTCACCAAGCATTCTCCTTGCATTATTATTATTTTCGGCTGCCATCTCCTTCTCTTGTTCGAAAATTTCTGAAAGGTTGTTTCTGGACTGTTGTAATTTAGTTTCTCTTAGTTTTCTTTTCAGAGTCCTTTCAGGTTCAGGATCAATTTCAACAAGAGTGCCTTTTTCCCTGTTCCTGCTCATATAAAAGAGAAGAAAACAAGAAAAGAAGAGGAATCCTCTATGTCACAGTATAGAGATTCATTTGTGTTAGTAGAAGATGAAAAGATTGTAAGAATGTAGAAGAGTGGGTTCGGATATTTGGATGGAGAGAGGTGAAGAGAAGTGTTAGTAATTAAATAATTAAATAGAATAAGAAAAGAGAGGGAGAATTTCGAAAATAATTTTAAAAAGGGGTTAGTAATTTTCGAAAATTAGAGATAAGATATAATTAAAATTAAAATTTAAAATAAAAAAATTTTTTGAAAAAGAGATGAGATATTTTCGAAAATTAGAGAGGAAAGAGTAGTTAGGTGGTTTTGAAAAAGATAAGCAACAAACAAAAAGTTAATTAGTTAGTTGAAAAAGATTTTACAATCAAATTTGAAAAGATAAGAAGATAAGATAAGATAAGATATTTTTGAAATCAAATTTTGAAAAAGATAAGATAAAAAGATAAGATTTTTAAGAAAAAGATATTTTGAAAAATATTTAATTTTTAAAATGACTTAGCTAACAAGTAACTACAAGATAAGATTCTAGAATTTAAAGATTGAACCTTTCTTAACAAGGAAGTAACAAACTTCAAATTTTTGAATCAATCACATTAATTGTTAGCTAATTTTTGAAAATTTGATATAAAGATAAGAAAAAGATTTTGAAAAAGATTTTTTGAAATTTTCGAAAAAGAGGAAAAATTGGAAAAGATATGATTTTTGAAAAAGATTTTGAAAAGATAAGATTTTTAAATTTTTGAAAATTTGACTTGACTTGTAAGAAACAACTAATTTTGAAAATTTTTGACTAAGTCAACTCAAATTTTTGAAAATTTGGAGAGAATAAAAGGAAAAGATATCTTTTTGATTTTTGAATTTTTAATTATGAGAGAGAAAAACACGAAAATGACCCAAAACATAAAAATTTTGGATCAAAACACATGATGCATGCAAGAACACTATGAATGTCAAGATGAACATCAAGAACACTTTGAAGATCATGATGAACATCAAGAACATATTTTTGAAAAATTTTTGATGCAAAGAAAACATGCAAGACACCAAACTTAGAAATCTTTAATGCATGGACTCTAACAAACGAAAAATGCATATGAAAAACAACAAACAACACAAAATAAGAAAATATCAAGATCAAACAAGAAGACTTGTCAAGAACAACTTGAAGATCATGAAGAACACTATGAATGCATGAAATTTTTGAAAAATGCAAGAAAAAATTTTAAAAGAATGCAATTGACACCAAACTTAAAAATTGACTCAAGACTCAAACAAGAACACAAAATATTTTTGATTTTTATGATTTTATGATTTTTTTGGATTTTTATTAATTTTTTTTTCGAAAATATTTTTGGAAAAACGAAAAAGAAAAGAAAAATTTTGAAAAAGATTTTTGAAAACTTTTTGAAAAGAAAATTACCTGATCTGAGCAACAAGATGAACCGTCAGTTGTCCATACTCGAACAATCCCCGGCAACGGCGCCAAAAACTTGGTGGACGAAATTGTGATCCTCTTTGTATTTGCATGAGATTTCAAAATTGGCTCTATTGGAATTTATGATCACAACTTCATTCAGCTTAACCAGCAAGTGTACTGGGTCATCCAAGTAATACCTTACGTGAGTAAGGGTCGATCCCACAGAGATTGTTGGTATGAAGCAAGCTATGGTCACCTTGTAAATCTCAGTTAGGCAGATTAAATGGTTATGGGTTTCAAAAATTAATAATAAATAGAAAATAAAAAGGGATAGAAATACTTATGTAAATCAATAGTGGGAATTTCAGATAGGCGTATGGAGATGCTGTGCTCCTCTCGTATCTCTACTTTTTTATTTCATTCATCCAATCCTTCTTACTCCTTTCCATGGCAAGCTGTATGTAGGGCATTACCATCATCAATGGATACTTTTAATCCTCTCGGGAAAATGGTCCTATGCGCTGTCACTGCACGGCTAATCGTCTGGAGGCATCACTGATGAGCGGATAATTTATACGCTTTTTGGCATTATTTTTAATATGTTTTTAGTATGATTTAGTTAGTTTTTAGTATATTTTTATTAGTTTTTAATTAAAATTCACTTTTCTGGACTTTACTATGAGTTTGTGTGTTTTTCTATGATTTCAGGTATTTTCTGGCTGAAATTGAGGGATCTGAGCAAAAATCTGATTCAGAGGCTAAAAGGACTGCAGATGCTGTTGGATTCTGACCTCCCTGCACTCGAAGTGGATTTTCTGGAGCTAAAGAAGCCCAATTGGCGGGGTCTCAACGGCGTTGGAAAGTAGACATCCTGGGCTTTCCAGCAATGTATAATAGTCCATACTTTGCCCAAGATTTGATGGCCCAAACCGGCGTTGCAAATCAGCTTCAGAATTCCCAGCGTTTAACGCTGGAACTGGCATAGAAATTGGAGTTAAACGCCCAAACTGGCATAAAAGCTGGCGTTTAACTCCAGGAAGAGTCTCTACACGAAAATGCTTCAATGCTCAGCCCAAGCACACACCAAGTGGGCCCGGAAGTGGATTTTTCTGTCATTTACTCATTTCTGTAAACCCTAGATCACTAGTTCACTATTAATAGGATCTTTTGACATTGTATCTGTACCTCATGACACTTTACACGTTTCTCATTGTATCTTCTACAGCATGAGTCTCTAAACCCCATGGTTGGGGGTGAGGAGCTCTGCTGTGTCTTGATGGATTAATGCAATTACTACTGTTTCTTATTCAATCATGCTTGCTTCCGTTCTAAGATATCACTTGTTCTTAACCCGGATGAATGTGATGATCCGTGACACTCATCATATTCTCAACTATGAACGTGTGCCTGACAACCACCTCCGTTCTACCTTAGATTGAGTAGATATCTCTTGGATTCCTTAATCAGAATCTTCGTGGTATAAGCTAGAATTGATGGCGGCATTCAAGAGAATCCGGAAGGTCTAAACCTTGTCTGTGGTATTCTGAGTAGGATTCAATGATTGAATGACTGTGACGAGCTTCAAACTCGCGATTGTGGGGCGTTAGTGACAGACGCAAAAGAATCACTGGATTCTATTCCGACATGATCGAGAACCGACAGCTGGATAGCCGTGCCGTGACAGGGTGCGTTGAACATTTCCACTGTGAGGATAGGAGGTAGCCACTGACAACGGTGAAACCCTTGCATATAGCTTGCCATGGAAAGGAGTAAGAAGGATTGGATGAAGACAGTAGGAAAGCAGAGGTTCAGAAGACAGAGCATCTCCAAAACCTCAACCTATTCTCCATCACTGCAATTTAAGTACCTGTTTCATGTTCTTTTGCTTTTTACAATCAATCCTGATAATTTTTGATATCCTGACTAAGAGTTACAAGATAACCATAGCTTGCTTCAAGCCGACAATCTCCGTGGGATCGACCCTTACTCACGTAAGGTATTACTTGGACGACCCAGTGCACTTGCTGGTTAGTTGTGCGGGATTGCAAAGTGTGATTGCAATTTCGTGCACCAAGTTTTTGGCGCCGTTGCCGGGGATTGTTCGAGTTTGGACAACTGACGGCTTATCTTGTTGCTTAGATTAGGACTGTTTTATTTTTTTTTGTTGGTTTAGAGTCTTTTATTTAAGTATAATTTCATATTTTAAGTTTGGTGTCAATTGCATGCTTTTGTTTTCTTTTAATTTTCGAATTTGCATGTCCTTAGTCCCTTTTTGATCTTTAAAAAT
This sequence comes from Arachis stenosperma, assembly GCF_014773155.1. NCBI lineage: Eukaryota > Viridiplantae > Streptophyta > Magnoliopsida > Fabales > Fabaceae > Arachis > Arachis stenosperma. The sequence continues at coordinate 82,813,487 of NC_080385.1, read as the reverse complement.
TCTAAGTTTGGTGTCTTCTTTGTGTTTTTCTTTAAAATTTCGAAAATTCATGTTTGATTTTCTGAAAAATTTTAAGTTTGGTGTCTCTTCGTTGTTTTTATCTTTCCTCTTTTCAAAAAAATATATATACATATATATCTTGATTACTATTCACATCAATTCCCTTTTCTCCAAATATGGACGTAAATGGGAATGAACAGTCCAAAAGGACTCTGGGGTCATATGCCAACCCCATTACAGCTGCATATGGGAGTTGATGACAAGTCATCATATACCCATTTTTCAAGCTAATTTCACTTGTTTTGTTAGCATTTATGCACTTTCTTGTATCCTAAGTAAGTGATTTGGAGTGAAAATGCATAACTTCTTTAAATCAAGCAACCACCATGAAATTAATGTTAAATCATGAGGTTTAAGCTAATTTTAATTGAATTTTAATTGATTTATAAGCCTCTTGAATTTAGTGATACTTGGAGTGGTTGTTTTGGTTTATTATAGGTGAAGAAAAGAAAAGAAAAGGAAAAGCGTGGCCTAAGAAGTGTAGCCCAAGGAAAGGAAAGTGTGGCAAAGGAGAGAAGAAGCGTGCCGCATGCAAAGGGGGAGGCAACATTGCCCTCCACAAGGGCACACTGCCCTCTAGGAGGGCAACATAAGAGAACCAAGAAGAGAAGGCAACTCTGCCCTGCCCACTCCAAGGGCAGAGCACAATTTTGTGCCTTGGAACCAAGAAGAAGAGAACCTTGCCCTGCCCTTGTGGAGGGCAGAATCGGGCTCTCCAAGGAAGAAATTCAAAGAAAAAATGTCACCCATGCATGCTACAAGGATCGAACAAGGGACCATGAGGAAGCTAGGCACTAAGGTCCACTACCGTGCCAAGAAACCAAGGAAATTATTGTAGCGTGTGCTTCCTCCGTGATTCGAACACGGGACGTGAAAGAGGGAACATTGCCCTGCCCTCTGCGCGGGCAGGGCAGCATCTTGTGGTTGGCGCACGATCCTGGTGCATCACCCACGATTCTGGCGCACCAGTTTTGTCCCTGGCAGCACCCACGCGCACAACGCTCGTCCCTGGCAGCACCAACTTTTCCTGCCCTACCCTTGGCGCGGGCAGGGCAGCACCTTGCGCACCAAGAAGCAAATTCTGCGCACATTGCCGCGCCAAGCTCGCACAACGCCGCACCAATCTCATGCACCAAGCACCAATTTTCTGCCCTGCCCTCCACAAGGGCAGGGCAGCCTCCTGGGAGCACTTTTCATGGGCCGAAAATTCAAATTAAAATCCATTTGAATTCATTTCTTCACCAATTCAAAAGCCCATCCAAATCCCAATATCCAAGAATAGAAAGTGTATAAATAGGAGTTAGTTTGATGTAATTAGGACTTTTACACACACACTTTTACCTTCACTTTTGAATTTTACTTTTACCTTTCTTTTGAGCTTTGGCACTTGTTCTTGGTGACTTCACTAAGATTTCTGAGAATTGGGGAGGAGAATTGATCTCTCTTCTTCCTCATTCTTGCCTGAGCATTTCTAATCTTCTGTTTCTGAGTTTTGGGTGTGAGAAATTGAGGAAATTCTGTCTCAATTCCCATTCAAATTCTCTTTACTTCTCTTTCTGCATAATTGAATCTATTTACATTTTCTTTACTGCTTCCTCTTCTAATTCTTGTCAATTGCTTTGTTAACTTGGATCTAGGAAGGCAAATAGAGATCTAGGCTCTGCTACCTAGTCTCTTGAGACCTGAGACCCAATTTTACTTTTGGTTCTTCTGTGAACCTTGCTGCACTTTAATTTCCTATTCTGTTTGATCTAAATTCATCTTCTACTTAATTGATTGCTGCAATTTACTTCTTCTTTGTTTGGATCCTGCAATCCCATTCCTCAATTCCCTTTTACATTCAAGCAATTTACATTTCCTGCCATTTAAGTTACTGCAATTTACCTTTCTTGCACTTTAAGTTTCAGTCATTTAGTTTCTTGTTCTTTAAGATTCTGCAAGTTTACTTCTCTGCTTTATAATTTACTGCACATTTCCCTTTCCCCTTTACATTCCAAGCAATTTATCTTCTGTTAAACACTAATCACTCAACCAACACTTGATTCGCTTGACTAAACCAACCACTAAACTAAAATTGCTCAATCCTTCAATCCCTGTGGGATCGACCTCACTCATGTGAGTTATTATTACTTGATGCGACCCAGTACAGTTGCCGGTGAGTTTTGTGTTGGATCGTTTTCCACACATCAAGTTTTTGGCGCCGTTGCCGGGGATTGAAATAGATTGACAATGATTAAGTGAAGTGGAGGTCTAGATTAAGCACTTTTTCTTTTCTGTTATTCTAATTCCTACTAACACACTAACTGTTTGAATTTTTGCTTAAACTAACTAAAACCTCATTCTAGCAATAGATTGAAGTTTTATTGGTTTTTTTTGGGTCTGTGTGTTTATTGTTGTGTGTTTGTATGTCAGGTACAGGAAGATCTTCCCCTATCCTCTCTGAAATTGATCAAAGAACTCTTCGGAGAATAAGAAGAGCTGAAAGAGGGAAGAACGTTATTGGAGAAGAAGAATCTGAGGAGGAATACCAAGAAATGGAAGGAGATACCTCAAATCCCAATCAACTAGAAGGAGGAGCCAATAATAATCAACATCAAAGAAGAGTCCTGGCTTCATACACATTTGCCAATGCTAGGCATTGTGGGAGTAGCATTCTTCCTCCCAATGTCAATGCAAACAATTTTGAACTCAAGCCACAACTCATCACTCTGGTTCAAAACAATTGTTCTTTTGAAGGAGGGCCTTTGGAGGATCCAAATCAACATTTGTCTACCTTCTTGAGAATCTGTGACACGGTGAAAACCAATGGTGTACCTCCTGATAGCTACAAGTTGCTGCTCTTCCCATTCTCTCTCAGAGATAAAGCCACTCAATGGCTAGAGACCTTTCCAAAAGAAAGCATCAACACTTGGGATGACTTGGTGAGCAAGTTCCTTGCTAAATTTTATCCCCCTCAAAGAATCCTAAGGTTGAAGACTGAGGTTCAAACGTTCACTCAAATGGAGTCTGAGAACTTATATGAAGCATGGGAAAGATATAAGGCTCTATTGAGGAAATGTCCACCAGAGATGTTCACTGAGTGGGACAAGTTGCAAAACTTCTATGAGGGACTCACTCTTAAAGCTCAAGAAGCTCTTGATCACTCCGCCGGAGGCTCATTACAACTCATGAAGACCACAGAGGAAGCTCGAAACCTCATTGATATGGTGGCCAACAACCAATATTTCTTTGCTCATCAAAGACAACGCCAACCATCACAGAGAAGAGGAGTAATGGAGTTGGAAGGAGTTGATTCAATTCTAGCTCAGAACAAGATGATGCAGCAGCAGATTCAACAACAATTTGAGCAAATGGCTAAGAGAATTGATGGCTTGCAAGTGGCAGCAGTGAGCACCACAAGCCAATCTCCAACCACTTGGGTGCAAAGTGAAGAAACTCAAGAAGAGCAACAGCAAGAGCAAGTCCAATACATGCACAACCAAAATCCTGGAACAAATGAAGTCTATGGTGACACTTACAATCCATCTTGGAAGAACCATCCCAACCTCAGATGGGGAGACAACCATAATCAAAACCAACAACCATGGCAAAGAAACACAAGTCAGAACAATTGGAAAAACACAAACAACCCCCAGCCAAACACTAGTCAAAATACATACAGAAAACCACAAAACAACTACCCCAATTCTAACCAATACCCACCCAATAACCACCCAACTAACCAAAACACCTATCATCATCCATCAACACCCCAAACTCAACCCATCTCACAAGACTCACAGAGAATTACCAATCTAGAGCTGCTCATGGAGAAACTGATGAAGAACCAAGAATTAACAACAAAGAACCAAGAAGCCTCCATGAAGAACCTAGAGAGACAGATTGGGCAAATCTCCAAGAAGATTTCTGTTGAAAAACCATCAAGTTCACTACCTAGTGATACCATTCCCAACCCAAAGGAAGAATGCAAGGTCGTGCAACTAAGAAGTGGAAAGATGTTAGTGGATGGTAACCAAGGAGCAACCAAGAAGCTTATGGAGAATGACACTGAGCCAACAAAGAATAATGAAGCCATCAACAAAGACATGACAACCAAGAATGCTCCAGAAAAACTCACAGAGGAAGACAACAAACCACAGAATTTGAAGAAAGAAAAGAAGATCTTGGAAGAACCAATTCCAAAACAACATCAGATGGAGAAGAGCTCAACACCACCACTACCTTATCCACAGAGATTTCACAAGGAAACAAAGGATCAACATTTCCACAAATTTCTTGAGACTTTTAAGAAGTTGGAGATCAACATACCTTTAGCTGAAGCTTTGGAGCAAATGCCTCTGTACGCCAAGTTCTTAAAGGAGCTCATCAACAAGAAAAGAGATTGGAATGAGAAGGAAACGGTGATGCTTAGTGAAGAATGCAGTGCACTCATTAAAAAGGGACTCCCTCCCAAGCTTGAAGACCCTGGAGGTTTCTTCTTACCATGCACTATTGGAAACCTATTCATTAACAAGGGGATGTGTGATCTAGGAGCAAGCATAAATCTAATCCCATATTCTCTAGTGAAAAAGCTTGGCATGGAGGAGGTGAAACCAACACAGATGTCCTTGGAGTTGGTGGACCAATCAGTGGTATATCCTAAAGGACTAATTGAGAACCTTTTAGTTAAGGTTGACAAGTTCATTTATCCTGCAGATTTTGTGGTCCTGGATTCTTCAGAAAATGGAAGTGACTCCATAATACTTGGTCGACCATTTCTGGCCACTGCTAGAGCCATTGTGGATATAGAGCAAGGAGAGTTAACCCTCAGGATGCATGAGGAGAGCATCATACTGAAAGTCTTTCCAGAATTACAAAGGGATGAAGAAACAAGCAAAATGAGTGATGATCCCCTTCCAAAGCAATCAACTGACAAGGAAGTAGAACAGAAAAACAAACAGATGCAAGAAGAAAAAGAGATTCAAAAGGAAGCAGGGGTGATAAGCAAGAAGGAAGGTATCACAACTCAAGTAACTGTCAAGAAAAAAGGATCAACAAGCAAGAAAAAGGTGAAGAGCAAGAAAAAGGCTCACAAAGGGTGGAAGAACAAGAGAATCCCAACTGAAGAATTTTCTAAAGGTGATAAAGTGCAACTAGTATATCAACAACAGGGAGCAGAAGATTATTACACTGTGAACCGAATACTTTCTCTTGAGCATATGGAAATTGAGCATCAAGGCACACAAAGAAAGCTGACAGTGAGAGGTGACAAGTTGAGACATCACCAACATCAACCACCTTAAAGGGAAGTCCAATGTCAAGCTAGTGACAATAAAAGAGCGCTTCATGGGAGGCAACCCATGATTTAATATTTCTGTCTTCTCTTTCATTTAATAAGCTATGATTCCTCTGAATATGATTTTGAACTTTCATGCCTAATGAATGCATACTTGTTTTAAAGCACATGTCAAACTTCTAAGTTTGGTGTCCCTTAAGGCACACTTAATTTTTGCTTTTCAAAAAGAGAGGGAGTTATTCTTAGAACATATGCATAATTCTTCTTGAGGAAGCATATGACCAAACACTAAGTTTGGTGTCTGCATGTGTAACAATGTTCAGAGGATCATTTCCCAATCATGGATTCAAAACCATACACAAAGGGATCATGCATCAGTCTTTTAAAATGCATCAATTGTGAAGAATGGTTTGCATTGCTAAGCCATCCCCTAAATAAAAGATAAGTTTGGTGTTCACCAACCTTTAACATCTTTAATTAAGGGACACAATTGACCATGAAAATATTTTTCATAATAATAAACAAAACAAAACAATTTTTTTTCATTTAATACAAATTAATTGCCAACGGCCATATTAATGATCTAAGGCTAGCTATCTTGATTCTTGCAGGAGAAAAAGATTAAGATAAACGCAAGGAGGGGCCACGGCTAGGAGAAGCTATGTGAGGGAGGTCACATGTGCCTAGGAGAACGCACTCATGGGGAACAAAATCTGCATGCATGCAACATTGAACACCTAAATGCATGCAACCAATGGAAGAAGGATCCTCGTCAAGCCTCAACAATGCATGCAGACCGTCCATTCCATGAGTCCTCTAGATGAACAATTCAATCTCAGCCCTTCATGAGCACAAACGGATTCTTCGTACATTCATTCATTGTGGTTTCGATGGGAAGCTTGAAGACTTGGCCTATAAGTAGCCGTTGGCACCAACACGGCATGCACACTTTCATATGAAAACCATACTCTCTTCCACTTTCAAAGCCAACATAATTCCCTTACCTCACAATAGAACCAAACCAAAAACTCTTCCCAAACACAACACACATTTCTTCTACTCTCACTTTTTCTGTCTTCTTACCTCAAATCTGATGGCCTCTTCAAGTTCAAAAAGAAGGCCGGGAAAGGAACCTATGGTAACCGAACCTCCATCCTTTGATGCAACCAAATTTAGATCCCAATTCTATGAAGGGAGATATCATAGGTTCATGGAGGCAAAGAATGTCATTTATGAGAAAGGTCTTGATTTAAGGGAAGGAGAATACCCCATCATGAGGCAAATCACTAAAGAAAGAAGGTGGGAGCTCTTGTGTGCTCCTCTAACTGACATCAGTGCAGTTATGATTAGGGAGTTCTATGCTAATGCTGTGAAGGAAAATAAAGATAGTGCTCCTTACACAAGTTATGTCAGAGGAGTTGAAGTGAGCTTCAGTCCAGCAGCCATCACAAGAGCCCTCAAGTTAAGAACCATAACCTATGCAGAGCCTAGTTATGAGGCTAGATTGCAAAGGGAAAATAATCCTGATGAAATTTTGCAAGGGTTATGTGTGGAGAACACTGATTGGGAAAGAGATTCAAAGGGAGTTCCAAGTCACATAAGGAGGATAAATCTCACTCCTGTGGCTAAGGGATGGTGAGATCTATCCTTCCTACTGGAAATGCCTCTTGGGTCACAATCAAACGAGCACTCTTGACATACTGCATCTTGCATGGAGGTGAGATCAACCTCGCACAACTCATAGCTGACAGTATTCAAGAAATGGCCGATAGCACAAGCAAATCAAAGAGTCTTGGACATCCAAGTACCATCCTCAGGCTATGTGACAAAGCTGGAGTAATTTTTGAAGATGAGGATACAATAAAAGTGAAGAAAGGGAAATGGATTACCAAGAAGAGCATGGAGGGAACGAATGAAGAAGAAAATCAACAAGGGGTAATAGCTCCTAGACAAAAGAGATCACAAAGAGAGGAAGGACGAAATCAAGCTCATGATGTCATAGACATGAGCCAGCTACACAGAGCAATAGAAGAATTATCTCAGCAACTCATGCAGGCTCAACAAGGCCAAAATCAAGGGGGCCAAGTGCAATATCTAGAGCCCCATCCTGAATTTAGGGAGCAATTTTTGAAAGAAAAAGAAGAACGAGAAGCTTGGCAGCATCAAATGGAGGAGAAACAAGAGAGATGGCAACAACAAATGATGACTCAGCAGCAAGAATTTCAAGCACAGATTCTTGAAGGACAAAAAGAGCAATACAAAGAGTTCAAAGAATCATATGATAAGCTGTATTTTAGTCAAGCAAAAGCAGGGGAATATAGTCACAACCTATATCAATGGAAGAATGTTCATCATACCATGGGAGAAGTTAGACACGTACAAAGAATGGAGAATGATGAAAATATGCAAGCAAGGTTGGAGTACTTGACCCACAATTTGCCAACACTCAATCCTGAGATCAAGCCATTTGAGCAATGCCCTGAATTTTTAGCCAAGCAACAAGCAAGATCTCATCAATACACTGAGTCAACCTTTCAAAGATTGGAAGATTTTGGGCTCAGAGGACTCTTAGATTCTGTCTGGGGTAGAAGATGTCCTGGTGAAGAGATCCAAGATTATTCCAAGACAGGGAAGAGAAAGAAGAAGAAGGGAGAATCAAGCAGCAGCCATGACCATTAGAAGGTGGCAAAGTTCTTTCATACTTCCTCTTTCATGTCTCTAATAAGGAGATGCATGTCTGAAACATGATATGCCTCCATCATTTATTTCTTTTACTTCATGCAATTTTTGTTCTTTGCTTTTCATTTCAGTTAGTTAATAAATAGCTAGAAAAATGCTAAACCTGCATAATGCTTGTTATCCATCACTTAGCTTTAAATTTTGTTTTGTTTCCCATATGCTTGAATAAAAGAGCTTTGGTTTGAATTGAAAAGTGAAATATCCAATGTTGCATAAGTATGAATGGAAGTTGGTGGTGGTATATGTGTTTGATTAAATGCATAACTCATGAAATAATTGTTGCATAATATCATTCTCATTCAATTGTGAGTTAGCTTGCTGTTACAAAGACTCTTATCATTAATGAAAAAGCCCTTGGTAACAAAAACAGAAAGAAAAAGGAAAGAAAAAGCCAAAATGGCAAGAAAAACAAAGAATAAAGGTTGGACACCAATAGCTTGGACCCTAGGATATATGCCTGTGGTGTTCTTGTACTAAGATCTGCTTGGATGAGTAAATTCTAAGGGGTATTTTAAAACCCGGTCACTTAGATCAACTGATTTGGGATGGCCAATTGAAAATCCACAATAAAGAGCAACTTAGATACAAAACATTTAGTTATCCAAAGAGATGCTGGGCATCAATGATCCTAGGAAGAATTAATGAGCCATGTGTCTGTGGTGGAAAGATGTTGAGCAAAAGAAAAGAAAATAAAGCCAAAGGCAATGCTGCAGCATTTGACACCCAACCTCTAAAAAATACAATAAGCTTGTTAAGCATTGTAAGCCAAGAAAAGTTAGCAAGGGAATGAGTAAAAAGTGAGTCTTATAACAGCAAGTTTAGCAAGCTTTTGAGGAAAGATATATATTATGTAACAGGAATAATAACCTGAGTTGTCATTGTCTGCATAAATGCCCCATAGATCAAGTTCTGCTATCTGCATAATAAGGATAAGTATCCTTTTCTTATTCATTCCATTTACTCTTAGTTTTGATGCTTGCTTGGGGACAAGCAAGATTTAAGTTTGGTGTTGTGATGACAAGTCATCATATACCCATTTTTCAAGCTAATTTCACTTGTTTTGTTAGCATTTATGCACTTTCTTGTATCCTAAGTAAGTGATTTGGAGTGAAAATGCATAACTTCTTTAAATCAAGCAACCACCATGAAATTAATGTTAAATCATGAGGTTTAAGCTAATTTTAATTGAATTTTAATTGATTTATAAGCCTTTTGAATTTAGTGATACTTGGAGTGGTTGTTTTGGTTTATTATAGGTGAAGAAAAGAAAAGAAAAGGAAAAGCATGGCCTAAGAAGTGTAGCCCAAGGAAAGGAAAGTGTGGCAAAGGAGAGAAGAAGCGTGCCGCATGCAAAGGGGGAGGCAACATTGCCCTCCACAAGGGCACACTGCCCTCTAGGAGGGCAACATAAGAGAACCAAGAAGAGAAGGCAACTCTGCCCTGCCCACTCCAAGGGCAGAGCACAATTTTGTGCCTTGGAACCAAGAAGAAGAGAACCTTGCCCTGCCCTTGTGGAGGGCAGAATCGGGCTCTCCAAGGAAGAAATTCAAAGAAAAAATGTCACCCATGCATGCTACAAAGATCGAACAAGGGACCATGAGGAAGCTAGGCACTAAGGTCCACTACCGTGCCAAGAAACCAAGGAAATTATTGTAGCGTGTGCTTCCTCCGTGATTCGAACACGGGACGTGAAAGAGGGAACATTGCCCTGCCCTCTGCGCGGGCAGGGCAGCATCTTGTGGTTGGCGCACGATCCTGGCGCATCACCCACGATTCTGGCGCACCAATTTTGTCCCTGGCAGCACCCACGCGCACAACGCTCGGCCCTGGCAGCACCAACTTTTCCTGCCCTGCCCTTGGCGCGGGCAGGGCAGCACCTTGCGCACCAAGAAGCAAATTCTGCGCACATTGCCGCGCCAAGCTCGCACAACGCCGCACCAATCTCATGCACCAAGCACCAATTTTCTGCCCTGCCCTCCACAAGGGCAGGGCAGCCTCCTGGGAGCACTTTTCATGGGCCGAAAATTCAAATTAAAATCCATTTGAATTCATTTCTTCACCAATTCAAAAGCCCATCCAAATCCCAATATCCAAGAATAGAAAGTGTATAAATAGGAGTTAGTTTGATGTAATTAGGACTTTTACACACACACTTTTACCTTCACTTTTGAATTTTACTTTTACCTTTCTTTTGAGCTTTGGCACTTGTTCTTGGTGACTTCACTAAGATTTCTGAGAATTGGGGAGGAGAATTGATCTCTCTTCTTCCTCATTCTTGCCTGAGCATTTCTAATCTTCTGTTTCTGAGTTTTGGGTGTGAGAAATTGAGGAAATTCCGTCTCAATTCCCATTCAAATTCTCTTTACTTCTCTTTCTGCATAATTGAATCTATTTACATTTTCTTTACTGCTTCCTCTTCTAATTCTTGTCAATTGCTTTGTTAACTTGGATCTAGGAAGGCAAATAGAGATCTAGGCTCTGCTACCTAGTCTCTTGAGACCTGAGACCCAATTTTACTTTTGGTTCTTCTGTGAACCTTGCTGCACTTTAATTTCCTATTCTGTTTGATCTAAATTCATCTTCTACTTAATTGATTGCTGCAATTTACTTCTTCTTTGTTTGGATCCTGCAATCCCATTCCTCAATTCCCTTTTACATTCAAGCAATTTACATTTCCTGCCATTTAAGTTACTGCAATTTACCTTTCTTGCACTTTAAGTTTCAGTCATTTAGTTTCTTGTTCTTTAAGATTCTGCAAGTTTACTTCTCTGCTTTATAATTTACTGCACATTTCCCTTTCCCCTTTACATTCCAAGCAATTTATCTTCTGTTAAACACTAATCACTCAACCAACACTTGATTCGCTTGACTAAACCAACCACTAAACTAAAATTGCTCAATCCTTCAATCCCTGTGGGATCGACCTCACTCATGTGAGTTATTATTACTTGATGCGACCCGGTACAGTTGCCGGTGAGTTTTGTGTTGGATCGTTTTCCACACATCAAGTTTTTGGCGCCGTTGCCGGGGATTGAAATAGATTGACAATGATTAAGTGAAGTGGAGGTCTAGATTAAGCACTTTTTCTTTTCTGTTATTCTAATTCCTACTAACACACTAACTGTTTGAATTTTTGCTTAAACTAACTAAAACCTCATTCTAGCAATAGATTGAAGTTTTATTGGTTTTTTTTGGGTCTGTGTGTTTATTGTTGTGTGTTTGTATGTCAGGTACAGGAAGATCTTCCCCTATCCTCTCTGAAATTGATCAAAGAACTCTTCGGAGAATAAGAAGAGCTGAAAGAGGGAAGAACGTTATTGGAGAAGAAGAATCTGAGGAGGAATACCAAGAAATGGAAGGAGATACCTCAAATCCCAATCAACTAGAAGGAGGAGCCAATAATAATCAACATCAAAGAAGAGTCCTGGCTTCATACACATTTGCCAATGCTAGGCATTGTGGGAGTAGCATTCTTCCTCCCAATGTCAATGCAAACAATTTTGAACTCAAGCCACAACTCATCACTCTGGTTCAAAACAATTGTTCTTTTGAAGGAGGGCCTTTGGAGGATCCAAATCAACATTTGTCTACCTTCTTGAGAATCTGTGACACGGTGAAAACCAATGGTGTACCTCCAGATAGCTACAAGTTGCTGCTCTTCCCATTCTCTCTCAGAGATAAAGCCACTCAATGGCTAGAGACCTTTCCAAAAGAAAGCATCAACACTTGGGATGACTTGGTGAGCAAGTTCCTTGCTAAATTTTATCCCCCTCAAAGAATCCTAAGGTTGAAGACTGAGGTTCAAACGTTCACTCAAATGGAGTCTGAGAACTTATATGAAGCATGGGAAAGATATAAGGCTCTATTGAGGAAATGTCCACCAGAGATGTTCACTGAGTGGGACAAGTTGCAGAACTTCTATGAGGGACTCACTCTTAAAGCTCAAGAAACTCTTGATCACTCCGCCGGAGGCTCATTACAACTCATGAAGACCACAGAGGAAGCTCGAAACCTCATTGATATGGTGGCCAACAACCAATATTTCTTTGCTCATCAAAGACAACGCCAACCATCACAGAGAAGAGGAGTAATGGAGTTGGAAGGAGTTGATTCAATTCTAGCTCAGAACAAGATGATGCAGCAGCAGATTGATGAGCGGATAATTTGTATACTTTTTGGCATTGTTTTTAGTATGTTTTTGATATCTTTTAGTTAGATTTTAGTATATTTTTATTAGTTTTTAATTAAAATTCACTTTTCTGGACTTTACTATGAGTTTGTGTGTTTTTCTGTGATTTCAGGTATTTTCTGGCTGAAATTGAGGGACTTGAGCAAAAATCTGATTCAGAGACCAAAAAGGACTGCAGATGCTGTTGGATTCTGACCTCCCTGCACTCGAAGTGGATTTTCTGGAGCTACAGAAGCCCAATTGGCGCGCTCTCAACGGCGTTGGAAAGTAGACATCCAGGGCTTTCCAGCAATATATAATAGTCCATACTTTATCCAAGATTTGATGGCCCAAACCCGCGAAGCAATCCGGCCTCAGAAATTCCAGCGTTAAACGCCGGAACAGGATTAAAAGTTGGAGTTAAACGCCCAAACTGGCATGGGAGCTGGCGTTTAACTCCAGAAAACGTCTCTACACGAATTTCCTTGATTGCTCAGCCCAAGCACACACCAAGTGGGCCCGGAAGTGGATTTTTATGTCATTTACTCATCTATGTAATAGTTTTCTATAAGTAGGACCTTTTACTATTGAGTCTCAGAGTCTGGAGACGACATCTGAGTAGCTATCTTTGTTTTATGCTATCTTAGACCTTTGGGAGGCTGGCCATTCGGCCATGCCTAACCTTTGTTCTTATGTATTTTCAACGGTGGAGTTTCTACACACCATAGATTAAGGGTGTGGAGCTCTGCTGTACCTCGAGTATTAATGCAATTACTATTGTTCTTCCATTCAACTCCGCTTGTTCTTTATCTAAGATATCACTTGTTCTTCAACCTATGAACAAGATGACTGACAACCATTCTTGTTCTACAAGCATTCAAGGCTTTAGTGAATATCTCTTGGATTTCTGATTGCATGATGCATGGTTGATCGCCTGACAACCGAGTGCTCGTCTGACAAACGAGCCAGCCATTCCATGAGATCAGAGTCTTCGTGGTATAGGCAAGAACTGATGGCGGCATTCAAGAGAATCCGGAAGGTCCAACCTTGTCTGTGGTGTTCTGAGTAGGATTCAATGACTGAATGACTGTGACGTGCTTCAAACCTGTAACCTACTGGGCGTTAGTGACAGACGCAAAAGAGTGATTCTATTCCGGTAGGGGAGGGAACCAAACCGGTGATTGGCGGCACTGTGACAGAGTGCTCTGCATTAGCTTTCACTGCGCGGATGGGAGGTAGCTGCTGACAACAGTGAGACCCTACACAAGTTTGCCATGGAAAGGAGTAAGAAGGATTGGATGAAGACTGTAGGAAAGCAGAGAGACGGAAGGGAAGGCATCTTCATACACTTGTCTGAAGCTCATACACCAATGATATACATAAGTATCTCTATCTTTACCTTTTCTGTTATTTTCGTTTATCATCATCATATACATTTGAGTCTGCCTGACTAAGATTTACAAGATGACCATAGCTTGCTTCAATACTAACAATCTCCGTGGGATCGACCCTTACTCACGTAAGGTTTTATTACTTGGACGACCCAGTACACTTGCTGGTTAGTTGTGCGAAGTTGTGTAATGCCATGGTATTAGGCGCACCAAGTTCTTGGAGCCATTACCGGGGATTATTTGAGTTGTGAAAAAGTATTGTTCACAATTTCGCCGACCAAGTTTTTGGCGCCGTTGCCGGGGATTGTTCATGTTTTGAGCAAGCTTGTGGTAACATCAGATGCCAAGATCCGGCAACAACATCAAGTTCTTGGTGTTATTGCCCGGGATTGTTTAGGCTGGACAACTGACGGTTCATCTTGTTGCTTAGATTAGGTATTTTTTTTTTCGAAATTCTTGAAGGTGAATTCTAGAGTTTCATGATGATTTGTTGAAATCTGGCTGGCTGAGAAGCCATGTCTAATCTGATTGGACCGAGGTTTCAACTTATCACCACAAGAGCTTGTTGATTTCGTATCAATCTTGCTCTTGGAGCAGTGATTTGCTAAGATTTGGCTGACCTTTGGTCATGTCTAGTGTTTTGGACCGAAGCTTTCCTTGGAAGCTTGGCTGGCTGTGAAGCCATGTCTAATTCCTGGACCGGAGTCTTAGACTAGCATTGCACCGATTCCTGGAATTCTCATTAAGAATTTTGATGCCTTTTTTCCACTTAATTTTCGAAAAACACAAAAAAAAATTTATAAAACCATAAAAAGACCAAAAAGATTTTATGTTTCTTGTTTGAGTCTAGAGTCTCATCTTAAGTTTAGTGTCAAATGCATGTTTTTGTTATAATTTTCGAATTCATGCATATATTTCTTGTTTTGATCTTTGAATTCTATTGACTTGAAGTATTTTGTGTGTCTCATATGCATTCTCATATTGTTAGTGTCAGTAGTGCACAAACTGCTAAGTTTGGTGTCTTGCATGCATTGTTATTTGATTCTTGTTGCATTTTGATTAATAGAAAAATCCAAAAAATATTTTTAATTTGAGTCTTTTCAAGTCAATGATACAAGGAATTGAAGATTCAGAACCAACTGCAGAGGAATTATACAGAAAAAGCTGAGCATTCAAAAATGCCCAGTGAAGAAGGCAGACTGGCGTTTAAACGCCAGCCAGGGCACCTGGTTGGGCGTTTAACGCCCAAAAGGGGTGCATTTTGGGCGTTAAACGCCAGAATGTATACCATTCTGGGCGTTTAACGCCAGGATGGTGCCAGGGGGAAGATTTTGTTTTCAAAATCAATTTTTCTTAGTTTTTCAAATCAAATCTTTTTCAAATCAAATCTTTTCAATCAAATGTTTTCAAATTCAATTTCTTTCCTTTTAAAAAGATACTTACCAACAATTAATGATTTGATTGAACATCACAAGATTGTTGCCTTTTCTGTTGAGAGAGGTTTAAATGTTTCAATCATATCTTTTCTTGTTAGGCAAGTCATCAATTTTCAAAATCATATCTTTTCAAATTGTTTTCAAATCATATCTTTTAAAAATGTTTTCAAATCATATCTTCTCAATCACATTTTTTTTAAACCCATAACTTTTCAATTAAATCTTTTTAACCACATCTTTTTCAAAATAGTTCTCAATCAAATCTTTTTAATTTCTAATTTCAAAATCTTTTTCAAAAATCACTTTATCTCTTTTCCACTTTGATTTTCGAAAATCAATTAACATTTTTCAAAATGTTTTCAAATTTTTTTTAATTGAATTTTCGAAAATTCTCTTCCCTCCTTCCCACATCCTTCTATTTATGGAGTACTACTCCTTCTAAATGCACAATTCGAATTTTATCTATTAAAATTCGAATTCTCCTTCTCCTTCTTCTTACTATTTCTCTTTTCCTCTGACATTTCAAGGAATCTCTATACTGTGACATAGAGGATTCCACATTCTCTTCTTCTTTTTCTATTTCTTATGAGCAGAAGCAGAGACAAAGGCATTCTTGTTGAAACTGATCCTGAACCTGAAAGGACCTTGAAGAGAAAGCTAAGAGAAGCCAAAGCACAACTCTCTTTAGAGGGCTTGACCGAATTCTTCAAGGGAGAAGACATGGCAGCCGAAAACAACAACAATGCCAACAATGCAAGGAAGGTGCTTGGTGACTTTACTGCACCTACTCCTGATTTCTATGGGAGAAGCATCTCAATCCCTGCCATTGGAGCAAACAACTTTGAGCTTAAGCCTCAATTAGTTTCTCTAATGCAACAGAATTGCAAGTTTCATGGACTTCCAATGGAAGATCCTCATCAGTTTTTAGCTGAGTTCTTGCAAATCTGTGACACAGTCAAGACTAATGGGGTTAACCCTGAGGTCTATAGGCTGATGCTATTCCCTTTTGCTGTGAGAGACAGAGCTAGAATATGGTTGGACTCTCAACCTAAAGAAAGCCTGGACTCTTGGGAAAAGCTAGTCAATGCCTTCTTGGCAAAGTTCTTTCCTCCACAAAGATGGAGTAAGCTTAGAGTGGAAGTCCAAACCTTCAGACAGAAGGATGGAGAATCCCTCTATGAAGCTTGGGAAAGATACAAACAATTAATCAGAAGATGTCCATCTGACATGCTTTCTGAATGGAGCATCATAGGTATTTTCTATGATGGTCTCTCTGAACTATCCAAGATGTCTTTGGATAGCTCTGCAGGAGGATCTCTTCATTTGAAGAAGACGCCTGCAGAAGCTCAAGAACTGATTGAAATGGTTGCAAATAACCAATTCATGTACACTTCTGAGAGGAATCCTGTGAACAATGGGACTGGTCAGAAGAAAGGAGTTCTTGAGATTGATGCTCTGAATGCCATATTGGCTCAGAACAAAATATTGACTCAACAAGTCAATTTGATTTCTCAAAGTCTGTCTGGAATGCAAAATGCACCAAACAGTACTAAGGATGCTTCATCTGAGGAAGAAGCCTATGATCCTGAGAACCCTTCCATGGAAGAGGTAAATTACCTAGGAGAACCCTATGGTAACACTTATAATTCTTCATGGAGAAATCACCCAAATCTCTCATGGAAGAATCAAGAGAGACCTCAACAAGGTTTCAATAATAATGGTGGAAGAAACAGGCTTAGCAATAGCAAGCCTTTTCCATCATCTTCTCAGCAACAGACAGAGAGTTCTAAGCAGAATAATTCTGACTTAGCAACCATGGTCTCTGATCTAATAAAGACCACTCAAAGTTTCATGAATGAAACAAGATCCTCCATTAGAAACTTGGAAGGACACGTGGGTCAGCTGAGCAAGAAAATTACTGAACTTCCTCCAAGCACTCTCCCAAGTAACACTGAAGAAAATCCAAAAGGAGAGTGCAAAGCCATCAATATGGCCGAATTCTGGGAGGAAGAAGAGGCAGTGAACGCCACTAAGGAAGACCTCAATGGGCGTGCACTGGCCTCCAGTGAGTTCCCCAATGAGGAACCTTGGGAATCTGAGGCTCAAACTGAGACCATAGAGATTCCCTTGGACTTACTACTGCCTTTCATGAGCTCTGATGAGTATTCTTCCTCTGAAGAGGATGAGTATGTCACTGAAGAGCAAGTTGCTAAATACCTTGGAGCAATCATGGAGCTAAATGACAAGTTATTTGGAAATGAGACTTGGGAAGATGAACCTCCCTTGCTCACCAAAGAACTGGATAACTTGTCTAGGCAGAAACTGCCTCAAAAGAGGCAGGATCCTGGGAAGTTTTCTATACCTTGTACCATAGGCACCATGACCTTCAAGAAGGCCTTGTGTGACTTAGGGTCAAGTGTAAACCTCATGCCCCTCTCTGTAATGGAGAAATTAGGGATCTTTGAGGTGCAAGCTGCAAAAATCTCCCTAGAGATGGCAGACAACTCAAGAAAACAAGCCTATGGACTTGTAGAGGATGTTCTGGTTAAGGTTGAAGACCATTACATCCCTACTGATTTCATAGTCCTAGAGACTGGGAAGTGCATGGATGAATCCATCATCCTTGGCAGACCATTCCTAGCCACAGCAAAGGCTGTGATTGATGTTGATGGAGGAGAGTTGATCATTCAAGTGAATGAAGAATCCATGGTGTTTAAGGCCCAAGGATATCCCTCTATCATCATGGAGAAGAAGCATGAAGAGCTTCTCTCAAAACAGAGCCAAACAGAGCCCCCACAGTCAAACTCTAAGTTTGGTGTTGGGAGGCCACAATCAAACTCTAAGTTTGGTGTTGAAACCCCACATTCAAACTCTAAGTTTGGTGTTGGGAGGTTTCAACAAGGTTCTGAGCATTTCTGAGGCTCCATGAGAGACCTCTGTCAAGCTAGTGACAGTAAAGAAGCGCTTGTTGGGAGGCAACCCAATGTTTTATAATTAATTATTTTCTTTTGTTATTTTATCTTTTTTGTAGGTTGATGATCATAAGAAGTCATAAAAATAATGAAAAAAGCAAAAACAGAATGAAAAACAGGAAGAAAAACAGCACACCCTGGAGGAAGATGCTGCTGGCGTTCAAACGCCAGTCAGCCTAGCAGATGGGCGTTTAACGCCCAGTCTGGCACCTTTCTGGGCGTTTAACGCCAGAAAGGGGCACCAAACTGGCGTTAAACGCCAGTAAAGGTATAAAACCTGGCGTTAAACGCCAGGAATGGGCATCAGCCCGGCGTTTAACGCCAGAATTGGCCCAAAACGTGGATTTTGGTGCCAATTGGTGCAGGGATGCCTTTTCCTTGACACTACAGGATCTGTGGACCCCACAGGACCCTACTACAGGATCTGTGGACCCCACAGGACCCTACAATCACTCTCTCTTCTTCCCCATTCACCAATCACCTCAACACCTCTTCCCCAAAAACCCCTCACCTATCAAATCCCATCTTTCTCTTCACCACTCACATCCATCCTTCATAAAACCCCACCAACCTCACACTTCAAATTCAAACCACTTTCCCTCCCAAACCCACCCTCAAATGACCGAACTTTCATCCCCCTCTCTCCTATATAAACCCCTCTTTACACCCTTCATTTCCACACAACCTAAACACCACTTCTTCCCCCTTTGGCCGAATACACCTCCATCTCCCTCTTCCTCATTTCTTCTTCTTCTACTCCCTTCTTTCTTCTTTTGCTCGAGGACGAGCAAACATTTTAAGTTTGGTGTGGTAAAAGCGTTGCTTTTTCGTTTTTCCATAACCATTATGGCACCAAAGGCCGGAGAAACCTCTAAAAAGAGGAAAGGGAAGGCAAAGGCTTCCACCTCCGAGTCATGGGAGATGGATAGATTCCTCTCAAAGGTGCATCAAGACCACTTCTATGAAGTTGTGGCCTTGAAAAAGGTGATCCCCGAAGTCCCTTTTTCACTCAAAAAGGGTGAATATCCGGAGATCCGCCATGAGATCCGAAGAAGAGGTTGGGAAGTACTTACCAACCCCATTCAACAAGTCGGAATCTTGATGGTTCAAGAGTTCTATGCCAATGCATGGATCACAAAGAACCATGACCAAAGTGTGAACCCGAATCCAAAGAATTATCTCACTATGGTTCGGGGGAAATACTTGGATTTCAGTCCGGAGAGTGTGAGGATGGCGTTCAACTTGCCCATGATGCAAGGAGATGAGCATCCTTACACTAGAAGGGTCAACTTTGATCAAAGGTTGGACCAAGTCCTCACAGTCATATGTGAAGAGGGCGCACAATGGAGGCAAGACTCAAGAGGAAAGCCGGTTCAATTAAGAAGGCATGACCTCAAGCCCGTGGCTAGAGGATGGTTAGAGTTCATACAACGCTCAATCATTCCCACTAGCAACCGGTCCGAAGTGACCATAGACCGGGCCATCATGATCCATAGTATCATGATTGGAGAAGAAATAGAGGTTCATGAGGTTATAGCTCAAGAACTCTATAAAGTGGCGGACAAGACCTCCACTGTGGCAAGGTTAGCCTTTCCTCATCTCATTTGTCACCTCTGTTATTCAGTAGGAGTTGACATAGAGGGAGACACCCCCATTGATGAGGACAAGCCCATCACTAAACAAAGGATGGAGTACACAAGAGAGCCTTCTCACCATGAGATCCCTGAGATACCTCAAGGGATGCACTTTCCTCCACACCACTATTGGGAGCAACTAAACACCTCCCTAGGAGAGTTGAGTTCCAACATGGGACAACTAAGGGTGGAGCATCAAGAACACTCCATCATCCTTCATGAGATTAGAGAAGATCAAAGAATCATGAGGGAGGAACAACAAAGACAAGGAAGAGACATTGAGGAGCTCAAGCACTCCATAGGACCTTCAAAAGCAAGGAAGAGCCGCCATCACTAAGGTGGACCCATTCCTTGATTTCCTTGTTCTTTATCTCTCTGTTTTTCGAATTCTATGCTTTATGTTATCCATGTTTGTGTCTTATGATCATTAGTGTCTTAGTGTCTATGCCTTAAAGTTATGAATGTCCTATGAATCCATCACCTTTCTTGAATAAAAATGTGCTTAATTGAAAAAGGAAGAATTGCATGAATTTTGAATTTTATAATAGTTTAATTATGATGATGTGGTGGCAATATTTTTGTTCTTTGAATGTATGCTTAAACAGTGCATATGTATCTTGAATTTGTGGTTCATGAATGTTGGCTCTTGAAAGAATGATGAAAAAGGAGACATGTTACTGAGGATCTGAAAAATCAATAAAATGATTCTTGAAGCAAGAAAAAGCTATTCAAAAAAAAAAAAAAAAAAATCGAAAAAAGAAAGAAAAAAAGAAAGAAAAAGAAAGAATAAGAGTTGTGATCCAAGGTAAATAAGAGTGTGCTTAAGAACCCTGGACACCTCTAATTGGGGACTTTAGCAAAGCTGAGTCACAATCTGAAAAGGTTCACCCAATTATGTGTCTGTGGCATGTATGTATCCGGTGGTAATACTGGAAGACAGAGTGCTTTGGGCCACAGCCAAGACTCAATAAATAGCTATGTTCAAGAATCATCATACTTCACTAGGAGAATCATTAACACTATCTGGACTCTGAGTTCCTAAAGAAGCCAACCATTCTGGATTTCAAAGGAGAGATTGAGATGCCAAAACTGTTCAGAAGCAAAAAGTTAAAAGCCCCGCTCATCTAATTAATACTGATCTTCACAGATGTTTTTGGAATTCATTGCATATTCTCTTCTTTTTATCTTATTTGATTTTCAGTTGCTTGAGGACAAGCAACAATTTAAGTTTGGTGTTGTGATGAGCGGATAATTTGTATACTTTTTGGCATTGTTTTTAGTATGTTTTTGATATCTTTTAGTTAGATTTTAGTATATTTTATTAGTTTTTAATTAAAATTCACTTTTCTGGACTTTACTATGAGTTTGTGTGTTTTTCTGTGATTTCAGGTATTTTCTGGCTGAAATTGAGGGACTTGAGCAAAAATCTGATTCAGAGACCAAAAAGGACTGCAGATGCTGTTGGATTCTGACCTCCCTGCACTCGAAGTGGATTTTCTGGAGCTACAGAAGCCCAATTGGCGCGCTCTCAACGGCGTTGGAAAGTAGACATCCAGGGCTTTCCAGCAATATATAATAGTCCATACTTTATCCAAGATTTGATGGCCCAAACCCGCGAAGCAATCCGGCCTCAGAAATTCCAGCGTTAAACGCCGGAACAGGATTAAAAGTTGGAGTTAAACGCCCAAACTGGCATGGGAGCTGGCGTTTAACTCCAGAAAACGTCTCTACACGAATTTCCTTGATTGCTCAGCCCAAGCACACACCAAGTGGGCCCGGAAGTGGATTTTTATGTCATTTACTCATCTATGTAATAGTTTTCTATAAGTAGGACCTTTTACTATTGAGTCTCAGAGTCTGGAGACGACATCTGAGTAGCTATCTTTGTTTTATGCTATCTTAGACCTTTGGGAGGCTGGCCATTCGGCCATGCCTAACCTTTGTTCTTATGTATTTTCAACGGTGGAGTTTCTACACACCATAGATTAAGGGTGTGGAGCTCTGCTGTACCTCGAGTATTAATGCAATTACTATTGTTCTTCCATTCAACTCCGCTTGTTCTTTATCTAAGATATCACTTGTTCTTCAACCTATGAACAAGATGACTGACAACCATTCTTGTTCTACAAGCATTCAAGGCTTTAGTGAATATCTCTTGGATTTCTGATTGCATGATGCATGGTTGATCGCCTGACAACCGAGTGCTCGTCTGACAAACGAGCCAGCCATTCCATGAGATCAGAGTCTTCGTGGTATAGGCAAGAACTGATGGCGGCATTCAAGAGAATCCGGAAGGTCCAACCTTGTCTGTGGTGTTCTGAGTAGGATTCAATGACTGAATGACTGTGACGTGCTTCAAACCTGTAACCTACTGGGCGTTAGTGACAGACGCAAAAGAGTGATTCTATTCCGGTAGGGGAGGGAACCAAACCGGTGATTGGCGGCACTGTGACAGAGTGCTCTGCATTAGCTTTCACTGCGCGGATGGGAGGTAGCTGCTGACAACAGTGAGACCCTACACAAGTTTGCCATGGAAAGGAGTAAGAAGGATTGGATGAAGACTGTAGGAAAGCAGAGAGACGGAAGGGAAGGCATCTTCATACACTTGTCTGAAGCTCATACACCAATGATATACATAAGTATCTCTATCTTTACCTTTTCTGTTATTTTCGTTTATCATCATCATATACATTTGAGTCTGCCTGACTAAGATTTACAAGATGACCATAGCTTGCTTCAATACTAACAATCTCCGTGGGATCGACCCTTACTCACGTAAGGTTTTATTACTTGGACGACCCAGTACACTTGCTGGTTAGTTGTGCGAAGTTGTGTAATGCCATGGTATTAGGCGCACCAAGTTCTTGGAGCCATTACCGGGGATTATTTGAGTTGTGAAAAAGTATTGTTCACAATTTCGCCGACCACAGATTCAACAACAATTTGAGCAAATGGCTAAGAGAATTGATGGCTTGCAAGTGGCAGCAGTGAGCACCACAAGCCAATCTCCAACCAATTGGGTGCAAAGTGAAGAAACTCAAGAAGAGCAACAGCAAGAGCAAGTCCAATACATGCACAACCAAAATCCTGGAACAAATGAAGTCCAATCGCTTGACTAAACCAACCACTAAACTAAAATTGCTCAATCCTTCAATCCCTGTGGGATCGACCTCACTCATGTGAGTTATTATTACTTGATGCGACCCGGTACACTTGCCGGTGAGTTTTGTGTTGGATCGTTTTCCACACATCAGGAGTAGCATCTGTATACCTCCCATCAAAGCAAGCAGCTTTGAGCTAAACCCTCAACTCATTATCATGGTGCAGCAAAATTGCCAGTATTCCGGTCTTCCACAGGAAGAACCTACTGAGTTTCTGGCACAGTTCTTACAAATTGCTGACACAGTACGTGATATAGAGGTGGATCAGGATGTCTACAGATTGTTACTGTTTCCATTTGCTGTAAGAGATCAAGCTAAGAAGTGGTTGAATAATCAACCTACAGCAAGCATAAAGACATGGAAACAATTATCAGACAAATTCCTGAATCACTTTTACCCTCCAAAAAGGATGACACAGCTAAGGCTGGACATCCAAGGCTATAAACAAGAGGATAATGAATCCCTTTATAATGCCTGGGAGAGGTATAGAGGTATGCTGAGAAAATGTCCCTCTAAAATGTTTTCAGAGTGGGTACAGTTGGACATCTTTTACTATAGGCTTACAGAAAAAGCTCAGATGTCTCTAGACCATTCAGCTGGTGGATCTATACATATGAGGAAGACTATTGAAGAGGCTCAAGAGCTTATAGATACTGTTGCTAGAAATCAACATTTGTACTCTAGCCATGAGTCCTCTACAAAAGAAGAAGTTGTGGCATTAGCCACTGATCCTAATCCTCAAGAACAGATGGTTGAGCTTACTCAACAATTACACCTGATGACAAAACAGTTAGCAGAATTTAAAGAGATGCTCCAAGAGACTAAAACTGCTAACAAGAACATGGAATCACAGTTGAATCAGGCAAAACAGCAGCTATCTAAACAAATAACAGAAGAATGCCAAGCAGTTCAACTGAGGAGTGGGAAGACACTGAATAACACTGCTCAAAGTAGCAAAAAGTCAGTAAAGGAACAATTGACAGAGGATAGCCAAACCACTATCCAAAATCCCTCTGAGGACAGTAAGAGCCCAGAGAGGAATACTATTGGCATTCAAACGCCAGAAAAGGAGGGAAAGCTGGCGTTAAACGCCCATTCCCTGCCCAGTTCTGGCGTTCAAACGCCAGAAAAGGGGGAAAAGTTGGCGTTAAACGCCCATTTTTCACCCAATCCTGGCGTTCAAACGCAAAAGGGGAACTAGACACCTGAGAGTGCTGATAGTAACCCCTCTAAAAAGGCTTCTCCAACCACCTCTGTAAGGAATAAACCTGCAGCAACTAAGGTTGAAGAGTATAAAGCCAAGATGCCTTATCCACAGAAACTCCGCCAAGCGGAACAGGATAAGCAATTTGCCCGCTTTGCAGACTATCTGAGGACTCTTGAAATAAAGATTCCGTTTGCAAAGGCACTTGAGCAAATACCTTCTTATGCTAAGTTCATGAAAGAGATCTTAAGCCATAAGAAGGATTGGAGAGAAACTGAAAAAGTGTTTCTCACTGAATAATGCAGTGCAGTCATTCTGAAAAGCTTACCAGAAAAGCTTCAAGATCCAGGAAGCTTTATGATACCATGCACATTAGAAGGTGCTTGCACCAAGATAGCCCTGAGTGATCTTGGAGCAAGTATCAATCTAATACCTGCATCCACTATCAGAAAGCTTGGGTTGACTGAAGAAGTCAAACCAACCTGGATATGCCTCCAACTTGCTGATGGCTCCATTAAATATCCATCAGGCATAATTGAGGACATGATTGTCAAGGTTGGGCCATTTGCCTTTCCAACTGACTTTGTAGTGCTGGAAATAGAGGAGCACAAGAGTGCAACTCTCATTCTAGGAAGACCTTTCCAAGCAACTGGACGAACTCTCATTGATGTACAAAAAGAGGAAGTAACCCTAAGAGTCAATGAGGATGAGTTCAAGTTGAATGCTGTAAAAGCTATGCAGCATCCAGACACACCACATGACTGCATGGGCGCTGACATTATTGACTCTTTGGTGGAAGAGATCAATATGACTGAAAGTCTAGAAACAGAGCTTGATGACATCTTCAGGGATGCTCAGCCTGATCAGGAAGAACCAGAGGAAACAAAAGAATTTTTGAAAATTCCTCAGGAGGAGGATAAGCCTCTAAAACCTGAACTCAAACCACTACCACCATCCCTGAAGTATGCATTTCTAGGGGAGGGTAGCACTTTTCCAGTGATTATAAGCTCTGCTTTAAATCCACAGGAAGAGGAAGCACTGATTCAAGTGCTAAGGACACACAAGACAGCTCTTGGGTGGTCCATAAGTGATCTTAAGGGCATTAGCCCAGCAAGATGCATGCACAAGATCCTATTGGAGGATATTGCCAAACCAGTGGTCCAACCACAAAGGCGGCTAAATCCAACCATGAAGGAGGTGGTGCAGAAAGAGGTCACTAAATTACTAGAGGCTGGGATTATTTATCCTATTTCTGATAGCCCCTGGGTGAGCCCTGTCCAAGTCGTCCCCAAGAAGGGAGGCATGACAGTAGTTCATAATGAGAAAAATGAACTGGTTCCTACAAGAACAGTCACAGGGTGGCGCATGTGTATTGA
This sequence comes from Arachis stenosperma, assembly GCF_014773155.1. Taxonomy (NCBI): domain Eukaryota; kingdom Viridiplantae; phylum Streptophyta; class Magnoliopsida; order Fabales; family Fabaceae; genus Arachis; species Arachis stenosperma. The sequence continues at coordinate 82,788,071 of NC_080385.1, read as the reverse complement.
CTACAGAAGGCTCAATACCGCCACCAGAAAGGATCATTTTCCTTTGCCATTCATAGATCAAATGCTAGAAAGACTAGCTGGGCATGATTATTACTGCTTTTTGGATAGTTATTCAGGCTACAACCAAATTGCAGTAGATCCTCAGGACCAAGAGAAAACAGCATTCACTTGTCCTTCTGGCGTGTTTGCCTACAGGAGGATGCCTTTTGGTCTGTGTAATGCTCCTGCCACCTTTCAGAGATGCATGCTATCCATCTTCTCTGATATGGTGGAGAAATTCCTGGAAGTCTTCATGGATGACTTCTCAGTATATGGAGATTCATTCAGCTCCTGTCTTAACCACCTAGCACTTGTCCTGAAAAGGTGCCAAGAGACTAACCTGGTTTTAAACTGGGAGAAATGTCACTTTATGGTGACTGAAGGAATTGTCCTTGGGCACAAAATTTCAAGCAGGGGAATAGAGGTGGATAAGGCAAAGGTAGAAGTAATTGAAAAATTACCACCACCTGCCAATGTTAAGGCAATCAAAAGCTTTCTGGGGCATGCAGGATTCTACAGAAGGTTTATAAAGGATTTTTCGAAAATTGCAAAACCTCTGAGCAATCTGCTAGCTGCTGACACACTATTCGTGTTTGACACACAGTGTCTGCAGGCATTTGAGACCCTGAAAGCTAAGCTGGTCACAGCACCAGTCATCTCTGCACCAGACTGGACATTACCATTCGAATTAATGTGTGATGCCAGTGACCATGCCATTGGTGCAGTGTTGGGACAGAGGCATAACAAGCTTCTGCACGTCATTTATTATGCTAGCCGTGTTCTAAATGATGCACAGAAGAACTACACAACCACAGAAAAAGAGTTACTTGCAGTGGTCTATGCCATTGACAAATTTAGATCCTATTTAGTAGGATCAAGGGTGATTGTGTACACTGACCATGCTGCTCTTAAGTACTTACTCACAAAGCAGGATTCAAAACCCAAGCTCATAAGGTGGGTATTGCTTCTGCAAGAGTTTGATATAGAGATAAGAGACAGAAAAGGGACAGAGAACCAAGTAGCTGATCATCTGTCCCGACTAGAACCAGTAGCTGGGGCGTCCCTCCCTTCTACTGAGATCTCTGAGACCTTCCCAGATGAGCAACTCTTTGCCATTCAGGAAGCTCCATGGTTTGCAGATATTGCAAATTATAAAGCTGTGAGGTTCATACCCCAGGAGTACAGCAGAGTGCAAAGAAAGAAATTGATTTCTAATGCCAAGTACTACCTATGGGATGAGCCTTATCTCTTTAAGAGATGTGCAGACGGAATAATCCGCAGATGTGTACCCAGAGAGGAAGCATAAAGAATCCTGTGGCATTGCCATGGATCACAATATGGAGGACACTTTGGAGGTGAGCGAACAGCAGCCAAGGTCCTCCAATGCGGATTCTACTGGCCTACTCTCTATAGAGATGCCCGAGAGTTTGTGCGTAACTGTGACAGTTGCCAAAGAGCTGGTAACTTGCCTCATGGTTATGCCATGCCTCAGCAAGGGATCTTAGAGATTGAATTGTTTGATGTATGGGGAATTGACTTCATGGGTCCCTTCCCACCATCATACTCAAACACTTATATTCTAGTGGCAGTAGACTATGTATCTAAATGGGTGGAAGCAATTGCCACACCCAATAATGATACTAAGACCGTGCTGAAATTCCTCCAGAAACACATCTTCAGCAGGTTTGGTGTTCCCAGAGTACTGATCAGTGATGGGGGCACTCATTTCTGCAATAAACAACTGTACTCTGCTATGGTCAGATATGGAATTAGCCACAAAGTAGCAACTCCGTATCACCCACAGACAAATGGGCAAGCTGAGGTCTCCAATAGAGAGCTCAAAAGAATCCTGGAACGGATTGTTATTGCCCGTAGAAAGGATTGGGCAAAGAGCTTGGATGATGCTCTGTGGGCGTACAGAACAGCATACAAGACTCCTATAGGAACCTCTCCATACCAACTGGTGTATGGGAAGGCCTGTCATCTGCCCGTGGAACTAGAACATAAAGCCTACTGGGCAACCAGATTCCTAAACATGGATGCTAAGTTAGCTGGTGAAAAAAGATTGCTCCAGCTAAATGAGCTAGAGGAATTCAGACTCAATGCCTTTGAAAATGCAAAAATCTATAAGGAAAAGGCAAAGAAATGGCATGACAAGAAGTTGTCATCCAGAGTCTTTGAGCCAGGACAAAAGGTCCTACTCTTCAACTCTAGGCTCAGATTGTTTCCAGGAAAGCTTAAGTCCCGCTGGAGGGGTCCATATGTAATTACAGGAGTATCACCATATGGATATGTTGAGCTTCAGGATAATGATTGATGACAAGTCATCATATACCCATTTTTCAAGCTAATTTCACTTGTTTTGTTAGCATTTATGCACTTTCTTGCATCCTAAGTAAGTGATTTGGAGTGAAAATGCATAACTTCTTTAAATTAAGCAACCACCATGAAATTAATGTTAAATCATGAGGTTTAAGCTAATTTTAATTGAATTTTAATTGATTTATAAGCCTCTTGAATTTAGTGATACTTTGAGTGGTTGTTTTGGTTTATTGTAGGTGAAGAAAAGAAAAAAAGAGAAAAGCGTGGCCTAAGAAAGCATGACCCAAGGAGAAGGAAGCGTGGTCAAAGGAAGGAAAAGTGTGCCGCATGCAATAGGGGAGGCAAACATTGCCCTCCACAAGGGCACACTGCCCTCTAGGAGGGCAACATAAGGGAATTAAGAAAGGAAGGCAACTCTGCCCTGCCCACTACAAGGGCAGAGCACAAATTTGTGCCTTGGAATTAAGAAGAAGAAAATGTTGCCCTGCCCTCCACAAGGGCAGTATCGGGCTCACCAAGGAAGAAAATCAAAGGAAAAATGCCTATGATGCTTGCCACAAGAGTTGAACACGGGACCATGAGGAAACAAGGATCTAAGGTCCATTACCGTGCCAAAAAACCAAGGAAAATTGAGTAGCGTGTGTGCCAGCCGTGTTTCGAACACGGGACATCAAAGTGGGAACACTGCCCTGCCCTCCGCGAGGGCAGGGCAGCATTTTGTTGGTGCATGGATTTGGCGCACCAAGGCTCAATTCTGGCGCACCAAGGCTCAATTCTGGCGCACCATCACGATTCTGGCAGCACCAATTTTTCCTGCCCTGCCCTCCGCGAGGGCAGGGCAGCGTTTTGCGCACCAAGCCGCACCAAGCCGCACCAAGGAAGCACCAACACGCACCAAATCCTGCCCTGCCCTCCACAAGGGCAGGGCAGCCTCCTGGGAGCTACCATTTTGGGCCGAAAAATTCAATTAAAATTCCAATTGAATTTATTTCTTCACCAAATCAAAGGCCCATCCAAATCCCAATATCCAAGAATAGAAAGTGTATAAATAGGAGTTAGTTTGATGTAATTAGGACCCGAACTTTTACTTTTGAACTTTTAGCTTTGCTTTTGAATTTTGCACTTTCTTGGAGCTTTGAGCTTTTGCACTTTCCTTGAGAAACTTCACTGAGATTTCAGAGAATTGGGGAGGGGAATTGATCTCTCTTCTTCCTCGTTCTTGCTGGAACACTTTTAATTTTCTTGTTTTGAGTTTTGGGTGTGAAGAGTTGAGGAAATTCTGTCTCAACCTCCATTCAAAATCTCTTTAATCACTTTCTGCATAATTACAATCAATTTCAATTTCCTTTACTGCTTCTTCTTCTGTTTCTTGTTAATTGCTTTGAGTACTTGGATCTAGAAAGGTAATTGAGATCTAGGCTCTGCTACCTAGTCTCTTGAGCCCTGAGATCCCAATTTACTTTTGGTTCTTCTGTGAACCTTGCTGCACTTTAATTTCAATTGCTGTTTGAACCCTCATTGCTTCCAATTCAATTTTCTGCTCTATTAATTGTAGCAATTCTATTTCTCTTTGTTTAGATTCTGCAATCCCAATCCTCAAACCCCTTTTACATTCAAGCAATTTACATTTCTTGCACTTTAAGTTTCTGCAATTTATATTTCTTGCACTTTAAGTTTCAGTCATTTACTTTCTTGCTCTTTAAGATTCAGCAAGTCTATTTTCCTGTTCTTTAATTTACTGCAAATTCCCCCTCTCCCATTACATTCCAAGCAATTTATCTTCTGCTAGATACAACCCACTCAACCAAAACTTGATTCGCTTGACTAAATTAACCACTAAACTAAAATTGCTCAATCCTTCAATCCCTGTGGGATCGACCTCACTCATGTGAGTTATTATTACTTGATGCGACCCGGTACACTTGCCGGTGAGTTTTGTGTCGGATCGTTTTCCGCACATCAAGTTTTTGGCACCGTTGCCGGGGATTGAAATAGATTGACAATGATTAAGTGAAGTGGAGGTCTAGATCAAGCATTTTTTTTATTTTTGTTCTCTGATTCAAATTGAAACCAAGGTGTTTGTGTTTTTGCCCCACTAAGAAATTCTCATCTCAGACATGAATTTCAATTTTCCTTGGTGTTATGTTTTACAAAATTCAAATGGAGTTCACCTCATCTTTTAGTCAAACAAACTTCATAGGATATTGCCCGCCATCACAATATGATTCAAGTCAGTATTCTAATTATGGTTGGGAATATCACCAGGAAGACACAAATTCTGAGCACTCCAATCCATGGAGATTTGCTTCAGAACCCCAAGATGAGCAAGAGAATTATGAGGGATACCAACCACCACCACAAAATGATTCATATCTTTATCCTCATGGTGGATGGGAGTATCACCAAGAAACGGCAAATTCTGAGCAGTCAAATCACATGAAAAATTATCCACCCTTACTTCCCAGTTTCTCATTTAAAAGTTCTTCATCACCTGATTATGCCACAACACAAAGTTTCCTCCAAAATCCATACAAGTCATCCCATCAATCACACAACTCATTCCACACCCCTCAACACAACTTCACCACAACACATCCATGTCACCAAAATTACTCTCTACCTTCATCTCTTGAACCAGCAGATGAGGATTACATTCAAGCCACTGAAATACATAGAAAACTCGTGGAAAGATACACACAACCCCAATCCTGGAAAGAAATCATCCTCAAGAAGATGAATGGGCCCTTAGAGCAAACAAGAAGGAACCTAGAACCATCAAACAGAAAGGATGAAGACCAATTTGTGAGTGAGAAAGTGGAAAAGCAAGATGAGGAAGCCTCTGTGTCAAGTGAAATTTCAATAGAAAAGGAGGTTGTCGAGGTGTTTGAACCTGTAGCTTCATATTCACATAAGCTAATTGACGTGATAGAGGAACCTGAAACTTCTCTCCCAAAGGAATTAATGGAAAATTATGAAGAAGAAATAGAAGAAGATACTCAAGAGAATTCACACTCAAGTGAAGTAGAGGAGTGCACAGAGGAAGAGCTCATTGAACCATCACTGCAAGGAACTCTTGATGAAGACAAAACTCCAACAATTACACAACCACCAAGACTTGGACTCAAGGAAGTGAAGGCAATTAACAAAAGCACCGAAAAGAGAATTGTGACCAAGCTACAAAAGACAATATTCATGAAGAAGAGAAGGTCAACTACAAGCAATCTTCCCCCTGATCAAGCAAGCAAGCTCAATCAAGCCAATTTCAAAAGAAAGCTTGCTGAAAGGAGACCAAGACAGGGGATAATAGCTGAATCTTTCCCTCCTTTGAGGTCATTCCTCTTAACAAACTGGAAGAAGAGGAAGAAAGTGAAGAACAACATGTCAAGCTAATGACACTAAAAGAGCACTTGTTGGGAGGCAACCCAACCTGAGGTAGTTTTCTTTTCATAGCTTTTTCAATAAAGATGTTGAATAATTGGTATGCATTGCAAGGAGCTAAGTTTGGTGTTGCACACCAAAACAATTTATGGGAGAATGAAGGATTCTAAGTTTGGTGTTCTACCAAAAATCTCACTTAAAAGCACATTCTCACTTCTTGCATAATGCTAGCTCCAAGCAATCAGACAAATTATTCAACTATTTAACTGCTTTCTAGCTTTGATTCCATAACCTTTAGCAAGGACACAAGGTTTCAAATATGGTTAACTTGTTGTATCTGAGACAGTGGCAAACAATTAAGTTTGGTGTTCCCACACCAAAATAAATCCAAGAGCCACACTCAATCTATGCATACTAACCATACACTTAAGGGCTTGAGAAGCAAGCAACTTTGAGAACTATGCAGGAAATGAGTCAACAATTAAAGATTTTGTGCATCCTAACTCAAAGAAAACACAACAGAAGGAAGAATCAAAGGGCTGCAACTTCAAAGGTTGTATCTAAACTTAATCCTTGCTGCTGTGAATTGTTTTGAACATGGAAACCATTATATATCCTACTAAAGTGTTTATCTAGTTGCAAGTGAAATTGTTTGATTATGTATGCTAAATCTGCATATTGCTTGTCATCCATCACCGAGCTGAATTTTGTGTTGTTTCCCACATGCTTGAATAAAAGAGAATTGTTTGAATTGGAAAGTAAATATCCAATGTTGCATGAGTTAGAATGGAAGTTAATGGTGGTGTATGTGTTTGATTAAATGCATAACTCATGAAATAATTGCTGCATAATCTAATTTTTATTGAAGTGTGAGCTAGCTTGCTGTTATAAAGGTTCTTATCAATAAAAGAAAAAGCCCTTGGGAACAAAAAACAGAAAGAAAAGGAAGAAGAAAAAGCCAAAGTGGCAAGAAAAACAAAGAATAAAGGTTGGACACCAATAGCTTGGACCCTAGGACATATGCCTGTGGTGTTCTTGTACTAAGATATGCTTGGATAAGTAAATTCTAAGGGGTATTTTAAAACCCGGTCACTTAGATCAACTGATTTGGGATGGCCAATTGAAAGTCCACAATAAAGAGCAACTTAGATACAAAACATTTAGTTATCCAAAGAGATGCTGGGCATCAATGATCCTAGGAAGAATTAGTGAGCTATGTGTCTGTGGTGGAGAAATGTTGAGTAAAAGAAAGAAACAAATAAAGCCAAAGGCTACTACTGCAACATTTGACACCAAACCTCCAAAAGAATAATAAGCTTGTTAAGCATTATAAGCCAAGAAAATTTAGCAAGGGAGTAATCAAAAAGTGAGTCTTCTAACAGCAAGTTTAGCAAACCTTTGAGGAAAGATGTATATTATGTAACAGCAACAATAATTGAGTTATCATTGTCTGCATAAAGACCCCATAGATCAAGTTCTGCTATATGCCAAATAAGGATATGTGTTCTTTTCTTATTCATTTCATTTACTCTTAGTTTTGATGCTTGCTTGGGGACAAGCAAGATTTAAGTTTGGTGTTGTGATGACAAGTCATCATATACCCATTTTTCAAGCTAATTTCACTTGTTTTGTTAGCATTTATGCACTTTCTTGCATCCTAAGTAAGTGATTTGGAGTAAAAATGCATAACTTCTTTAAATTAAGCAACCACCATGAAATTAATGTTAAATCATGAGGTTTAAGCTAATTTTAATTGAATTTTAATTGATTTATAAGCCTCTTGAATTTAGTGATACTTTGAGTGGTTGTTTTGGTTTATTGTAGGTGAAGAAAAGAAAAAAGAGAAAAGCGTGGCCTAAGAAAGCGTGACCCAAGGAGAAGGAAGCATGATCAAAGGAAGGAAAGTGTGCCGCATGCAATAGGGGAGGCAAACATTGCCCTCCACAAGGGCACACTGCCCTCTAGGAGGGCAACATAAGGGAATTAAGAAAGGAAGGCAACTCTGCCCTGCCCACTACAAGGGCAGAGCACAAATTTGTGCCTTGGAATTAAGAAGAAGAAAATGTTGCCCTGCCCTCCACAAGGGCAGTATCGGGCTCACCAAGGAAGAAAATCAAAGGAAAAATGCCTATGATGCTTGCCACAAGAGTTGAACACGGGACCATGAGGAAACAAGGATCTAAGGTCCATTACCGTGCCAAGAAACCAAGGAAAATTGAGTAGCGTGTGTGCCAGCCGTGTTTCGAACACGGGACATCAAAGTGGGAACACTGCCCTGCCCTCCGCGAGGGCAGGGCAGCATTTTGTTGGTGCATGGATTTGGCGCACCAAGGCTCAATTCTGGCGCACCAAGGCTCAATTCTGGCGCACCATCACGATCCTGGCAGCACCAATTTTTCCTGCCCTGCCCTCCGCGAGGGCAGGGCAGCGTTTTGCGCACCAAGCCGCACCAAGCCGCACCAAGGAAGCACCAACACGCACCAAATCCTGCCCTGCCCTCCACAAGGGCAGAGCAGCCTCCTGGGAGCTACCATTTTGGGCCGAAAAATTCAATTAAAATTCCAATTGAATTCATTTCTTCACCAAATCAAAGGCCCATCCAAATCCCAATATCCAAGAATAGAAAGTGTATAAATAGGAGTTAGTTTGATGTAATTAGGACCCGAACTTTTACTTTTGAACTTTTAGCTTTGCTTTTGAATTTTGCACTTTCTTGGAGCTTTGAGCTTTTGCACTTTCCTTGAGAAACTTCACTGAGATTTCAGAGAATTGGGGAGGGGAATTGATCTCTCTTCTTCCTCGTTCTTGCTGGAACACTTTTAATTTTCTTGTTTTGAGTTTTGGGTGTGAAGAGTTGAGGAAATTCTGTCTCAACCTCCATTCAAAATCTCTTTAATCACTTTCTGCATAATTACAATCAATTTCAATTTCCTTTACTGCTTCTTCTTCTGTTTCTTGTTAATTGCTTTGAGTACTTGGATCTAGGAAGGTAATTGTAATCTAGGCTCTGCTACCTAGTCTCTTGAGCCCTGAGATCCCAATTTACTTTTGGTTCTTCTGTGAACCTTGCTGCACTTTAATTTCAATTGCTGTTTGAACCCTCACTGCTTCCAATTCAATTTTCTGCTCTATTAATTGTAGCAATTCTATTTCTCTTTGTTTAGATTCTGCAATCCCAATCCTCAAACCCCTTTTACATTCAAGCAATTTACATTTCTTGCACTTTAAGTTTCTGCAATTTATATTTCTTGCACTTTAAGTTTCAGTCATTTACTTTCTTGCTCTTTAAGATTCAGCAAGTCTATTTTCCTGTTCTTTAATTTACTGCAAATTCCCCCTCTCCCTTTACATTCCAAGCAATTTATCTTCTGCTAAATACAACCCACTCAACCAAAACTTGATTCGCTTGACTAAATCAACCACTAAACTAAAATTGCTCAATCCTTCAATCCCTGTGGGATCGACCTCACTCATGTGAGTTATTATTACTTGATGCGACCCGGTACACTTGCCGGTGAGTTTTGTGTCGGATCGTTTTCCGCACATCAATGATTCTGGCAAGAAGTTCATTGTCAATGGACAGAGGATCAAGCATTATCTTGAAAGCAACTTTGAGCAAGAATGCTCAAAACTGAGACTTGAGTGATTCTCAGTGAAGGTCCAGCTAAAGACAATAAAGAAGCGCTTGCTGGGAGGCAACCCAGTGGTTAGAAGGGTATCTGTTCTGTTTAATCGATGTTGATATATATTCTTGAAAGGCATTTATCAAAATTAAAGGAATTCACAGAGTTACAGAAGGATTCAGTGCAAAAAGCAGAGAAAAATAGCTTACTGGCGAAAAAATGCCAGTAAGGGGCATTCTGGGTGTTAAACGCCAGAATGGGCACCATTCTGGGCGTTTAACGCCAGTAATTGTGCCATTTTGGGCGTTAAACGCCAGAATGGGCACCATTCTGGGCGTTTAACGCCAGGTGTGCAGCATCCTGGGCGTTTAGAAAAACGCCCAGTGAAGAAGGGATTTCTGGCGTTTAACGCCAGCCAGGATACCTGGCTGGGCGTTAAACGCCCAAATAGGCCACCAAGTGGGCGTTAAACGCCAGAATGGATACCATTCTAGGCGTTTAACGCCAGAAAGGCAGGGGGAGGAAATTTTGTGTCCCACTTAAATTTTTTTCAAAATTTCTTGTTTTGATTCATATCTTTCTCGATAAACACATTACAAATTTTCATTATTCACCACCAATCTCAAAAATTAGAATCTTCTTCAAATCTATTTCAAATTCTTTCCTAGACTCTTTCAAAAAAAAAAAAAAAACTCAATTATCTCCTCAAATTTTTTCCAAATCTTCTCAAATCTCCTTCAAATTTTCGAATAGTTCTCCTCCTCTCCTATTTAAACACATTCGGCCACCCTCATTCCCACACCATTCGAATTTGCTCTCCTTCTCTCTCCCCTCTTTGCCTTCTTTTGCTTGAGGACAAAGCAAACCTCTAAGTTTGGTGTGCTTTCCGTGATCACTAGGCCAAGATTTATCAAGATCATGGCTCCTAGAGGAAAACAAACCAATTCAAGAGGCAAGAAAGAGAATAATCCAAAGGATGTTTGGAGTCAAGAGAAGTTCTTAACCAAAGAACACGCAGACCATTACCACAAAATAATGGGTCTGAGGTCAGTGATCCCGGAAGTCAAATTCAATCTGAAAGAAGATGAATATCCGGAAATCCAAGAGCAAATTCGAAATAGAGGATGGGAAGTTCTAACCAACCCTGAGACAAAGGTTGGAAGGAACATGGTTCAGGAATTCTACTCAAATCTGTGGCTGACAGATAAGCAGAGAATGACTGGAACTGCTTTTCATACCTACAGAATCATGGTCAGAGGGAGAATTATTTACTTCCATCTGGACAAAATAAGAGAGGTCTTCAAATTACCTCAACTGCATGATGATCCTGAATCCTTTAATAGGAGGATGGTGAGAGCAGATAAAGGGTTGGATCAAGTTCTAGAGGACATATGCCTCCCTGGAACTAAATGGATAACCAATTCAAAAGGTGTCCCAAACCAACTCAAGAGAGGAGACCTCAAACCAATTGCAAGAGGTTGGCTAGACTTTATTGGGCGTTCCATATTGCCCACTAGCAACCGTTCGGAGGTCACCATCAAGAGAGCAGTGATGATTCACTGCATTATGCTTGGAAAAGAAGTGGAGGTTCACCATCTGATTGCTTGTGAGATTTACACAATTACAAATAAGAATTCCACTGAAGCCAAACTGGCTTACCCAAGCTTGATCTCCTTGCTCTGTAAAGAGGCTGGGGTGAAGATGGGAGTAGATGAATTCATACCCATTAAACATCCAATCACCAAGAAGTCAATGGAAGGACAAATGCAAGACAATTCTATCAAAAAGAGGGCGCAGGAGTTCCTCCCTGAATTTCCTGAAATTGACTACTGGGCCAGCCTAGAAGCATCCATCACCAAGTTGCAAGAAACTATGGAGCAACTTAAGGAAGAACAGCAGAATCAGAACTGCATGCTCTGCAAATTGCTGAAGGAACAAGAGAAGCAGGGGCGTGAACTTCAAGAGATGAAACGCCAAAAGCTCTCCCCTCAAGTTGAGGGAGCATCCACTTCTCAAAATCAAGGTTGTTGAGTCCTAACTCTGTGATAACCTCTATCATTAGGAGCCTATTTAAATTTTTTGTTTATATTATTATTAGTCTTATCTTATATCTATTTCTGAGTTTTGTTCTTAATTCATGATTAATAAAATTTAAAATTCATGTCTTAAAGCTGTGAATGTCCTATGAATCCATCACCTCTCTTAAATGAAAAATGCTTTAACCACAAAAGAACAAAAAGTACAGGATTTCGAATTCATCTCCGAAACTAGTTGAATTAGTTTGATGTGGTGACAATACTTTTTGTTTTCTGAATGAATGCTTGAACAGTGCATATGTCTTTTGAATTTGTTGTTTTAAGAATGTTAAAATTGTTGGCTCTTGAAAGAATGATGGAAAAGGAAAAATGTTATTGAGGATCTGAAAAATCATCAATTGATTCTTGAAGCAAGAAAAAGTAGTGATTGAAAAAAAAAACGAAAAAATTAGAAGAGAAAAAGAAAAAAAAAAGCAGGCAGAAAAAGCCAATAGCCCTTTAAACCAAAAGGCAAGGGTAGAAATAAAGTTGTGATCCAAGGCAAAAGAGTGTGCTTAAGAACCCTGGACACCTCTAATTGGGGACTCTAGCAAAGCTGAGTCACAATCTGAAAAGGTTCACCCAATCATGTGTCTGTGGCATGTATGTATCCGGTGGTAATACTGGAAGACAGAGTGCTTTGGGCCACGGCCAAGACTCATAAAGTAGCTGTGTTCAAGAATCATCATACCTAACTAGGAGAATCAATAACACTATCTGAATTCTGAGTTCCTATAGATGCCAATCATTCTGAACCTTAAAGGATAAAGCGAGGTGCCAAAACTGTTCGGAAGCAAAAAGCTACTAGTCCCGCTCATCTAATTGGAACTATGTTTCTTTGATATTTTGGAGTCTATAGTATGTTCTCTTCTTTTTATTCTATTTTGATTTTCAGTTGCTTGGGGACAAGCAACAATTTAAGTTTGGTGTTGTGATGAGCGGATAATTTATACGCTTTTTGGCATTATATTTAATATATTTTTAGTATGATTTAGTTAGTTTTTAGTATATTTTCATTAGTTTTTAATTAAAATTCACTTTTCTGGACTTTACTATGAGTTTGTGTATTTTTCTGTGATTTCAGGTATTTTCTGGCTGAAATTGAGGGATCTGAGCAAAAATCTGATTCAGAGGCTAAAAGGACTGCAGATGCTATTGGATTCTGACCTCCCTGCACTCGAAGTGGATTTTCTGGAGCTACAGATGCCCAATTGGCGCGCTCTCAACGGCGTTGGAAAGTAGACATCCTGGGCTTTCCAGCAATATATAATAGTCCATACTTTGCCCAAGATTTGATGGCCCAAACTGGCATTGCAAATCAGCTTCAGAATTCCCAGCGTTTAACGCTGGAACTGGCATAGAAATTGGAGTTAAACGCCCAAACTGGCATAAAAGCTGGCGTTTAACTCCAGGAAGAGTCTCTACACGAAAATGCTTCAATGCTCAGCCCAAGCACACACCAAGTGGGCCCGAAAGTGGATTTTTCTGTCATTTACTCATTTCTGTAAACCCTAGATCACTAGTTCACTATTAATAGGATCTTTTGACATTTTATCTGTACCTCATGACACTTTACACGTTTCTCATTATATCTTCTACAGCATGAATCTCTAAACCCCATGGTTGGGGGTGAGGAGCTCTCCTGTGTCTTGATGGATTAATGCAATTACTACTGTTTCTTATTCAATCATGCTTGCTTCCGTTCTAAGATATCACTTGTTCTTAACCCGGATGAATGTGATGATCCGTGACACTCATCATATTCTCAACTATGAACGTGTGCCTGACAACCACCTCCGTTCTACCTTAGATTGAGTAGATATCTCTTGGATTCCTTTATCAGAATCTTCGTGGTATAAGCTAGAATTGATGGCGGCATTCAAGAGAATCCGAAAGGTCTAAACCTTGTCTGTGGTATTCTGAGTAGGATTCAATGATTGAATGACTGTGACGAGCTTCAAACTCGCGATTGTGGGGCGTTAGTGACAGACGCAAAAGAATCACTGGATTCTATTCCGACATGATCGAGTACCGACAGCTGGATAGCCGTGCCATGACAGGGTGCGTTGAACATTTCCACTGAGAGGATGGGAGGTAGCCACTGACAACGGTGAAACCCTTGCATACAGCTTGCCATGGAAAGGAGTAAGAAGGATTGGATGAAGACAGTAGGAAAGCAGAGGTTCAGAAGACAGAGCATCTCCAAAACCTCAACCTATTCTCCATCACTGCAATTTAAGTGCCTGTTTCATGTTCTTTTGCTTTTTACAATCAATCCTGATAATTTTTGATATTCTGACTAAGAGTTACAAGATAACCATAGCTTGCTTCAAGCCGACAATCTCCGTGGGATCGACCCTTACTCACGTAAGGTATTACTTGGACGACCCAGTGCACTTGCTGGTTAGTTGTGCGGGATTGCAAAGTGTGATTGCAATTTTGTGCACCAATCACCCTTGTTGATGGCTACATCCCATCCTCTCAGTGAAAATGTTCCAAATGCTCTGTCACAGCACGGCTAATCATCTGTCGGTTCTCAATCAGGTTGGAGTAGAATCCATTGATTCTTTTGCGTTTGTCATCACGCCCAGCCTTCAGGAGTTTGAAGCTCGTCACAGTCATTCAATACCGGAATCCTACTCGGAATACCACAGACAAGGTTAGACTTTCCGGATTCCCGGGATCCTACTCGGAATACCACAGACAAGGTTAAACTTTTCCGGATCCCCATGAATGCCGCCATCTATCTAGCTTATACCACGAAGATTCTATTGGGGAATCTAAGAGATATGCGCCCGGCCTAAGGTAGAACGGAAGTGGTTGTCAGTCACGCGCGTTCATAAGTGAGAATGATGATGAGTGTCACAGATCATCACATTCATCAAAGTGTTGTGCAACGTATATCTTGGAATAAGAATAAAAGAGAATTGAATAGAAAGTAATAATAATTGTATTGAAACTTGAGGTATAGCAGAGCTCCACACCCTTAATCTATGGTGTGCAGAAACTCCACCGTTGAAAATACATAAGTGAAAGGTTCAGGCATGGCCGAATGGCCAGCCCCCTGAATGATCAAAAGACCGAATGATCAAAGACTAAACAGTCAAAAGATTAAACTGTCAAAAGATGTCTAATACAATAGTAAATTATCCTATTTATACTAGACTAGCTACTAGGGTTTACATGAGTAAGTAATTGATGCATAAATCCACTTCCGGGGCCCACTTGGTGTATGCTTGGGCTGAGCTTGATCTATCCACGAGCTGAGGCTTTATTTGGAGTTGAACTCCAAGTTATAACGTATTTTGGGCGTTCAACTCCGGATCATGACGTGTTTCTGGCGTTTAACTCCAGACAGCAGCATGTACTTGGCGTTCTACGCCAAGTTATGTCGTCAATTTCCGAATAAAGTATGGACTATTATATATTTCTGGAAAGCTCTGGATGTCTACTTTCCAACGCCGTTAAGAGCACGCCATTTGGAGTTCTGTAGCTCTAGAAAATCCATTTCGAGTGCAGGGAGGTCAGATTCCAACAACATCGGCAGTCCTTTTGTCAGCCTTTTTCAGAGTTTTGCTCAAGTCCCTCAATTTCAGCCAAAAATTACCTGAAATTACAGAAAAACACACAAACTCATAGTAAAGTCTAGAAATGTGAATTTAACATAAAAACTAATGAAAACATCCCTAAAAGTAGCTTGAACTTACTAAAAACTACCTAAAAACAATGCCAAAAAGCATATAAATTATCCGCTCATCAACTATCTAGATTCTAAGTTCCTATAGAAGTCAATCATTTTGAATTTCAAAGGATAGAGTGAGATGCCAAAACTATTCAGAGGCAAAAAGTTAAAAGCCCCGCTCATCTAATTAATACTGATCTTCATAGATGTTTTTGGAATTCATTGCATATCCTCTTCTTTTTATCTTATTTGATTTTCAGTTGCTTGGGGACAAGCAACAATTTAAGTTTGGTGTTGTGATGAGCGGATAATTTATATGCTTTTTGGCATTGTTTTTAGTATGTTTTTAGTATGTTTTAGTTAGTTTTCATTGTATTTTTATTAGTTTTTAGTTAAAATTCACTTTTCTGGACTTTACTATGAGTTTTTGTGTTTTTCTGTGATTTCAGATATTTTTTGGCTGAAATTGAGGGACCTGAGCAAAAATCTAATTCAGAGGCTGAAAAGGACTGCAGATGCTGTTGGATTCTGACCTCCCTGCACTCAAAGTGAATTTTCTAGAGCTACAGAAGCCCAATTGGCGCGCTCTCAATTGCGTTGGAAAGTAGACATCCTGGGCCTTCCAGCAATATTTAATAGTCCATACTTTGCCCGAGATTTGATGGCCCAAACCGGCGTTCCAAATCAGTTCAAAACTGCCCGGCGTTAAACGCCGGAACTGGCACAAGAATGGGAGTTAAACGCCCAAACTGGCACAAAAGCTGGCGTTTAACTCCAAGAAAAGTCTCTACACATAGAAGCTTCAATGCTCAGCCCAAGCACACACCAAGTGGACCCGAAAGTGGATTTTTATGTCATTTACTCATTTCTGTAAACCCTAGGCTACTAGTTCTCTACAAATAGGACCTTTTGCTATTGTATTTTCATCTTTGGATCTTTGATCATCTTTAGATCTTTAAATCTTTTGATCATGTTTTGGGGGCTGGCCTCACGGCCATGCCTATATCTTGTTCTTATGTATTTTCAACGGTGGAGTTTCTACATACCATAGATTAAGGTGTGGAGATCTGCTGTACCTCGAGTATTAATGCAATTACTATTGTTCTTCTATTCAATTCAGCTTGTTCTTGTTCTAAGATATCACTTGTTCCTCAACTTGATGAATGTGATGATCTGTGACACTCATCATCATTCTCACCTATAAACGTGTGCCTGACAACCACCTCCGTTCTACCTTAGATTGAGTGGATATCTCTTGGATCTCTTAATCGGAATCTTCGTGGTATAAGCTAGAATTGATGGCGGCATTCAAGAGAATCCAGAAGGTCTAAACCTTGTCTGTGGTATTCTGAGTAGGATTCAAGGATTGAATGACTGTGACAAGCTTCAAACTCGCGATTGTGGGGCGTTAGTGACAGACGCAAAAGAATCACTGGATTCTATTCCGACATGATCGAGAACCGACAGCTGAATAGCCGTGCTGTGACAGAGCACGTTGAACATTTTCACTGAGAGGACGGAACTGTAGCCACTGACAACGGTGATGCCCAGCATACAGCTTGTCATGGAAAGGAGTAAGAAGGATTGGATAAAGACAGTAAGAAAGCAGAGAGACGGAAGGGACAAAGCATCTCCATACGCTTATCTGAAATTTTCACCAATGAATTACATAAGTATCTCTATCTTTATTTTATGCTTTATTCATAAATCATCCATAACCATTTGAATCTGCCTGACTGAGATATACAAGATGACCATAGCTTGCTTCATACCAACAATCTCTGTGGGATCGACCCTTACTCGTGTAAGGTTTATTACTTGGACGACCAGTGAACTTGCTGGTTAGTTGTGCAAAGTTGTGATAAAAATTTGAGATTACAATTGAGCGTACCATGTTGATGGCGCCATTGATGATCACAATTTCGTGCACCAGCGTGGCACGCCAATCACTATTTGTCACTTGGGCGTGCCACTTGAGCAACAAGGTGTGGCACGCCAATGCCATTCAGAGGCAAGAGAAGCATTGGGGCGTGCCACTTGAGTTCGTGGCGTAGCATGCCAAGCAGAAGGATCATTCTCCTAACAAGGGCGTGGCACGCCAGACCCTGGGCGTGCCACTCTAGTGCAACTTTGCAGAGAACTCAACCAAGCACACAACAAGGGCGTGTCACGCTAGCTTTTAGGCGTGGCACGCCAGTTCAAATTTCCAGAAGCAAGGAAAGTGGAGGAATCAAAAGGGCATGCCACTTGAGCTCGAAGGCGTGGCACGCCAAGGTTGAAAGAGGAACGAGCGTGCCACTTGAAGGATTGAGCGTGGCACGCCAAGCCATTTTGCAAGGCACGTGACACGACTGAGAAGCACCAACCGCACGCCAACTAAGGGGTCACGTTTATTAAGTGCTTTCTTTCCCTCCAAAATGTAATTTTCTTTTTTCACTTTTGTAATTCTTTTATTTTCACTAGGAGTAGTATATATACCCCAAAAGAGTACTAAAGAAGGGGTGAAGCTGTTAGTTCTAGATCCACTTTTACATTCCATTTTTGAGTACCTTCTAAACTATGAGTAGCAAACTTTCCTCTCATTGAGAGAGGGAGCTCTGTTGCACTTGATGGATTGATAATAGTGAAATTCTTCTTCTCTTCATCTTCTCTTGATTTGCTAGGAGGAATTTCGTGCTTAATGCTTAGTATTCAATCATCTTGGGAAAGAGATTGAATGCAATTGGGAAACCTTGGGAAAGGAAACATGAAACCATGCTTGAAATACCTTCTCATATTTGAGTAGATTATGGGTTTTGGTGATGGAATATGTGACATATAATCCCCCCTCTACCTGAATCTACAAGGGTGTGTGGTATAATCAGGGACTAAGCATATCTCTCTTCATGAGCAATTAGACCAAGGAATTGGCTATTGATCAAGATTTGAGAGATTGAGTCACCAAGGGATTGGGGCTCAATCAATCATGATTGCCAAGAGGTCAGTGAGTTGCATGATTGAAGGAGATCTAAGCTAGATTTGATCCAAAGAGGCAACATCTCCCAATCTCAATGAATTCCCCATTCTTATCTATCCAATTCTTTATAGCTCAATTTTACTTTCAGCAATTCCCCATTCCCATTTACATTCAAGTCATTTATGATTCAGCAATTTACATTCTGCAATTTCCATTCCTGCACTTTAATGCTTTTCTTTATATTCTAGTCATTTACATTTATGCCATTTACAATTCTGCACTTCACACTATCATTAATCTGCTTGACTAATTCACTAATCAATTAAAACTGCTTGAGTTTGCCAATCTCTGTGGATACGATCCCACTCCTCTGTGGGTTATTACTTGGCCATAATTTTTGGTGCGCTTGCCAAAAGAACTCATTCACTAAATTTTAAATTAAAAAAAGGGTAGTGAATCGAACTCATCAAGTTTTATGGCGCCGTTGCTAGGGATTGGCTTAAATTTGACTGTGAGTAATTTGATTGGAGAGCTAGATTATGCAATTTAATTTCCTTGTTAATTTTAATTTCTTTAATTTAGTATTTTTCTTTGAATTTCCTTCTTCTTTGATTATCCCCATTCCCACTCTTCTAACTATTTGATCAATTGCACCACTCACAGTAACAACCACTCTAACAAAGTGATTCATTCATCCACTTTCTTTCTTGCTCTTTGTCTTGGTTAATTGTATGACAGGTAGGAGAAGCGGAGCTTCAACTTCCTTTGATTCTGAACCAGAGAGAACTCTCTTTAGATTAAGGAGGGAAGCAAGAGGGAAGAGAGTCGTTGGTGCTGAGGAAGAGGAAGAGTATTTTGAAACAACCATGGAGGAGAACATGGAGAATCATCATGAGGAAGAAGTTCACAACCATGCCAGGGGAGGCCCAGTCAATCATGATGGGCAAGAAAGGAGAGTATTAGGCTCCTACATCAACCCAAATCCAGGAAACTGTGGCAGCAGCATCCTAAAGCCAACAATTCATTCCAATAATTTTGAGCTGAAGCCTCAGCTTATCACTCTTGTTTAGAATAATTACTCATATGGAGGAAATACCCAAGAAGATCCTAATCAACATCTCAGCACATTCTTGAGGATATGTGATACTGTAAAGTGCAACGGGGTACATGATGAGCGGATAATTTGTACGCTTTTTGGCATTGTTTTTAGTATGTTTCTAGTATGATTTAGTTAGTTTTTAATATATTTTTATTAGTTTTTAGCTAAAATTCACTTTTCTAGACTTTACTATGAATTTGTGTGTTTTTCTGTGATTTCAGGTATTTTCTGACTGAAATTGAGGGACCTGAGCAAAAATCTGATTCAGAGACTGAAAAGGACTGCAGATGCTGTTGGATTCTGACCTCCCAGTACTCGAAGTGGATTTTCTGGAGCTACAGAAGCCCAATTGGCGCGCTCTAAATGGCGTTGGAAAGTAGACATCTTGGGCTTTCCAGCAATGTATAATAGTCCATACTTTGCACAAGATTTGATGGCCCAAACCGGCATTCCAAATCAGCTCAAGAATGCCTGGCGTTAAACGCCGGAACTGGCACAAGAATGGGAGTTAAACGCCCAAACTGGCACAAAAGCTGGCGTTTAACTCCAAGAAGAGTCTCTACACGAAAATGCTTCAATGCTCAGCCCAAGCACACACCAAGTGGGCCCAGAAGTGGATTTTTATGTCTTTTACTCATCTTTGTAATTCTTAAGCTACTAGTTCCCTATAAGTAGGACCTTTTACTATTGTATTTTTCATCTTCGGACATCTAGTTCTTAGATCAGATCTGGAGATCTTTGAATCTTTTGATCACTGGGGGCTGGCCTCACGGCCATGCCTAGACCTTGTTCTTATGTATTTTCAACGGTGGAGTTTCTACACACCATAGATTAAGGTGTGGAGCTCTGCTGTACCTCGAGTATTAATGCAATTACTATTGTTCTTCTATTCAATTCAGCTTGTTCTTGTTCCAAGATATCACTTGTTCTTCAACTTGATGAATGTGATGATCCGTGACACTCATTGTTTCAGGCAAGGTCCGAGGTAGGGGTCTGTGACCCGAGCTTGGTGTGCTGAACGGCGGGGGGGTGTACCTGCAATGACACTCCGATGCTTAAGTTAGCATGGGTTCAAGCAGATATCGAGTAGAATTAGAGTATGAGTTATACCTGGGTGCTCCAGTGTATTTATAGTAGTTGGTCGTGATCATCCCTGGATAAGATATTCTTATCTTATCTTATCTTTTGGGAGTTTTATCTTTATCTCTGTGGAACCGCCTTTCCCAGGCCTTTTCGGCCTTTAGGTTTTGGGCTTCGCTCCTTTTGATGGGCCTTTTCCTTTGTTGGTCCGAGGTCCGACCTCAGGCGTGGGCCTTTGGGACGACCTCGGACCTTCTGTGGATTAGCCGGGTTAGGAGAGCTCGGTCAGGGTATGAACAGTGCCCCTGCCCGAGTTCATCCTTTTGAGAGGTCGAGCTCGGGCATAGTAGTTTCGAATTTTGAAAACGGTCGTTTCAGCATTTATTGCTTGTTACCGTTTCTTCCTTGATTTCCGTGCGGGCTCTGTGAAGGCATTATATATTTGCCCCTTTCCTCGTTTTCTTTGTTTATTCGTTTCCCTTTTTCTGAGTTTTTTACCTCCTCTCTTCCGAGCACCTTCATCATCTCTCTGTTCTTTTTCTCCGGTTCTTTTTGTGCGCCTTTTTCGGAGTTTCTTCTGCGCCGCCGTTCTTGCTCTCCTTTGCGTCGGAGCTCGTCATCCTTCTCCTCTTTCCCAGGTTTGTTTTTGCTTTTCGCTGTTCCCATATGCTTCTGTTTCTTTTTCTTCTATTGCTTGGGTTGCCCCGAAAAGAGGCGCCGCCACTGTTTTGTTTTGCCTGTGTGTGGTGGGGGCTCTTTTCTCTGATTACCTTGTTTTATCGGGTTTGCTGCATTTTCCTTCTAAAGAACTTTGTTTTCTTGTTTCTGCTGTATGAGTATTATGTGATTTTTGGCTTTGCTGTTTGTACTTTTCTTTGTAGGCAAGATTTTTTTATGTCTCGAAAGGTGTTTCAGGCGATGTCGACCAAGATTCCGAGTGGTCTTGGTTGGGTAGATCCTGTTCCTCTAAGGGTCCCGTCTGTTGTAGATTCTGAGTACCTGATTAGGTTCCGTAGGGAGTGTAGTATTTGTGAGAACAGGGAGTCTGAGCGGGATTACGAGCTAGTAGCCCCGGAGTCCGAGGAGAGAGTGTGCTTTCCCCCTTTAGAGAGTTCCAAGAAGTTCTTCTTCTATGCTTACGATTGTTTTTTCTCTAAGCTGGGTGTCCGACTTCCTTTCACTGACTTGGAGTCCGAGGTCCTTTGGTCTTGTAATCTTGCCCCTTCGCAACTCCATCCGAATTCTTGGGCATTTTTAAAGCTGTTCCAACTTTTGTGTCAGATTTTGGGTGTCTCCCCTTCTGTTTCCCTTTTTTCTTATCTGTTTGTGTTGACGAAGCCGGGGTCGGGTGGAGGGAAGGTGTCTTGGGTCTCTTTTAGGGCGAACGCCGGAAGGAAGTTCTGTACCTTGTATGATGAGTCATTTCATGATTTTAAGAACTACTATTTCAAGGTCCGGGCTGCTGGAGATGTCCGACCTTTCTTTCTAGATGAGAGTGGGGAGCCTTCTTTTCCTCTTTGCTGGCAGGAGAATGTAGTGTCAGTGAAGTATACCTTTGAGAGCTTAGATGAGGTGGAGCAGGCTTTTGTGGGTGTGTTGAGTAGTTTATGGGGTCGGGCACCTCACTTGGACACGAAGAAAATGTTAGGAGATCCAAGCCTTCTCCGTTCCGAGTTAGGTAGTTCCCGACCTCTCCTGAGCTTTTCATCTTAATATTTTGACTTTATTTTGGTGATTTTTCTGTTTGTGATAATCCCTTTCTTTTGTTTCTGCAGAGATGTCTTCTCAGGCTGATTCCATGAAGTTCCTTCGTCGGTCGAAGAAGTCTGCGGCTGCTCGGAATATTGAGGCCGAGGCTTCTGCCCGACCTTCTCCACAGAAGACTACCATAGGTGTTCAGACTCGGTCGAAGACCATTCCTACCCCTCAATTCCGAGCTATAACTCAAGATCCTCCGACCTCCGGACCCGGCCACCTTTCTCCGTCGTCGACCTCGGGTCCTCCCCCCAAGAAACAGAAGACCTCCCGAGAGCTTGCCGGTTTCAACGACAAGGATTTTGACGCTCTTGGTTGGATTGAGCAGCACATTCTCCCCGAGACTTTTATTTCTACTGATGATGCGTCCATGGAGCATCACTTTCAGTATATGGCACGGAGCTGTGTTCGGATGGCTAGTCTTCATGCCGCCATTGCTCGGGAGTTCAAGAAAGCCCCCCTCGGGGCGACCAGCTCCCGACTTGAGAAGGCACGGTCCGAGCTTGATAAGATTAGTCAGCTGAAGGACGCTAGGATTACCGAGCTGGAGGAGTCTTTGGAGGAAGAGAAGACTAGGGCTACCGCGGCTGTGGCGGCGGCGAAGACGTCTGAGGAGATGGCGAGGGTGGCGACGGAGAACTATACTAAGTTGTATGCTGAGCTTTTGGAGACGAAGGAGAAGTTGCAGTCTGCTCGGGATGATTTTTATGAGCTGGAGGATAATATGGCCAAGGGCATGGATGCTATGTTTGTGAATTTGAGGGATCAAGTCCGGGTTCTTGCTCCCAATCTGGATTTGAGCCTATTTAGTACTGATAACATGGTTGTGGAGGGAAAGATTGTTCCTGCTCCTGCCGAGGATGAGGTTCCGGTGCCCGATCCCCAGGCTCCAGCGTCCGATCCCGAGGTTCCGGTTGTGAACCCGACTTCACCTTTGGCTAAGGATGGATCTGGTGTGGAGGTTTCAAGCCGGGGTGATGGTGCTGTCCCTGCAGTCCCGATTTCGATGGTCCCTCCGGAGCCTTGTGGAGACCGGGAAGGTCCTTGATCCTCTGTAGTTTCTTTATTTTTGGCTTTTTTGCCCGGCCTGTGGGCTTTTTGTTTTTTTTTTTTTTGGATGTTTTTCTGCAAACACTTTGGACACCGTTTTATTTTAGCTACTCTGTAGCTTTATTATGCCGTGCTTTGCGTTTTGACTTTCTCGTTCCGCTTTTTATGCTTTCTTAGTTGTTTTTGGGTAACAACTTTTTAGCTAGCGTTTTGACTTCTCGTTTTCGCTTTTGTGCTTTTTAGTTGTTTTCGGGTAACAACTTTTTAGCTAGCGTTTTGACTTCTCGTTTTCGCTTTTGTGCTTTTTAGTTGTTTTCGGGTAACAACTTTTTAGCTAGCGTTTTGACTTCTCGTTTTCGCTTTTGTGCTTTTTAGTTGTTTTCGGGTAACAACTTTTTAGCTAGCGTTTTCACTTCTCGTTTTCGCTTTTGTGCTTTTTAGTTGTTTTTGGGTAACAACTTTTTAGCTAGCGTTTTGACTTCTCGTTTTCGCTTTTGTGCTTTTTAGTTGTTTTCGGGTAACAACTTTTTAGCTAGCGTTTTGACTTCTCGTTTTCGCTTTTGTGCTTTTTAGTTGTTTTCGGGTAACAACTTTTTAGCTAGCGTTTTGACTTCTCGTTTTCGCTTTTGTGCTTTTTAGTTGTTTTCGGGTAACAACTTTTTAGCTAGCGTTTTGACTTCTCGTTTTCGCTTTTGTGCTTTTTAGTTGTTTTCGGGTAACAACTTTTTAGCTAGCGTTTTCTCGAAGTCCTGGTTCTTTGCCGTTTCAAGGCTTCTTTCTTGGGTCCGAGTTTATTCTCGGACATCGGGATCCTTGAGTACCTCCTTTAGTCAGGTCCGACTTCGTCGTTTGGTCGGCCTTGTTAAGTTATTTTTGTAACTTCTTTTCTATTTGGCTTTTCGAGCCATTTCAGAGTTACTTTTATAACTTCTCACATTAATTTGAACCTCGTCGCTTTATCTTTGCCGACCTTGTATGGTCTTTTGGCAAATGATTTTTTGCGTTTTGCCGAGCATAAATTAATGCGCCTTGGTGGGGTACTTTTTAGGATAGGCTTCATCATGAGGAAGAGAAAATAAAGAAATTTGATTAGTATTAAAAAGAAGAATATTTACAAGGTGTTTACCCTTTTTGACTAGGTTGGGTGTCTTACTTAACCGGGTGTCTCATTAAAAAACCCTCGTGGGGAAAAAGAGTACACCTCGGGTTAAGTTTTTCTAGCTGTAGTACCGTCTTAAGTTACAGGCGTGCCAGGCTCTGGGTAGCTCATTGTCTTCTAAGTCGGATATCTTGTAGTAGCCTGTCCCTAAGACTTCTGTTACCTTGTAGGGCCCTTTCCAATTTGCGGCTAGCTTTCCTTCTCCCGACTTTTGTGTTCCGATGTCATTTCGGATTAAAATCAGGTCGTGAGTGGAGAAGCTTCGCTTTATTACCTTTTGGTTGTATCTCAGGGCCGTTCGCCGCTTTAAGGCTTCTTCTCTGATTCGGGCTCTTTCTCGGACCTCAGGGAGGAGGTCGAGTTCTTCCCTTTGTGCCTGAGGGTTCCCTCCTTCATTGTAGAAGATGGCTCTGGGTGATCCTTCGTCTATTTCGACGGGAATCATCGCCTCCATTCCGTAAGCTAGTCGGAATGGGGATTCTCCCGTTGTAGAGTGCGGGGTTGTCCGATATGCCCATAATACCTGGGGGAGTTCGTCGGCCCATGCTCCTTTGGCCTCTTGGAGTCTTCGTTTTAATCCGGCCAGGATGACTTTATTTGCAGCCTCTGCTTGTCCGTTGGCTTGTGGGTGCTCGACCGATGTGAACTGTTGTTTGATTTTTAGCTCGGCCACCAAGTTCTGAAAACTTGTGTCTGTGAACTGTGTTCCATTGTCTGTTGTGATGGAGTAGGGGACTCCGAACCTCGTGACAATGTTTTTGTATAGGAATTTACGGCTTTTCTGAGCCGTAATAGTGGCTAAGGGTTCAGCCTCGATCCACTTTGTGAAGTAGTCGACCCCTACTATGAGGTATTTGACCTGCCCCGGTCCTTGTGGGAACGGGCCGAGTAGGTCGAGTCCCCACTTTGCGAAGGGCCATGGTGCAGTGACGCTTATGAGGTCTTCGGGTGGCGCTTTGTGAAAATTGGCATGTTTTTGGCAGGGGGGGCATATTTTCACAAACTCCGCTGCGTCTCTTTGCAAGGTCGGCCAGTAGAACCCGGCCCTGACTATTTTCTTGGATAGGGCCCGAGCTCCGAGATGGTTCCCACACATACCTTCGTGGACTTCTTCGAGGACACTTTTTGCTTCTGAGGTCGGGACGCACCTCAGGAGGGGGTTTGAGAATCCTCTTCTGTATAATACGTCGTGGATTAGCGTATAATTCTGGGCGTCTTTTGTAAGCCTTTTAGCTTCTCTTCTTTCGGCGGGGAGAGTTCCCGACTTCAGGTAGTTGAGTATGGGGGTCATCCATCCTTGTTGTTGGTCGGATATATTTAGTATTTCTTCCTCCCTTAACACGGAGGGAGATTGTAGAGTTTCTTGGAGGAGACTTCTGTTGTTCCCTCCGGGCTTGGTGCTAGCAAGCTTTGAGAGGGCGTCTGCCCGGGCGTTTTGCTCCCGAGGTATGTGCCGGATTTGTATCTCCGGGAATTGTCGTAATTGCGCCTGTGTTTGGTCCAGGTATTTTTTCATAGTAGGGTCTTTGGCTTGGTAGCTTCCGTTTACTTGTGATGTGACGACCTGGGAGTCGCTGAAGATCGTGATTCTCTTGGCTCCGACCTCTTCGGCTAGCTTTAGTCCTGCTAATAGGGCCTCGTATTCGGCTTGGTTGTTCGAAGCCTGGAACTCGAATTTTAGGGATAGCTCTATCTGTGTGCCTTGATCGCTTTCGAGTATAACACCGGCTCCGCTTCCTGTTTTGTTCGAGGACCCGTCGACATACAGATTCCATGAGAGTGGTGTTCCCGGGGTCTCAGTGTATTCTGCGACGAAGTCGGCTAGATATTGAGATTTTATAGCAGTCCGGGCTTCATAGTGGAGGTCGAACTCGGACAGTTCCACCGCCCATTGTAGGATTCGTCCTGCCATGTCTGTCTTTTGTAGGATGTGTCTCATGGGTTGGTTTGTCCGGACTTTGATGGTGTGGGCTTGAAAGTAGGGACGGAGCCTTCGAGCTGTGTACACTAGTGCGTAGGCGAATTTCTCTATTTTCTGATAGTTTAATTCGGCCCCTTGTAGCGCCTTGCTTACGAAGTATATGGGGTGTTGCCCCTGGTTATTCTCTCGTATTAGTGCCGAAGCGACTGCCCGATGTCCGACCGAGAGGTATAGTACGAGCTCTTCCCCCTTTAGAGGTCGGGTCAGGATTGGTGGCTGCCCGAGGAACTCCTTGAATTCTTGGAAGGCTTTTTCGCACTCCGGGGTCCATGAGAAGGGTTTCCCTTTCTTTAGGAGTGAGTAGAGAGGTAGTGATCTTATCGCTGATCCTGCCAAGAATCTTGATAGGGCGGCTAGCCTCCCATTCAGTTGTTGTACTTCTTTGACACACGTCGGGCTTTTCATATTGAGTATTGCTTGGCATTTGCCCGGGTTTGCTTCGATGCCTCTTTGAGTTAGCATGAAACCTAAGAACTTTCCGGCTTCTGCGGCGAAGGTGCACTTTGTCGGGTTAAGTCTCATGTCGTGTTTCCTGAGAGTGTCGAAGATACTGGTGAGGTCGGCCACCAAGTTTCTGTCTTCCTGTGTCTTTATCAGCATGTCATCGACGTACACCTCTAGCTGTAGCCCGATGTGTTCTGAGAACACTTTGTTCATTAGCCTCTGGTAGGTTGCCCCTGCGTTCTTCAGCCCGAAGGGCATTACTACATAGCAGTAGTTTGCCTTTGGGGTTATGAACGATGTTTTTTCTTGATCGGGTCCGTACATCGGGATTTGATTGTATCCCGAGTATGCATCCATGAAGGAAAGGTATCTGTAGCCCGAAGCTGCATCGACTAAGGCGTCGATATTTGGTAGTGGATATGGGTCTTTGGGACAGGCTTTGTTGAGATCTGTGTAGTCGACGCACATCCTCCATTTTCCATTGGGCTTTTTTACCAGAACCACGTTTGCGAGCCATAGGGGGTATTTTACCTCCCTAATGAACCCTGCGTCTAGTAGTGCTTGTACTTGTTCCTCTATTGCCTGCATGCGTTCGGGCCCGAGTTTTCTGCGTCTTTGTTGGACCGGTCGGGAACCCGGATACACCGATAGCTTGTGGCACATTAGGTCGGGGCTTATGCCTGGCATGTCGGAGGCTTTCCAGGCGAAGAGGTCGGAATTTTCCCTTAAGAGGGTTGTGAGTTCCTTCTTTAGGCCTGCTTCGAGGTTTGTCCCTATGTTTGTTATTTTTTCGGGTGTGTTCCCGATTTGGATCTTCTCGGTTTCCCCTTCTGGTTGTGGCCGAAGATCTTCTCGGGTCTGAACTCGCCCGAGTTCTATTGCGTTGACCTCTTTCCCTTTTAGGCTCAGACTTTCGTTGTAGCATCGCCGTGCTAGTTTTTGGTCGCCTTTTAGGGTAGCAATTCCCTTTGCAGTAGGGAACTTCATGCAGAGGTGCGGGGTCGAGACTATGGCTGCTAGTCTGTTTAGGGTTGGTCGTCCGATGAGGGCGTTGTATGCCGAAGTGACGTCGACTACAATGTAGTCGATATTTAATGTTTTGGTTTGCTCGCCCTTTCCAAAGGTAGTGTGTAACGAGATGTATCCCAAGGGACGGATCGGGGTATCTCCTAGTCCAAACAGGTCGGTGGGATAGGCTTTTAGCTCTTTTTCTTCAAGTCTGAGCTTGTCGAAGGCCGTTTTGAATAGGATATCTGCTGAGCTTCCTTGGTCGATCAGGGTTCGATGTAAGTTGGCATTCGCTAGGATGATGGTGATTACCATAGGATCATCGTGCCCGGGTATTATCCCCAGAGCGTCTTCTCGGGTAAACGAGATGGTTGGCAGCTCGGGCAGGGGACTGTCTTCTCGGACGTGATATATTTCCTTGAGGTGTCTCTTTCGCGAGGATCTGGATGTTCCTCCGCCTGCGAAACCTCCGTTTATCATGTGTACGTGCCTTTCAGGGGTTCGTGGGGTCGGTTCGGCCCGATCTTCGTTATCTCCTCGTCTCCTCTTCCTGGTCTCTTCTCCTTTCTCTGCTATGTATCTGTCGAGTTTTCCTTCTCTGGCTAGCTTTTCTATAACATTCTTTAGGTCGTGGCAGTCGTTAGTAGGATGGCCGTAGAGTCTGTGATATTCGCAGTACTCGGACCGATCTCTTCCTGCCCTTTTGTGCTTCAGAGGCCTGGGTGGTGGGATCTTTTCGGTGTGGCACACTTCTCTGTAGACATCCACCAGAGAAACTCGGAGGGGGGTGTAGCTGTGGTACTTCCGTGGCCTGTCCGAGCTGGATTCTTCTTTCTTTTTCTGTTCCCGATCTCGATCTCGGAATGAGTGGGTTGACTCTTTCCTGGAAGAGTCTCTTAGCTGGGAGGTTTCCTCCATGTTGATATATTTTTCTGCCCGCTCTTGCACCTCGTATAAGGAGGTCGGGTATCGTTTGGATAGGGATTGGCTAAACGGTCCTTCTTTTAGGCCGTTTGCTAGTCCCATGATGGCTGCTTCAGTGGGCAAGTGTTGTATGTCCAGGCAGGCTTTGTTGAATCGCTCCATGTATTCTCGGAGGGTTTCTTGGTTGCCTTGTTTGATCCCGAGTAGACTGGGGGCATGTTTTGCCTTATCCTTTTGAATAGAGAACCTTATTAAGAATTTTTTGGTCAGGTCCTCAAAGCTGGAGATTGACCCTGGTGGTAGGTTGTCGAACCACTTCATGGCTGACTTGGTGAGAGTGGTGGGGAAGGCTTTGCACCGAATTGCGTCGGAGGCGTCGACGAGGTACATTCTGCTTCTAAAGTTGCTGAGGTGGTGACTTGGATCGGTGGTGCCGTCGTAGAGGTCCATATCTGGTGGTTTGAAGTTTCGCGGTACTTTCTCCTTCATGATCTCTTGTGTGAAGGGGTCATGATTGTTTTCGGGGGTGGTGCCGCGTTCCGTCCGGTCTTTCAGGTTGGCCTCTATTCTCCGCAGTTTTTCTTCTAATTCTCTGCGCTTGCGAGCCTCCCTTCTCAGATCTTGTTCAGTTTCCTTCTGCTTTTTTATGTCCTCTTCGAGTTGTTTCAGCCGGTCTTGTTGTGCCCGAACTGTTTCCAGAATCTCCGAACTCTTTTCTTTTTCGGGATTTTGTGGATCTTTGTCTAGGAGTGATGTCTTTGGGCGATTCTGTTTGTTTCCCCCTGGAGTGCGTGGTGATAGAGGGCTGTCCGGCCGTTCTCCGGTGTCAACTTCCTCTTCTTGTTCGGATGTAGCGTGGTTATTGTTGGGAGGGTCGTCCGCCATGGTAAAGGGATGACTTCCAGGTCCCCGGCAACGGCGCCAATGTTCCGGGGGTTACCTGAAACGTGTAGCTCGGTCGTTCAGGCAAGGTCCGAGGTAGGGGTCTGTGACCCGAGCTTGGTGTGCTGAACGGCGGGGGGTGTACCTGCAATGACACTCCGATGCTTAAGTTAGCATGGGTTCAAGCAGATATCGAGTAGAATTAGAGTATGAGTTATACCTGGGTGCTCCAGTGTATTTATAGTAGTTGGTCGTGATCATCCCTGGATAAGATATTCTTATCTTATCTTATCTTTTGGGAGTTTTATCTTTATCTCTGTGGAACCGCCTTTCCCAGGCCTTTTCGGCCTTTAGGTTTTGGGCTTCGCTCCTTTTGATGGGCCTTTTCCTTTGTTGGTCCGAGGTCCGACCTCAGGCGTGGGCCTTTGGGACGACCTCGGACCTTCTGTGGATTAGCCGGGTTAGGAGAGCTCGGTCAGGGTATGAACACTCATCATCATTCTCACCTATGAACGTATGACCGTCAATCACCTCCGTTCTACCTTAGATTGGGTAGATATCTCTTGGATTCTTTAACCGGAATCTTCGTGGTATAAGCTAGAATTGATGGCGGCATTCAAGAGAATCCGGAAGGTCTAAACCTTGTCTGTGGTATTCTGAGTAGGATTCAATGATTGAATGACTGTGACGAGCTTCAAACTCGCGATTGTGGGGCGTTAGTGACAGACGCAAAAGAATCACTGGATTCTATTCCGACATGATCGAGAACCGACAGCTGGATAGCCGTGCCGTGACAGGGTGCGTTGAACATTTCCACTGAGAGGACGGGATTGTAGCCACTGACAATGGTGATGCCCAACATACAGCTTGCCATGGAAAGGAGTAAGAAGGATTGGATGAAGATAGTAGGAAAGCAGAGAGACGGAAGGGACAAAGCATCTCCATACGCTTATCTGAAATTCTCACCAATGAATTACATAAGTATCTCTATCTTTATCTTTTATTCATATATCATCCATAACCATTTGAGTCTGCTTGACTGAGATTTACAAGGTGACCATAGCTTGCTCCATACCAACAATCTCCGTGGGATCGATCCTTACTCGCGTAAGGTTTATTACTTGGACGACCCAGTGCACTTGCTGGTTAGTTGTGCGAAGTTGTGTTTATGCCATGGTATTGAACACCAAGTTTTTGGATTCATTACCGGGGATTATTTGAGTTGTGAAAAGTATTGATCGCAATTTCGTGCACCAAGTTTTTGGCGCCGTTGCCGGAGATTGTTTCGAGTATGGACAACTGACGGTTCATCTTGTTGCTTAGATTAGGTATTTTTCAGAGTTCTTAAGAATGAATTCTAGTGTTTCAAAGTGATGATCTTATCATCACCAAAGCTGATTGATTCTCATCAATTTAGCACTTGAACGCAATGTCCTGCTGAAGCTTGGCTATCCATGTCTAATTTCTTTAGACTGAAGCTTTAGACTAACATTGCATGATTCCTGGAATTCTCATTAAGAATTTTGATACCTTTATTTTCTTTTCCACTTAATTTTTGAAAAAAACCAAAAAAAAAAGATTACAAAATCATAAAAACCAAAAATATGTTATGTTTCTTATTGAGACACTAGTCTCATTTTAAGTTTGGTGTCTTGCATGCATTGCTTATTTGATCTTGGTTCTATTTTCAAGTCAATAATACAGGGAACTGAAGATTCAGTACATGCAGCAGAGGAATTATACAGAAAAAGCTGGGCATTCAAAACGCCCAGTGAAGAAGGAAAAACTACTGGGCGTTTAGCGCCCAAAAAGGTAGCATTTTGGGCGTTAAACGCTAGAATGGATACCATTCTGGGCATTTAACGCCAGGATGGCACAAGAGGGAAGATTTTGTTTTCAAAGTTTTTCAAAATCATATCTTTTCAATCATATATTTTCAATAAAATCTTTTTCAAAATCAATTTCTTTCCTTTTTCAAAGATACTTGTTAACAATTAATGATTTGATTCAACATTTCAAGTATGTTGCCTTTTCTGTTGAGAAAGGTTTAATGTTTGAATCATATCTTTTCTTGTTAGCTAAGTCATTAATTTTTTCAAAATCAAATCTTTTTAAATTGTTTTTCAACTCATATCTTTTTAATCACATCTTTTTCAAAATAGTTTTCAATCATATCTTTTTGATTTCTTATTTCAAAATCTTTTTCAAAAATCACTTGATTTCTTTTCCACTCTTGGTTTTCGAAATTCAATTAGTGTTTTTCAAAATGTTTTTAAAATCTTTTTAATTTATTTTCAAAAATCTCTTCCTCTCTTCTCACATCCTTCTATTTATGGAGTAACACTCTTCCTCAATGCACAATTCGAACTCTATCTCACTAAGTTCGAATTTTCTACTTCTTCCTTCTATTTTTCTTTTCCTCTAACACCTCAAGGAATCTCTATACTGTGACATAGAGGATTCCATATTTTCTTGTTCTCTTCTCTTTCATATGAGCAGGAGCAAAGACAAAAGCATTCTTGTTGAGGCTGACCCTGAACCTGAAAGGACCTTGAAGCGAAAGCTAAGAGAAGCTAAGGCACAACTTTCTGTAGAGGACCTAACAGAAATCTTCAAAGAAGAAAAACCCATGGCAGCCGAAAACAACAACAATGCCAACAATGCAAGGAAGGTGCTGGGTGACTTTACTGCACCTACTCCCGACTTCTACGGGAGAAGCATCTCTATCCCTGCCATTGGAGCAAACAACTTTGAGGTTAAGCCTCAATTAGTTTCTCTGATGCAACAGAATTGCAAGTTCCATGGACTTCCATTGGAAGATCCTCATCAGTTCTTAGCTGAATTCTTGCAAATCTGTGACACTGTCAAGACTAAAGGGGTTGACCCTGAGGTCTATAGACTTATGCTATTCCCTTTTGCTGTAAGAGACAAAGCTAGAATATGGTTGGACTCACAACCTAAAGAAAGCCTGAACTCTTGGGAAAAGCTAGTCAATGCCTTCTTGGCAAAGTTCTTTCCACCTCAAAAATTGAGTAAGCTTAGAGTGGAAGTCCAAACCTTCAGACAGAAGGAAGGAGAATCCCTCTATGAAGCTTGGGAAAGATACAAACAATTGATCAGAAAATGTCCTTCTGACATGCTTTCTGAATGGAGCATCATAGGTATTTTCTATGATGGTCTCTCTGAACTATCCAAGATGTCTTTGGATAGCTCTGCTGGAGGATCTCTTCATCTGAAGAAGACGCCTACAGAAGCTCAAGAACTAATTGAAATGGTTGCAAATAACCAATTCATGTACACTTCTGAAAGGAATCCTGTGAACAATGGGACAAATCAGAAGAAAGGAGTCCTTGAGATTGATACTCTGAATGCCATATTGGCTCAGAACAAAAATATTGACTCAGCAAGTCAATTTGATTTCTCAAAGTCTGTCTGGAATGCAAAATGCACCAGGCAGTACTAAGGATGCTTCATCTGAAGAAGAAGCTTATGATCCTGAGAACCATTCAATGGAAGAGGTGAATTACATGGGAGAACCCTATGGAAACACCTATAATTCTTCATGGAGAAATCATCCAAATCTCTCATGGAAGGATCAACAGAAACCTCAACAAGGTTTCAACAACGACAATGGTGGAAGAAACAGGTTTAGCAATGGCAAGCCTTTTCCATCAACTTCTCAGCAACAAACAGAGAATTCTAAGCAGAACCACTCTGACTTAGCAACCATGGTCTCTGATCTAATCAAAACCACTCAAAGTTTCATGACTGAAACAAGGTCCTCCATTAGAAACTTGGAGGCACAGGTGGGACAGCTGAGCAAGAAAATTACTGAACTCCCTCCTAGTACTCTTCCAAGCAATACAGAAGAGAATTCAAAAGGAGAATGTAAGGCCATCAACATGGCCGAACTTGGAGAGGAGGAAGAGGCAGTGAACGCCACTGAGGAAGACTTCAATGGACGTCCACTGGCCTACAATGAGTTCCCTAATGAGGAACCATGGGAATCTGAGGCTCACACTGAGACCATAGAGATTCCAATGGATTTACTTCTGCCATTCATGAGCTCTAATGAGTATTCTTCCTCTGAAGAGGATGAATATGTCACTGAAGAGCAAGTTGCTAAATACCTTGGAGCAATCATGAAGCTAAATGACAAGTTATTTGGTAATGAGACTTGGGAGAACAAACCTCCTTTGCTCACCAAAGAACTGGATGATTTGTCTAGGCAGAGATTACCTCAAAAGAGACAAGATCCTGGAAAGTTTTCAATACCTTGTACCATAGGCACCATGACCTTCAAGAAGGCTCTGTGTGACTTAGGGTCAAGTGTAAACCTCATGCCTCTCTCTGTAATGGAGAAGCTAGGGATCTTTGAGGTACAAGCTGCAAGAATCTCACTAGAGATGGCAGACAATTCAAGAAAACAAGCTTATGGACTTGTAGAGGATGTTTTGGTGAAGATTGAAGACCATTACATCCCTGTTGATTTCATAGTCCTAGAGACTGGGAAGTGCATGGATGAATCCATCATCCTTGGCAGACCCTTCCTAGCCACAGCAAAGGCTGTGATTGATGTTGACAGAGGAGAATTAATCATTCAAGTGAATGAAGAATCCTTTGTGTTTAAGGCTCAAGGATATCCCTCTGTCACCATGGAGAGGAAGCATGAAGAGCTTCTCTCAAAATAGAGTCAAACAGAGCCCCCACAATCAAACTCTAAGTTTGGTGTTGGGAGGCCACAACCAAATTCTAAGTTTGGTGTTGAACCCCCCACATTCAAACTCTAAGTTTGGTGTTGGGAGGTTCCAACATTGCTCTGAGTATCTGTGAGGCTCCATGAGAGCCCTCTGTCAAGCTACTGACATTAAAGAAGCGCTTGTTGGGAGGCAACCCAATGTTATATTTTATCTATTTTTCTTTGTTATTTTTTCTGTAGGTTGATGATCATGAGAAGTCACAAAATCAATTGAAAAGGCAGAAACAGAACGAAAAACAGAAAGAAAAATAGCACACCCTGGAGGAGAACCTGTTGGCGTTTAAACGCCAGTGAAGTTAGCAAATGGGCGTTTAACGCCCAGTCTGGCACCATTCGAAAGGGGCACCAGACTGGCGTTAAACACCAGAAAAGGGCTAGCACCTGGCGTTAAACGCCAGAAATGGGCACCAGCCTGGCGTTTAACGCCAGAATTGGCAAAGGGTGCATTTTTGCACGCCACTTGGTGCAAGGTTGAATTTTCCTTGACACCTTAGGATCTGTGGACCCCACAGGATCCCCACCTACCCCACCACCCTCTCTTTTCTTCACCCATTCACCAATCACCTCAACCACTCTTCCCCAAAAACCCCTCACCTATCAAATCCCATCTTTCTCTTCACCACTCACAACCATCCTTCATAAAACCCTACCTACTTCACCATTCAAAATTCAAACCACTTTCCCACCCAAACCCACCCTTTGGCCGAACCAGAAAGCCACCTCCATCTCCTCTATTTCTTCTTCTTCTACTCTCCTCTTTCTTCTTTTTCTCGAGGACGAGCAAACCTATTAAGTTTGGTGTGGTAAAAGCATTGCTTTTTGTTTTTCCATAACCATTTATGGCATCCAAGGCCGGAGAAACCTCTAGAAAGAGGAAAGGGAAGGCAAGAGCCTTCACCTCCGAGTCATGGGAGATGGAGAGATTCATCTCAAGGGTGCATCAAGACCACTTCTATGAAGTTGTGGCCTTGAAGAAGGAGATCCCTGAGGTCCCTTTCAAACACAAAAAGGGTCAACTTTGATCAAAGGTTGAACCAAGTCCTCATAGACATCTGTGAAGAGGGTGCCCAATGGAAGAGAGATTCAAGAGGGAAGCCGGTTCAATTGAGAAGGCATGACCTCAAGCCCGTGGCTTGGGGATGGTTGGAGTTTATCCAACGCTCAATCATTCCCACTAGCAACCGGTCCGAAGTTACTATAGACCGGGCCATCATGATTCATAGTATCATGATTGGAGAGGAAGTGGAAGTTCATGAGGTTATAGCCCAAGAACTCTATAAGGTGGCGGACAAGTCCTCTACCTTGGCAAGGTTAGCCTTTCCTCATCTCATTTGTCACCTCTGTTATTCAGTTGGAGTGGACATAGAAGGAGACATCCTTATTGATGAGGATAAGCCCATCACTAAGAAAAGGATGGAGCAAATAAGAGACCCCACTCATCATGAAATCCCTGAGATACCTCAAGGGATGCACTTTCCTCCACAAAACTATTGGGAGCAAATCAACACCTCCCTAGGAGAATTGAGTTCCAACATGGGACAACTAAGGGTGGAGCACCAAGAACATTCCATCCTCTTCCATGAAATTAGAGAAGATCAAAGAATCATGAGAGAGGAGCAACAAAGGCAAGGAAGAGACATTGAGGAGCTCAAGCACTCCATAAGACCTTCAAGAGGAAGAACAAGCCACCATCACTAAGGTGGACCCGTTCTTTAATCTCCTTGTTCTTTATTTTTCTGTTTTTTCAAAAATTCATGCTTATGTTTATCCATGTTTGTGTCTTATGATCATTAGTGTCTTAGTGTCTATGCCTTAAAGTTATGAATGTCCTATGAATCCATCACCTCTCTTAAAAAAATGTTCTTAATTGAAAAAGAGAAGAATTGCATGAATTTCAGATTTTATAACAGATTAATTATTTTGATGTGGTGGCAATACTTTTGTTTTCTGAATGTATGCTTGAACAGTGTATATGTCTTTTGAATTTGTTGTTCATGAATGTTAAAATTGTTGGCTCTTGAAAGAATGATGAAAAAGGAGACATGTTACTGAGGATCTGAAAAATCATAAAAATGATTCTTGAAGCAAGAAAAAGCAGTGAATACAAAAAAAAAAGAGAAAAAGAACGAAAAAAAAAAGAAAAAAAGGGAGAAAGAGAAAAATAAAGAAAAAGAAAGAAATAAAGTTGTGATCCAAGGCAAAAAGAGTGTGCTTAAGAACCCTGGACACCTCTAATTGGGGACTCTAGCAAAGCTGAGTCACAATCTAAAAAGGTTCACCCAATTATGTGTCTGTGGCATGTATGTATCCGGTGGTAATACTGGAAGACAGAGTGCTTTGGGGCACGGCCAAGACTCATAAAGTAGCTGTGTTCAAGAATCATCATACTTAACTAGGAGAATCAATAACACTATCTGGATTCTGAGTTCCTATAGAAGTCAATCATTCTGAATTTCAAAGGATAAAGTGAGATGCCAAAACTGTTCAGAGGCAAAAAGCTAAAAGCCCCGCTCATCTAATTAATACTGATCTTCATAGATGTTTTTGGAATTCATTGCATATTCTCTTCTTTTTATCTTATTTGATTTTCAGTTGCTTGGGGACAAGCAACAATTTAAGTTTGGTGTTGTGATGAGCGGATAATTTGTACGCTTTTTGGCATTGTTTTTAGTATGTTTCTAGTATGATTTAGTTAGTTTTTAATATATTTTTATTAGTTTTTAGCTAAAATTCACTTTTCTGGACTTTACTATGAGTTTGTGTGTTTTTCTGTGATTTCAGGTATTTTCTGACTGAAATTGAGGGACCTGAGCAAAAATCTGATTCAGAGACTGAAAGGGACTGTAGATGCTGTTGGATTCTGACCTCCCTGCACTCGAAGTCAATTTTCTAGAGCTACAGAAGCCCAAGTGGCGTGCTCTCAACGGTGTTGGAAAGTAGACATCCTGGGCTTTCCAGCAATGTATAATAGTTCATACTTTGCCCAAGATTTGATGGCCCAAACTGGCATTTCAAATCAGCTCAAGAATGCCCGGCGTTAAACGCCGGAACTGGCACAAGAATGGGAGTTAAACGTCCAAACTGGCACAAAAGCTGGCGTTTAACTCCAAGAAGAGTCTCTACACGAAAATGCTTCAATGCTCAGCCCAAGCACACACCAAGTGGGCCCAGAAGTGGATTTTTATGTCTTTTACTCATCTTTGCAATTCTTAAGCTACTAGTTCCCTATAAGTAGGACCTTTTACTATTGTATTTTTCATCTTCGGACATCTAGTTCTTAGATCAGATCTGGAGATCTTTGAATCTTTTGATCACTGGGGGCTGGCCTCACGGCCATGCCTAGACCTTGTTCTTATGTATTTTCAACGGTGGAGTTTCTACACACCATAGATTAAGGTGTGGAGCTCTGCTGTACCTCGAGTATTAATGCAATTACTATTGTTCTTCTATTCAATTCAGCTTGTTCTTGTTCCAAGATATCACATGTTCTTCAACTTGATGAATGTGATGATCCGTGACACTCATCATCATTCTCACATATGAACGTGTGACCGTCAATCACCTCCGTTCTACCTTAGATTGGGTAGATATCTCTTGGATTCTTTAACTGGAATCTTCGTGGTATAAGCTAGAATTGATGGCGGCATTCAAGAGAATTCGGAAGGTCTAAACCTTGTCTGTGGTATTCTGAGTAGGATTCAATGATTGAATGACTGTGACGAGCTTCAAACTCGCGATTGTGGGGCGTTAGTGACAGACGCAAAAGAATCACTGGATTCTATTCCGACATGATCGAGAACCGACAGCTGGATAGCCGTGCCGTGACAGGGTGCATTGAACATGTCCACTGAGAGGACGGGATTGTAGCCACTGACAACGGTAATGCCCAACATACAGCTTACCATGGAAAGGAGTAAGAAGGATTGGATGAAAACAGTAGGAAAGCAGAGAGACGGAAGGGACAAAGCATCTCCATACGATTATTTGAAATTTTCACCAATGAATTACATAAGTATCTCTATCTTTATCTTTTATTCATATATCATCCATAACCATTTGAGTCTGCCTGACTGAGATTTACAAGGTGACCATAGCTTGCTTCATACCAACAATCTCCGTGGGATCGACCCTTACTCGCGTAAGGTTTATTACTTGGACGACCTAGTGCACTTGCTGGTTAGTTGTGCGAAGTTGTGTTTATGCCATGGTATTGAACACCAAGTTTTTGGATTCATTACCGGGGATTATTTGAGTTGTGAAAAGTATTGATCATAATTTCGTGCACCAGTACACCCCGACATCTACAAACTACTATTGTTCCCTTTCTCACTCCGAGATAAGGCAGCAAAGTGGTTGGAATCATTTCCCAAGGACAGCCTGACTACATGGGAGGAGGTCGTGAATAGATTCCTTGCTAGATTCTACCCCCACAAAGAATCAATAGGCTGAGGGCTGAAGTGCAAACCTTCAGACAACAAGATGGAGAAACACTCTATGAGGCCTGGGAGAGATTCAAAGATCTCACAAGAAGATGCCCACTAGAAATGTTCAATGAGTGGGTACAACTACACATCTTCTATAAGGGACTATCCAATGAAGCAAAGAAAGCAGTAGATCATTCTTCAGGAGGCTCGCTCAACAAAAAGAAAACCATTGAAGAGGCCATAGATGTCATTGAAATTGTAGCCGAAAATGAGTACTTCTATGCCTCAGAAAGGACTCAAAAGAAGGGAGTGCTAGAATTCAATTCTGTAGATGCTTTGTTAGCTCAGAACAAGGCAATTACGACACAAATAGCAGCACTAACCAAGAGGATGGAGGCCAACCAAGCCTCAATCATTCAAGACCAAACTCCTCAACAAGAAGGAAATGCATCAGAATCTGAAGGTGACTGGGAACAAGTTAATTATGTGCACAATTCATCCAGAACACCTTATGACCCACACTCTAAGACATACAACCTAGGTTGGAAGAACCACCCAAACTTTGGGTGGGAAAATCAACAAAACCACAACCAGGACCACAACAAGCCTTATCCATCAAATCAACAAACCCACAACCCCAACCATCAAACAGGGAACCATAGACCTTACCATAACTCACAAAACACATCATACCACAACAACCAACCCAAACACAACAACTTCAATCGAGATACACCATCCTCAACCATGCAATCATACGAAATCAAGAGCAACTTTAAGAGGATGGAGGCTACAATAGCACAACTGTCATCCCAGATTTCAGGGGCAGTCTCCTCCTTCATGGACAGACAAGCACAAACCGACAGGAGGATAGATACTAATCAAGAGGAATATAGGTCAAATCTGAAAAATCAAGGTGCAGTAATCTCAAAGTTGGAAGCACAAGTAGGGATACTATCCAAACAAATCCCACTCTCCACTCACATATTTCCCAGTGATACCATGGCCAACCCAAGAGGGGAATGCAAAGCCATAACTCTAAGAAGTGGGAAGGTTGTAGAGGAAGGAGCCCCGAGCAAAGATAGTCATGAAGAGGTTGCATCAAAACATGGAAAAGAGGACGAAGAGGGGATCCCAACTTCACCCCCTCCAAAACCAGTTTTGAAGCTTTATGTACCAAAGGCACCATACCCTCAATGATTGAGAAAGGATGGGAAAGATGGCCAGTTTTCTAAGTTTCTAGAGATCTTCAAGAAGCTCTAAATCAATATACCATTTGCTGAGGCATTAGAGCAAATGCCACTCTATGCCAAGTTCTTGAAGGAGCTCATAACCAAAAAGAGGAACTGGGAAGCAAAAGAAACCATAGTGTTGACTGAGGAGTGCAGTGCCATCATACAAAAGAAGCTACCTCAAAAGCTGAAAGATCCGGGGAGTTTTCAAATCCCCTGCATCATAGGGGACATCACTATTGAGAAAGCTTTGTGTGATTTGGGGGCTAGTATAA
Organism: Arachis stenosperma; assembly: GCF_014773155.1. Taxonomy (NCBI): domain Eukaryota; kingdom Viridiplantae; phylum Streptophyta; class Magnoliopsida; order Fabales; family Fabaceae; genus Arachis; species Arachis stenosperma. The sequence goes on along the minus strand of NC_080385.1, from coordinate 82,747,924 downwards.
ATCTCATGTCCCTAACCATGATGAGAAGGATGAAGATTGAGGAAGCCAAGCCAACAAGAATGGTACTCCAATTGGCTAATAGAACATTCAAGTTTCCACATGGGGTGGTAGAAGATTTACTAGTGAAAGTAGGGGAGTTCATTTTCCCTGTTGATTTTTGTTCCGAGGGTTACCTGAAACGTGCAGCTCGGTCGTCTGGCAAGGCCCGAGGTGGGGGTCTGTGACCCGAGCTTGGTGTGCTGAACGGCGGGGGGCTGTACCTGCAATGACACTCCGATGCTTAAGTTAGCATGGGTCCAAGCAGATATCAAGTAGAATTAGAGTATGAGTTATACCTGGGTGCTCCAGTGTATTTATAGTAGTTGGCCGTGATCATCCCTGGATAAGATATTCTTATCTTATCTTATCTTTTAGGGAGTTTTATCTTTATCTTTTGTGGAGCCGCCTTTCCTAGGCCTTTTCGGCCTCTAGGTTTTTGGGCTTCGCTCCTTTTGATGGGCCTTCTTCCTTTGTTGGTCCGAGGTCCGACCTCAGGCGTAGGCCTTTGGGACGAGGTCGGACCTTTTGTGGTATAGCCGAGTTAGGAGAGCTCGGTCAGGGTATGAACAGTGCCCCTGCCCGAGTTCGTCCTTTGGAGGGGTCGAGCTCGGGCATAGTAGTTTTGAAATTTGAAAAACGGTCGTTTCAGCATTTATTGCCTGTTACCGTTTCTTCCTCGATTTCCGTGCGGCGCTCTGTGGAGGCATTACATATTTCCCCCTTTCCTCCTTTTTCTTTTGTTTTTCACCACTTTTCTTTCGAGTCCTTTCATCATCTCTCTGTTCTTTTTGTGCGCCTTTTCGGAGTTTCTTCTTCGCCGCCGTTCTTGCTCTCTTTGCGTTTGGAGCTCGCCGTCTTCTTTCCTTTCTTTCCAGGTTTGTCTTTCACTTTTGCTGTGTACGTGTGCTTCTGTTTCTTTTCTTCTATGTTTGGGTTGCCCCGGAAAGAGGTGCCGCCACTGTTTGTTTGCATGTTGTGTGGTGGGGGCTCTTTCTCTGATTACTTTGCCTATTTGCTGTATTTTCCCTAAAAGAACTTTGTTTTCTTGTTTCTGCTGAAATGGGTTTTTTCTGCCTTTGTGTGATTTTTGCCTTGCTGTTGTATTCTTTCTTTGTAGGCAAGATTTTTTATGTCTCGAAAGGTATTTCAAGCAATGTCGACCAAGATTCCGAGTGGTCTAGGTTGGGTAGATCCTGCTCCTCTAAGGGTCCCGTCTGTTGTAGATTCTGAGTACTTGATTAGGTTCCGTAGGGAGTGTAGTATTTGTGAGAACAGGGAGTCTGAGCGAGATTATGAGCTAGTAGCCCCGGAGTCCGAGGAGAGGGTATGTTTCCCGCCTTTGGAGAGTTCCGAGAAACTTTTCTTCTATGCTTACGATTGTTTCTTTTCTAAGCTAGGTGTCCGACTTCCTTTCACCGACTTAGAATCCGAGGTCCTTTGGTCTTGTAATCTTGCCCCTTCGCAGCTCCATCCTAACTCCTGGGCATTTTTAAAGCTGTTCCAACTTCTGTGTCAGATTTTGGGTGTCTCCCCTTCCGTTTCCCTTTTTTCTTATTTGTTTGTGTTGACGAAGCCGGGGTCGGGTGGAGGGAAGGTGTCTTGGGTTTCCTTTAGGGCAACCGCCGGAAAGAAGTTTTGTACCTTGTATGATGAGTCTTTTCATGATTTTAAGAACTACTATTTCAAGGTCCGGGCTGCTGGAGATGTCCGACCTTTCTTTCTAGATGAGAGTGGGGAGCCTTCTTTTCCTCTTTGCTGGCAGGAGAATGTAGTGTCGGTTAAGTACACTTTCGAGAGTTTAGATGAGGTGGAACAGGCTTTTGTTGGTGTGTTGAGCAGTCTATGGGGTCGGGCGCCTCACTTGGATACGAAGAAAATGTTGGGAGATCCAAGCCTTCTCCGTTCCGAGTTAGGTAGTTCCCGACCTCTCTTTGAGATTTCCTTTTTCGTATTTTGGCTTCGTTATGGTTTTTCTGTTTGTGATAGTCTTTTTCTTTTGTTTCTGCAGAGATGTCTTCTCAGGCTGATTCTATGAAGTTTCTTCGTCGGTCGAAAAAGTCCGCTGCAGCTCGGAATATTGAGGCTGAGGCTTCTGCCCGACCTTCCCCGCAGAAGACTACCGTGGGTGTTCAGACTCGGTCGAAGACCATTCCAACCCCTCAGTTCCGAGCTATAACTCAGGATCCTCCGTCCTCCGGACCCGGTCAGCTTTCCCCGTCCTCGACCTCGGGTCCTCCCCCCAAGAAACAGAAGACCTCCCGAGAGCCTGCCGGCTTTAATGACAAGGATTTCGACGCTCTTGGTTGGGTTGAGCAGCACATTCTCCCCGAGACTTTTATTTCTACTGACGATGCGTCCATGGAGCATCACTTTCAGTATATGGCACGGAGCTGTGTTCGGATGGCTAGTCTTCATGCCGCCATTGCTCGGGAGTTCAAGAAAGCTCCCCTTGGGGCGACCAGCTCCCGACTTGAGAAGGCACGGTCCGAGCTTGATAAGATTAGTCAGCTGAAGGACGCTAGGATTACTGAGCTGGAGGAGTCTTTGGAGGGAGAGAAGGCTAGGGCTATTGCGGCTGTGGCGGCGGCGAGGACGTCTGAGGAGATGGCGAGGGTGGCGACGGAGAACTACACTAAGCTGTACGCCGAGCTTGTGGAGACGAAGGAGAAATTGCAGTCTGCTCAGGATGATTTTTATGAGCTGGAGGACAATGTGGCCAAGGGTATGGATGCTATGTTTGTGAATCTGAGGGATCAGGTCCGGGTTCTTGCTCCCGACCTGGATCTGAGCTTGTTTAGTACGGAGAACGTGGTTGTGGAGGGAAAGATCGTTCCTGCTCCGGCCGATGACGAGGCTCCGGTGTCCGACCCCAAGGCTCCAGTGTCCGACCCCGAGGTACCGGTTGTGAACCCGACTTCACCTTTGGCTGAGGATAGGTCCGGTGTGCAGGTTTCGAGTCGGGATGGTGCTGTCGACGCAGTCCCAGTTTCTGTTTTTGATGCGGAGACTGGAAAGTATTCCATTGGTCCTTTGTGATCTTTATTTTTGGTGGTTGGCCCGGCCTGTGGGCTTCTTTGTTTTTTGGATGTGTTCTGCAAACATGTTGGACATCTTTTCTTCTTTAGCTACTCTGTAGCTTTTATTATGCCATGCTTTTGTGTTTTGGCTTTTTCGTTCCGCTTTTATGCCTTTTAGTTGTTTTCGGGTAACAACTTTTTAGCTAGCGTTTTGACTTCTCGTTTTCGCTTTTTTGCTTTTTAGTTGTTCTCGGGTAACAACTTTTAGCTAGCGTTTTGACTTCTCGTTTTCGCTTTTTTGCTTTTTAGTTGTTTTTGGGTAACAACTTTTTAGCTAGCGTTGTGACTTCTTGTCTTCGCTTTTGTGCTTTTTAGTTGTTTTTGGGTAACAACTTTTTAGCTAGCGTTTTGACCTCTCGTTTTCGCTTTTTTGCTTTTTAGTTGTTTTTGGGTAACAACTTTTTAGCTAGCGTTTTGACCTCTCGTTTTCGCTTTTTTGCTTTTTAGTTGTTTTTGGGTAACAACTTTTTAGCTAGCGTTTTGACCTCTCGTTTTCGCTTTTTTGCTTTTTAGTTGTTTTTGGGTAACAACTTTTTAGCTAGCATTGTGACTTCTTGTCTTCGCTTTTTTGCTTTTTAGTTGTTTTTGGGTAACAACTTTTTAGCTAGCGTTGTGACTTCTCGTTTTCGCTTTTTTGCTTTTTAGTTGTTTTTGGGTAACAACTTTTTAGCTAGCGTTGTGACTTCTTGTCTTCGCTTTTTTGCTTTTTAGTTGTTTTTGGGTAACAACTTTTTAGCTAGCGTTGTGACTTCTCGTTTTCGCTTTTTTGCTTTTTAGTTGTTTTTGGGTAACAACTTTTTAGCTAGCGTTTTCTCGAAGTCCTAGTTCTTTGCCATTTTAAGGCTTCTTTCTTGGGTCCGAGTTTGTTCTCGGACGTCGGGATCCTTGAGTACCTCCTTTAGTCAGGTCCGACTTCGTTCGTTTGGTCGGCCTTTTTAAGTTATTTTTGTAACTTCTTTTCTTATTTGGCTTTTCGAGCCATTTCAGAGTTACTTTTATAACTTCTCACATTAATTTGAACCTCGTCGCTTTATCTTTGCCGACCTTGTATGGCCTTTGGCAAATGATTTTTTGCGTTTTGCCGAGCATAAATTAATGCGCCTTGGTGGGGTACTTTTCTAGGATATGCTTCATCACGAAGAAGAGAAAATAAAGAAATTTGATTAGTATTAAAAAAGAAGAGTATTTACAAAGTGTTTACCCCTTTGACTAGGTCGGGTGTCCTACTTAACCGGGTGTCTCGTTAAAAAACCCTCGTAGGGAAAAAGAGTACACCTCGGGTTAAGTTTTTCTAGCTGTAGTACCGTCTTAGGTTACAGGCGTGCCAGGCTCTGGGCAGCTCATTGCCTTCTAGGTCGGAGATCTTGTAGTAGCCTGCCCCTAAGACTTCTGTTACCTTGTAGGGCCCCTTCCAATTTGCGGCTAGTTTTCCTTCTCCCGACTTTTGTGTTCCGATGTCATTTCGGATTAAAATCAGGTCGTGAGTGGAGAAGCTTCGCTTTATTACCTTTTGGTTGTATCTGAGGGCCGTTCGCCGTTTTAAGGCTTCTTCTCTGATTCGGGTTCTTTCTCGGACTTCGGGGAGGAGGTCGAGTTCTTCCCTTTGTGCCTGAGTGTTGCCTTCTTCGTTGTAGAAGATGGCTCTGGGTGATCCTTCGTCTATTTCGACGGGAATCATTGCTTCCATTCCGTAAGCTAGTCGGAATGGGGATTCTCCCGTTGTAGAGTGTGGGGTTGTCCGATATGCCCATAATACCTGGGGGAGTTCGTCGGCCCATGCCCCTTTGGCCTCTTGGAGTCTTCGTTTTAATCCGGCCAAGATGACTTTATTTGCAGCCTCTGCTTGTCCATTGGCTTGTGGGTGTTCGACCGACGTGAACTGCTGTTTGATTTTTAGCTCGGCCACTAAGTTCTGAAAACTTGTGTCTGTGAACTGTGTTCCATTGTCCGTTGTGATGGAGTAGGGGACTCCGAACCTCGTGACAATGTTTTTGTATAGGAATTTACGGCTTTTCTGAGCCGTAATAGTGGCTAAGGGTTCAGCTTCGATCCACTTTGTGAAGTAGTCGACCCCTACTATGAGGTATTTGACTTGCCCCGGTCCTTGTGGGAACGGGCCGAGTAGGTCGAGTCCCCACTTTGCGAAGGGCCATGGTGCAGTGATGCTTATGAGGTCTTCGGGTGGTGCTTTGTGAAAATTGGCATGCTTTTGGCAGGGGGGCATATTTTCACAAACTCCGCTGCGTCTCTTTGCAAGGTCGGCCAGTAGAGTCCGACTCTGACTATTTTCTTGGATAGGGCCCGAGCTCCGAGATGGTTCCCACACATGCCTTCGTGGACTTCTTCGAGGACGCTCTTTGTTTCTGAGGTCGGGACGCACCTCAGGAGGGGGTTTGAGAATCCTCTTCTGTATAATACGTCGTGGATTAGTGTATAATTCTGGGCGTCCTTTGTAAGCCTTTTAGCTTCTCTTCTTTCGGCGGGGAGAGTTCCCGACTTCAGGTAGCTGAGTATGGGGGTCATCCATCCTTGTTGTTGGTCGGATATGTTTAGTATTTCTTCTTCCCTTAACACGGACGGAAATTGTAGAGTTTCTTGGAGGAGACTTCTGTTGTTCCCTCCGGGCTTGGTGCTAGCAAGTTTTGAGAGGGCGTCTGCCCGAGCATTTTGCTCCCGAGGTATGTGCTGGATTTGTATTTCCGGGAAGTGTCGTAATTGCGCCTGTGTTTGGTCCAGGTATTTTTCATAGTAGGGTCTTTGGCCTGGTAGCTTCCATTTACTTGTGAGGTAACGACCTGGGAGTCACTGAAGATCGTGATTCTCTTGACTCCGACCTCTTCGGCTAGCTTTAGTCCTGCTAGTAGGGCCTCGTATTCAGCTTGGTTGTTTGAGGCCTGGAACTCGAATTTTAGGGATAGCTCTATCCGTGTTCCTTGATCGCTTTCGAGTATAACACCGGCTCCGCTTCCTGTTTTGTTTGAGGACCCGTCGACATACAGATTCCATGAGAGTGGGGTTCCTGGGGTCTCAGTGTATTCCGCGACGAAGTCGGCTAGATATTGAGATCTTACAGCAGTCCGGGCTTCATAGTGGAGGTCGAACTCGGACAGTTCCACCGCCCATCGTAGGATTCGTCCTGCCATGTCTGTCTTCTGTAGGATGTGTCTCATGGGTTGGTTTGTCCGGACTTTGATGGTGTGGGCTTGAAAGTAGGGGCGGAGTCTTCGAGCTGTGAATACTAGTGCATAGGCGAATTTCTCTATTTTCTGATAGTTTAATTCGGTCCCTTGTAGTGCTTTGCTTACGAAGTATATGGGGTGTTGCCCCTGTTCATTTTCTCGTATTAGCGCCGAGGCGACTGCCCGATGTCCGACTGAGAGGTATAGCACGAGCTCTTCCCCTTTTAGAGGTCGGGTTAGGATTGGTGGCCGCCCGAGGAATTCCTTGAATTCTTGGAAGGCCTTTTCACACTCCGGGGTCCATGAGAAGGGTTTCCCTTTCTTTAGGAGTGAGTAGAGAGGTAGTGACCTTATTGCTGATCCTGCCAAGAATCTTGATAGGGCGGCTAGCCTTCCATTCAGTTGTTGTACTTCTTTGATACACGTCGGGCTTTTCATATTGAGTATTGCTTGGCATTTGTCCGGGTTTGCTTCGATGCCTCTTTGAGTCAGCATGAAGCCTAAGAACTTTCCGGCTTCCGCGGCAAAGGTGCACTTTGTCGGGTTAAGTCTCATATTGTGTTTCCTGAGGGTGTCGAAGATACTGCTGAGGTCGGCCATCAAGTTTTTGTCTTCTTGTGTCTTTACCAGCATGTCGTCGACGTACACCTCTAGCTGTAGCCCGATGTGTTCTGAGAATACTTTGTTCATTAGCCTCTGGTAGGTTGCCCCTGCGTTCTTCAGCCCGAAGGGCATTACTACATAGCAGTAGTTTGCCTTTGGGGTTATGAACGAGGTCTTTTCTTGGTCGGGTCCATACATCGGGATTTGATTGTATCCCGAGTATGCATCCATGAAGGAGAGGTATCTGTAGCCCGAAGCTGCATCGACTAAGGCGTCGATGTTTGGTAGTGGATATGAATCTTTGGGGCAGGCCTTGTTGAGATCCGTGTAGTCGACGCACATCCTCCATTTTCCATTGGGCTTCTTTACTAGGACCACGTTTGCGAGCCATAGGGGGTATTTTACTTCCCTAATGAACCCTGCATCTAGTAGTGCTTGTACTTGTTCTTCTATTGCTTGCATGCGTTCGGGCCCGAGCTTCCTGCGTCTTTGTTGGACAGGTCGGGATACCGGGTATACTGATAGCTTATGGCACATTAGGTCGGGGCTTATGCCTGGCATATCGGAGGCTTTCCAGGCGAAGAGGTCGGAATTCTCCCTTAAGAGGGTTGTGAGTTCCTCCTTTAGGCCTGCTTCAAGGTTTGCCCCTACGTTTGTTACTTTCTCGGGTGTGTTCCCGATTTGGATCTTTTCGGTTTCTCCTTCTGGTTGTGGCCGAAGATCTTCTCGGGCCTGGACTCGCCCGAGTTCTATTGTGTTGACCTCTTTCCCTTTTAGGCTCAGGCTTTCGTTGTAGCATCGTCGTGCTAGTTTTTGGTCGCCTTTTAGGGTAGCGATCCCCTTTGCGGTAGGGAACTTCATACAGAGGTGTGGGGTCGAGACTATAGCTGCTAGTCTGTTTAAGGTTGGTCGTCCGATGAGGGCGTTGTATGCCGAAGTGACGTCGACTACAATGTAGTCGATATTTAATGTTTTGGCTTGCTCGCCCTTTCCAAAGGTAGTGTGTAACGAGATGTATCCCAAGGGACGGATCGGGGTATCTCCTAGTCCAAACAGGTCGGTGGGATAGGCTTTTAGCTCTTTTTCTTCAAGTCCGAGCTTGTCGAAGGCTGTTTTGAACAGGATGTCTGCTGAGCTCCCCTGGTCGATCAGGGTTCGATGTAGGTTGGCGTTTGCTAGAATAATGGTGATCACCATTGGATCGTCGTGCCCGGGTATTATCCCTTGGGCATCTTCTCGGGTGAATGAGATGGTGGGTAACTCGGGTAAGGGGCCGTCTTCTCGGACGTGGTAGACCTCTTTGAGGTGTCTCTTTCGTGAGGATCTGGATGTCCCTCCGCCTGCGAAACCTCCGTTTATCATGTGTACGTGCCTTTCCGGGGTTCGTGTTTGTTCGGCCCGATCTTCGTTATCTCCCGCCTTCTCTTCCTGGTTTCTTCTCCTTTCTCAGCTATGTATCTGTCGAGTTTTCCCTCTCTGGCTAGCTTTTCTATAACATTATTTAGGTCGTGGCAGTCGTTAGTAGAATGACCGTAGAGTCTGTGATATTCACAGTACTCGGACCGATCTCTTCCTGCTCTTTTGTGCTTCAGAGGTCTGGGTGGTGGGATCTTCTCGGTGTGGCATACTTCTCTGTAGACGTCTACCAGGGAGACTCGGAGTGGAGTGTAGCTGTGGTACTTCCGCGGCTTGTCCGAGCTGGATTCTTCTTTCTTTTTCTGTTCCCGATCTCGATCTTGGAATGAGTGGGTTGACTCTTTCCTGGAAGAGTCTCTTAGCTGGGAGGTTTCCTCCATGTTGATATATTTTCCTGCCCGCTCTTGCACCTCGTATAAGGAGGTCGGGTATCGTTTGGATAGGGATTGGCTGAACGGTCCTTCTTTTAGGCCGTTTGCTAGTCCCATGATGGCTGCTTCAGTGGGCAAGTGTTGTATGTCCAGGCAGGCTTTGTTGAATCGCTCCATGTATTCTCGGAGAGTTTCTTGGTTGCCTTGCTTGATCCCGAGTAGGCTGGGGGCGTGTTTTGCCTTGTCCTTTTGAATAGAGAATCTTGTTAGGAATTTTTGGTTAGGTCCTCAAAGCTGGAGATTGATCCTGGTGGTAGGTTGTCGAACCACTTCATGGCCGACTTGGTGAGAGTGGTAGGGAAGGCTTTGCATCGAATCGCGTCGGAGGCGTCGACTAGGTACATTCTGCTTCTGAAGTTGCTGAGGTGGTGACTTGGATCGGTGGTGCCGTCGTAGAGGTCCATATCGGGTGGTTTGAAGTTTCGCGGTACCTTTTCTTTCATGATCTCTCGCGTAAAGGGATCATGATTGCCTTCGGGGGTGGTGCCGCGTTCCGTCCGATTCTTCAGGTTGGCTTCTATCTTTCGTAGTTTTTCTTCTAATTCTCTGCGCTTGCGAGCTTCCCTTCTTAGATCTTGTTCAGTTTCTTTCTGCTTTTTTATGTCTTCTTCAAGCTTTTTCAGCCGGTTTTGCTGCGCTCGTACCGCTTCAAGAACTTCTGAGTCCTTTTCCTTTTCGGGATTTTGCTGATCTTTGTTTGAGAGTGATGTTTTTGTGCGATCCTGTTTGTTTTCTCCTGGAGTGCGTGGTGATAGAGGGCTGTCCGGCCGTTCTCCGGTGTCAACTTCCTCTTCTTGTTCTAATGTAGCGTGGTTATTGTTGGGAGGGTCGTCCGCCATGGATGACTTCCAGGTTCCCCGGCAACGGCGCCAATGTTCCGAGGGTTACCTGAAACGTGCAGCTCGGTCGTCTGGCAAGGCCCGAGGTGGGGGTCTGTGACCCGAGCTTGGTGTGCTGAACGGCGGGGGGCTGTACCTGCAATGACACTCCGATGCTTAAGTTAGCATGGGTCCAAGCAGATATCAAGTAGAATTAGAGTATGAGTTATACCTGGGTGCTCCAGTGTATTTATAGTAGTTGGCCGTGATCATCCCTGGATAAGATATTCTTATCTTATCTTATCTTTTAGGGAGTTTTATCTTTATCTTTTGTGGAGCCGCCTTTCCTAGGCCTTTTCGGCCTCTAGGTTTTTGGGCTTCGCTCCTTTTGATGGGCCTTCTTCCTTTGTTGGTCCGAGGTCCGACCTCAGGCGTAGGCCTTTGGGACGAGGTCGGACCTTTTGTGGTATAGCCGAGTTAGGAGAGCTCGGTCAGGGTATGAACAATTTTATTGTGCTAGACATGGAGGAAGAGGCCAACACATCAATTATCCTAGGAAGACCATTTCTAGCTACTGCTGGAGCCATCATTGATGTACAAAAAGGGGAACTAGTCATGAGACTGCATGAAGAAAAAATGGTCTTCAACGTCTTCAAAGCAATGAGCTACCCCAAGGAATCCATAGGAGAATGCATGATGGTAGATACCATGGAACAGATAGTTCAAGAAGTTATGAGGGAAGAACAATGTGAAGAAAACATTGAGCTGGAACAAGCAACCTTGAGGAGCTTAATCATACCAACTACCACAAACAACAAAAATGCAGATGCACCAAAATTAGAGCTGAAAACCTTACCTCCTAGCTTGAAGTATGCATACCTGGGCACTAATCACACTTACCCAGTGATCATAAATTCAAGTCTGAGCAAGGAGCAAGAGAAGGAACTTATCCAAGTGTTGAGATAACACAAGGATGCCATAGGCTGGACACTTTCAGATTTAAAGGGGATCAGCCCTTCAATGTGCATGCATAAAATCTTACTTGAAGAGGATGCCAAACCCTCAAGACAGCAACAAAAGAGACTGAACCCAACTATGAATAAAGTAGTTCAGAAAGAAGTTCTAAAATTATGGCAAGCAGGGGTGATCTACCCCATCTCGGACAGCCCTTGGGGAAGTCCGGTGCAAGTAGTTCCTAAGAAAGGGGGGATCACTATTGTGGCAAACAAGAAGAATGAATTGATACCCACAAGAACGGTAACCGGATGGCGTATGTGCATTGACTACCAAAAACTTAATGAAGCCACCCGGAAAGATCACTTTTCCCTGCCCTTCATGGACCAGATGCTTGAAAGATTGGCAGGACATGAGTACTATTATTTTCTAGACGGGTATTCGGGCTACAACCAGATTGTTGTAGACCCCAAGGATCAGGAAAAAAACTTCATTTACTTGTCCATATGGCTTTTTTGCTTATAGGAGGATGCCCTTTGGATTGTGCAATGCACCTGCCACATTCCAAAGGTGCATGCTCTCCATTTTTTCAGATATGATTGAGAAGTTCATAGAAGTATTCATGGATGATTTCTCTGTGTTTGGGGACTCATATTCTGATTGTCTATACCATCTTTCCCTTGTGCTAAAAAGGTGTCAAGAAACCAACCTTGTTCTAAACTGGGAGAAATGCCATTTTATGGTAACTGAATGGGTGGTTCTTGGTCACAAGATTTCAAAAGATGGCATAGAAGTAGATAGAGCAAAAGTGGAAGTAATTGAAAAATTACCTCCACCTTGCAATGTCAAAGCAATCAGAAGCATTTTGGGACATGCTGGGTTCTATAGGAGGTTTATTAAAGACTTTTCAAAGATTGCAAAACCCCTTAGCAACCTACTTGTCTCAAACACTTCCTTTGTTTTTGATAGAGAATGCATGGTAGCCTTTGATGAACTTAAAATGAGACTCTCCTATACACCTATTATAGCACCACCAAGTTGGGATCTTCCCTTTGAACTAATGTGTGATGCATCTGATTTTGCTGTTGGTGCCGTCCTAGGACAGAGGAGAGACAAGCTAGTACAGGTAATCTACTATGCTAGCAAAGTCCTTAATGAGAATCAAAGGAACTATACCACCACAGAGAAAGAACTTTTAGCCATAGTTTTTGCTTTTGATAAGTTTATATCATATCTTATTGGCTCAAAAGTAATTATGTTCACTGATCATGCAGCACTCAAGTACTTGTTTACCAAACAAGAATCTAAGCCCAGATTTATAAGGTGGATCCTGCTGCTCCAAGAATTTGATATTGAGATTAAAGATAAGAGCGGAGTAGAAAACAAGGTAGCTGACCACCTCTCAAGGATCCCACAAGAAGAAGAAATGCAGCAAGTTGCAGTAAATGAAAGCTTCCCTGATGAACAATTGATGATGATTCAAGAAGCCCCTTGGTTTGCAGACATAGCTAACTTCAAGGCTATAGGGGAGTTGCCAACAAACATCAACAAGCACATGAGGAGAAAGCTAGTCAAGGATGCCAAACACTACATCTGGGATGACCCCTACTTGTTCAAAAAGTGTACTGATGGTGTCCTAAGAAGGTGTATATCCCATGAAGAAGGCCAATAGGTGCTATGGCAATGCCATGGATCATCATATGGAGGTCACTTTAGTGGAGAATGGACAGCAACAAAGGTGCTTCAATCTAGATTTTACGGGCCAACAGTATTTAAGGATGCCAAAGAAAGGGTGTCAAGATGTGATGAATGTCAAAGGGCCGACAATTTGACCAAGAGAAATGAGATGCCACAGCAATACATATTAGAGCTAGAACTATTTGATGTATGGTGAATAGATTTCATGGGACCCTTCCCAACCTCCTACTCAAATAGCTACATATTAGTGGCCATTGATTATGTTTCAAGATGGGTAGAGGCCATAGCTACTGCAACAAATGACAACAAGGTTGTGATAAGCTTCTTGAGAAGGAACATCTTCAGCAGATTTGGAGTTCCCAGAGCTCTTATTAGTGATGGGGGGTCACACTTCTACAACAAACAATTAGAAGCACTCCTTCTCATATATGGAGTAAAACACAAAGTGGCAACTCCATACCACCCACAGACCAATGGGCAAGCTGAGATCTCCAACAGAGAGCTGAAACGAATACTAGAAAAAACTGTTGGAAGTTCACAAAAGACTGGTCTAGGAAGCTAGATGATGCTCTATGGGCCTACAGGATAGCATTCAAGACCCTCATTGGGATGTCACCATACCAACTAGTATTCGGCAAGGCTTGCCACTTACCAGTTGAATTAGAGCACAGAGCTTTTTGGGCACTAAAACTACTCAATTTTGATGAAAAGGCTGCTGGAGAAAAGAGATTAATGCAACTCAATGAGCTGGAAAAGTTTAGAAATCAAGCATATGAGAATGCAAAAATCTACAAAGAAAACACAAAAAGGTGGCATGACCAAAGGATAGCAAGAAGAGAGTTCATTGAAGGACAAAAGATGTTACTCTACAACTCTAGACTCAAGTTCTTCCCTGGAAAACATAAGTCTCGATGGTCAGGACCTTTCACCATACTCAAGGTGTTTCTCTACGGTCATGTGGAGCTCATGGAAGACAAGACTCAGAGAACTTTCTCTGTCAATGGCCATAGACTCAAACATTACTTGGGAAGCTCATTGGAGGAGCAGAAAGTGAGCTACAAGCTCAGCTAAAGATGGAGGAATGTCAAGCTAATGACAATAAAGAAGCGCTAGTTGGGAGGCACCCCAACATTTTATCCTTTTGATTTAATTGCTTTCCTAGAAGTAGTTTAAATTCTGTGATAGCTTCAATTTTTAGGACTAGTTGTTTGATATTCGCTTTGATAGTAGATCATTTTTTTACACTCTTTTATTTGGGATTTGCAACTTGATGAATGCATGACTAATGATGAGTGAATGGGCCGAAATGCTACGTTTGGTGTGGCCTCTCACCCACTTAATCTAGGCTTACAAAAACTAATAAATTGATTCTAAAGAGTAAGCCCATAGATTAAGTTTGGCGTGGCCACCACCAATGATCACATAGTACCCAATTCACCCAAGTTGAGAGCACTTAATACCTTGAACAAGAATGAACGTAAATTAATGGATTCAGAGGGGTTGGGATCAAAAGAAAATGAAAGGTTTTATATTATTCCACTCTTATGAACACATTAAATACACAATGATGAAAGCAATTTATTAAGATGCCAAGGAATTAAGTTTGGTGTCCCTAGGGACGCCCATCAGTTGCAACCTAATTCTCTCTTAATGAGAAGAAATGTGAAAGGGTATTTTGTCATTACTAATAGGGTCAGTTTCTATTTCAGGAGAGAAGATGGAACCCTCATGGAAGACTACTCACAAAAATAAGGAAGTCAAAGTGTACTTGCACTTTGGAACTCAACACACACAGAGGACACAGTGAGTGAGAAGTTGGCGCCTCTCCCCACGCTAGGCGCCACTTCCCAAAGTGGGAAAACATTCAATTCCTTTTAATTCCCACCTCCGAACCACAACCATTCACCCACTATAAAAGATCCACTCCCTCACCTTCCCTCCCCACTTCAACAACCCCTACAACATTGACCTTCGCATATCCCCTCATCTTCTACTATCTTCCTCTTTCTTCCTTCTTTTCTTGATTGGGACAATCAAGTCCTAAGTTTGGTGTTGGAGCAAAACCTTACTTTGCTTTTTCTTTCTTTCGAACCCCTACTCTCTATTTCTTTTCACAACTCTCCCAACCCAATGGCACCACCAAAAAGCTCAGCCTCAAAGAAAAGAAGAACCAGGGAACCACCCTCTGGATCCTCAAGCTCTTTCAACACCTACAAGTTTCTCTCCGCATTCAACTAAAATCAGTTTTATGGTTGGGTGAGTGAGAGGGAAATCATCCCAGAAGTTGGATTTCAACTAGGGAGGAATGAACACATAGAGATCAACATTGAGATTGAGCAGAGGGGTTAGTCACTTCTATGCAACCCACCAAGGAAGGTAGTTGAAAGCTTGGTGAGGGAATTCTATGCTAATGCGATACCTCAACCAGGGCAACAATATGGCTACATTAGCTATATGAGGGGGAAATCCATTGATTACAGCCCTTCTAGCATTGAGAGAATGCTAATGGTGAAGAGGACAAGCTCCAATCGGAGATATGAAGAGAGAATAAAGCAACAAGACCCTGGGTTTGAGGAGATTTTGAGCGAAATATGTGTGATGAATGTGCAATGGATCAACGACAAGGATGGGATCCCCAACCAATTTAGGAGAAGAGATTTGAGCCCCCAAGCTAGAGGGTGGCTAGAGTTTGTAAGGAGATCCCTAATCCCTACATCCAACACTTCAAAGGTGACCAAAGAAAGAGCTGTGCTCATCTACAGCATCATAAAAGGAGAAAACATCAATGTGGGGGAGATGATTGCTAACAACATCAACAAAGTGCTGAAAAGCACCAGTGACAACACAAGGTTGGCATTTCCCAGCATCATACAAAGGCTATCTGATGAGGCTGGGGTTGAGAAGATTATTGATGAAGTGCTTGTGAAGTAAGATAAGTCTATCTCTGCCAAGAAGATGGCAAAAGTGGTGGCTGTCCACCCACTCAACAGGGCTAGAGAAAGAAGAGCCCATGCTCATGTACCACAACAACAACAACAAGGAGAGGGAGAGGCTGAAGAGCACCCTCAAGTCCTAGCACTTCAACCACCACCACACTACCAATATCAATAATTCCCATAAGGTTTCAATTGGGAGCAACTGCAAGGAAATGTACAGCAAATGAGGGGAGATATACACCACTTGAGGGAGGATGTCAACCAATTCAAGGAGGCTCATCAACAACAATGGAGCCAAGTCAACCAAAATATTCAACAACTCCAATAGAGTTGGGAGCATATGAGAAAGGAGCAGTAAGAACAATTTGATTGGGGAGAAGTGCGAAGCGCACTGGATAAAATAGGAGAGCAAGGCAAGTGGCAGCAGAGGAACCTGGCCGAATTCAGGCATCTCTATGATGCCAGGATATTGTCCTGGAGGCAGTATGACATTAACACACAAGCGAAGCTGAATCACTTGTGTAATGCTGTTGCCGCTCTGAACCTAGGATATCCAACTTTCATGCAAGGGATGGAAGAGCTAAGTGCAAGACAAGAGGAAATCTTAGCCAAACATAACGAAGATGATAGAAATTACATGAGAAGGCTAGAATTTTGGAAACCCAAAGATGCCAAGGCTCAAGAAGGTTCCTCCAAGCCAGATGAAGGTGGCTCATCCCCTCCTAAGAAGAAGGACAAAGGAAAGGGGCCAATGAACTGAAGATGAAGCTGCCCAAGGTTGTTGAGTCCCATGGTTGACATTTTTCAAATTCTGCATTCTATTTAACTTTTGGTTTATTTACTCATTGAATAATCATGCTAGAATAGTTTATGTTTCATGCTTAGTTTTTAATTCCTATTTGAAGTCTTTATGAGTTTTTTTCAAGAAAGAAAACGCAATATATTTCAAGTCTTCACTTCAATTAAATAAAAGTAGAATTTGTCTCTATGAGAGTCACTGTGAGTTGTACAAAAACAATAAGAGAAACCAAGGCCAAGTGGGATCATAAAACAAACTAAGAAACAAAAGGCTAAGTGTAAAACCTTGGATGAACCAGAAAGAAAATGAGTCATGGAGGGAACTAATCCTAGAAGGTATAACAAAGGGAAGGCTAAGGGGTGTTCCTTGAATATCTATAGAACCAAGAGGTAGTAAGCAATAAAGACCCAAAGCTCTGAGCATCAACTACTAGGATAGAAAAGAAAAAGAAAACATGAAAAAGAAAGGCTCAAGAAGAAATAATAATCCTAGTAGATGCTTATGGTGAAGATGTGTCAAGAAGAGACTTGGGCAAGTAAATTCTTAGGGGTGTCTCAACACCTAGTACCCTAAAACCAACTGGTTTGTGAGTGCTAATTGAAAGCATAATTAAAGGGTTGTCTTGAGACAAAACACTTAGAGTCGTGGTCAAGAAAGCAAAACAGCATTTACTACTTCAAGGTGTCAATCAATAGAAAGGACCCCTAAGGCCTATACCTGAGTGAGCCCTCAAGGATCCAAGCGCTTTCCATGGCAATCAAAACATTCATACATGTGTTAGACACTTAGTTTCACTCTTAGTTATATTGAAATCTTTTGAAGCCAAGGCCTTCATATATAAAAGTTTACTCACATTGATTTGCTTGGGACAAGCAAAACTTAAGTTTGGTGTTGTGATGACTTACATCATCTACCTTTTTTTCTTGCATAAAAAGACCATAAAAGAGCACAAACCTCATTTGATCAATACAATTCATGTATTATTTGATGAATATTATAGTACACTACTTTGAAGATGAGTTGTGCTGAATTGCAGGTGAAAAAAGGTATCAAAAATGGGAAGAAGACAAGCAAGAAGCTGGGCGTGTGAAACTCGCGTGTCACTTGAGGGCAAACGCCACAAAAATGTATTGGCGTGGCACGCCAGTACTAAATTCCAGAAGGGAGAATCAAGCATGCATGTGGGCGTGGCATGCCAAGGACTGGGCGTTGCACGTTCGTAATAAACTCCAGAGAGCAAAAAGGAGAACCACAAGATGGGCGTGACACGCCAGGCTGGGCGTGGCACGCCAGATCCATCAACCACTATGGCCGTGCCACTTGAAGTCGAAGGCGTGGCATGCCAGGAGCTAGAGAGTCACTTTAGCGTGCCACTTGAAGATCCATGCGTGGCACGCCAAGCTTGAAGAATGAACAAATATATGGGCGTGCCACTTGAGCAACCAGGCATGGCACGCCAGACATCACAAGCAAGATCTGGGCATGCCACATAGTGTCAAAGGCGTGGCACGCCAGTCCCAAAAACTCACTTTGGCATGCCACTTGAAGGTCAAGGCGTGGCACGCCACTTATTGGAACAACACAAGATCATGGGCGTGGCACGCCAACCTGCAAGCATGGCACACTAGTATAACTTTCCAGAGAGGGTAGAAGAGGCCAATTACATGGGGCGTGCCACTTGAAGTCGAAGGCATTTCTCACTTAGGCATGCCACTTGAGCAACAAGGCGTGGCACGCCAATGCCATTCAGAGGCAAGAGAAGCATTGGGGCGTGCCACTTGAGTTCGTGGCGTGGCACGCCAAGCAGAAGGATCATTCACCTAACAAGGGCGTGGCACGCCAGGCCCTGGACGTGCCACGCTAGTGCAACTTTGCAAAGAACTCAACCAAGCACACAACAAGGGCGTGGCACGCCAGCTTTTAGGCGTGGCACGCCAGTTCAAATTTCTAGAAGCAAGGAAAGTGGAGGAATCAAAAGGGCGTGCCACTTGAGCTCGAAGGCGTGGCACGCCAACACAAGAACGTCACTATGGCGTGCCACTTGAGCTCGAAGGCATGGCACGCCAAGGTTGAAAGAGGGACGAGCGTGCCACTTGAAGGATTGAGCGTTGCACGCCAAGCCATTTTGCAAGGCACGTGACACGCCTGAGAAGCGCCAACAACACGCTAACTAAGGGGTTACGCTTATTAAGTGCTTTCTTTCCCTCCAAAATGTAATTTTCCTTTTTCACTTTTGTAATTCTTTTATTTTCACTAGGAGTAGCATATATACCCCAAAAGAGTACTGAAGAAGGGGTGAAGCTGTTAGTTCTAGATCCACTTTTACATTCCATTTTGGAGTACCTTCTAAGCTATGAGTAGCTAACTTCCCTCTCATTGAGAGAGGGAGCTCTGTTGTACTTGATGGATTGACAATAGTGAAATTCTTCTTCCCTTCATCTTCTCTTGATTTGCTAAGAGGAATTTCGTGCTTAATGCTTAGTATTCAATCATCTTGGGAAAGAGATTGAATACAATTGGGTTTCATGGGAACCTTGGGAAAGGAAACATGAAACCATGCTTGAATTCCCTTCTCACATTTGAGTAGATTATGGGTTTTGGTGATGGGATATATAACATATAATCCCCCCTCTACCTGAATCTACAAGGGTGTGTGGTATAATTAGGGACTAAGCATATCTCTCTTCATGAGCAATTAGACCAAAGAATTGGCTATTGATCAAGATTTGAGAGATTGAGTCACCAAGGGATTGGGGCTCAATCAATCATGATTGCTAAGAGGTTAGTGAGTTGCATGATTGAAGGAGATCTAAGCTAGATTTGATCCAAAGAGGCAACATTTTCCAATCTCAATGAATTCCCCATTCTCATCTATCCAATTCTTTATAGCTCAATTTTACTTTCAGCAATCCCCATTCCCATTTACATTCAAGTCATTTATGATTCTGCAATTTCCATTCTGCAATTTCCATTCCTGCACTTTAATGCTTTTCTTTATATTCTAGTCATATACATTTATGCCATTTACAATTCTGCACTTCACACTAGCATTAATCTGCTTGACTAATTCACTAATCAATTAAAACTACTTGAGTTTGCCAATCTCTGTGGATACGGACCTGATGTGTGGAAAACGATCCAACACAAAACTCACCGGCAAGTGTACCGGGTCGCATCAAGTAATAATAACTCACATGAGTGAGGTCGATCCCACAGGGATTGAAGGATTGAGCAATTTTAGTTTAGTGGTTGATTTAGTCAAGCGAATCAAGTATTGGTTGAGTGATTTTGTATCCAACAGTAAGTAAATAACAAAAAATGTAAAGGGGAAGGGAAGAATTGCAGAAATTAAAGAAAACTGAAAGTAAAAGAGCTGAATCTTAAAGAGCAAGAAATTAAATGACTGAAACTTAAAGTGCAAGAAATGTAAATTGCAGTAACTTAAAGTGCAAGAAATATAAATTGCAGTAATGAAAAGGGATTTGAGGATTGGGATTTCAGAATTCAGGCAAGGGAAATTAAATTGCAACAATTAATAAAGCAGAAGTTGAATTAGAAGTAACTAGAATTCAAACAGAAAATGGAATTGAATTGCAGCAGGGGTTCACAGAAGAACCAAAAAGGAAAATGTGATCTCAGGACTCCAGAGACTAGATAGCAAAGTCTAGATCTCAATTGCCTTCCCAGATCCAAATTCTCAAAGCAATTAACAAGAAATTAAAGAAGAAGTAGTAAAGGGAATGTAATTGAACTCAATTATGCAGAAAAGGAATTCAAGAGATCTTGAATGGAGATTGAGACAGAAATTCCTCAATTCTTCACACCCAAGACTCAAACAAGAAAAGTAAAAATGCTCAAGCAGGAACGAGGAAGAAGAGAGATCAATTCTCCTCCCCAATTCCCTGAAATCTCAGTTCCTAGCTCTCAAAATTCAAAATCAAAAGAAGCTCTCAATTCAAAAGTGAAAAGAAAGGTCAAAGTAAAGGTAAAAAATTCTAATTACATCAAACTAACTCCTATTTATACACTTTCTATTCTTGGATTTTGGAATTTGGATGGGCTTTTGATTTGGTGAAGAAATGAATTTAATTGGATTTTTAATCCAATTTTAGCCCATGAAGAAGTAGCTCCCAGGAGGCTGCCCTGCCCTTGTGGAGGGCAGGGCAGGGATTGGTGCGTGCGGCCTTGTGCATGCGTGTTGGTGCTGCAGGATGCTTCAGGATGTTGCCCTGCCCTTGTGGAGGGCAGGGCAGAGTTTTTTGGTGCGCCAGATTCTGCTGCCCGTGCGTGCTTGCTGTGCCAAAGCTCCCTTGGTGCGTGCGTGTTGGTGCGCTGGCCGTGCATCACAAAAATGCTGCCCTGCCCTTGTGGAGGGCAGAGCAATGTGCCAAAGATGAGGTCCCAAGTTCGAAACTTGGTGGAGGCACACGCTACTTCTTTTCTTTGGTTTTCTTGGCACCAAAGTCATGCTTAGTTCCTTGCTTCCTCATGGTGCCGTGTTCGATCCTGGGAGATTGAAAACAAGCTTGTGAGTAGCGCTCTCCCACTCCCCCTTGCTCATGAGTTGGAACCTTGTGGCAAGCATTGGTAGGCTTTTTCCTTGAATTTATTTCCTTGATGAGCCCGATATTGCTCTTGAGGAGGGCAGGGCAGAGTTTTTGTTCTCCTTGATCCTTAGCATCAAATTGTGCTCCGCCCTTGTTGTGGGCAGGGCAGTGTTGCCTCTCAAAGCTTGGTTCATTATGTTGCCCTCCTGGAGGGCAGTGTGCCCTTGTGGAGGGCAATGTTTGCTTCCTCCCTTCCATGTGCCACACTTCTTCTTCCCTTGGGCCACGCTTTCTTTAAGCCACGCTTCCTCTTTTCTTCTTTTCTTCACCTACAAGAAACCAAAACAACCACTCAAAGTATCTCTAAACTCATAAAGTTTATAATTCATTAAAAATCAATTAATTCTTGCTTAAACCTCATGATTTAGCATCAATTTAATGGTGGTTGCTTGATTTAAAGAAGTTGTGCATTTTCATTCCAACTTGCCTACTTAAAATACAAGAAAGTGCATAAAGGCTAATAAAACAAGTGAAATTAGCTTGAAAAATGGGTATATGATGACCCGTCATCAGAGCCCACTCCTCTGTGGGTTATTACTTGGCGATAATTTTTGGTGCGCTTGCCAAAAGAACTCGTTCACTAAGTTTTAAATTAAAAAAAGGGTAGTGAATCGGACTCATCAGCGGCCTTCCATGCAAAGAGGTCGACGTTATCTCGTAGAAACTGTATGAGTGATTCTTTTATGTCTCTTTTTAGGAGTGTGCCGATATTGGTCGTTTGGTCCGGGGTATCCCCGATCTGGATTTTCTCTATTTCACCTTCAGGTTGTGGGCAGAGTTCTTCCCGCCTCTAAATTCCACTGAGTTCGATTGTGTGGAATTCTTCTCCTGTGCCTCTGAGGTTTAGACTTTCGTTGTAACAGTGGTGATACGTAAAAATTAGATTTACGTACAACCGGCAAGTATACCGGGTCGTATCAAGTAGTAAAACTCACTTAGAGTGAGGTCGATCCCACGAGGATTGGTAGATTAAGCAACTTTAATTAAATGGTAAATTTAGTCAAGCAAATATGATTTTGATTTTTATGAGCATTATGACTTTTGAACATAAGTGCAGGAATTTAAATTGCAAGGAATTTAAGGACATGAATATAGAAATAAAATGAAAGTAAACTTAAAGTGCAAGAAACTTAAATGACATCAAAAATAAAAGGCAAGGAATTTAAAGGTTGCAGAAATTTAAAGAACATAAGGGTAAATAGCAAGAATTAAAGGAACAAAATGTAAAAGACAAGAAGAATAAAGTGACCGAATGTAAAAGGGAATTGGGTTGTGGGAAATTAAACAACTAGAGGCAATAGAAATAAGAATTGATGGTAGAGAAGATCATTAGGGATCAGAGATGCTAGTGTTCATGAATTGATGTTAGTCAAATCCTTCTCAATCATGGGCATAGATCCATGGCAAGTGGGTAATTGAATCCCAATCTCTTGGTGATTCAATTTCTCTCAACATAACCAAATGCCACTCTCGTGATCTATTTGTTCATGAGAAGAGATGATGCTCAAATCTAATCCAGCCACACAATTTCTATAATCTCAACCAAGGAGAGTTACATCTCACATACTAACCAAGGTGTATTGATTAAAGAAATCATGAAAGGATGAACTCTAAACTGAATTATGTGGCTCATTCCTCAAATTCACCACATAATTCATATAGATTAACCCCTCTCTCGATGGTGGTTGAATCTTTGAAGAACAAGAGTTTCCTCTTTAGACCAACCACTAGAATTGAGGAGGAGAAGATGTGTTCACCAATACATTTCAACTAGCAGAGCTCTTCCCCCTAATGAAAGTGGGGTTTAGTGAGTCATTGCTCCAATTTCAACAACAATTGCCATAAACCAAAATTAAACTAAATGCAAAGAAAGATGAAGAAGAATAAGGAAATGCTTAAAGCTTAAGAAAATGAAGAAGAGAAGTTCCAAGAAGAACCCCAAAATAGCTCTCCGGGTCTCCTCCCGGAAGTACCAAAGAGTTCTTAAAATAAAGTGCTAAGAGTCTAAAATTCTAAGTGTCCAAAAGTGTTGAAAAGTCTTTTAAAAGTACAAACTCAATCTCTATTTATACTAGTTCCAAACTCTTTCAAAAATCTTGAATTGGGTTGGAAATATGGGCTTCCTCTTTGTTGAATTCTTGGCTCAATTGGAAGAAGTGTTGCTAGACTTGGAAAGGAAGAGTTCATTCATCATGCTTCTGGCCCATTGGCTTGGCGTTTTTGTCAATAACGCTGGCCTTAATGCACGTTGGCAACGTGCATCACAATTTCCTGGGAGTTAGCTTTGAGGCTTGGGCGTTGCTAGCCCAAGTTGTTGCTAACAACTTGCTTCTCCTCTTCTTGGCTCTACTTTCATGCTAAATGTAGCCCAGAATTTGAGTGTCAACCTTCTGCTTCAATATGGACTACTATACATCATTGGAAAGCTCTTGATGTCTATTTTCCAATGCCACTGGAATCACCTCAATTGGACCTTCCTAGCTCAAGTTATGGTTCCTCAAAGAAGGTAAGGTCAAGCTGCCAAGTTGTTGCCAAAAACGCACCCATTTTGCCAAGTTGGCAACGTGCCCGTGCCTAGAGCCTCCCAAAGCAGGGAAATGAGGCTGGCGTTGTTGCCAAAAACGCACCCTTGCTAGCACGTTGGCAACGTGCTCGTGCCCCACTCCAAGGCTCATCTCTAGCCTTCTTGAATTTCAACTTCATGTTCTTGTTTTCAGGGCCTAAAGATGACTCTGGTTTGGCTTCAATTTTGTGCTCCACCATAGACTATTATATATGGTTGGAAAGCTCTGAATGTTAGCTTTCCAACGCAACTGGAAGCACTCAATTTGGATCTCTGTAGCTCAAGATATCTTCCATTGAAGGGGACATGGTCAGGCTGTCTTGTTGGAGTTGTTGTGGATAACGCCCCTATATTCCAAGTTGGCAACGTGCTCTTCACCATCCAAAGCTTCCTGGCGTTGTTACCAAACACTCCTTCTCTTCAGCACGTTGGCAACGTGCTCGATGCTCTTTCCTAGCTCCAAATATTGCTTCCCACGTTGGCCTTGAACACGCCTATAGAGGCTGGCGTTGGCAACGTGGTTGGCACTCCTCCCTGGCGTTAGCAACTTGGATGGTGCCATGTCTTGGCGTTGGCAACGTGAATGATGCATGTCCCTGGCGTTGGCAACTTGAATGGTGCATGTCCCTGGCGTTGGCAACGTGAATGATGCATGTCCCTGGCGTTGGCAACTTGGCTGGCACCCAAGAGTTAGTGCCTAGCCAAGCAACCATTTCTGGCGTTGCCAAGGATAACGCCAATGATAGTGGCGTTGGCAACGTGCTCGAGGTTGTTTCCTATGGTGCCAAAGTTGCTTGGCGTTGCCTTGAATAACGCCTATGGTTCTTGGCGTTGGCAACGCCCTCGAGCTCCTCTTCAAGGCTTCATTCTTGTGCTTGGCGTTGCCCATAAAAACTCACTCCTTTCTCCAAGTTGGCAACGCCAACTTCTCTTCCAAGGCTGCCTGGCGTTGCCTTCAACAACGCAGCCTATTCCTCAAGTTGGCAACGCCAACTTTGCTTCTCCAGGGCTGCCTGGCGTTGTCCTCAATAACGCACCCTATTCCCAAGTTGGCAACGCCAACTTCTTCTTCTTGGTTGCCTGGCGTTGTCCATAAAAACGCCCCTTTTTCCCAAGTTGACAACGCCAACTTCTTGCCTCCATGCTTCCTTGTTTCATCACCTATCATCAACAAAGGAAATGGCTTCAAAGTTTTACCAATTCATGCAATAAATTTCATGAGATTCATTCATACTCATTCATATATGTATTCTTTAAATCATTTGTATGAATTTGGCTAGAATCAACATGTTCCTTGGTGTTTTCATGCATGAAGATAAAACTCATAAAAGGACTTGTTTAATTAGAGAAAATGAATGAAATTAAGCTAAAACTACTTAAACTAACTAGCTAATATAGAAAATATGCAAACGCATCACAACACCAAACTTAAACCTTGCTTGTCCTCAAGCAAAAAGAGAATCATGCAATAGAGATTGACAATCCAAGGTAAGAAGAATAACAACTCAATGTTCATGGTAAGCTAGTTTTTCTAAGAATGCTACAATCACAAAAGAAATGTAAATGATTGATGCTTCTATCTAGCTCAATTTATGAAATCTTTTTCTTATATTTCTTCCTTGAATCAAGCTTTTGATTTTCTTATTAGCTTCTCCTTTTGGGTGCTTTGCCCCATGAGTTGATTACAAAACTACGACTCTAAATGCTTTGTTTTCAAGTATTACCACTTGATACATAAGCACCACAAGCATTTAATTAGAGGATTTCATTAAGCACATTTATTTCTTTTCTTGACTCTCTAATCATTGATGCTCAGAGCCTTGAGCTTTGAGGGAATGCTTTTGCACTTGAGCCTAGCCTTGACTTCTAAGTGTTTTGTTTTCAAGCATTTTACTTGATACATAAACACCACAAGTACTTAACAATGGAATTGTCATTGGTACTTTCAACTCAGAGCCTTCATTTTCAAAAGATTTCAAAAATGTCCTAGATGAAAACTTCAATTAAATCAAATCTAATGCAATTGAGCAACAATCAAACATACTAGCCTTCCAATACTTGTATGCGCATGCCAAGTTCTTCTTTAATTCCTTGTTTGTTTATGATCATGATGCCTTTTTTGCTTTTGAATTCACAAAACTCAAGTTGGTAGTCATAATGCCACAGCAACATATTGCAAATCAAAATTCAAGCTATGCTTATTCATACCACACATGCATATAGAGAAGGTAATAAGACAATCATGCAATTTAAAGTGCTGGAAACAAATGAGAGAAAAAAGAACTTTACAACCTTGTAATTTATCTTCTCTATTGTTGTCCTTTTCCTCCTTTTCTTTCCCTTCCCACACCAAACTTAGAATGATTGCTTGTCCTCAAGCAACAATTAGAACCATGGCTATGGGGCTAAGATAGATCATGAATGTCTTACACAATGAAACATTAGTAGCACATGTGTTTCAAGTAAGCAAAAGTAAAGATAACAATTAAGGAAATAAAATCTAAATTAAAAGTAGCAATTGTTAAGTAATTTTTCTGATTGTTTGGAGCTAGTGACTAATCATGCAAAGGGTTAAAATGTGTCTTTAATGAAACTTTTTGGTGGAACACCAAACTTAGCACCTCACATTCACCTTTGAATTCTGTTGGTGTGTAACACCAAACTTAGCTCCTTGCAATGCAGATAAATATACTTAACTCTTTTATTGAATTAACTAAGAAAAGAAGACTACCTTTGGTTGGGTTGCCTCCCAACAAGCGCTTTTTTATCGTCATTAGCTTGACGGTTATCCCTCTTTAGGGCGGATGATGATCATAGTGCCTTAATCCTTCCCCTCTCACCGTGAGCTTCCTTCCAGTATCATTCTTGATGATTTCCACATGTTCAAGTGAGAGGATTTTGTTCACTGTGTAGTATCCAGAAAAGTGTGGAGATGTCTCTATTGGTTGGTAAGTTAGCATCACTTTATCCCCTGGTGAGAAGTCTTCAGTGGAGATTTTCTTGTTTCTCCATCCTCTTGGCATTTTCTTCTTGGGACTCTCTTCTTTTCCAGGAGATAGTTCAGGTTTTGGGATCTCAATTTTTGGACTGTCCTTGCTATGAATCTTAAATGCTGACTTTGATTGCAGCTTCTCCTCTATTCTTTGAGCTTGTTGCAGCACCTCCACCTCTTCATTTTCTTTCCAGCATGAGCTTGGAAGTGCCTCATCAGGTGCCTCTTTCAAGTTTGGATCTATGGAATCAATCTTCATACACTCTTCCTCTTGGGTGGAGTCTTGCAAATTCTTGAAGACATGGAACACTATATGCTCATCATGCACCCTTAGCATTAATTCTCCTTTTTCGACATCTATCAATGCCCTGGCAGTGGCTAAAAAGGGCCTCCCTAGAATAATGGGAGTGTTGTCATCTTCCTCTATGTCTAGGATGACAAAGTCAACTGGGAGGAAAAATTTGTCCACCTTTACTAATACATTCTCTACAACCCCGAGTGCTTGCTGAATAGATTTATCCGCCATTTGAAGGGCTATCTTTGTAGGTTTCAATTCATGAATCTGAAGCTTCCTCATCAAAGATAGAGGCATCAGATTTATGCTTGCACCAAGATCACAAAATGCTCTCTCAATCATCATGTTGCCTATTGTGCAGGGGATGTGAAAGCTCCCTGGGTCTTTCATCTTCTTTGGCAACTTTTTCTGGATGATGGCACTACACTCCCTGGTCATCACAACCGTTTGTCCCTCTTTCAAGGATCTTTTCTTTGTTAGCAATTCCTTCATGAACTTAGCATATAGAGGCATCTGTTCAAGTGCTTCAATGAAGGGGATGTTGATGTGTAGTGTCTTGAATATTTCCAAGAATTTGGAATATTGCTTCTCTTTGTTCTCTTCTTTAAACCTCTGAGGGTATGGGAGCATTGGTTGGTATGCTTTCACTGCCTCCTTCTTAGCTAATTTATCACTTTGTGTATAGGTTTCTTGCTCCTGCTTTTGTTCCTTCACCTCTTCTTTTAAGCCTTCTTTGATGTGCTCTTCCTGAGTAATGGCTTCTGTCTCCACTTTCTTCCCACTTCTCAGGGTGATTGCTTTACACTCCTCCCATTTTATGGCTTTTTCTGTGTCTCTTGGGTTGGGTATCGTATCACTTGGAAGAACATTGGTTGGTCGCTCGGCTTGTTTGGCCAATTGTCCCACTTGTCTCTCAATATTCTTCATGATGACCTCATGTTCCTTGTGTCCCTTAGCTAAGGCTTGAGTGGTTTGAGCAAGTGCTTGCAAGGTTGCTTCCAGACTTGAGATTCTGGCCTCATGATGGTCAATTGGAGGTATGATGGGGGTTGATTGTTGTTGGAAGTTGTTGGGTGGATTAGTGTGGTAATTTTGTGAAGTGGATGTTGGTGTAGGAAAGTTGCTTTGGTGAGTTTGTGAGTTATTATGAGGGTGTTGATATGTGTTTTGTGTTTTTCTATATTGGTTAGTGTTGTTGGCATGGTGATTTTGGTTATTTGTGTTGCGGGAGTGATTGTGGTTGTTGTTCTTTTGCCAATGGTTTTCACCCCACTTTAGATTGGGATGATTTCTCTAAGATGAGTTGTATGTATCACCATGAAATTCATCCTGAGAATTTGAAGTATTCTGCATGTATTGAACTTGCTCTTGTGGTTGTTCAACAGTGGTCCCTTCACCTTGGCTCCATTCAAGTAATGGTTGATTTGTTGTGTTCACTGATGCTAGCTGGAAACCATCCATTCTCTTTGTTATCATCTCCATTTGTTGTTGGATTTGTTGGTGCATTAACTTGTTTTGTGCCAAGATAGCATCAACACCTTCGAGCTCCATTACACCTTTCTTTGGGGTCGGATTATGCTGCCTCTCTGATGAGTAATAATATTGATTGTTTGCCACAATCTCAATGAGGTCTTGAGCCTCCTCGGCAGTTTTCATCATGTTAAGTGATCCTCCTGATGAGTAGTCTAGTCCCTTCCTTGCTTCTAAGTTTAAACCTTCATAGAAGTTTTGGAGTTTGACCCAGTCACTAAACATGTCAGGTGGACATCTTCTCATGAGTGCCTTATACCTCTCCCAGGCTTCATACAATGACTCCCCTTCCATTTGCCTGAAAGTTTGTACCTCTGTCTTCAATTTGATGATTCTTTGAGGTGGGTAAAACTTTGCTAGAAATCTGCCCATCAGGTCATTCCAATCATTGAGGCTTTCCTTGGGGAATGATTCTAGCCATTGAGTGGCTTTATCCCTCAAAGAGAATGGAAATAATAACAACTTGTAGACATCTGGATGCACTCCATTTGTCTTCACTGTATTGCATATCCTCAGAAAAACAGATAGATGTTGATTTGGGTCTTCAAGAGGTCCCCCTCCATAAGAGCAGTTGTTCTGTACCAAAGTGATGAGCTGAGGTTTCAACTCAAAGTTATTGGCTTGAACTGGAGGAGTGGCAATACTACTCCCACAATGTCTTGGATCAGGGATGGTATAAGAAGATAGCACCCTTCTAGGTGGTCTATCGTTGTTGTTGACCCCTCCAGGATTGTGCATCTCATCCTCCATGACTTGATCTTCTCCCTCTGAATCCTCTTCACCAACTATTCCCTTTCCCCTTTCTGCTCTCCTTATCCTTCGGAGGGTTCTCTCGTCCTCAATGTTACGTCTACTAGCTCCTGACATACACAAATAGAACCAAAATCACAAGTGAGACACTCTAGAGTTAGAGTGGAATTAGAGTTAGTGAAACAAAGTATCAAACAGTTAGTGGGCTTAACAAAAGTACTAAAAAAAATGCTTAATCTAAATTACCATTCACTTAATTATTGTCAATCTTTTCCAATCCCCGGCAACGGCGCCAAAAACTTGATACGTAAAAATTAGATTTACGTACAACCGGCAAGTATACCGGGTCGTATCAAGTAGTAAAACTCACTTAGAGTGAGGTCGATCCCACGAGGATTGGTAGATTAAGCAACTTTAATTAAATGGTAAATTTAGTCAAGCAAATATGATTTTGATTTTTATGAGCATTATGACTTTTGAACATAAGTGCAGGAATTTAAATTGCAAGGAATTTAAGGACATGAATATAGAAATAAAATGAAAGTAAACTTAAAGTGCAAGAAACTTAAATGACATCAAAAATAAAAGGCAAGGAATTTAAAGGTTGCAGAAATTTAAAGAACATAAGGGTAAATAGCAAGAATTAAAGGAACAAAATGTAAAAGACAAGAAGAATAAAGTGACCGAATGTAAAAGGGAATTGGGTTGTGGGAAATTAAACAACTAGAGGCAATAGAAATAAGAATTGATGGTAGAGAAGATCATTAGGGATCAGAGATGCTAGTGTTCATGAATTGATGTTAGTCAAATCCTTCTCAATCATGGGCATAGATCCATGGCAAGTGGGTAATTGAATCCCAATCTCTTGGTGATTCAATTTCTCTCAACATAACCAAATGCCACTCTCGTGATCTATTTGTTCATGAGAAGAGATGATGCTCAAATCTAATCCAGCCACACAATTTCTATAATCTCAACCAAGGAGAGTTACATCTCACATACTAACCAAGGTGTATTGATTAAAGAAATCATGAAAGGATGAACTCTAAACTGAATTATGTGGCTCATTCCTCAAATTCACCACATAATTCATATAGATTAACCCCTCTCTCGATGGTGGTTGAATCTTTGAAGAACAAGAGTTTCCTCTTTAGACCAACCACTAGAATTGAGGAGGAGAAGATGTGTTCACCAATACATTTCAACTAGCAGAGCTCTTCCCCCTAATGAAAGTGGGGTTTAGTGAGTCATTGCTCCAATTTCAACAACAATTGCCATAAACCAAAATTAAACTAAATGCAAAGAAAGATGAAGAAGAATAAGGAAATGCTTAAAGCTTAAGAAAATGAAGAAGAGAAGTTCCAAGAAGAACCCCAAAATAGCTCTCCGGGTCTCCTCCCGGAAGTACCAAAGAGTTCTTAAAATAAAGTGCTAAGAGTCTAAAATTCTAAGTGTCCAAAAGTGTTGAAAAGTCTTTTAAAAGTACAAACTCAATCTCTATTTATACTAGTTCCAAAACTCTTTCAAAAATCTTGAATTGGGTTGGAAATATGGGCTTCCTCTTTGTTGAATTCTTGGCTCAATTGGAAGAAGTGTTGCTAGACTTGGAAAGGAAGAGTTCATTCATCATGCTTCTGGCCCATTGGCTTGGCGTTTTTGTCAATAACGCTGGCCTTAATGCACGTTGGCAACGTGCATCACAATTTCCTGGGAGTTAGCTTTGAGGCTTGGGCGTTGCTAGCCCAAGTTGTTGCTAACAACTTGCTTCTCCTCTTCTTGGCTCTACTTTCATGCTAAATGTAGCCCAGAATTTGAGTGTCAACCTTCTGCTTCAATATGGACTACTATACATCATTGGAAAGCTCTTGATGTCTATTTTCCAATGCCACTGGAATCACCTCAATTGGACCTTCCTAGCTCAAGTTATGGTTCCTCAAAGAAGGTAAGGTCAAGCTGCCAAGTTGTTGCCAAAAACGCACCCATTTTGCCAAGTTGGCAACGTGCCCGTGCCTAGAGCCTCCCAAAGCAGGGAAATGAGGCTGGCGTTGTTGCCAAAAACGCACCCTTGCTAGCACGTTGGCAACGTGCTCGTGCCCCACTCCAAGGCTCATCTCTAGCCTTCTTGAATTTCAACTTCATGTTCTTGTTTTCAGGGCCTAAAGATGACTCTGGTTTGGCTTCAATTTTGTGCTCCACCATAGACTATTATATATGGTTGGAAAGCTCTGAATGTTAGCTTTCCAACGCAACTGGAAGCACTCAATTTGGATCTCTGTAGCTCAAGATATCTTCCATTGAAGGGGACATGGTCAGGCTGTCTTGTTGGAGTTGTTGTGGATAACGCCCCTATATTCCAAGTTGGCAACGTGCTCTTCACCATCCAAAGCTTCCTGGCGTTGTTACCAAACACTCCTTCTCTTCAGCACGTTGGCAACGTGCTCGATGCTCTTTCCTAGCTCCAAATATTGCTTCCCACGTTGGCCTTGAACACGCCTATAGAGGCTGGCGTTGGCAACGTGGTTGGCACTCCTCCCTGGCGTTAGCAACTTGGATGGTGCCATGTCTTGGCGTTGGCAACGTGAATGATGCATGTCCCTGGCGTTGGCAACTTGAATGGTGCATGTCCCTGGCGTTGGCAACGTGAATGATGCATGTCCCTGGCGTTGGCAACTTGGCTGGCACCCAAGAGTTGGTGCCTAGCCAAGCAACCATTTCTGGCGTTGCCAAGGATAACGCCAATGATAGTGGCGTTGGCAACGTGCTCGAGGTTGTTTCCTATGGTGCCAAAGTTGCTTGGCGTTGCCTTGAATAACGCCTATGGTTCTTGGCGTTGGCAACGCCCTCGAGCTCCTCTTCAAGGCTTCATTCTTGTGCTTGGCGTTGCCCATAAAAACTCACTCCTTTCTCCAAGTTGGCAACGCCAACTTCTCTTCCAAGGCTGCCTGGCGTTGCCTTCAACAACGCAGCCTATTCCTCAAGTTGGCAACGCCAACTTGCTTCTCCAGGGCTGCCTGGCGTTGTCCTCAATAACGCACCCTATTCCCAAGTTGGCAACGCCAACTTCTTCTTCTTGGTTGCCTGGCGTTGTCCATAAAAACGCCCCTTTTTCCCAAGTTGGCAACGCCAACTTCTTGCCTCCATGCTTCCTTGTTTCATCACCTATCATCAACAAAGGAAATGGCTTCAAAGTTTTACCAATTCATGCAATAAATTTCATGAGATTCATTCATACTCATTCATATATGTATTCTTTAAATCATTTGTATGAATTTGGCTAGAATCAACATGTTCCTTGGTGTTTTCATGCATGAAGATAAAACTCATAAAAGGACTTGTTTAATTAGAGAAAATGAATGAAATTAAGCTAAAACTACTTAAACTAACTAGCTAATATAGTGGCGCGCCATCTTCTGATATGCTTTTATCGTAGCTATTCCCCCTGCAGTTGGGAACTTCATACATAGATGTGGAGTTGAGACTATTGCACTGAGCTGATTCAACGTTGTCTGACCTATTAGGGCATTGTAGGCTGAACTTACGTCGACTACGATGTAATCTATCTTGAGTGTTCTTAAATGGCTTCCCTTTCCGAAAGTTGTGTGTAGCGAGATGTATCCCATCGGTTGAACCGGGGTATCTCCTAGTCCGAACAGGCTGTGCAGATATGCTCTGAGTTCTTTTTCTTCTAAGCCGAGCTTGTCGAAGGCAGTTTTGAATAAGATATCGGCGGATCTCCCATGGTCTATCAGCGTGCGGTGGAGATTTACGTTTGCCAGTATAATAGTGATGACCATGGGATCGTCATGTCCTGATGTGATGCCGGATGCGTCTTCTTTGGTGAAAGTAATCACGGGGATGTCGGGTGCTTCCTCCTTTCCTGCGACATGATATACGTCTTTGAGATGTCTTTTGCGAGATGATTTGGAGATTCCTCCACCGATGAATCCGCCGTGTATCATGTGGACATGTCTTTCTGGTGTACGAGATGATCGCTCGGTTTGTCCAACATCTTCTGCTCTTCTTCTTTTTCTATGCTCATCGTCACGGGTGGCCAGATATCGATCTAGCTTTCCTTCTCTTACTAGTTTTTCTATGACATTTTTTAAATCGAAACACTCATTGGTAGAATGCC
This sequence comes from Arachis stenosperma, assembly GCF_014773155.1. Classification (NCBI taxonomy): domain Eukaryota; kingdom Viridiplantae; phylum Streptophyta; class Magnoliopsida; order Fabales; family Fabaceae; genus Arachis; species Arachis stenosperma. The sequence continues at coordinate 82,715,105 of NC_080385.1, read as the reverse complement.
CGTGGATCCGATGGTATTCACAATATTCGGCCCGGTTTCTTCTTCCTTTTTTGCCTTTGAGTGGCCGAGCTGGGGGTATTTTTTCAGTGTTGCAAACCTCTCTGTAAACATCCACAAGAGACACCCTCAGGGGGGTGTAATTGTGGTGTTTTTTGATTTTCTCTCCATGTCGATCTTCCTTCTTTTTGGAATCTTTGTCCCTATCCCGGGAGGTAAATCCAGCTTTCGAGGTCTTTCCTAGTCGGGAGTTTTCCTCCATGTTGATGTACTTCTCTGCTCGTTCCTGCACCTCGTTCAAAGATGTGGGATTTTTTTTTTATATAGATTGACTAAAAGGTCCTTCTCGCAAGCCATTAATGAGGCCCATAATGGCAGCCTCTGTTGGTAGGTTCTGTATGTCCTGGCATGTCTTGTTGAATCTTTCCATGAAGTTGCAAAGGGTTTCCCATTCTCCTTGCCTGATTCCTAATAGACTTGGAGCGTGTTTAGCTTTGTCTTTTTGGATAGAGAATCTGGCCAAAAATTTCTTGGCCAAGTCATCGAAACTTGAGATGGACCTAGGCGGTAGATTGTCGAATCATCTAATTACCGTCTTTGTTAAAGTAGTCGGAAAGGCTTTGCAACGAACTGCATCTGAGGCGTCGGTGAGGTACATTCTACTTCTGAAATTGCTGAGGTGATGGCCGGGATCTGTAGTGCTGTCGTATGGAGTCATATCTGGAGCTTCAAAGTCTTTAGGGATTTTGGTCTTCATAATCTCCTTAGTGAATGAATCTTGTTCCATGCGGGAGCTGTCTTCATGAGGGGATCGGTTGGCTTTGGTCTTGAGATCAGCTTTGAGTTTTAGGAGTTTCTCTTCTAATTCCCTGCATCGCCTTATTTCCTTTTGTAGGTCTTTCTAAGCCTCTCGTTGACGTAGGGCATCTTCCTCGAGTTGTTTTAAACGGTCTTGAAATATCTCCATGGCTCCCGCATTTTTATGCAGCGTTCTATCCTCTAGATCTGAATTGTGATCGTTGTCATGGTCGTCCACCATAGCGATGGGATGACTTCCAGGTTCCCCGGCAACGACGCCAATGTTCCAAGGGTTACCTGAAACTGTAGGTCGATCTCAGACGAGATCTTCTATACTGATCGGAGCTGTTGTGTCCGACTTTGTTGGACTTGATGGTGGTGCTGATCCTTCATCCCCGGAGGGTGGGGGGTACCTACAAGGGACTCCGATGCTTAAGTTAGCAAGGGTATTAAGCAGGTATTAAGTAGAATCAGAGTATGAGTTATACCTGGATGCTTCAGCGTATTTATAATGGTGCAGAGTGACCTTTTTAGATAAAATAAGTTAGTTATCTTATCTTATCTTATCTTTGAGTGAGGTCCTCGTACCTTCAAGGGAACCGCCCTTATCTTTTTAGGCTTAGGCTCCCCGTGGATTTGGGTCGTGTTCCTCTATTTAGGCCCTTTACTGGGCTTTCCTGTCAATTTAGTCGAGCTCTTTAAGAAGAGGTCGGGTCGTCTTGACCTGAAGAGGTCGGTCGCTTTGTCTGTAGAACATTCCGGGTCGGACAGCTCAACCCAGGGTATGAACACCAGGAAACTTAAATTGCTTGAATAATAAAAGGATCTGGGTACTGGGAAGTGAAACAGAATGTAAACTACAATAAATCAGAAGCTCTAAAATGAAGAAATTCAAAGAGAGTGATTCATCAGGGATTGGAGATACTGTAATCCTTCCTAAATAAAATTGATCTCAGCTCCTTTCTCAATCATTTGGTAAATCTATGATGGATTGAAATTGATTGGATCCCAATTCCTTGGCAATCCAATCTCTCAAATCATAATCAATCATGCCAATTCCTTGATCTAATTGTCATGAGAAGAGTTTAAGTGCAAATCTCTCATCCATGAGTGAAGAGGAATGGTATGAAATATGAAATGCAACCTATTTATATGAATGCAACTATATGCCAAAATGTTTCTACCTACTTGGTTAAAAGTAAATAAATCTTTTAAGAACAAATATGAACTGGATTTCACTAATTCAAATCATAAAAATGAAGTACAAATAGACTTGCAAGAAGAAGATAGCTCATGAAAGCCGGGAACAAGGAATCGAGCATCGAACCCTCACTGGAAGTGTATACACTCTAATTGGTCAGGTGTTTGAGGTTCGATTCTCTCAATTCTCCACTAGCCTTGCTTTCTAAGACTTGCTCTTCATCTAACAATCAACAAAAGTTTAATGCACAAATACACAAATCAAGAGGTCTTTTGAGGGTTGTAATGGGGTCAAGGTCAAGATAGGATTGTATTTGGTCAAGTGGACTGAAAACTGAATCCTTAATTAACCTAAACTTCTCACCTAACTTAGAACAATCCATATAATCATAATATAAAATCAATAACTGCCCATTAACCGTGTTGACTACATATTCATGCATTCCAATTTTGAGTAAGTACATATGCATTGCTATCACCATTTACTTTGGGGCATTTTATCCCCTTTTTATTTTTTTATTTTTTTTCTTTTCTTTTTCTCTTTTTCTTTTTTATTTTTTTCTATTTTTTTTTCTTTTCTTTTCTTTTGTTTTTCTCAATGCATATGATTAAAGTATTGAATGCATAAAACATGTGCTTAACATTCTTGTTCATATTTTCTCAAGAATACACAATACCCAATTCTCAAACCCAACTTTTCCACACTTAATTCATGAGCACTCTCATTAGTCTAAGTTAACCAAGGATTCAAATTAGGGACATTATTGTTTTTTACTTAGAGTTAATGATGTGCTAAAGTAAAGAACAAAGAGGGTAAAATAGGCTCAACTTTGGTTTGCAAGGCCATATGGTATGTGAGCTATAGTGAAATAGAGGCCTCAATCATATAAGTGTATGCATACATTAAACCATGCAAATATAGAGTTAAGCAAGATATAGATCACAATTTTAGAGAGAACATCACACACAAAAATAAAATATATTGGTTGATAAAATGCAACCAATCAAGTAGGCTCAAAATCTCATTGGTTTTATGTGTTCGAGCTCTAAACCATATTCCAAAATAATATTCCTTCAAACAAGTTCAACAAAAATTTGTAATTCAATTTAGTGAAATGCTATAAAAAGGTTCCACCTAACACACACACACTCTATGTAATTCTAAATTTATGCCTAGCTACCCAAAATTCCCACTTTTTGCATTACATACTCATGTATCAACTTTTTTATCATATATGCATTGATCTTTTATTAAACTTAGCATTGGGGGTAATTTTATCCCCTATTTATTTATTTATTTTTTCTTCATTTTTTCTTTTTTTTCTTTTTTTCTTTTTTTCTTTTTTTAATTAAAAATATAAAAGTAAACATAACATATCAATACACATGGATTTTTAATTTTTCTGGTCTCACATAATTAGGTACCTAAATTCCCAATATTTTGTCAATGAAATACTGTACACTTTCATCCGCCCAAGTTCCCACAGTTCCCCACACTTAATTGACACACAATCTCTATCTTAAGCTAACCAAAGATTCAATTGGGGTAATTAATTATTTTTCTGCTTAAGGCTAGTGATGTGGTAAAATATAGAACAAATGGGGATTAATAGGCTCAAAGTGGTTAACAAAGGTAAATGTAAGGGTAGGCTATTTGGGATAAGTGAGCTAATAATCAAATAATGGCCTCAATCACGTGCATACATTTAAATACACTAAACATTGGACATATAGGATTGAACAAAATATAGATTACAATCATAGAGAAGAAAACACACAAGAAAAATTTTTATGGTTAAATAATGTAACCATGTAATTAAGCTCAAATCTCACAGGTTGTGTATTCTTAACTATAACCCATGTTCCAAATACAACTTCCAACAAGTTTAACAAAAAAAATTTTTAATTCAATTTAGTGAAATGCTATAAAAAGGTTTCTTGAAAAAAGAAATCATTACTTCAACTAAATAGTGGTAAAATATGCACAATGTAACAAACATGCAATCGAACATGCAAATGCAACAACTAATTTAACAAAGAAAATTTAAAAATTGGTGTTGACTCATAAAGTAGTTACCCGTGGAAGTCGGTATCGACCTCCCCACACTTAAAGATTGCACCGTTCTTGGTGCATGTAAAGATGTGCAAGTGGACGGGTGGCTCCAACTGATGCTTTTTCTCCAAAGAATGTGCGCCAGACTTGTATACTGCTCCAGTTAGAAACTTTTCCTTTTCCCTCTTGGTGGCCATCCTGAAAGAGAAAAAGGAAGGGAAAGAACCCACATATGTGGGCTAATGCCAAATAATAAGGTTCTCAACTACATGGTAGCTACAACATGTAAGTGAGAAAACAATAGAAGCACAGGACATGTCAACTAAATAGCAAACAAGTCAAGGAGCACCCAAAATAATGCAAGAATTATGCAACAGTTGAGCAAAAAAATTCAACACCAAAGAAAAGGAGAAAGAATAAGAAAGGAGAGAAGAAAAAAGTAAAATGGAGAACAGGAAGCGACGCGCACACGCAGGTCACGTGTGTGCGTGAAAACAGGAACAACCATGTGACATGGACGCGTGGGGTACGCGTACACGTGACCGTGATGGTGCCAATCACGCGAGTCTAGCCTCGCGCACGCACAACTTTCTGTTCATTTCGCATTGGGACCAAATTTGCATACGACACGTGCGCGTCAGGCACGTGCACACGTGAGTGGCCAAAATTTGAAAATGACGTGCATGCGTCAGGGATGCGTTCACGTGAGCTATTTTGGGCCTCTAGCACAATACCAGCATCAATCCATCATAACTTTCGGGCAAACACCTTTTTACACCGATTTTCAGGGTCACGCGTGCGTGTCATTGATGCGTACGCGTGAAGTGCCAGATGTTCAAAATGACGTGCACGCGTGCGCGTGGTGATGCTTGTGCGATTGGCACACTTTTTTGCATTGCTCCCACGCAACTCTATGCCAATTTTTTTTATGCAATATGCAGATGCAAATGCAGAATACAGGTGAATATGCAGAAATTATGAATGAACACTAGCAAAAATAAAATAAAATAAGATTAAGAAAAAAAGGAACGATTATACCATGGTGGATTGTTTCCCACTAGCACTTTTAGTTATAGTCCTTAAGTTAGACATTCGGTGAGCCCCTTGTTATGGTGGCTTGTGCTTAAACTCGTCTTGAAACTTCTACCAATGCTTGGACTTCCAGTAAGCTCTATCAACACTAGGTAAATTTCTCAAGCCTTGATGGAGTTCTTCACAAGCTTTGAGCTCCCAAAGGTGATCCTCATATATTCCTGATAAACCACTATTTTATGGTTTATCTTGTGCTAATTTGAGTGGTTTTTATCAAGCCTTTGCACACTTATTCATGCTATTTGCATGGTTTTACATTTTTCCTTCCTAACTTTGTGATATGATTGAGAACATGCTTCTTTGGCCTTATATTTGCTAATATTAATCCTCTCTTATTACCATTAGATGTCGTGATATGTACGTTAAGTGATTTCAGGGATTACAGGGCAGGAATGGCTTAGAGGATGGAAAGGAAGCATGCAAAAGTGGAAGGAATACAAGAAATTGAAGAAACTGCTAAAGTTGTCTAGCTTGATCTTCTGGTACTAAATTGACCATAACTTAAGCTACAGAGGTTCAAATGACGCGATTCTAGTTGCGTTGGAAAGCTAACATCTGGGGCTTCACAACGATATATAATTTGTCATAGCAGCCTCGAAGCCAAGCAACGCGAACGCGTGGATCACGCGGATGCGTGACCTGGCCAAAACCCAATCCACCTAACGCGTGGACAACGCCTCCGCGTGACTTTGCAGCGACCTGTACGAACCAGAAATCGCTGGGGGCGATTTCTGGGCTATTTTTGACCCAGTTTTTGGCCCAGAAAACACAGATTAGAGGCTATAAAGTGGGGGAATGCATCCATACAGACACAACTTCTCATATACATAATTTTAGGTTTAGATGTAGTTTTTAGTGAGAGGCTCTCTCCTCTCTCTTAGGTTTTAGAATTTAGGATTTCTTTTAGGATTAGGATTTCTACTTCTCAATTTCCAGGTTCAATACTCCTTTATTTTGACTTCTCTTCTACTTTTAGATACTATAATGCTTTTATTTATTAATGACTTATGTTGCCAAATTGGCTTATGAACTTTTTCATGTTAGATTTGATTTCTTTTATTAATGCAATTTGAGGTATTTCAGATATATAATTTTTATTTAGCTTTCTATATTCTTGGCTTTGGTTGAGTAATTAGAGACTCTTGAGTTATCAAACTCTTTTGTTAATTGATAATTGGAAGTTGCTGATTGACTTGAATTCCACTAACTCTAGTCTTTCTTTGGGAATTGACTAGGACTTGAGGATTCATATTGATTTATCCACTTGACTTACCTTCATAGTTAGAGGTTGACTAAGTGGGAGCAACGAGCAATTCTCATCACAATTGATAAGGATAACTAGGATAGGACTTCTAATTTTTATACCTTGCCAAGAGTTTTCTTAATTATTAATTTATTTTTCTTGTCATTTAAATTACTTGTTCCTTATTTCAAAAACCCAAAATAAAATATATGTTTTTCTATAACCAATAATAAATCATACTTCCTTGCAATTTCTTGAGAAGAAGACCCGAGGTTTAAATACTTCGGTTTATAAATTTTATTAGGTTTTGTTACTTGTGACAACCAAAACTTTTGTACGAAAGGATTCTCTGTTGGTTTAGAAACTATACTTACAACGTGATTATATTTGTGAATTTCTTTACCGATAGGAAATCCGTTCGTCAAAATGGCGCCGTTGCCGGGGAATTGCAAACGTGTGCCTTATTATTGGTTATTGTAAATATTTTTCTTGTTTGTTTTCTTTGCTTTGATCTAAAAATTCTAAGTTTGGTGTCATTTTATTATTTTTTTCTTTCCTCAGTAATTTCAAAAATATCTTTTCTCTTTATTTTAATTGATTTTTTCGAAAATTACAAAAAAAATTCAGATTTTTATCTTATCTTATCTTAGTTTTAAATTTCAAAATTCAAATCTTTTTCAAAAAATCATATCTTTTTCAAAATCTTATTTTATTTTTTTTTTCAAATCTCAATATTTAAAATTCCAAAATTCAAAATTCAAATTTCAAAATTTAAATTTAAAATTTTAAAAATCAAACCTTTTCAAAATTTAAACTTTTTTCAAATCTTTATCTTATATTGTTGTTAGTGTTTCTAAGTTTTAGGAGTTTATTTTCATTAATTTTTTATTAGTTTTGATTTTAATTTCTTTAGCTACTATGAATTCTCACCCCTTTGGTTTTAAGTTTGTTTCCAATATTGTTGTAGGGAATGGAAGCTCTAATAGGAACATGCATCAAGGATGGGAGAATCAAAGGTGGGAGGAGCCACAGGGATTTGATCAACCCTCTTGGCAATAGCCTTCGCCAACATACTATAACCAAGAGCCATTCCAAGAAGCATATCAAGATAATGGCTATGGTGAGCGCTCTTTTGATTATCAACAACCACTACCATATGCCTATGAACCCCCTCCTCAACATAGCTTTGAACCACCATACTCACAAGCCCCTTACCACCAAACACCCCCATATGACCCTAACCATTATCCACCATATCAACCACCTTATGAGCCATATGAGTCATACATAGATCCACCCCAATTCCAACCCAATTACTCCTAAGAACCACCACCTCCATATATGCCACATTCATATCCATCAATCCAAGAGCCTTATGGTCCTACTTATGATATCCAAGCAGAACAAGGGTCAAAGGATCGTCTCAAGGAAACATTGGATCAATTTCAAGCAACCCTTCGTCAATTGGACCGAGCGGTAAGCGGAATGGCACCCGAAGCTCTCATGGCTAAAGAATCTCAATTTGAGAATAAGGAACTGAAGTGTGTGGTGAAACAAGTGGAAATGATGGAGTGTGAGAAACCACCCTCTTATCATGAACCCTTCCTCCCAAGTAATGAACCCTTATATCCACCCCAATCTCCAATGGATGACATCCTTCGTGGTATTCTTCATGGGCAAGCGAAGATGAAAAGGGATGTACTAGAATTCGCGATTGCCTTAACCGAGGTAGTAAATTGATCAGCTTCCCGATGTTCGGACACTCAAGGAACCCCCATGGCTTCATGTAGAGAATCTACTGAAGAACACAGCATGAAGGAAAAGCTAGAAACTCCGGTGGACAGCGAGCAGCATGACTTTGTATTAGAATAATTGGAGGAAGCCGTAATCGTTGAAGAGGAAGAAGTGGTTGAAGACTTAGGAGATGCTGAACCTCCATGGGAAAGTCAAGTTATAGAGCCTCCTTCAAAGACGTTTGAAATTGATGTTGAGGAGGGTGTACAACCTCCAAGGCATATCATGGTTGAAGACTTTGAAGGGGACGATCAAGAGGTGGATTCAATCATTAATAAATTCTTATCTACATTTGAATCCTCTCCCATTGGACTTGATATGAAGTTTAAAGAAGAAGAAGCACAACCTCCCATGCTCTTGGTGAACAATGAAGAAGAAATCGAATTGGAAGAAAGCTACCAAGAGGAAGAAGTTGATATTGAAGAAGCTTGCAAAGAGGTGGAAGACGTCAAGGAAGAGCACAAGGGAGTGAAGCTTGCAAGATCATTAGAAACACCTCTCCCAAAGCCATTACCGTCCAATACAGCATTCAAGTGGGTAAAATTCTTATCCTTAACCTTTACTTTCCCACTTGAATATGGGCTTCTAGAGACGGATGGTCAACTTAGAGCTCTTTGTGGCATTAAGAGCAAGAGGAAGATGGTTAGTGGTTGGAGTTGTCAAGCAAGTTTCAACATGGTTGTATGCTCCAAGTTGAAATGCAAGGTTTGGTGTAAAGCTCAATTGAATGGGTCTAGGAAGCTGTTTGGATGCCTTACTGAGAATTTCAATTGCATGCCACCTGGATGGAATCATGATAATCAACAAGAAGACGGGTGCAAAAGCAAGGTTTGGGACCCCGGAATTCATTCTAGCAATCAACACTCTTGGGGCCTTGTCACTTACTTTAGATTGCTTGACGGCTGTGTGCGCCTAGTTTGGAATCCTGGAGGCCATTGGAATTACAAACATTGGTGGGGATTTAAGGATTAGTAGAAGCACAAGCCATCATGACAAGGGACTCACCAAATGTCCAACTTAACGACTTTAACTAAAAGTGCTAGGTGGGAGACAACTGGTATGCGAAATTGTGATCATCAATGGCGCCATCAACATGGTACGCTCATTGCAATCTCAACTCTCTATCACAACTCCACACAACTAACCAGCAAGTGCACTGGGTCGTCCAAGTAATAAACCTTACGCGAGTAAGGGTCGATCCCACGGAGATTGTTGGTATGAAGCAAGCTATGGTCACCTTGTAAATCTTAGTCAGGCAGACTCAAATGGGTATGGGTGATATATGAATAAAATATAAAGACAAAGATAGAGATACTTATGTATATCATTGGTGAGAGCTTCAGATAAGCGTATGAAGATGCTTTGTCCCTTCCGTCTCTCTGCTTTCCTATTGTCTTCATCCAATCCTTCTTACTCCTTTCCATGGCAAGCTTATGCAAGGGTTTCACCGTTGTCAGTTGCTACCTCCCATCCTCTCAGTGGAAATGTTCAACGCACCCTGTCACGGCACGGCTATCCATCTGTCGGTTCTCAATCAGGCCGGAATAGAATCCAGTGATTCTTTTGCGTCTGTCACTAACGCCCCGCCCTCAGGAGTTTGAAGCACGTCACAGTCATTCAATCATTGAATCCTACTCAGAATACCACAGACAAGGTTAGACCTTCCGGATTCTCTTGAATACCACCATCAGTTCTTGCCTATACCACGAAGACTCTGATCTCACGGAATGGCTGGCTCGTTTGTCAGGCGAGCGCTCGGTTGTCAGGCGATCAACCATGCATCGTGTATCAGGAATCCAAGAGATATTCACTCAATCTAAGGTAGAACGGAGGTGGTTGTCAGTCACACGTTCATAGGTGAGAATGATGATGAGTGTCACAGATCATCACATTCATCAAGTTGAAGAACAAGCGATATCTTGGAACAAGAACAAGCGGAATTGAATGGAAGAACAATAGTAATTGCATTAATACTCGAGGTACAGCAGAGCTCCACACCTTAATCTATGGTGTGTAGAAACTCCACCGTTGAAAATACATAAGAACAAGGTCTAGGCATGGCCGTGAGGCCAGCCTCCCAAAGAGGGTTCAATCATCAAAACATGATCAAAAGATCCTAAGATTGAAAGATGAAAATACAATAGTAAAAGGTCCTATTTATAGAGAACTAGTAGCTTAAGAATGAGTAAATGACATAAAAATCCACTTCCGGGCCCACTTGGTGTGTGCTTGGGCTGAGCAATGAAGCATTTTTGTGTAGAGACTCTTCTTGGAGTTAAACGCCAGCTTTTGTGCCAGTTTGGGCGTTTAACTCCCACTTTGGTGCCAGTTCCGGCGTTTAACGCTGGGAAATCTGAAGGTAACTTTGAACGCCAGTTTGGGCCATCAAATCTTGGGCAAAGTATGGACTATCATATATTGCTGGAAAGCCCAGGATGTCTACTTTCCAACGCCGTTAAGAGCGCGCCAATTGGGCTTCTGTATCTCCAGAAAATCCACTTCGAGTGTAGGGAGGTCAGAATCCAACAGCATCTGCAGTCCTTTTCAGTCTCTGAATCAGATTTTTGCTCAGGTCCCTCAATTTCAGCCAGAAAATACCTGAAATCACAGAAAAACACACAAACTCATAGTAAAGTCCAGAAAAGTGAATTTTAACTAAAAACTAATAAAAATATACTAAAAACTAACTAGATCATACTAAAAACATACTAAAAACAATGCCAAAAAGCGTATAAATTATCCGCTCATCACAACACCAAACTTAAATTGTTGCTTGTCCTCAAGCAACTGAAAATCAAATAAGATAAAAAGAAGAGAATATGCAATGAATTCCAAAAACATCTATGAAGATCAGTATTAATTAGATAAGCGGGGCTTTTAGCTTTTTGCCTCTGAATAGTTTTGGCATCTCACTCTATCCTTTGAAATTCAGAATGATTGGCTTCTTTAGGAACTCAGAATCCGGATAGTGTTATTGATTCTCCTAGTTAAGTATGATGATTCTTGAACACAGCTACTTTATGAGTCTTGGCCGTGGCCCAAAGCACTCTGTCTTCCAGTATTACCACCGGATACATACATGCCACAGACACATAATTGGGTGAACCTTTTTAGATTGTGACTCAGCTTTGCTAGAGTCCCCAATTAGAGGTGTCCAGGGTTCTTAAGCACACTCTTTTTGCCTTGGATCACAACTTTATTTCTTTCTTTTTCTTTCTTTTTCTCTTTTTTTTTGTTTTTTTTTCGTTTTTTTTTTTGAATCACTACTTTTTCTTGCTTCAAGAATCATTTTAATGATTTTTCAGATCCTCAGTAACATGTCTCCTTTTTCATCATTCTTTCAAGAGCCAACATTCATGAACCACAAATTCAAAAGATATATGCAATGTTTAAGCATACATTCAGAAAACAAAAGTGTTGCCACCACATCAAAATAATTAATCTGTTATAAAATTTAAAATTCATGCAATTCTTCTCTTTTTCAATTAAGAACATTTTTCATTTAAGAGAGGTGATGGATTCATAGGACATTCATAGCTTTAAGGCATAGACACTAAGACACTAATGATCATAAGACACAAACATAGACAAACAAAAGCATGAAAATTTTGAAAAACAGGAAAATAAAGAACAAGGAGATTTAAAGAACGGGTCCACCTTAGTGATGGCGGCTTGTTCTTCCTCTTGAAGGTCTTATGGAGTGCTTGAGCTCCTCAATGTCTCTTCCTTGTCTTTGTTGCTCCTCTCTCATGATTCTTTGATCTTCTCTAATTTCATGGAGGAGGATGGAATGTTCTTGGTGCTCCACCCTTAGTTGTCCCATGTTGGAACTCAATTCTCCTAGGGAGGTGTTAATTTGCTCCCAATAGTCTTGTGGAGGAAAGTGCATCCCTTGAGGCATCTCAGGGATCTCATGATGAGAGGGGTCTCTTGTTTGCTCCATCCTTTTCTTAGTGATGGGCTTGTCCTCATCAATGAGGATGTCTCCTTCTATGTCAACTCCTACTGAATAACAGAGGTGACAAATGAGATGAGGAAAGGCTAACCTTGCCAAGGTAGAGGACTTGTCCGCCACCTTATAGAGTTCTTGGCCTATAACCTTATGAACTTCTACTTCTTCTCCAATCATGATGCTATGAATCATGATGGCCCGGTCTAGAGTAACTTCGGACCGGTTGCTAGTGGGAATGATTGAGCGTTGGATAAACCCCAACCATCCTCTAGCCACGGGCTTGAGGTCATGCCTTCTTAGTTGAACCGGCTTTCCTCTTGAATCTCTCTTCCATTGGGCGCCCTCTTCACAAATGTCTGTGAGGACTTGGTCCAACCTTTGATCAAAGTTGACCCTTCTAGTGTAAGGATGTTCATCTCCTTGCATCATGGGCAAGTTGAATGCCAACCTTACATTTTCCAGACTAAAATCCAAGTATTTCCGCCGAACCATAGTAAGCCAATTCTTTGGATCTGGGTTCACACTTTGATCATGGTTCTTGGTGATCCATGCATTGGCATAGAACTCTTGAACCATTAAGATTCCGACTTGTTGAATGGGGTTGGTAAGAACTTCCCAACCTCTTCTTCGGATCTCATGTCGGATCTCCGGATATTCACCCTTTTTGAGTGAAAAGGGGACCTCGGGGATCACCTTCTTTAAGGCCACAACTTCATAGAAGTGGTCTTGATGCACCCTTGAGATGAATCTCTCCATCTCCCATGACTCGGAGGTGGAAGCTTTTGCCTTCCCTTTCCTCTTTCTAGAGGTTTCTCCGGCCTTGGATGCCATAAATGGTTATGGAAAAACGAAAAGCAACGCTTTTACCACACCAAACTTAAAAGGTTTGCTCGTCCTCGAGCAAAAGAAGAAAGAATAGAGGAGAAGAAGAAGAAAATGGAGGAGATGGAGGAGGTTGTGTGGTTCGGCCAAAAGGGGGAAGAAGTAGTGTTTAGGGTGTGTGAAAATGAAGGAGTGAAGATGGGTTTATATAGGGGTGAAGGGAGGGGTAGGGTTCGGCCATTATGGGTGGGTTTGGGAGGGAAAGTGGTTTGAATTTGAATGGTAAGGTAGGTGGGGTTTTATGAAGGATGGATGTGAGTGGTGAAGAGAAGATGGGATTTGATAGGTGAAGGGTTTTTGGGGAAGAGGTATTGAGGTGATTGGTGAATGGGTGAAGAAGAAAGAGGGTGGTGGGGTTGGTGGGGATCCTGTGGGGTCCACAGATCCTGAGGTGTCAAGGAAAAGTCATCCCTGCACCAAATGGCATGCAAAAATGCGTTTTGAGCCAATTCTGGCGTTAAACGCCGGGCTGGTGCCCCTTTCTGGCATTTAACGCCAGGTTCTTGCCTTTTCCTGGCGTTTAACGCCAGTCTGGTGCCCCTTTCTGGCGTTAAACGCCCAGAATGGTGCCAGACTGGGCGTTAAACGCCCATCTGTTAGCCTTACTGGCGTTTAAACGCCAGTAGGTTCTTCCTCCAGGGTGTGCTATTTTTCTTCCTGATTTTCATTCTGTTTTTGCTTTTTCAATTGATTTTGTGACTTCTCATGATCATCAACTTACAGAAAACATAAAATAACAAAAGAAAATAGATAAAATATAACATTGGGTTACCTCCCAACAAGCGCTTTTTTAATGTCAGTAGCTTGACAGAGGGCTCTCATGGAGCCTCACAGATACTCAGAGCAATGTTGGAACCTCCCAACACTAAACTTAGAGTTTGAATGTGGGGGTTCAACACCAAACTTAGAGTTTGGTTGTGGCCTCCCAACACCAAACTTAGAGTTTGACTGTGGGGGCTCTGTTTGACTCTGATTTGAGAGAAGCTCTTCATGCTTCCTTTCCATGGTGACAGAGGGATATCCTTGAGCCTTAAACACAAAGGATTCTTCATTCACTTGAATGATTAGTTCACCTCCATCAACATCAATCACAGCCTTAGCTGTGGCTAGGAAGGGTCTGCCAAGGATGATGGATTCATCCATGCATTTCCTAGTCTCTAGGACTATGAAATCAGTAGGGATGTAATGGTCTTCAATTTTCACCAGAATATACTCTACAAGTCCATAAGCTTGTTTTCTTGAATTGTCTGCCATCTCTAGTGAGATTCTTGCAGCTTGCACCTCAAAGATCCCTAACTTCTCCATTACAGAGAGAGGCATGAGGTTTACACTTGACCCTAAGTCACACAGAGCCTTCTTGAAGGTCATGGTGCCTATGGTACAAGGTATGGAGAACTTCCCAGGGTCCTGCCTCTTTTGAGGTAATTTCTGCCTAGACAAGTCATCCAGTTCTTTGGTGAGCAAAGGAGGTTCGTTCTCCCAAGTTTCATTACCAAATAACTTGTCATTTAGCTTCATGATTGCTCCAAGGTATTTAGCAACTTTCTCTTCAGTGACATACTCATCCTCTTCAGAGGAAGAATACTTATCAGAGCTCATGAAAGGCAGAAGTAAGTCCAATGGAATCTCTATGGTCTCATTTTGAGCCTCAGATTCCCATGGTTCCTCATTGGGAAACTCAGTGGAGGCCAGTGGACGTCCATTGAGGTCTTCCTCAGTGGTGTTCACTGCCTCTTCCTCCTCTCCACATTCGGCCATGTTGATGGCCTTGCACTCTCCTTTTGGATTTTCTTCTGTATTGCTTGGAAGAGTACTAGGAGGGAGTTCAGTAATTTTCTTGCTCAGCTGTCCCACTTGTGCCTCCAAGTTTCTAATGGAGGACCTTGTTTCAGTCATGAAACTTTGAGTGGTTTTGATTAGATCAGAGACCATGGTTGCTAAGTCAGAGTGGTTCTGCTTAGAATTCTCTGTCTGTTGCTGAGAAGATGATGGAAAAGGCTTGCCATTGCTAAACCTGTTTCTTCCACCATTATTGTTGTTGAAACCTTGTTGAGGTCTCTGTTGATCCTTCCATGAGAGATTTGGATGATTTTTCCATGAAGAATTATAGGTGTTTCCATAGGGTTCTCCCATGTAATTCACCTCTTCCATTAAAGGGTTCTCAGGATCATAAGCTTCTTCTTCAGATGAAGCATCCTTAGTACTACTTGGTGCATTTTGCATTCCAGACAGACTTTGAGAAATTAAATTGACTTGTTGAGTCAATATCTTGTTCTGAGCCAGAATGGCATTCAGAGTATCAATCTCAAGAACTCCTTTCTTCTGATTTGTCCCATTGTTCACAAGATTCCTTTCAGAAGTGTACATGAATTGGTTATTTGCAACCATTTCAATTAGTTCTTGAGCTTCTGTAGGCGTCTTCTTCAGATGAAGAGATCCTCCAGCAGAGCTATCCAAAGACATCTTGGATAGTTCAGAGAGACCATCATAGAAAATACCTATGATGCTCCATTCAGAAAGCATGTCAGAAGGACATTTTCTGATCAATTGTTTGTATCTTTCCCAAGCTTCATAGAGGGATTCTCCATCCTTCTGTCTGAAGGTTTGGACTTCCACTCTAAGCTTACTCAATTTTTGAGGTGGAAAGAACTTTGCCAAGAAGGCATTGACTAGCTTTTCCCATGAGTCCAGGCTTTCTTTAGGTTGTGAGTCCAACCATGTCCTAGCTCTGTCTCTTACAGCAAAAGGGAATAGCATAAGTCTGTAGACCTCAGGGTCAACCCCATTAGTCTTGACAGTGTCACAGATTTGCAAGAATTCAGCTAAGAACTGATGAGGATCTTCCAATGGAAGTCCATGGAACTTGCAATTCTGTTGCGTTAGAGAAACTAATTGAGGCTTAAGCTCAAAGTTGTTTGCTCCAATGGCAGGGATAGAGATGCTTCTCCCATAGAAGTCGGGAGTAGGTGCAGTAAAGTTACCCAGCACCTTCCTTGCATTGTTGGCATTGTTGTTGTTTTCGGCTGCCATGGTTTCTTCTTCTTTGAAGATTTCTGTTTGGTCCTCTACAGAGAGTTGTGCCTTAGCTTCT
The DNA here is from genome assembly GCF_014773155.1 of Arachis stenosperma. Classification (NCBI taxonomy): domain Eukaryota; kingdom Viridiplantae; phylum Streptophyta; class Magnoliopsida; order Fabales; family Fabaceae; genus Arachis; species Arachis stenosperma. Next base: position 82,699,003 of record NC_080385.1, on the reverse strand, counting down.
CTTAGCTTTCGCTTCAAGGTCCTTTCGGGTTCAGGGTCAGCTTCAACAAGAGTGCTTTTGTCCTTGTTCCTGCTCATATGAAAGAGAAGAGAACAAGAAAATGTGGAATCCTCTATGTCACAGTATAGAGATTCCTTGAGGTATCAGAGAAGAAGAAAATTAGAAGAAAGAGGTAGAAGAATTCGAACTTAATCAGATAGAGTTCGAATTGTGCATTGAGAAGGAGTGGTACTCCATAAATAGAAGAATGTGAGAAGAGAGGAAGAAATTTTCGAAAATTAAGTGAAAGATTTTTGAAAACATTTTGAAAAACTTTAATTGATTTTCGAAAACCAGGAGTGGGAAAGAAATCAAGTAATTTTTGAAAAAGATTTTGAAATTAGAATTTAAAAAGATATGATTGAAAACTATTTTGAAAAGGATGTGATTAAAAAGATTTGATTGAAAAGTTATGGTTTTTTTTTTAAAAAAAATATGATTGAAAAGATATGATTTGAAAACGATTTTTAAAAAGATTTGATTTTAAAAATTAATGACTTGCCTAACAAGAAAAGATATGATTCAAACATTAAACCTTTCTCAACAGAAAAGGCAACATACTTGAATTGTTCAATCAAATCATTAATTGTTAGCAAGTATCTTTGAAAAAGGAAAGAAATTGATTTTGAAAAAGATTTGATTGAAAAGATATGATTTGAAAAAGATTTGATTTTGAAAAACTTTGAAAACTTGAAAAAAAATCTGAATTAAAAACAGAATCTTCCCTCTTGTGCCATCCTGGCGTTAAACGCCCAGAATGGTGCACATTCTGGCGTTTAACGCCCAATGCACTACCTTTTTGGGCATTAAACGCCCAACCAGGCACCCTGGCTGGCGTTTAAACGCCAGTCTGTCCTTCTTCACTGGGCGTTTTGAACGCCCAGCTTTTTCTGTGTAATTCCTCTGCTGCATGTTCTGAATCTTCAGTTCCCTGTACTATTGACTTGAAAATAGAACCAAGATCAAATAAACAATGCATGCAAGACACCAAACTTAAAATTAGACACTGGACTCAAACAAGAAACATAAAATATTTTTGGTTTTTATGATTTTGAAATTTTTTTGGATTTTTCGAAAATTATATGGAAATAGAAAATAGAGGTTTCAGAATTCTTAATTTGGATTCCAGGAATCATTGCAATGCTAGTCTAAGACTCCGGTCCAGGAATTAAATATGGCTTCACAGCCAGCCAAGCCTTCAAAGAAAGCTTCGGTCCAAAACACTAGACATGGCCAATGGCCAGCCAAGCCTTAGCAGATCATTGCTCCAATAGCAAGATTGATAGAGATCAACAAGCTCTTGTGATGATCAGTTGAAACCTCGGTCCAATAAGATTAGACATGGCTTCTCAGCCAGCCAGATTTCAACAGATCATCATGAAACTCTAGAACTCATTCTTAAGAATTCTGAAAAATACCTAATCTAAGCAACAAGATGAACCGTCAGTTGTCCATACACGAAACAATCCCCGGCAACGGCGCCAAAAACTTGGTATGCGAAATTGTGATCATCAATGGCGCCATCAACATGGTACGCTCATTGCAATCTCAACTCTCTATCACAACTCCGAACAACTAACCAGCAAGTGCACTGGGTCGTCCAAGTAATAAACCTTACGCGAGTAAGGGTCGATCCCACGGAGATTGTTGGTATGAAGCAAGCTATGGTCACCTTGTAAATCTTAGTCAGGCAGACTCAAATGGGTATGGGTGATATATGAATAAAACATAAAGACAAAGATAGAGATACTTATGTATATCATTGGTGAGAGCTTCAGATAAGCGTATGAAGATGCTTTGTCCCTTCCGTCTCTCTGCTTTCCTATTGTCTTCATCCAATCCTTCTTACTCCTTTCCATGGCAAGCTTATGCAAGGGTTTCACCGTTGTCAGTGGCTACCTCCCATCCTCTCAGTGGAAATGTTCAACGCACCCTGTTACGGCACGGCTATCCATCTGTCGGTTCTCAATCAGGCCGGAATAGAATCCAGTGATTCTTTTGCGTCTGTCACTAACGCCCCGCCCTCAGGAGTTTGAAGCACGTCACAGTCATTCAATCATTGAATCCTACTCAGAATACCACAGACAAGGTTAGACCTTCCGGATTCTCTTGAATGCCGCCATCAGTTCTTGCCTATACCACGAAGACTCTGATCTCACGGAATGGCTGGCTCGTTTGTCAGGCGAGCGCTCGGTTGTCAGGCGATCAACCATGCATCGTGTATCAGGAATCCAAGAGATATTCACTCAATCTAAGGTAGAACGGAGGTGGTTGTCAGTCACACGTTCATAGGTGAGAATGATGATGAGTGTCACGGATCATCACATTCATCAAGTTGAAGAACAAGTGATATCTTGGAACAAGAACAAGCGGAATTGAATGGAAGAACAATAGTAATTGCATTAATACTCGAGGTACAGCAGAGCTCCACACCTTAATCTATGGTGTGTAGAAACTCCACCGTTGAAAATACATAAGAACAAGGTCTAGGCATGGCCGTGAGGCGAGCCTCCCAAAGAGGGTTCAATCATCAAAACATGATCAAAAGATCCTAAGATTGAAAGATGAAAATACAATAGTAAAAGGTCCTATTTATAGAGAACTAGTAGCTTAAGAATGAGTAAATGACATAAAAATCCACTTCCGGGCCCACTTGGTGTGTGCTTGGGCTGAGCAATGAAGCATTTTCGTGTAGAGACTCTTCTTGGAGTTAAACGCCAGCTTTTGTGCCAGTTTGGGCGTTTAACTCCCACTTTGGTGCCAATTCCGGCGTTTAACGCTGGGAAATCTGAAGGTGACTTTGAATGCCGGTTTGGGCCATCAAATCTTGGGCAAAGTATAGACTATCATATATTGCTGGAAAGCCCAGGATGTCTACTTTCCAATGCCGTTGAGAGCGCGCCAATTGGGCTTCTGTAGCTCCAGAAAATCCACTTCGAGTGCAGGGAGGTCAGAATCCAACAGCATCTGCAATCCTTTTCAGTCTCTGAATCAGATTTTTGCTCAGGTCCCTCAATTTCAGCCAGAAAATACCTGAAATCACAGAAAAACACACAAACTCATAGTAAAGTCCAGAAAAGTGAATTTTAACTAAAAACTAATAAAAATATACTAAAAACTAACTAGATCATACTAAAAACATACTAAAAACAATGCCAAAAAGCGTATAAATTATCCGCTCATCAACAACCCACCATGGTATATTCTTTCCTTTTTGTTCTTAGTTTTATTTTATTTTATTTCTATTCCTGTTCATTCATAATTTCTACATAGCCATCTGCATTCTGCATTTTTGCATTTTTCATAAAAAAAGGTGAAGTATGAAACCATGTCGCTGACGCTTCCGCGTCAAAGGAGAATTAGCGAAAAAGGGGATTTGAACAGAAAGTCACGCGGGAGGGTGGCTGGAAGCGCGCCTTTGGTAGCAACACATGCACGCGAATGCGTGCCTAACGCGTCTGCGTTGGTTGCAAATCCAGCCCTTCACGCGTGCGCGTCACCCACACGCACGCATGACCCCGCAAAATCGACGTAAAGGGGTGCAAAGCAGAGAGTTAGGATGGAGTGGGGCTGGAATGGTGCTAAAAGCACAAAGCCCCATTGCGCGAACGCATACCTCACGCGTCCGCGTTGATGACAAGTCATCATATACCCATTTTTCAAGCTAATTTCACTTGTTTCACTAGTCTTTATGCACTTTCTTGCATCCTAAGTAAGCAATTTGGAATGAAAATGCATAACTTCTTTAAATCAAACAAACACCATTAAATTGATGCTAAATCATGAGGTTTGAGCTAAAATTAATGGAATTTTAATGAATTAAAAACCTTATGAAAGAAGGAGAAGTGTGGCGCAACATAGAAGGAGAAGTGTAAACACTGCTCTCCACAAGAGCAGCATAATGAACCAAGCTTCCAAAGAAATTCTGCCCTGCCCTCCTCAAGAGCAATATCGGGCTCCATGCACGAAAAAATCAAACAAAATTGTCTCCAAGTGCCACCCATGGGTTTCGAACCCAAGTACAAGAAGGAAAGAAGTAGCGCTACTCACAAAGGAAAATAAGCCAAAAATTGGCTGAAATGCTCCTAGTAAGTCTCGAACACGGAGGCTTCACTAAGAAAGCAAGGAAGCTGCACCACTTAAGCGCTACCCTGATGATGTCCAAGACTTGGCACGCAAGATATTTCAAACGCACCATGATGCACACTGCCCTGCTCTCCGCAAGGGCAGGGCAGCATCCTGATGTCCCACACTCAGCACGCACACAATTTCCCTGCTTTGCCCTCCACAAGGGCAGGGCAGCCTCCTGGAAGCTAATCTCTCATGGGCTGAAAATTGGATTAAAAATCCAATTTAATTTATTTCTTCACCAAATCAAAAGCCCATCCAAATTCCAAAATCCAAGAATAGAAAGTGTATAAATAGGAGATAGTTTGATGTAATTGGGAGGATCTTTTGAAACCTTTTTTTGATTTTTGAATTTTTACATTCGGAGACTTCATTGAGAGCTTTGAACTGAGATCTTAGAGAATTGGGAAGGAGAATTGATCTCTCTTCTTCCTCGTTCATGCTTGAGCACTTTTTACTTTTCTTGTTTGAGTCTTGGGTGTGAAGAATTGAGGAATTTCTGTCTCAATCTCCATTAAAGATCTCTTTAATTTCCCTTCTGCATAATTGAGTTGAATCCAATTTCCTTTACTGCTTCATCTTTAATTTCTTGTTAATTGCTTTGTGAACTTGGATCTGGGAAGGCAATTGAGATCTAGACTTTGCTATCTAGTCTCTGGAGTCCTGAGACCCAATTTTCTTTTTGGTTCTTCTGTTGAACCACTGCTGCAATTACATTCTCACTTCCTGTTTGAATTCCAGTTACTTCCAATTCAATCTTCTTCTTTATTAATTGCTGCAATTAAATTTTCCTTGCTTAAATTCTGAATTCCCAGTCCTCAATTCCCTTTTCCATTCAAGCAAATTATATTTCTTGCACTTTAAGTTACTGCAATTTACATTTCTTGCACTTTAAGTTTCGGTCATTTAATTTCTTGTCCTTTAAGATTCAGCACATTTACTTTCAATTCTCTTTAATTTCTGCAATTCTTCCCTCCCCCTTTACATTTTCTGTCATTTACTTACTGTTGGATACAAAATCACTCAACCAATACTTGATTCGCTTGACTAAATCAACCACTAAACTAAAATTGCTCAATCCTTCAATCCCTGTGGGATCGACCTCACTCCCGTGAGTTTTATTACTTGATGCGACCCGGTACACTTGCCGGTGAGTTTTGTGTTGGATCGTTTTCCACACATCAAGTTTTTGGCACCGTTGCCGGGGATTGAAATAGATTGACAATGATTAAGTGAAGCGGTGGTCTAGATTAAGCACTTTTTCTTTATTTTTAACTAACACACTAACTGTTCGAGACTTTGCCTCTACTAAGTCTCTCTGCACTCAAGTTACAGAGTGCTCTGTTTTAGTTTCTGGTTCTATTTGTGTTTCTGCTTTTGTGACAGGAGGAAGGAGCAATGAATCCACACCTTTTGATCCTGAAACACTTTGGAAGTTGAGCAAGAATAAGGAATGTCAAGCTAGTGACATTAAAAGAGCGCTTGTTGGGAGGTAACCCAACCTGATGTAGTTTCTTTTCATAGCTATTTCAATAAAAAGGTTGAATAATTGGTCTGTATTGTAAGGAGCTAAGTTTGGTGTTGCACACCAAAACAATTTAAGGGAGAATGAAGGATTCTAAGTTTGGTGTTCCACCAAAATCTCATTTAAAAGAATATTCTCACTTCCTGCACAATGCTAGCTCCAAGCAATTAGACAAATTATTCAACTATTTAACTGTTTTTTTAGCTTTAATTCCATAACCTTTAGCAAGGATACAAGGTTTCACATATGGTTAACATGTTGCATCAGAGGAAGTGGCAAGCAATTAAGTTTAGTGTTCCCGCGCCAAAATAAATCCAAAAGACACACTCAATTTATGCATACTAACCATTCATTTAAGGGCTTGAAAAGCAAGCAACTTTTGAGAATTTTGCAGGAAATTAGCCAACAATTGAAGACAATTTGCATTGTGACTCAAAAGGGATACAACAGAAGGAAGAATCAAAGGGCTGCAACTTCAAAGGTTGTATCTAAACTTACTCCTTGCTGCTATAAATTGCCTTGAATCTGGGAACCCTTATATATCTTGCTAAAGTGTTTATCTAGTTGCAAGTGAAGTTGTTTGTTAAGAATGCTTATTTGCATAAGTGCTTGTCATTCATCACTTAGCTTGAATTCTATTTTGTTTCCCATCTGCTTGAAAAAAAAAAGAGAAATATTTGAATTAGAAAGTAAATATCCAATGTTGCATAAGTTAGAATGGAAGTTAATGGTGGTGTATGTGTTTGATTAAATGCATAACTCATGAAATAATTGCTGCATAATGTCATTTTCATTGAAGGGTGAGCTAGCTTACTGTTATAAAGGTTCCTATCAGTAAAGAAAAAAAAATCCCTTGAGAACAAAATAAAACAGAAAGAAAAGGAAGAAGAAAAAGCCAATGTGGCAAGAAAAACAAAGAATAAAGGCTGGACACCAATAGCTTGGACCCTAGGACATATGCCTGTGGTGTTCTTGTACTTGGATATGCTTGGACAAGTAAATTCTGAGGGGTATTTCAAAACCCGGTCACTTAGATCAACTGATTTGGGATGGCCAATTGAAAGTCCACAATAAAAAGCAACTTAGATACAGAACATTTAGTTATCCAAAGAGATGCTGGGCATCAATGATCCTAGGAGGAAATAGTGAGCCATGTGTCTGTGGTGGAAAGATGTTGAGTAAAAATAAAGCCAAAGGCTACTGCAACATTGGACACCAAGCCTTCATAGAAGAATAAGCTTGTTAAGCAAAATGAGAAAAGAAAAGTTAGGAAGGGAGCAAGTAAAGAGTAAACCTTATAACAGCAAGTTTAGTAAGCCTTTGAGGAAAAGTGTATATTATGTAACAGCAACCAATAACTGAGTTATCATTGTCTGCATAAAAACTCCATGAATCAAGTTCTGCTATATGCCTAATAAGGATATGTAGGCTTTTCTTTTTTCATTTCATTTCCTCTTAATTTTGATGCTTGCTTGGGGACAAGCAAGATTTAAGTTTGGTGTTGTGATGACAAGTCATCATATACCCATTTTTCAAGCTAATTTCACTTGTTTCACTAGTCTTTATGCACTTTCTTGCATCCTAAGTAAGCAATTTGGAATGAAAATGCATAACTTCTTTAAATCAAACAACCACCATTAAATTGATGCTAAATCATGAGGTTTGAGCTAAAATTAATGGAATTTTAATGAATTATAAACCTTATGAGTTTGGAGATACTCTGAATGGTTGCTTTGATTTCTTGTAGGTAAAGAAAAGAAGAAAAGAAGAAAAACGTGGCTTAAGAAGTGTGGCCATGGGAAGAAAATGGTGTGGTGAAAGAAGGAGAAGTGTGGCGCAACATAGAAGGAGGAAGCAAACACTGCTCTCCACAAGAGCAGCATAATGAACCAAGCTTCCAAGTGCCACCCATGGGTTTCGAACCCAAGTACAAGAAGGAAAGAAGTAGCGCTACTCACGAAGGAAAATAAGCCAAAAATTGGCCGAAATGCTCCCAGTAAGTCTCGAACACGGAGGCTTCACTAAGAAAGCAAGGAAGCTGCACCACTTGAGCGCTACCCTGATGATGTCCAAGGCTTGGCACGCAAAATATTTCAAACGCACCATGATGCACACTGCCCTGCTCTCCGCAAGGGCAGGGCAGCATCCTGATGTCCCACACTCAGCACGCACATAATTTCCCTGCTCTGCCCTCCACAAGGGCAGGGCAGCCTCCTGGAAGCTAATCTCTCATGGGCTGAAAATTGGATTAAAAATCCAATTTAATTCATTTCTTCACCAAATCAAAAGCCCATCCAAATTCCAAAATCCAAGAATAGAAAGTGTATAAATAGGAGATAGTTTGATGTAATTGGGAGGATCTTTTGAAACCTTTTTTTGATTTTTGAATTTTTACATTCGGAGACTTCATTGAGAGCTTTGAACTGAGATCTTAGAGAATTGGGAAGGAGAATTGATCTCTCTTCTTCCTCGTTCTTGCTTGAGCACTTTTTACTTTTCTTGTTTGAGTCTTGGGTGTGAAGAATTGAGGAATTTCTGTCTCAATCTCCATTAAAGATCTCTTTAATTTCCCTTATGCATAATTGAGTTGAATCCAATTTCCTTTACTGCTTCATCTTTAATTTCTTGTTAATTGCTTTAATTTGTGAACTTGGATCTGGGAAGGCAATTGAGATCTAGACTTTGCTATCTAGTCTCTGGAGTCCTGAGACCCAATTTTCTTTTTGGTTCTTCTGTTGAACCACTGCTGCAATTACATTCTCACTTCCTGTTTGAATTCCAGTTACTTCCAATTCAATCTTCTTCTTTATTAATTGCTGCAATTAAATTTTCCTTGCTTAAATTCTGAATTCCCAGTCCTCAATTCCCTTTTCCATTCAAGCAAATTATATTTCTTGCACTTTAAGTTACTGTAATTTACATTTCTTGCACTTTAAGTTTCGGTCATTTAATTTCTTGTCCTTTAAGATTCAGCACCTTTACTTTCAATTCTCTTTAATTTCTGTAATTCTTCCCTCCCCCTTTACATTTTCTGTCATTTACTTACTGTTGGATACAAAATCACTCAACCAATACTTGATTCGCTTGACTAAATCAACCACTAAACTAAAATTGCTCAATCCTTCAATCCCTGTGGGATCGACCTCACTCCCGTGAGTTTTATTACTTGATGCGACCCGGTACACTTGCCGGTGAGTTTTGCTATCATTGTTTTTTGGTTCCTGTTCTTCTTTTTCCTCTTCTTTCAGGCTGGCCACCGACGAAGAAAAAAGGAAGAAACTTCTATATGGGGCAAAAGACAAGTCTATCTGCACAACCTTTGGAGAAAAGCATCAGTTGGAGCAACCCGTCCACCTGTTCATCTTAGCATGCACCGAGGACGGTGCAATCTTTAAGTATGGGGAGGTCGATACCGACTTTCGGTGGTTTGCTACTTCCTTTTCAACACCAATTCTTACTCTTCTTTGTAGTTAGTTGTTGCATTTGCATCTTTGCTTGCATGTTTGTTACATTGTGTGCATATTTTACCACTTGGTTGAAGTAATATTTTGTTTTTCAAGAAACTTTTTATAGCATTTCACTAATTTGAATTAAAATTTTTGAGAAACTTGTTTGAAGAAATATTATTCTAGAACATGGTTTAGAGCTGGAACACACAAAACCAGTGAGATTTTGAGCCTACTTGATTAGTTGCATCTTATCAACCAATATTTTTTTTTTTGGTGTGTGTTGTTCTCTCTAAAATTGTGATCTTTGTCTTGCTTGATTCTATATTTCCATTGTTTAATGTATGCATGCACTTATGTGATTGAGGCCTTGTTTCACTAAGCTTACATACCCATATGGCCTTAACCTTTCATTATCCTTTGCAAACCAATTTGAGCCTATTTTACCCTTTTTATTCCTTACTTTAGCACATCATTAACTCTAAGCGGAAAATAATAATGTCCTTAATTTGAATCCTTGGTTAGCTTAGACTAGTGAGAGTGCTTATGATTTAAGTGTGGGAAAATTTGGTTTGGAAACATTTGGTTTGAGAATTGAGTATGTTAGAATTTTCTGAAAATGTGAAAGAATGTTGAGAATATGTTCATGCATTCAATACCTTAATCATATGTATTGAGAAAAACAAAAGAAAAAAAAAGAGAAAAAGAAAAAAATATAAAAGAAAAAAAGAAAAGAAAAAGAGCAAACAATAAAAAGGGGACAAAATGCCCCAAAGTAAATGGTGAAAGCAATGCATATGTACTATACTCGAATCAGGATGCATGAATATGTGGAAAACATAGTAAATGGGTAGTTAGATTTTGTATTGTGATTACATGGACTGTCTTAAGTTAGGTGGGAAAAGTTTAAGTTAATTAAGGATTCAAATTTCAGTCCACTTGACCAAATACAATCCTACCTTGACCCTGACTCCATTACAACCCTCAAAAGACCTATTGATTTGTGTATTGCTGCATTAAACTTCTGTTGATTGATAGAAGAAGAGCAAGTCTTAGAAAGTAAGGTTAGTAGAGAATTGAGAGAATCGAACCTCAAACACTTGAGTGATTAGAGTGTATACACTTCCAGTGAGGGTTCGATGCTCGATTCCTTGTTCTCGACTTTCATGAGCTATTTTCTTTTGCAAGTTTACTTGTACCTTATTTTATGATTTGAATTAGTGAGATCCAGTTCATATTTCTTCTTGAAAGATTGGTTTACTTTCAACCAAGTAGGTAGAAACATTTTGCATGTAGTTGTATTCATATAGATAGGTTGCATTTCATAAGTTTTACCATTCCTCTTCACTCTCGTATGGCTTCTCTTGAGCTTAGCATGAGGATATGCTAATGTTTAAGTGTGGAGAGATTGATAAACCACTATTTTACGATTTATCTTGTGCTAATTTGAGTGGTTTTTATCAAGCCTTTGCACACTTATTCATACTATTTGCATGGTTTTACATTTTCCCTTCCTAACTTTGTGATATGATTGAGAACATGCTTCTTTGGCCTTAGATTTGCTAATATTAATCATCTCTTATTACCATTAGATGCCGTGATATGTGCGTTAAGTGATTTCAGGAATTACAGGACAGGAATGGCTTAGAGGATGGAAAGGAAGTGGTGGACGAAATTATGATCATCAACAATGGCTCCAAAGACTTGGTAGCGCTCTCAAACGTGAATCACACTTAGTCACAACTCCGCACAACTAACGAGCAAGTGTACTGGGACGTCCAAGTAATACCTTACGTGAGTAAGGGTCGATCCTACAGAGATTGTTGGTATGAAGCAAGCTATGGTCATCTTGTAAATCCCAGTCAGGCGGATTCAACTGTATTAAGAGATTATTGGATTTTGGAATAATAATAATAAATTTAAACAAAAATAAAGATAGAGTTACTCATGTAATTCAATGGTGGGAATTTCAAATAGGTGTATGGAGGTGTTGTGTTCCTTCTGAATCTCTGCTTTCTTACTGCTTTTATCCCATTTTTGTCACTCCTTTCTATGGCAAGCTGTATGTAGGGCATCACTGTTGTCAATGGCTACATCCCATCCTCTCAGTAAAAATGGTCCAAATGCTCTGTCACAGCACAGCTAATCATCTGTCGGTTCTCGATCATGTTGGAATAGAATCCCTTGATTCTTTTGCGTTTGTCATCACGCCCAGCAATCGCGAGTTTGAAGATCGTCACAGTCATTCAATCCCGGAATCCTACTCGGAATACCACAGAAAAGGTTAGACTTTCCAGATTCCCATGAATGCCGCCATCAATTCTAGCTTATACCACGAAAATTCTGATTAAGGAATCCAAGAGATATGCGCCCGGTCTAAAGTAGAACGGAAGTGGTTGTCAGTCACACGTTCATAGGTGAGAATGATGATGAGTGTCACGGACATCACATTCATCATGTTGAAGTGCAACGAATATCATAGAATAGGAATAAGTCTAATTGAATAGAAAATAGTAATTGCATTGAAACTTGAGGTACAGCAGAGCTCCACACCCTTAATCTATGGTGTGCAGAAACTCCACCGTTGAAAATACATAAGTGATGAAGGTCCAGGCATGGCCGAATGGCCAGCCCCCATGAAAGACCGAATGGTCAAAAGAACTAGATAGTCCAAGGCATCTAATAAACTAGTAAAAAGTTTTATTTATACTAAACTAGCTACTAGGGTTTACAGAAGTAAGTAATTGATGCATAAATTCACTTCCGGGGCCCACTTGGTGTGTTCTTGGGCTTAGCTTGATCTATCCACGAGCTAAGGCTTCTCTTGGAGCTGAACGCCAAGTTGTAACGTGTTTTGGGCGTTCAATTCTGGTTCGTGACGTGTTTCTGGCGTTTGACTCCAGAATGTAGCATGGAACTGGCGTTGAGCACCAGTTTACGTCATCGAATTACGAATAAAGTATGAACTATTATATATTGCTGGAAAGATCTGGATGTATACTTTCTAACACCGTTGAGAGCGCGCCATTTAGAGTTCTGTAGCTCCAGAAAATCCATTTTGAGTGCAGGAAGGTCAGATTCCAACAGCATCAGCAGTCCTTTGTCAGCTTCCTATCAGAGTTTTGCTCAGGTCCCTCAATTTCAGCCAGAAAATACCTGAAATCACAGAAAAATACACAAACTTATAGTAAAGTCCGGAAATGTGAATTTATCATAAAAACTAATGAAAACATCCCTAAAAGTAACTAGATCATACTAAAAACTACCTAAAAATAATGCCAAAAAGCGTATAAATTATCCGCTCATCACAACACCAAACTTAAATTGTTGCTTGTCCCCAAGCAACTGAAGATCAATTAGGATAAAAAGAAGAGAATATACTATAAACCCCAAAATATCAATGAATATTAATTCTAATTAGATGAGCGGGACTTGTAGCTTTTTGCTTCTGAACAGTTTTGGCATCTCACATTTTCCTTTGAAGTTTAGAATGATTGGCTTCTATAGAAACTTAGAATTTCAGATAGTGTTATTGATTCTTGATGAGCGGATAATTTGTACGCTTTTTGGCATTGTTTTTAGTATGTTTTTAGTATCTTTTAGTTAGTTTTTATTATATTTTTATTAGTTTTTAGTTAAAATTCACTTTTCTGGACTTTACTATGAGTTTGTGTGTTTTTCTGTGATTTCAGGTATTTTCTGGCTGAAATTGAGGGACCTGAGCAAAAATCTGATTCAGAGACTAAAAAGGACTGCAGATGCTGTTGGATTCTGACCTCCCTGCACTCGAAGTGGATTTTTTGGAGCTACAGAAGCCCAATTGGCGCGCTCTCAACGGCGTTGGAAAGTAGACATCCTGGGCTTTCCAGCAATATATAATAGTCCATACTTTGCCCAAGATTTGATGGCCCAAACCGGCGTTCAAAGTCACCTCAAGAAATTCCAGCGTTAAACGCCGGAACTGGCACCTAATTGGGAGTTAAACGCCCAAACTGGCACTAAAGCTGACGTTTAACTCCAAGAAGAGTCTCTACACGAAAATGCTTCATTGCTCAGCCCAAGCACACACCAAGTGGGCCCGGAAGTGGATTTTTATGTCATTTACTCATTTCTGTACGCCTTAGGCTACTAGTTTTCTATAAGTAGGACCTTGTACTATTGTATTCTCATCTTTTGGGACATCTAGTTCTTAGATCAGATCTTGGTTCTTCTGGTTCCCTCTCTGGGGCCGAAACCAATGATCACTTTTGTTCTTATGTATTTTCAACGGTGGAGTTTCTACACACCATAGATTAAGGTGTGGAGCTCTGCTGTACCTCGAGTATTAATGCAATTACTATTGTTCTTCTATTCAATTCCGCTTGTTCTTTATCCAAGATATCACTTGTTCTTCAACCTGATGAATGTGATGATTGACGCCCATCATCATTCTCACTCACGAACAAGGTGACTGACAACCATTCTTGTTCTACAAGCATCTGAGGCTTAGTGAATATCTCTTGGATTCTTTAATCGGAATCCTCGTGGTATAGGCAGGACCTGATGGCGGCATTCAAGAGAATCTGGAAGGTCTAAACCTTGTCTGTGGTATTCTGAGTAGGATTCAATGATTGAATGACTGTGACGTGCTTCAAACCTGTAACCTACTGGGCGTTAGTGACAGACGCAAAAGAGTGATTCTATTCCGGTAGGGGAGGGAACCAAACCGGTGATTGGCCGCACTGTGACAGAGTGTAAGAGCATTAGCTTTCACTGCGCGGATGGGAGGTAGCTGCTGACAACAGTGAAACCCTACACGAGCTTGCCATGGAAAGGAGTAAGAAGGATTGGATGAAGACAGTAGGAAAGCAGAGAGACGGAAGGGAAGGCATCTTCATACACTTGTCTGAAGCTCTTACACCAATGATATACATAAGTATCTCTATCTTTATCTTTATGTTATTTTCGTTCATCACCATTATACATTTGAGTCTGCCTGACTGAGATTTACAAGATGACCATAGCTTGCTTCATACCACCAATCTCCGTGGGATCGACCCTTACTCGCGTAAGGTTTATTACTTGGACGACCCAGTGCACTTGCTGGTTAGTTGTGCGGAGTTGCAAAAGTGTTATTGCAATTTCGTGCATCAAGTTTTTGGCGCCGTTGCCGGGGATTGTTCTTATGTATGGACAACTGACGGTTCATCTTGTTGCTTAGATTAGGTATTTTTCTTCAGAGTTCTTGAGAATGAATTCTAGTGTTTCAAGGTGATGTTCTTATCATCACCAAGGCTGATTGATTCTCATCAATTTAGCTCTTGAATGCAGTGTGCTGCTGAAGCTTGGCCGGCCATGTCTAATTCCTTTAGACTAAAGCTTTAGACTAACATTGCATGATTCCTGGAATTCTCATTAAGAATTTTGATATCTTTTTCTACTTAATTTTCGAAAATCACAAAAAAAAAATTTTACAAAAATCATAAAAACCAAAAATATTTGATGTTTCTTGCTTGAGTCTAGTGTCTCATCTTAAGTTTGGTGTCAATTTCATGCATTCATTCATGTGTCTTAAGGATCTTCAAGTAATTCTTGATGATTTCTTGCTCTGATCTTTGAATTCTATTGACTTGAGTGTTTTGTTGTTTCTCATATGCATTCTCATTTTTGTTAATGTCAGTAGTGTACAAACTGCTAAGTTTGGTGTCTTGCATGCATTGTTATTTGATTTTAGTTGCATTTTGATTATTCCTCATTATTAAAATCCAAAAATATTTTTAATTTGTGTCTTTTCAAGTCAATAATACAGAGAATTGAAGATTCAGAACATACTGCAGAGGAATTATACAGAAAAAGCTGGGCATTCAAAAATGCCCAGTGAAGAAGACAGACTGGCGTTTAAACGCCAGCCAGGGTGCCTGGCTGGGCGTTTAACGCCCAAAAGGGTAGTAGTTTGGGCGTTAAACGCCAGAATGTGCACCATTCTGGGCGTTTAACGCCAGGATGGCAAAGGGGGAAGATTTTGTTTTCAAAATCAATTTTTTTCAAGTTTTCAAAGTTTTTCAAAATCAAATCTTTTTCAAACCATATCTTTTCAATCAAATATTTTCAAAATCAATTTCTTTCCTTTTTCAAAGATACTTACTAACAATTAATGATTTGATTGAACATTTTTTGCCTTTTCTGTTGAGGAAGGTTTTATGTGTGAATCATATCTTTTCTTGTTAGGCAAGTCATTAATTTTTAAAATCAAATCTTTTTAAAATTGTTTTCAAATCATATCTTTTCAATCATATCTTTTAAAAACCATAATTTTTCAATCACATCTTTTTCAAAATAAGTTTTCAATCATATCTTTTTGATTTCTAATTTCAAATCTTTTTCAAAAATCACTTGATTCTTTTTCTATTCTTAGTTTTTGAGAATCAATTAGTGTTTTTCAAAATGTTTTCAAAATTTTTTACTTAATTTTCGAAAATTACTTCTCCTCTTCTCACATCCTTCTGTTTATAGACTAACACTATTCCTTAATACAAAATTCGAACTTCATCTTCTTTAATAAGTTCGAATTTTCTACCTCTGTCTTCCATTTTTCTTCCTCTGACACCTCAAGGAATCTCTATACTGTGACATAGAGGATTCCACATTTTCTTGTTCTCTTCTCTTTCATATGAGCAGGAGCAGAGACAAAGGCATTCTTGTTGAAGCTGACCCTGAACCCGAAAGGACCTTGAAGAGAAAGCTAAGAGAAGCCAAAGCACAACTCTCTTTAGAGGACCTGACCGAATTCTTCAAAGAGGAAGAAGACATGGCAGCCGAAAACAACAACAATGCAAACAATGCAAGGAAGGTGCTGGGTGACTTTACTGCACCTACTCCTGATTTCTATGGGAGAAGCATCTCTATCCCTGCCATTGGAGCAAACAACTTTGAGCTTAAACCTCAATTAGTTTCTCTAATGCAACAGAATTGCAAGTTCCATGGACTTCCAATGGAAGATCCTCATCAGTTCTTAGCTGAATTCTTGCAAATCTGTGACACAGTCAAGACTAATGGGGTAGACCCTGAGGTCTATAGACTGATGCTATTCCCTTTTGCTGTAAGAGACAGAGCTAGAATATGGTTGGATTCTCAACCTAAAGAAAGCCTGGACTCTTGGGAAAAGCTAGTCAATGCCTTCTTGGCAAAGTTCTTTCCACCACAAAGATGGAGTAAGCTTAGAGTGGAAGTC
Organism: Arachis stenosperma; assembly: GCF_014773155.1. NCBI lineage: Eukaryota > Viridiplantae > Streptophyta > Magnoliopsida > Fabales > Fabaceae > Arachis > Arachis stenosperma. The sequence continues at coordinate 82,682,655 of NC_080385.1, read as the reverse complement.
CAAACCTTCAGACAGAAGGATGGAGAATCCCTCTATGAAGCTTGGGAAAGGTACAAACAATTAATCAGAAGATGTCCCTCAGACATGCTTTCTGAATGGAGCATCATAGGTATCTTCTATGATGGTCTCTCTGAACTATCCAAGATGTCTTTGGATAGCTCAGCTGGAGGATCTCTTCATCTGAAGAAGACGCCTGCAGAGGCTCAAGAGCTAATTGAAATGGTTGCAAATAACCAATTCATGTACACTTCTGAAAGGAATCCTATGAACAATGGGACTAGTCAGAAGAAAGGAGTTCTTGAGATTGACACTCTGAACGCCATTTTAGCTCAGAATAACATATTGACTCAACAAGTCAATTTGATTTCTCAAAGTCTGTCTGGAATGCAAAATGCACCAAACAGTACTAAGGATGCTTCATCTGAGGAAGAAGCTTATGATCCTGAGAACCCTTCAATGGAAGAGGTGAATTACCTAGGAGAACCCTATGGAGACACCTATAACTCTTCATGGAGAAATCACCCAAATTTCTCATGGAAGAATCAAGAGAGACCTCAACAAGGTTTCAATAACAATAATGGTGGAAGAAACAGGCTTAGCAATAGCAAGCCTTTTCCATCATCTTCTCAGCAACAGACAGAGAGTTCTAAGCAGAACCCCTCTGACTTAGCAACCATGGTCTCTGATCTAATCAAAACCACTCAAAGTTTCATGACTGAAACAAGGTCTTCCATTAGGAATTTGGAAGGACAAGTGGGACAGCTGAGCAAGAAAGTTACTGAACTCCCTCCAAGTACTCTTCCAAGCAACACAGAAGAAAATCCAAAAGGAGAGTGCAAAGCCATCAATATGGCCGAATTTGGAGAGGAAGGGGAGGAAGTGAACGCCACTGAGGAAGACCTCAATGGGCGTGCACCAACCTCCAATGAGTTCCCCAATGAGGAACCATGGGAATCTGAGGCTCAAAATGAGACCATAGAGATTCCATTGGACTTACTTCTGCCATTCATGAGCTCTGATGAGTATTCTTCCTCTGAAGAGGATGAGTATGTCACTGAAGAGCAAGTTGCTAAATATCTTGGAGCAATCATGAAGCTAAATGACAAGTTATTTGGAAATGAGACTTGGGAGACTGAACCTCCTTTGCTCACCAAAGAACTGGATGACTTGTCTAGGCAGAAATTACCTCAAAAGAGACAAGACCCTGGGAAGTTTTCCATACCTTGTACCATAGGCACCATGACCTTCAAGAAGGCCTTGTGTGACTTAGGGTCAAGTGTGAACCTCATGCCCCTCTCTGTAATGGAGAAATTAGGGATCTTTGAGGTGCAAGCTGCAAGAATCTCATTAGAGATGGCAGACAATTCAAGAAAACAAGCTCATGGACTTGTAGAGAATGTTTTGGTTAAGATTGAAGACCATTACATCCCTACTGATTTCATAGTCCTAGAGACTGGGAAGTGCATGGATGAATCCATCATCCTTGGCAGACCCTTCCTAGCCACAGCAAAGGCTGTGATTGATGTTGATAGAGGTGAACTGATCATTCAAGTGAATGAAGAATCCTTTGTGTTTAAGGCTCAAGGATATCCCTCTGTCACCATGGAGATGAAGCTTGAAGAGCTTCTCTCAAATCAGAGACAAACAGAGCCCCCACAGTCAAACTCTAAGTTTGGTGTTGGGAGGCCACAACCAAACTCTAAGTTTGGTGTTGAACCCCCACATTCAAACTCTAAGTTTGGTGTTGGGAGGTTCCAACATTGCTCTGAGTATCTGTGAGGCTCCATGAGAGCCCTCTGTCAAGCTACTGACATTAAAGAAGCGCTTGTTGGGAGGCAACCCAATATTATATTTTATATAGTTTCTTTTGTTATTTTATGTTTTTTTGTAGGTTGATGATCATAAGAAGTCACAAAATCCATTGAAAAAGCAAAAACAGAATGAAAAACAGGAAGAAAAACAGCACACCCTGGAGGAAGATGCTGCTGGCGTTCAAACGCCAGTAAGCCTAGCATTTGGGCGTTTAACGCCCAGTCTGGCACCATTCTGGGCGTTTAACGCCAGAAAGGGGCACCAGACTGGCGTTAAACGCCAGGAAAGGGCAAGAACCTGGCGTTAAACGCCAGGAATGGGCATCAGCCCGGCGTTTAACGCCAGAAATGGCTCAAAACGTGGATTTTGATGCCAATTGGTGCAGGGATGACTTTTCCTTGACACCTCAGGATCTGTGGACCCCACAGGATCCCCAAACAACCCCACCACTCTCTCTTCTTCTTCACCCATTCACCAATCACCTCAACATCTCTTTCTCTTCACCACTCACATCCATCCTTCATAAAACACCACTCCTTTCCCTTTTGGCCGAACCACAAGGCCATCTCCCTCTCCTCCATTTCTTCTTCTTCTACTCTCTTCTTTCTTCTTTTGCTCGAGGACGAGCAAACCTTTTTAAGTTTGGTGTGGTAAAAGCATTGCTTTTTGCTTTTCCATAACCATTTATGGCATCCAAAGCCGGTTCAACTGAGAAGGCATGACCTCAAGCCCATCACTAAGAAGAAGATGGAGCAAACAAGAGACCCCTCTCATCAAGAGATCCCTGAGATGCCTCAAGGGATGCACTTTCCTCCACAAGACTATTGGGAGCAACTAAGCACCTCCCTAGGAGAATTAAGTTCCAACATGGGACAACTAAGGGTGGAGCACCAAGAACACTCCACTCTCCTCCATGAAATTAGAGAAGATCAAAGAATCATGAGAGAGGAGCAACAAAGGCAAGGAAGAGACATTGAGGAGCTCAAGCACTCCATAGGACCTTCAAGAGGAAGGAAGAGCCGCCATCACTAAGGTGGACCCGTTCCTTGATTTCCTTGTTCTTTATTCTTCTGTTTTTCGAATTTTAGTGCTTATGTTTATCACAAAAACTTGATGCACGAAATTGCAATAACACTTTTGCAACTCCGCACAACTAACCAGCAAGTGCACTGGGTCGTCCAAGTAATAAACCTTACGCGAGTAAGGGTCGATCCCACGGAGATTGGTGGTATGAAGCAAGCTATGGTCATCTTGTAAATCTCAGTCAGGCAGACTCAAATGTATAATGGTGATGAACGAAAATAACATAAAGATAAAGATAGAGATACTTATGTATATCATTGGTGTAAGAGCTTCAGACAAGTGTATGAAGATGCCTTCCCTTCCGTCTCTCTGCTTTCCTACTGTCTTCATCCAATCCTTCTTACTCCTTTCCATGGCAAGCTCGTGTAGGGTTTCACTGTTGTCAGCAGCTACCTCCCATCCGCGCAGTGAAAGCTAATGCTCTTACACTCTGTCACAGTGCGGCCAATCACCGGTTTGGTTCCCTCCCCTACCGGAATAGAATCACTCTTTTGCGTCTGTCACTAACGCCCAGTAGGTTACAGGTTTGAAGCACGTCACAGTCATTCAATCATTGAATCCTACTCAGAATACCACAGACAAGGTTTAGACCTTCCAGATTCTCTTGAATGCCGCCATCAGGTCCTGCCTATACCACGAGGATTCCGATTAAAGAATCCAAGAGATATTCACTAAGCCTCAGATGCTTGTAGAACAAGAATGGTTGTCAGTCACCTTGTTCGTGAGTGAGAATGATGATGGGCGTCAATCATCACATTCATCAGGTTGAAGAACAAGTGATATCTTGGATAAAGAACAAGCGGAATTGAATAGAAGAACAATAGTAATTGCATTAATACTCGAGGTACAGCAGAGCTCCACACCTTAATCTATGGTGTGTAGAACTCCACCGTTGAAAATACATAAGAACAAAAGTGATCATTGGTTTCGGCCCCAGAGAGGGAACCAGAAGAACCAAGATCTGATCTAAGAACTAGATGTCCCAAAAGATGAAAATACAATAGTACAAGGTCCTACTTATAGAAAACTAGTAGCCTAAGGCGTACAGAAATGAGTAAATGACATAAAAATCCACTTCCGGGCCCACTTGGTGTGTGCTTGGGCTGAGCAATGAAGCATTTTCGTGTAGAGACTCTTCTTGGAGTTAAACGTCAGCTTTAGTGCCAGTTTGGGCGTTTAACTCCCAATTAGGTGCCAGTTCCGGCGTTTAACGCTGGAATTTCTTGAGGTGACTTTGAACGCCGGTTTGGGCCATCAAATCTTGGGCAAAGTATGGACTATTATATATTGCTGGAAAGCCCAGGATGTCTACTTTCCAACGCCGTTGAGAGCGCGCCAATTGGGCTTCTGTAGCTCCAGAAAATCCACTTCGAGTGCAGGGAGGTCAGAATCCAACAGCATCTGCAGTCCTTTTTAGTCTCTGAATCAGATTTTTGCTCAGGTCCCTCAATTTCAGCCAGAAAATACCTGAAATCACAGAAAAACACACAAACTCATAGTAAAGTCCAGAAAAGTGAATTTTAACTAAAAACTAATAAAAATATAATAAAAACTAACTAAAAGATACTAAAAACATACTAAAAACAATGCCAAAAAGCGTACAAATTATCCGCTCATCAATTCTCCTAGTTAAGTTTGTTGATTCTTGAACACAGCTACTTTTATGAGTCTTGGCAGTGGCCCTAAGAATTTTGTTTTCCAGTATTACCACCGGATACATAAATGCCACAGACACAAGACTGGGTGAACCTTTTCAGATTGTGACTCAACTTTGCTAGAGTCCCCAGTTAGAGGTGTCCAGAGCTCTTAAGCACACTCTTTTTGCTTTGTACCTGCATGCCACAAGCACATGGTTAGGGACAGCTTGATTTAGCCGCTTAGGCCTGGATTTTATTTCCTTGGGCCCTCCTATCCATTGATGCTCAAAGCCTTGGATCCTTTTTACCCTTGCCTTTTGGTTTTAAAGGCTATTGGCTTTTTTTGCTTGTTTTTAAATTTTTTTTTCGCCACTTTTTTTTTTATACAAGCTTTTGCTATTCACTGCTTGTTCTTGCTTCAACAATCAATTTCATGATTTTTCAGATTATCAATAGCATTTCTCTTTGTTCATCATTCTTTCAAGAGCCAACAATTTTAATATTCATAAACAACAAGATCAAAAATATGCACTGTTCAAGCATTCATTCAGAAAACAAAAAGTATTGTCACCACATCAATATAATTAAACCAAATTCAAGGATAAATTCGAAACTTATGTACTTCTTGTTCTTTTTATTTAGAAACATTTTTCATTTAAGAGAGGTGAAGGATTTATGGAATTTACTCATAGCTTTAAGACATAGTTACTACATACTAATGATCATGAAGTAGAGACATAAAACATAGATAAAAATGAAAAACAGAAAAAATAAGAACAAGGAATGAATCCACCTTAGTGGTGTCTTCTTCTTGAAGGACCAATGATGTCCTTAAGCTCTTCTATGTCCCTTCCTTGCCTTTGTTGCTCCTCCCTCATTGCTCTTTGATCTTCTCTAATTTCATGGAGAATGATGGAGTGCTCTTGATGTTCCACCCTTAATTGATCCACATTGTAACTCAAATCTTCTAAGGAAGTGTTGAGTTATTCCCAATAGTTGTTGGGAGGAAAGTGCATCCCTTGAGGCATCTCCGGGATTTCTTGGTGATGAGCTTCCTCATGCGTCTCTTGGGTTCCATGAGTGGGCTCTCTTGTTTGCTCCATCCTTTTTCTTAGTGATGGGCTTGTCCTCCTCAATAAGGATGTCTCCTTCTATGATAACTCCAGCTGAGTAACATAGATGGCAAATAAGATGAGGAAAAGCTAGCTTTGCCAAAGTAGAGGGCTTATAGGCTATTTTGTAGAATTCATGGGAGATGACTTCATGAACTTCTACTTCATCTCCATTCATGATGCTATGAATCATGATGGCCCGATCCACAGTAACTTCATATCAGTTGCTAGTGGGGATGAGGGAGCATTGGATGAACTCCAACCATCCTCTAGCCACAGGCTTGAGGTCCAGTCTTCTTAGTTGAATCGGTTTGCCTTTGGAATCTCTTTTCCATTGAGCTCCTTCCACACATATGTCCATAAGGACTTGGTCCAACCTTTGATTAAAGTTGACCCTTCTAGTGTAGGGGTGTGCATCTCCTTGCATCATGGGCGAGTTGAACGCCAACCTCACATTTTCCGGACTAAAATCTAAGTATTCCCCCGGACCATTGTAAGATAATTCTTTGGTTTCGGGTTCTTACTTTGATCATGGATCCTAGTGATGCATGCATTGGCATAGAACTCTTGAACCATTAAGATTCCGACTTGTTGGATGGGGTTGGTTAGAACTTCCCAACCTCTTCTTTGGACCTCATGTCAGATCTCCAGATACTCATTTTTCTTGAGCTTGAAAGGGACCTCAAGGATCACCTTCTTCTTGGCCACAACATCATAAAAGTGGTCTTGATGGGCTTTGGAGATGAATCTTTCCATCTTCCATGACTCAGAGGTGGAAGCTTTTGTCTTCCCTTTCCCTTTTCTAGAGGTTTCTCCGGCCTTAGGTGCCATCAATGGTAATGGAATAACAAAAACCTTATGCTTTTACCGCACCAAACTTAAAATATTGCTCGCCCTCGAGCAAGAGAAGAAAGAAAAAAAGAAGAAGAAGAGAAAATATGGAGGAGAGTAGGGGAGGTGTATTCGGCCAAGGTAGGTGGGAAAGAAATTTTGAATTTCGAAGGTAGGTGGGGTTTATAGGGAAGAGTAGATGGATGTGAATGGTGAAGGGGGTAATTAGGAAGAGAGATTGAGGTGATTGATGAAGGGTTTTGGGGAAGAGTGTTTATTGGAATGAGGGGATGAATGTTGAGAAGAGGGGAGAATATGGTAGGTGGAGATCCTATGGGGTCCACAGATCCTGAGATGATCCTGTGGGGTCCACAAATCCTGAGGTGTCAAGGATTTACATCCCTGCACCAATTAGGCATGTAGAATGCCTTTGCATGCAATTCTGGCGTTTAAACGCCGAAGTGATGCATGTTCTGGGCGTTCAACGCCCATGTGCAGCATGTTTCTGGCGTTGAACACCAGTTCCATGCTTGTTTATAGCGTTCAGCGCCAGCTCTCCTCAGGGTGCATTCCTGGCATTTGAACACTAGGATGTTACTTGTTTCTGGCGTTCAACGCCAGATCCATGCTCTGTTCTGGCGTTGAATGCCAGCCAGATGCTCTTTACTGGCGTTTAAACGCCAGTAAGTCCTTCCTCCAGGGTGTGATTTTTCTTCTGCTGTTTTTGATTTTGTTTTTAATTTTAATATTTTTTTTGTGACTCCACATGATCATGAACCTAATAAAACATAAAAGAACAATGAAAATAAAATAAAATTAGATAAATAAAAATTGGGTTACCTCTCAACAAGCACTTCTTTAATGTCAATAGCTTGACAGTGGGCTCTCATGGAGCCACACAGGTGATCAAGTCAATGTTGTATAGTCCCAACACCAAACTTAGTGTTTGGTTGTGGGGATTCAACACCAAACTTAGAGTTTGGTTGTGGCCTTCCAACACCAAACTTAGAGTTTGATTGTGGGAGCTCTATTTGACTCTGTACTGAGAGAAGCTCTGCATGCTTACTCTCCCTTGTTATAGAAGGATAGCCGTGTGCCTTAAACACAAGGTAGTCCCCATTCAATTGAAGGACTAATTCTCCTCTGTTAACATCTATCACAGCTCCTGCTGTGGCTAGGAAGGGTCTTCCAAGGATGATGCATTCATCCTCCTCCTTCCTAGTGTCTAAGATTATAAAATCAGCAGGGATATAAAGGCCTTCAACCTTTACCAACAAATCTTCTACCAATCCATAAGCTTGTCTTACTGACTTGTCTGCCATTTGTAATGAGAATAAGGTAGGCTGTACCTCAATGATCCCCAGCTTCTCCATTACAGAGAGTGACATAAGATTTATGCCTGACCCTAGGTCACACAAAGCTTTTTCAAAGGTCATGGTGCCTATGGTACAGGGTATTAAGAATTTCCCAGGATCTTGTTTCTTTTGAGGTAAAGTTTGCTGAACCCATGTATCAAGTTCACTAATGAGCAAGGGAGGTTCACCTTCCCAAGTCTCATTACCAAATAACTTGGCATTCAGCTTCATGATGGCTTCTAGATATTGAGCAACTTGCTCTCCAGTTACATCTTCATCCACTTCAGAGGAAGAATAATCTTCAGAGCTCATGAATGGCAGAAGGAGATTTAATGGATTCTCTATGGTCTCTATATGAGCCTCAGATTCCTTTGGATCCTCAATAGGGAACTCCTTCCTGCTTGAGAGACGTCCCATGAAATCTTCCTCATTGGGATTCGTGTCCTCTTCCTTCTCCTTGCATTCGGCCATGTTGATTATATCAATGGCCTTGCACTCTCTTTTTGGATTCTCTTTTGTATTTCTTGGGAGAGTACTAGGAGGAGTTTCAGTGATTTTCTTACTCAGCTGGCCTACTTGTGCCTCCAGATTTCTGATGGAGGATCTTATTTCATTCATGAAACTTAAAGTGGCCTTAGACTGATCAGAGACTAAGTTTGCTAAGTTAGAGGTGCTCTATTCAGAATTCTCTGTCTGTTGCTGAGAAGATGATGGATAAGGCTTGATATTGCTGAGCCTTTTTCTTCCACCATTATTAAAGCCTTTTTGAGGCTTTTGTTGATCCTTCCATGAGAAATTTGGATGATTTCTCCATGATGAATTATAGGTGTTTCCATAAGGTTCACCCATGTAATTTACCTCTGCCATTACAGGGTTCTCAGGATCATAAGCTTCTTCTTCAGAATATTCCTCTTTAGTACTGTTGGATGCATTTTGCCATCCATTCAGACTTTGAGAAATCATGTTGACTTGCTGAGTCAACACTTTTTTCTAAGCCAATATGGCATTCAGAGCATCAATTTCAAGAACTCCCTTCCTCTGAGGCGTCCCATTATTCACGGAATTCCTCTCAGAAGTGTACATGAATTGGTTATTTGCAACCATGTCAATAACTTCTTGAGCCTCTGCAAGCGTTTTTTTTAGGTGAATGGATCCACCTGCAGAATGGTTCAGTGACATCTTAGAGAACTCAGATAGACCATAATAGAATATATCTAATATAGTCCACTCTGAAAATATGTCAGAAGGACACTTTTTGGTCATCTACTTGTATCTTTCCCAAGCTTCATAGAGGGATTCACCATCTTTTTGCTTGAAGGTCTGAACATCCACTCTACGCTTGCTCAGCTTTTGAGGAGGAAAGAATTTATCCAAGAAGGCCGTGACCAGCTTATCCCAGGAGTCCAGGCTATCTTTAGGTTGTGAGTCCAACCATGTTCTAGCCCTGTCTCTTACAACAAAAGGGAAAGCATGAGCCTGTAGACTTCAGGATCTACTCCATTCGTCTTAACAGTCTCACAAATCTGCAAGAACTCAGTTAAAAACTGGTAAGGATCTTCAGATGGAAGTCCATGAAACTTACAGTTCTATTGTATTAGAGCAACTAATTGAGGTTTCAGCTCAAAATTGTTTGCTCCAATGGCAGGAATTGAGATTCTTCTTCCATCAAACTTGGACGTGGGTTTAGTAAAATCACCAAGCATCCTCCTTGCATTATTGTTGTTGGGTTCGGCTGCCATCTCCTTCTGTTGTTTGAAAATTTCAAAAAGGTTGCCTCTAGATTGTTGTAATTTAGCTTCTCTTAGTTTCCTCTTCAGAGTCCTTTCAGGTTCAGGATCAACTTCAACAAGAGTGCTTTTTTCCTTGTTCCTGCTCATATGAAAGAGAAGAGAACAAAAAAAGAAGAGGAATCTGATGGTGTTTTTGTGGAAAAAGAAATTTCCAAACACATAGATCTAACCGGCAAGTGTACCGGGTCGCATCAAGTAATAAAACTCACGGGAGTGAGGTCGATCCCACAGGGATTGATGGATCAAGCAACTTTAGTGGGTGATTAGTTTAGTCAAGCTAACATTGAAGTGAAATTGAGTGAAATCGTAGCAAATAGAAAGTAAATTGACAAGAATTGTAAATGACAGAATGTAAATAGGCAGGAAGCTTAAAGAACAAGCAATGTATATTGCAGAAACTTAAATGACAAGAAATGTAAATTGCATGAAAAGTAAAGGGGGGTTGGGTGCTGGAAATTAAAGAAAGTAATAGATTAAGCAACTAGAAAGTTAAATTGCAGAAAATGTAAATGTGCAGGAAATTAAATCAAGCTCAATGTGAACAAAAATGTGAAAGTGCAGAATGCAGGAAAGGAAATTACAGAAAAGTAAACGTAGCAGAAGAGGAAACCAGCAAGAAGACTTAGGTTAATTTTTAATTCTTAAAGAGAAACTAACAATTTCAATGAAATAGTAAAAACAGAAAGGAAGCCAAGAGCTCACTTGCTCTCAAGATCAAAACAGAAGAAATTGAAGAAGAATGAAACAGAAAGTAAAATGCAGCTCAATTTCAATAGCTAAAGGAAAGTTGAAGATCTCAGGGGTGGAGGAGACTAGAAAACAAGTCTAGATCTCAATCCCTTCCTTGATCCAACAGCAAACAAGATGCAGGAAAATTAAAGATGAAAGCAATGAAGAAAACTCTGATTCAAATCACAATTCACTTGAAAGTTTGCAGAAGAAGAACAAGAGAAGTTGCAGATAGAGAATGAAAACAGAATTCCTTCCAACCTCAATCCAAGATTTAAAACAGAAATGAAAACTAAGAGAGAGAGCTCTCAAATCCTAATGCTCCCTAGTGGAGCTAGCCTCCCTAATGGAGCCCCCTCTGAAATGAGAGTGATGCCTTTATATAGGCTTTTTACAAAATGAAAACAAAATGAAATTGAAATTAAAAACAAATTCACAAAATGAAATTCCTAATCTAGCTTCTCTGTTTGCCTTTGAGTGATGATGTGGGCTTTGCTTGCTTTGGATTTGAGGAGAAATGGGTTTGGTTGGCCTTGATTCAATTTGGAGAGGAATTGAATTTAAATGGAATTTTAGTTGAATTTTGGCCCATGTTGCTCCCAGGAGGCTTGGTGCACGAAATTGTGATCTCTACTTTTCACAACTCAAACAATCCCCGGCAACGGCGCCAAAAACTTGGTGCTCCACACTTAGTTGTCCCATGTTGGAACTCAATTCTCCTAGGAAGGTGTTGATTTGCTCCCAATAGTTTTGTGGAGGAAAGTGCATCCCTTGAGGCATCTCAGGGATTTCATGATGAGTGGGATCTCTTGTTTGCTCCATCCTTTTCTTAGTGATAGGCTTGTCCTCATCAATGAGGATGTCTCCCTCTATGTCAATTCTAACTGAATAACAGAGGTGACAAATGAGATGAGGAAAGGCTAACCTTGTCAAGGTAGAGGACTTGTCCGCCACCTTATAAAGCTCTTGGGCTATAACCTCATGAACTTCTACTTCCTCTCCAATCATGATGCTATGAATCATGATGGCCCGGTCTATAGTAACTTCGGACTGGTTGCTATTTGGAATGATTGAGCGTTGGATAAACTCCAACCATCCCCTAGCCACGGGCTTGAGGTCATGCCTTCTCAGTTGAACCGGCTTCCCTCTTGAATCTCTCTTCCATTGAGCGCCCTCTTCACAAATGTCTATGAGGACTTGGTCCAACCTTTGATCAAAATTGACCCTTCTAGTGTAAGGGTGTTCATCTCCTTGCATCATGGGCAAGTTGAATGCTAACCTTACATTTTCTGGACTAAAATCTAAGCATTTCCCCCGAACCATTGTAAGCCAATTCTTTGGGTCCGGATTCACACTTTGATCATGGTTCTTGGTGATCCATGCATTGGCATAGAACTCTTGAACCATTAAGATTCCGACTTGTTGAATGGGGTTGGTAAGAACTTCCCAACCTCTTCTTTGGATCTCATGTCGGATCTCCGGATATTCACTCTTTTTGAGTTTGAAAGGGACCTCAAGGATCACCTTCTTCATGGCCACAACTTCATAGAAGTGGTCTTGATGCACCCTTGAGATGAATCTCTCCATCTCCCATGACTCGGAGGTGGAAGCTTTTGCCTTTCCTTTCCTCTTTCTAGAGGTTTCTCCGACCTTAGATGCCATAAATAGTTATGGAAAAACAAAAAGCAATGCTTTTACCACACCAAACTTAGAGGGTTTGCTCGTCCTCGAGCAAAATAAGAAAGAAGAGAGTAGAAGAAGAAGAAATGGAGGAGATGGAAATGGCTTTGTGGTTCGGCCAAAGGGAGAGAAGTAGTGTTTAGGTTGTGTGAAAATGAGGTGGTGAAGATGGGTTTATATAGGAGTGGAGAGGGGGTGTATGGTTCGGTCATGTATGGGTGGGTTTGGGAGGGAAAGTGGTTTGAATTTGAATGGTGAGGTAGGTGGGGTTTTATGAAGGATGGATGTGTGGTGAGAAATGGTGGGATTTGATAGGTGAGAGGTTTTTGGGGAAGAGGTGTTGAGGTGATTGGTGAATGGGTGAAGAAGAGAGAGTGGTGGGGTAGGTGGGGATCCTGTGGGGTCCACAGATCCCGAGGTGTCAAGAAAAATTCATCCCTGCACCAAGTGGCGAGCAAAAATGCTCTTTATGCTAATTCTGGTGTTAAACGCCGGGCTGGTGCCCATTTCTGGTGTTTAACACCAGCTTTATGCCCATTCCTGGCGTTAAACGCCAGTCTGGTGCCCCTTTCTGGCGTTAAACGCCCAGAATGGTGCCAGACTGGACGTTAAACGCCCAATTGCTGCCCTTATTGGCATTTAAACGCCAGCAAGGTTTTCCTCCAGGGTGTGCTATTTTTCTTTCTGTTTTTCATTCTGTTTATGCTTTTCCAATTTATTTTGTGACTTTCCATGATCATCAACCTATAGAAAACATAAAATAACAAAGGAAAATAGATAAATATAACATTGGGTTGCCTCCCAACAAGCGCTTCTTTTATGTCAGTAGCTTGACAGTGGGCTCTCATGGAGCCTCACAGATGCTCAGAGCAATGTTGGAACCTCCCAACACCAAACTTAGAGTTTTAATGTGGGGTTTCAACACCAAACTTAGAAGTTGGTTGTGGCCTCCCAACACCAAACTTAGAGTTTGACTGCTGTGGGGGCTCTGTTTGACTATGTTTTGAGAGAAGCTCTTCATGCTTCCTCTCCATGGTAACAGAGGGATATCCTTGAGCCTTAAACACAAAGGATTCTTCATTCACTTGAATGATCAATTCTCCTCTGTCCACATCAATCACAACCTTTGCTGTGGCTAGGAAGGGTCTGCCAAGGATGATGGATTAATCCATGCACTTCCCAGTCTCTAGGACTATGAAATCAGCAGGGATGTAATGGTCTTCAATCTTTACCAGAACATCCTCTACAAGTCCATAAGCTTATTTTCTTGAATTGTCTGCCCATCTCTAGTGAGATTCTTGCAGCTTGTACCTCAAAGATCCCTAACTTCTCCATTACAGAGAGAGGCATGAGGTTTATACTTGACCCTAAGTCACACAGAGCCTTTTTAAAGGTCATGGTGCCTATGGTACAAGGTATTGAGAACCTTCCAGGGTCCTGTCTCTTTTGAGGTAATCTCTGCCCAGTCAAGTCATCCAGTTCTTTGGTGAGCAAAGGGGGTTCATCCTCCCATGTCTCATTACCAAATAACTTGTCATTAAGCTTCATGATTGCTCCAAGGTATTTAGCAACTTGCTCTTCAATGACATATTCGTCCTCTTCAGAGGAATAATACTCATCAGAGCTCATGAATGGCAGAAGTAAATCCAATGGAATCTCTATGGTCTCATTATGGGCCTCAGATTCCCATGGTTCCTCATTAGGGAACTCAGTGGAGGCCAGTGGACGTCCATTGAGGTCTTCCTCAGTGGCGATCACTACCTCTTCCTCCTCTCCAAGTTCGATCATGTGGGCCATGTTAATGGCCTTGCATTCTCCTTTTGGATTCTCTTCTGTATTGCTTGGTAGAGTGCTAGGAGGGAGTTCAGTAATTTTTTTGCTCAGCTGTCCCACTTGTGCCTCCAAATTCCTAACGGAGGACCTTGTTTCAGTCATGAAACTTTGAGTGGTTTTGATTAGATCAGAGACCATGGTTGTTAAGTCAGAGTGGCTCTGCTTAGAATTCTCTGTCTGTTGCTGAGAAGATGATTGAAAAGGCTTGCCATTGCTAAACCTGTTTCTTCTACCATTATTGTTGTTGAAACCTTGTTGAGGTCTCTGTTGATCCTTCCATGAGAGATTTAGATGATTTCTCCATGAAGGATTATAGGTGTTTCCATAGGGTTCTCCCATGTAGTTCACCTCTTCTATTGAAGGGTTCTCAGGATCATAAGCTTCTTCTTCAGATGAAGCATCCTTAGTGCTGCCTGGTGCAGCTTGTATTCCAGACAGACTTTGAGAAATCATATTGACTTGCTGAGTCAATATTTTGTTTTGAGCCAATATGGCATTCAGAGTATCAATCTCAAGAACTCTTTTCTTCTGATTCGTCCCATTGTTCACAAGATTCCTTTCAGAAGTGTACATGAATTGGTTATTTGCAACCATTTCAATGAGTTCTTAAGCTTCTGTAGGCGTCTTCTTCAGATGAAGAGATCCTCCAGCAGAGCTGTCTAGTGACATCTTGGACAGTTCAGACAGACCATCATAGAATATACCTATGATGCTCTATTCAGAAAGCATGTCAGAAGGACACTTTTTGATCAATTGTTTGTATCTTTTCCAAGCTTCATAGAGGGATTCACCTTCCTTCTGTCTGAAGGTTTGGACTTCCACTCTAAGCTTACTCAATTTTTGAGGTGGAAAGAACTTTGCCAAGAAGGCATTGACTAGCTTTTCCCAAGAGTTTAGGCTTTCTTTAGGTTGTGAGTCCAACCATATCTTAGCTTTGTCTCTTACAGCAAAAGGGAATAGCATAAGTCTGTAGACCTCAGGGTTAACCCCATTAGTCTTGACAGTGTCACATATTTGCAAGAACTCAGCTAAAAACTGATGAGGATCTTCCAATGGAAGTCCATGGAACTTGCAATTCTATTGCATTAGAGAAACTAATTGAGGCTTAAGCTCAAAGTTGTTTGCTCCAATGGCAGGGATAGAGATGCTTCTCCCATAAAAGTCGGGAGTAGGCAATAAAGTCACCAGCACCTTCCTTGCATGTTGGCATTGTTGTTTTTCGGCTGCCATGGGTTCTCTTCTTTGAAGATTTCTGTTAGGTCCTCTACAGAGAATTGTGCCTTAGCTTTTCTTAGCTTTCGCTTCAAGGTCCTTTCACGTTCAGGATCAGCCTCAACAAGAATGCTTTTGTCTTTGCTCCTGCTCATATGAAAGAGAATAGAACAAGAAAATATGGAATCCTCTATGTCACAGTATAGAGATTCCTTGAGGTGTCAGAGGAAAAGAAAATAGAAGGAAGAGTAGAAAATTCGAACTTATCAAGGAAAGAGGAATTCGAATGTGCATTGAGGAGTATGTTTAGTCCATAAATAGAAGGATGGAGAAGAGGGAAGAAATTTTTGAAAATAAATTAAAAACATTTTAAAAACATTTTGAAAAAATGCTAATTGATTTTTGAAAATTAAGAGTGGAAAAGAAATCAAGTGATTTTTGAAAATGATTTTGAAATTAGAAATCAAAAAGATATGATTGAAAACTATTTTGAAAAAGATGTGATTAAGAAGATATGATTGAAAAGTTATGGTTTTAAAAAGATGTGATTGAGAAGATATGATTTGAAAAACAATTTAAAAGATTGATTTTAAAATTAATGACTTGGCTAACAAGAAAAATATGATTCAGACATTAAACTTTTCTCAACAGAAAAGGCAACATACTTAAAATGTTGAATCAAATCATTAATTGTTAGCAAGTCTCTTGGAAAATGGAAAAAGATTGATTTTGAAAATATATGATTGAAAAGATTTGATTTGAAAAAGATTTGATTTTGAAAAAATTTGAAAACTTGAAAAAAAATTTGAATTAACAACAAAATCTTCCCTCTTGTGCCATCCTAGCGTTAAACGCCCAGAATGGTATCCATTCTGGCGTTTAACGCCCAAAACACTACCCTTTTGGGGTTAAACGCCCAGCCAGGTGCCCTGGTTGGCGTTTAAACACCTGTTTTGCTTCCTCACTGGGCGTTTTGAACGCCCAGCTTTTTCTGTGTAATTCCTCTGCTGTATGTTCTGAATCTTCAATTCTCTGTATTATTGACTTGAAAAGACACAAATTAAAATTTTTTTGGATTTTTAATAATGAGGAATAATCAAAATGCAACTAAAATCAAATAAACAATGCATGCAAGACACCAAACTTAGAAGTTTGTATACTATTGACACTAACAAAATGAGAATGCATATGAGAAATAACAAAACACTCAAGACAAGAGAATTTAAAGATTAGAACAAGGAAATCATCAAGAACAACTTGAAAATCAATTAAGACACATGAATGAATTCGAAAAAAAATGCAGGAAGAACAGAAACATGCAATTGACACCAAACTTAAAATGAGACACTAGACTCAACAAGAAACATAAAAATATTTTTGATTTTAAGATTTTATAATTTTTTTGGATTTTTTTTCTAAAATTAAAAGAAAATAAGGATATCAAAATTCTTAATGAGAATTCCAGGAATCATGCAATGTTAGTCTAAAGCTTTAGTCTAAAGAAATTAGACATGGCTAGCCAATCTTCAGCAGGACATTACATTCAAGAGCTAAATTGATGAGAATCAATCAGCTTTGGTGATGATAAGAACATCACCTTGAAACATGGTGCACGAAATTGCAATCACACTTTCGCAATCCCGCACAACTAACCAGCAAGTGCACTGGGTCGTCCAAGTAATACCTTACGAGTAAGGGTCGATCCCACGGAGATTGTCGGCTTGAAGCAAGCTATGGTTATCTTTGTAACTCTTAGTCAGGATATCAAAAATTATCAGGATTGATTGTGAAAAGAAAAAGAACATGAAATAAGTACTTGTTTTGTAGTAATGGAGAATAGGTTGAGGTTTTGGAGATGCTCTTTCTTCTGAACCTCTACTTTCCTACTGTCTTCTTCTTCAAGCACGCAAGGCTCCTTCCATGGCAAGCTGTATGTAGGGTTTCACCGTTGTCAATGGCTACCTCCCATCCTCTCAGTGAAAATGTTCAACGTGCTCTGTCACAGCACGGCTAATCATCTGTCGGTTCTCAATCAGGTTGGAATAGAATCCAGTGATTCTTTTGCGTCTGTCACTAACGCCCAGCCCTCAGGAGTTTGAAGCTCGTCACAGTCATTCAATCCTTGAATCCTACTCAGAATACCACAGACAAGGTTTAGACCTTCCGGATTCTCTTGAATGCCGCTATCAATCCTAGCTTATACAAAAAAAGATTCTGATTAAGGAATCCAAGAGATATCTACTCAATCTAAGGTAGAACGGAGGTGGTTGTTAGGCACACGTTCATAGTTAAGAATGATGATGAGTGTCACGGATCATCACATTCATCAGGTTTAGGAACAAGTGATATCTTAGAATGGAAGCAAGCATGATTGAATGAAAAACAGTAGTAATTGCATTAATCCATCAAGACACAGCAGAGCTCCTTACCCCCAACCATGGGGTTTAGAGACTCATGCCGTAGAAGATACAATGAGAAACGTGTAAAGTGTCATGAGGTGTAGATACAATGTCAAAAGCTCCTATTAATAGTGAACTAGTAACCTAGGGTATACAGAAATGAGTAAATGACGTAAGAATCCACTTCTGGGTCCACTTAGTGTGTGCTTGGGCTGAGCATTGAAGCTTTCATGTGTAGAGACTTTTTCTGGAGTTAAACGCCAGCTTTTATGCCAGTTTGGGCGTTTAACTCCAATTTTTATGCCAGTTCCAGCGTTAAACGCTGGGAATTCTGAAGCTGATTTGCAATGCCGGTTTGGGCCATCAAATCTCGGGGAAAGTATGGACTATTATACATTGCTGGAAAGACCAGAATGTCTACTTTCCAAAGCCGTTGAGAGCGCGCCAATTGGGCTTCTGTAACTCCAGAAAATCCACTTCGAGTGCAGGGAGGTCAGAATCCAACAGCATCTGCAGTCCTTTTCAGTCTCTGAATCAGATTTTTGCTCAGGTCCCTCAATTTCAGCCAGAAAATACCTGAAATCACAGAAAAACACACAAACTCATAGTAAAGTCTAGAAAAGTGAATTTTAACTAAAAACTAATAAAAATGTAAAAAAAACTAACTAAAATATACTAAAAACATACTGAAAATAATGCCAAAAAGCGTATAAATTATCCGCTCATCATAACACCAAACTTAAATTGTTGCTTGTCCCCAAGCAACTGAAGATCAAAATAGAATAAAAAGAAGAGAATATACTATAGACTCCAAAATATCAAAGAAACTTAGCTCCAATTAGATGAGCGGGACTAGTAGCTTTTTGCTTCCGAACAGTTTTGGCATCTCGCTTTATCCTTTGAAGTTCAGAATGATTGGCATCCATAGGAACTCAGAACTCAGATAGTGTTATTGATTCTCCTAGTTAAGTATGATGATTCTTGAACATAGCTATTTTATGAGTCTTGGCTGTGGCCCAAAGCACTCTGTCTTCCAGTATTACCACCGGATACATACATGCCACAGACACATACTTGGGTGAACCTTTTCAGATTGTGACTCAGCTTTGCTAGAGTCCCCAATTAGAGGTGTCCAGGGTTCTTAAGCACACTCCTTTTTGCCTTGGATCACAACTTTATTTCTTTCTTTTTCTTCTTCTTCTTTTTTTTCATTTTTTTTTCACTGCTTTTTCTTGCTTCAAGAATCAATTTGATGATTTTTCATATCCTCAATAACAGTTCTCCCTTTCCATCATTCTTTCAAGAGCCAATAATTTTAACATTCTTAAAACAAGAAATTCAAAAGATATATGTACTGTTCAAGCATTCATTCAGAAAACAAAAAGTATTGTCACCACATCAAACTAATTCAACTAGTTTCAGAGATGAATTCGAAATCCTGTACTTCTTGTTCTTTTGTGATTAAAGTATTTTTCATTTAAGAGAGGTGATGGATTCATAGGACATTCATAGCTTTAAGACATGGACTTTAAATTTTATTAATCATGAATTAAGAACAAGACTCAAAAATAGATATAAGATAAGACTAATAGTAATAGAAAACAAAAAATTTAAATAGGCTCCTAATGATAGAGGTTATCATAGAGTTAGAACTCAACAACCTTGATTTTGAGAAGTGGATGCTCCCTCCACTTGAGGGGAGAGCTTTTGGCGTTTCATCTCGTGAAGTTCACGCCCCTGCTTCTCTTGTTCCTTCAGCAATTTGCAGAGCATGCAGTTCTGATTCTGCTGTTCTTCCTTAAGTTGCTCCATAGTTTCTTGCAACTTGGTGATAGATGCTTCTAGGCTGGCCCAGTAGTCAATTTCAGGAAATTCAGAGAGGAACTCCTGCGCCCTCTTTTTGATAGAGTTGTCTTGCATTTGTCCTTCCATTGACTTCTTAGTGATTGGATGTTCAATGGGTATGAATTCATCTACTCCCATTTTTACCCCAGCCTCTTTACAGAGCAAGGAGATCAAGCTTGGGTAAGCCAGTTTGGCTTCAGTAGAATTCTTGTTTGCAATTGTGTAGATCTCACAAGCAATCAGATGATGAACCTCCACTTCTTTTCCAAGCATAATGCAATGAATCATCACTGCTCTCTTGATAGTAACCTCAGAACGGTTGCTAGTGGGCAATATAGAACGCCCAATAAAGTCTAGCCAACCTCTTGCAATTGGTTTGAGGTCTCCCCTCTTGAGTTGGTTTGGGACACCTTTTGAATTGGTTATCCATTTAGTTCCAGGGAGGCATATGTCCTCTAGAACTTGATCCAACCCTTTATCTGCTCTCACCATCCTCCTATTAAAGGATTCAGGATCATCTTGCAGTTGAGGCAATTTGAAGACCTCTCTTATTTTGTCCAGATGGAAGTAAATAATTCTCCCTCTGACCATGGTTCTGTAGGTATGAAAAGTAGTTCCAGTCATTCTCTGCTTATCTGTCAGCCACAGATTTGAGTAGAATTTCTGAACCATGTTCCTTCCAACCTTTGTCTCAGGGTTGGTTAGAACTTCCCATCCTTTGTTTTGAATTTGCTCTTGGATCTCCGGATATTCATCTTCTTTCAGATTGAATTTGACTTCCAGGATCACTGACCTCAGACCCATTATTTTGTGGTAATGGTCTGCATGTTCTTTGGTTAAGAACTTCTCTTGACTCCAAACATCCTTTGGATTATTCTCTTTCTTACCTCTTGAATTGGTTTGTTTTCCTCTAGGAGCCATGATGTTGATAAATCTTGGCCTAGTGATCACAGAAAGCACACCAAACTTAGAGGTTTGCTTGTCCTCAAGCAAAAGAAGGCAAAGAGGGGAGAGAGGAGGAGAGCAAATTCAAATGGTGTGGGGAAGGAGGGTGGCCGAACGTGTGGGCCAGCTGAGTAAGAAAGTCATTGAAACTCCTCCCAGTATTCTCCCAAGCAATACAGAAGAGAATCCAAAAGGAGAGTGCAAGGCCATTGATATAATCAATATGGCCGAATGCACAAGGGAGGAGGAGGACGAAAATCCTAGTGAGGAAGACCTCCTGGGACGTCCCTTAAGCAAGAAGGAGTTTCCTATTAAGGATCCAAAGGAATCTGATGCTCATATAGAGACCATAGAGATTCCATTAAATCTCCTTCTGCCATTCATGAGCTCTGAAGACTATTCTTCCTCGAAAGAGGATGAAGATGTAACTGGAGAGCAAGTTGCTCAATACTTAGGAGCTATCATGAAGCTGAATGCCAAGTTGTTTGGTAATGAGACTTGGGAAAGTGAACCTCCCTTGCTCATTAGTGAACTGGATACCTGGATTCAGCAAATTTTACCTCAAAAGAAACAAGATCCTGGCAAGTTCTTAATACCTTGTACCATAGGCACCATGACCTTTGAAAAAGCTCTGTGTGATCTGGGGTCAGGGATAAATCTTATGCCACTCTCTGTAATGGAAAAGCTGGGGATCATTGAGGTACAACCTGCCTTGTTCTCATTACAATTGGCAGACAAGTCATTGAGACAAGCTTATGGAATAGTAGAGGACGTGTTAGTAAAGGTTGAAGGCCTTTACATCCCTGCTGATTTCATAATCTTAGACACTAGGAAGGAAGAGGATGATTGCATCATCCTTGGAAGACCTTTCCTAACCACAGCAGGAGCTGTGATAGATGTCAACAGAGGTGAATTAGTCCTTCAATTGAATGGGGACTACCTTGTGTTTAAGGCACATGGCCATCCCTTTGTGACAAAAGAGAGTAAGCATGAAGAGCTTCTCTCAGTTCAGAGTCAGGAAGAGCCCCCACAGTCAAACTCTAAGTTTGGTGTTGGGAGGCCATAACCAAACTCTAAGTTTGGTGTTAAGACCCCATATCCAAACTCTAAGTTTGGTGTTGGGACTATACAACATTGACCTGATCACCTTGTGGCTCCATGAGAGCCACTGTCAAGCTATTGACATTAAAGAAGCGCTTGTTGGGAGGCAACCCAATTTTATTTATCTAATTTTTATTTTATTGTATTTTATTGTTATTTTGTGTTTTATTAGGTACATGATCATGAGGAGTCACGAAAAAATCAAAAAAATTAAAAACAGAATCAAAAACAGCAGAAGAAAAAAATCACACCTTGGAGGAAGCACAGGCTGGCATTCAACGCCAGTAAGATGCATCTGGCTGGCGTTCAACGCCAGAACAGAGCATCATTCTGGCGCTGAACGCCAGAAACAAGCAACATTCTGGCGCTGAACGCCAGGAATGTGCCTAGAGAAGAAAAGCTGGCGCTGAACGGCAGTAACAAGCATGAAACTGGCGTTCAACGCCAGAAACATGCTTTACATGGGCGTTGAACGCCCAGAATGTGCACCACACGGCGTTTAAACGCCAGAATAGTGTGCAAAGGCAATTTACATGCCTATTTGGTGCAGGAGTGGAATTCCTTGACACCTCAGGATCTGTGGACCCCACAGGATCACCTCAGGATCTGTGGACCCCACAGGATCCCCACCTACCATATTCCCACCTTACCTCCTAATCCTAGTTTTTGTGATTACTCTTCCCCATGTCACACTTCCCAACACTCTTCACCAATCACCTCAATTCCTCTTCCCAATCACCCCCTTCACCACTCACATCCATCCACTCTTCCCCATAAACCCCACCTACCTTCAAAAATTCAAAACCATTTTCCCACCCATTCCCACCCTAAATGGCCGAATACACACTACCCCCTCTCCCTATATATACCCTTCCATTCTACTTCATTTTCACAACACACAACCCCCTCTTCCATACCTTGACCGAACCTACACTTCCCCTTCTCCTTCATATTCTCTTCTTCTTCTTCTTCTCTTCTTTCTTCTCTTGCTCGAGGGCGAGCAATATTTTAAGTTTGGTGTGGTAAAAGCATAAGCTTTTTTGTTTTTCCATTACCATCAATGGCACCTAAGGCCGGAGAATCCTCTAGAAAAGGAAAAGGGAAGACAAAAGCTTCCACCTCTGAGTCATGGGAGATGGAAAGATTCATCTCCAAGAGCCATCAAGACCACTTCTATGATGTTGTGGCAAAGAAGAAAGTGATCCCTGAGGTCCCTTTCAAGCTCAAGAAAAATGAGTATCCGGAAATCCGACATGAAATCCGAAGAAGAGGTTGGGAAGTCTTAACCAACCCCATGCAACAAGTCGGAATCTTAATGGTTCAAGAGTTCTATACCAATGCATGGATCACTAGGAACCATGATCAAAGTATGAACCCGAGTCCAAAGAATTATCTCACAATGGTTCGGGGGAAATACTTAGATTTTAGTCCGGAAAATGTGAGGTTGGCGTTTCACTTGCCCATGATGCAAGAAGATGAACGCCCCTACACTAGAAGGGTCAACTTTAATCAAAGGTTAGACCAAGTCCTTATGGACATATGTGTGGAAGGAGCTCAATGGAAGAGAGACTCCAAAGGCAAGCCAGTCCAACTAAGAAGACTGGACCTCAAGCATGTAGCTAGAGGATGGTTGGAGTTCATTCAACGCTCCATCATTCCCACTAGCAACCGATCTGAAGTTACTGTGGATTGGGCCATCATGATTCATGGCATCATGATTGGAGAGGAAGTAGAAGTTCATGAGGTCATCTCCAATGAAATCTACAAAATAGCCGACAAGCCCTCACCCATGGCAAGGCTAGCTTTTCCTCACCTTATTTGCCATCTATGTTACTCAGCTGGAGTTATCATAGAAGGAGACATCCTCATTGAAGAGGATAAGCCCATCACCAAGAAGAGGATGGAGCAAGCAAGAGAGACCCTCCACAGTTCTCAAGAGATGCATGAGGAAGCTCATCATCAAGAAATCCCTGAGATGCCTCAAGGGATGCACTTTCCTCCCAACAACTATTGGGAACAACTCAACACTTCCTTAGAAGATTTGAGCCACAATGTTGAACAATTAAGGGTGGAACATCATGAGCACTCGATCATTCTCCAAGAAATAAGAGAAGATCAAAGAGCAATGAGGGAGGAGCAACAAAGGCAAGGAAGGGACATAGAAGAGCTTAAGAACATCATTGGTCCTTCAAGAAGAAGACACCACTAAAGGTGGATTCATTCCTTGTTCTTTATTTCTTTCTGTTTTCGGTTTTTAATGTTGTGTTTATTTATGTTTTGTGTCTCTACTTCATGATCATTAGTATGTAGCAACTATGTCTTAAAACTATGAATAAATTCCATTAATCCTTCGCCTCTCTTAAATGAAAAATGTTTTAATTCAAAAGAACAAGAAGTACATGAATTTCGAATTTATCCTTGAATTTAGTTTAATTATATTGATGTGGTGACAATACTTTTGTTTTCTGAATGAATGCTTGAACAGTGCATATGTCTTTTGATCTTGTTGTTTATGAATGTTAAAATTGTTGGCTCTTGAAAGAATGATGAACAAGGAAAAATGTTATTGATGATCTGAAAAATTATGAAATTGATTCTTGAAGCAAGAAAAAGCAGTGAAAAAGAAAGCTTGCGAAAAAAAATATGGCGAAAAAAAATAGAAAGAAAAAGAAAAAGCAAGCAGAAAAAGCCAATAGCCCTTAAAACCAAAAGGCAAGGGTAAAAAGGATCCAAAGCTTTGAGCATCAATGGATAGAAGGGCCTAAGGAAATAAAATCCAGTCCATACTTTATTCGTAATTAGATGACGTAAACTGGCGCTCAATGCCAGTTCCATGCTGCATTCTCGAGTCAAACGCCAGAAACACGTCACGAACCAGAGTTGAACTCCCAAAACACGTTACAACTTGGCGTTCAACTCCAAGAGAAGCCTCAGCTCGTGGATAGATCAAGCTCAGCCCAAGCACACACCAAGTGGGCCCCGGAAGTGGATTAATGCATCAATCACTTACTTCTTTAAACCCTAGTAGCTAGTTTAGTATAAATAGAACATTTTACTATTGTATTAGACATCTTTAGTCTCAGTTTTATTTTATTATCCATCCTAGGGGACTATTGATCACGTTTTGGGGGCTGGCCATTCGGCCATGCCTGGACCTTTCACTTATGTATTTTCAACGGTGGAGTTTCTACACACCATAAATTAAGGGTGTGGAGTTGTGCTGTACCTCAAGTTTTAATGCAATTACTACTATTTTCTATCCAATTTGATTTATTCCTGTTCTAAGATATTCGTTGCACTTCAACTTGATGAATGTGATGATCCGTGACACTCATCATCATTCTCACCTATGAACGCGCGTGACTGATAACCACTTCCGTTCTACCTTAGACCGGGCGCATATCTCTTGGATTCCTTGATCAGAATCTTCGTGGTATAAGCTAGAATTGATAGTGGCATTCATGGGAATCCGGAAAGTCTAACCTTGTATGTGGTATTCCGAGTAGGATTCCGAGATTGAATGACTGTGACGAGCTTCAAACTCCTGAAGGATGGGTGTTAGTGACAGACGCAAAAGAATCACGGGATTCTATTCCAACCTGATTGAGAACCAACAGATGATTAGCCATGCTGTGACAGAGCATTTGGACCATTTTCACTGAGAGGATGGGATGTAGCCATTGACAATGGTGATGCCCTACATACAGCTTGCCATAGAAAGGAGTGATGAAAAAACTGAAATTCCCACCATTGAATTACATGAGTAACTTTATCTTTATTTTCTATTTATTTTATTATCATTATTTAAACCAATAATCTCTTAATACATTTAAATCCGCCTGACTGGGATTTACAAGATGACCATAGCTTGCTTCATACCAACAATCTCTGTGGGATCGACCTTTACTCACGTAAGGTATTACTTGGACGACCCAATACACTTGCTGGTTAGTTGTGCGGAGTTGTGACAAAGTGTAATTCATGTTTAAGATCACCAAGTCTTTGGAGCCATTGTTGATGATCATAATTTCGTCCACCACCTCCCATTCTTATTTTTCCGCCACAATTCAAACTAATCTCTCTTTTCTTTTGTCTTGCAAGGGAATTGAAGAGAATGTTGGAGGGAACTGATGGGATAACCCAAGGGGGGTGGTTCGGCCACTTCACCAAGGGAACTACACACATGTCTTCAAGGGGAGTACCTTGGGAAGTGTTGCCATGCAACATTGGGAGAAGGATCGCCTTGGAGACCGAACCAATCACTTCATAAAAGTGGTGATCCTTGTGCTCATTCCGTGCCAAACCCCAACTCTCCACCATTGATTTTTACTATCAATCCACACCCTTCAATCACCCATCCCCCTCTTATTTCATACCTCCCCACATTCCAAAACCCTCCCCTCACATTTCTTTCTTTCAGAACACACACTCAAAACTTCTTCCTCCATCAAAAGCTTTCTCACACAATCTCATAGCTACATCTTTTAAGCTGCAATCATCCATACTTCTAGAAATTCGAAATCAAAGGTTACTGGTGCGCGAAATTGTGATCACTACAACTTCACACAACTAACCAGCAAGTGCACTGGGTCGTCCAAGTAATACCTTACGTGAGTAAGGGTCGATCCCACGGAGATTGTTAGCATTGAAGCAAGCTATGGTCATCTTGTAAATCTTAGTCAGGCAAACTCAAATGTATATGATGATGAACGAAAATAACATAGAAGATAAGGATAGTGATACTTATGTATATCATTGGTGTAAGAGCTTCAGACAAGTGTATGAAGATGCCTTCCCTTCCGTCTCTCTGCTTTCCTACTGCCTTCATCCAATCCTTCTTACTCCTTTCCATGGCAAGCTCGTGTAGGGTTTCACTGTTGTCAGCAGCTACCTCCCATCCGCGCAGTGAAAGCTAATGCACGCACTCTGTCACAGTACTGCCAATCACCGGTTTGGTTCCCTCCCCTACCGGAATAGAATCACTCTTTTGCGTCTGTCACTAACGCCCAGTAGGTTTACAGGTTTGAAGCACGTCACAGTCATTCAGTCATTGAATCCTACTCAGAATACCACAGACAAGGTTAGACCTTCCGGATTCTCTTGAATGCCGCCATCAGTTCTTGCCTATACCACGAAGACTCTGATCTCACGGAATGGCTGGCTCGTTTGTCAGGCGAGCACTCGGTTGTCAGGCGATCAACCATGCATCATGCAATCAGAAATCCAAGAGATATTCACTAAGCCTCAGATGCTTGTAGAACAAGAATGGTTGTCAATCACCTTGTTCATGGGTGAGAATGGTGATGGGCGTCAATCATCACCTTCATCATGTTGAAGAACAAGTGATATCTTGGTAAAGAACAAGCGGAATTGAATGGAAGAACAATAGTAATTGCATTAATACTCGAGGTACAGCAGAGCTCCACACCTTAATCTATGGTGTGTAGAAACTTCACCGTTGAAAATACATAAGAACAAGGTCTAGGCATGGCCGAATGGCCAGCCTCCCAAAGAGGGTTCAATCATAAAAACATGATCAAAAGGCTCTCTCTAATACAATAGTAAAAGGTCCTACTTATAGAAAACTAGTACATAGATGAGTAAATGACATAAAAATCCACTTCCGGGCCCACTTGGTGTGTGCTTGGGCTGAGCAATGAAGCAATTTCGTGTAGAGACTCTCCTTGGAGTTAAACGCCAGCTTTAGTGCCAGTTTGGGCGTTTAACTCCCAATTAGGTGCCAGTTCCGGCGTTTAACGCTGGAATTTCTTGAGGTGACTTTGAACGCCGGTTTGGGCCATCAAATCTTGGGCAAAGTATGGACTATTATATATTGCTGGAAAGCCCAGGATGTCTACTTTCCAACGCCGTTGAGAGCGCGCCAATTGGGCTTCTGTAGCTCCAGAAAATCCACTTCGAGTGCAGGGAGGTCAGAATCCAACAGCATCTGCAGTCCTTTTGAGTCTCTGGATCAGATTTTTGCTCAGGTCCCTCAATTTCAGCCAGAAAATACCTGAAATCACAGAAAAACACACAAACTCATAGTAAAGTCCAGAAAAGTGAATTTTAACTAAAAACTAATAAAAATATAATGAAAACTAACTAGATCATACTAAAAATCTACTAAAAACAATGCCAAAAAGCATACAAATTATCCGCTCATCACAACACCAAACTTAAATTGTTGCTTGTCCCCAAGCAACTGAAGATCAAATAAGATAAAAAGAAGAGAATATGCAATGAACTCCAAAAACATTTATGAAGATCAGTATTAATTAGATGAGCGGGGCTTTTATCTTTTTGCCTCTGAATAGTTTTGGCATCTCACTCTATCCCTTGTAATTCAGAATGATTGGCTTCCTTAGGAACTTAGAATCCAGATAGTGTTATTGATTCTCCTAGTTAAGTATGATGATTCTTGAACACAGCTACTTATTGAGTCTTGGCTGTGGCCCAAGGCACTCTGTCTTCCAGTATTACCACCGGATACATACATGCCACAGACACATAATTGGGTGAACCTTTTCAGATTGTGACTCAGCTTTGCTAAAGTCCCCAATTAGAGGTGTCCAGGGTTCTTAAGCACACTCTTATTTGCCTTGGATCACAACTCTTATTCTTTCTTTTTCTTTCTTCTTTTTTTTTTCTTTTCGGTTTTTTTTTTTTTCGTTTGCTTCCTTCTTTTTTTTCTGCTTTTTCTTGCTTCAAGAATCATTTTTAATGATTTTTCAGATCTTCAGTAACATGTCTCCTTTTTCATCATTCTTTCAAGAGCCAACATTCATGAACCACAAGTTCAAAAGACATATGCACTGTTCAAGCATACATTCAGAGAACAAAAGTGTTGCCACCACATCAAAATAATTAAACTATTATAAAATTCAGAATTCATGCAATTCTTTCCTTTTCAATTAAGCACGTTTTTATTAAGAGAGGTGATGGATTCATAGGACATTCATAACTTTAAGGCATAGACACAAAGACACTAATGATCACAAGACACAAACATGGATAAACATAAGGCATAAAAATCGAAAAACAGAAGAATAAAGAACAAGGAAATCAAGGAACGGGTCCACCTTAGTGATGGCGGCTCTTTCTTGCTCTTGAAGATCCTATGGAGTGCTTGAGCTCCTCAATGTCTCTTCCTTGTCTTTGTTGCTCCTCCCTCATGATTCTTTGGTCTTCTCTAATTTCATGGAGGAGAATGGAGTGTTCTTGATGCTCCACCCTTAGTTGTCCCATGTTGGAACTCAATTCTCCTACGGAGGTGTTTAGTTGCTCCCAATAGTTTTGTGGAGGAAAGTGCATCCCTTGAGGAATCTCAGGGATCTCATGGTGAGAGGGGTCTCTTGTGTACTCCATCCTTTTCTTGGTGATGGGCTTGTCCTCATCAATGGGGGTATCTCCCTCTATGTCAACTCCAACTGAATAACAGAGGTGACAGATGAGATGAGGAAAGGCTAACCTTGCCAAGGTGGAGGTCTTGTCCGCCACCTTATAGAGTTCTTGGGCTATAACCTCATGAACCTCTATTTCTTCTCCAATCATGATGCTATGAATCATGATGGCCCGGTCTATGGTAACTTCGGACCGGTTGCTAGTGGGAATGATTGAGCGTTGTATGAACTCTAACCATCCTCTAGCCACGGCTTGAGGTCATGCCTTCTCAATTGAACCGGCTTTCCTCTTGAATCTTGCTTCCATTGTGCGCCCTCTTCACATATGGTTGTGAGGACTTGGTCCAACCTTTGATCAAAGTTGACCCTTCTAGTGTAAGGATGCTCATCTCCTTGCATCATAGGCAAGTTGAGCGCCACCCTCACACTCTCCGGACTAAAATCCAAGTATTTCCCCCGAACCATAGTGAGATAATTCTTTGGATTCGGGTTCACACTTTGGTCATGGTTCTTGGTGATCCATGCATTGGCATAGAACTCTTGAACCATCAAGATTCCGACTTGTTGAATGGGGTTGGTGAGTACTTCCCAACCTCTTCTTCGGATCTCATGGCGGATCTCCGGATATTCACCCTTTTTGAGTGAAAAGGGGACCTCGGGGATCACCTTCTTCAAGGCCATAACTTCATAGAAGTGGTCTTGATGCACCCTTGAGAGGAATCTATCCATCTCCCATGACTCGGAGGTGGAAGCCTTTGCCTTCCCTTTCCTCTTTCTAGAGGTTTCTCCGGCCTTGGATGCCATAAACGGTTATGAAAAAGCAACACTTTTACCACACCAAACTTAAAATGTTTGCTCGTCCTCGAGCAAAAGAAGAAAGAATAGAGTAGAAGAAGAAGAAATGAGGAAGAGGGGGAAGGTTTGTGTGTTCGGCCAATAAGGGAAAGAAAGGGTGTTTAGGTTGTGTGAAAATGAAGGGTTGAAGAAGGGTACATATAGGAGAGAGGGGTGTAATGGTTCGGCCATGGAGGGTGGGTTTGGGAGTTAAAGTGGTTTGAATTTGAAGGGTGAGGTTGGTGGGGATTTATGAAGGATGGATGTGAGTGGTGAAGAGAAAGATGGGATTTGATAGGTGAAGGGTTTTTGGGGAAGAGGTATTGAGGTGATTGGTGAGTGGGGGAAGAAGAGAGAGAGTGATGGTGGGGTCCTGTGGGGTCCACAGATCCTGTGGTGTCAAGGAAAAGTCATCCCTGCACCAAATGTTGCTCAAAATCACGTTTTGAGCTATTTCTGGCGTTAAACGCCGGGCTGGTGCCCATTCCTGGCGTTTAACGCCAGGTTGTTGCCCTTTACTGGCGTTTAACGCCAGTCTGGTGCCCCTTTCTGGCGTTAAACGCCCAGAATGGTGCCAGACTGGGCGTTAAACGCCCAACAGCTAGCATTACTGGCGTTTGAACGCCAGCTTCTTCTCCTCCAGGGTGTGCTGTTTTTCTTCCTGTTTTTCATTCTGTTTTTGCTTTTTTCATTGTTTTTGTGACTTCTTATGATCATCAACCTACAAAAAAGATAAAATAACAAAAGGAAATAGTTAACTATAAAACATTGGGTTGCCTCCCAACAAGCGCTTCTTAATGTCATTAGCTTGACAGAGGACTCTCATGGAGCCTCAGAAATGCTCAGAACCGTGTTGGAACCTCCCAACACCAAACTTAGAGTTTGAATGTGGGGGTTCAACACCAAACTTAGAGTTTGGTTGTGGCCTCCCAACACCAAACTTAGAGTTTGACTGTGGGGGCTCTGCTTGGCTCTGTTTTGAGAGAAGCTCTTCATGCTTCCTCTCCATGATGATAGAGGGATGTCCTTGGGCCTTAAACACCAAGGATTCTTCATTCACTTGAATGATCAACTCTCCTCTATCAACATCAATCACAGCTTTTGCTGTGGCTAGGAAGGGTCTGCCAAGGATGATGGATTCATCCATGCACTTCCCAGTCTCTAGGACTATGAAGTCAGTAGGAATGTAATGGTCTTCAATCTTCACCAAAACATTCTCTACAAGTCCATGAGCTTGTTTTCTTGAATTGTCTGCCATCTCTAATGAGATTCTTGCAGCTTGCACCTCAAGGATCCCTAATTTCTCCATTACAGAGAGGGGCATGAGGTTTACACTTGACCCTAAGTCACACAAGGCCTTCTTGAAGGTCATGGTGCCTATGGTACAAGGTATAGAAAACTTCCCAGGATCCTGCCTCTTTTGAGGCAGTTTCTGCCTAGACAAGTCATCCAGTTCTTTGGTGAGCAAGGGAGGTTCATCCTCCCAAGTCTCATTTCCAAATAACTTGTCATTCAGTTTCATGATTGCTCCAAGGTATTTAGCAACTTGCTCTTCAGTGACATACTCATCCTCTTCAGAGGAAGAATACTCATCAGAGCTCATGAATGGCAGAAGTAAGTCCAATGGAATCTCTATGGTCCCATTTTGAGCCTCAGATTCCCATTGGAACTCAGAGGAGATTGGTACACGCTCACTGAGGTCTTCCTCAGTGGCGTCCTCCTCTTCTCTTTCCTCTCCATATTCGGCCATATCTATGGCTTTGCACTCTCCTTTTGGATTTTCTTCTGTATTACTTGGGAGAGTGCTAGGAGGGAGTTCAGTGACTTTCTTGCTCAGCTGACCCACTTGTCCTTCCAAATTTCTGATGGAGGACCTTGTTTCATTCATGAAACTTTGAGTGGTCTTTCTTAGATCAGAGACCATTGTTGCTAAGTCAGAAGTATTCTGCTTAGAACTCTCTGTCTGTTGCTGAGAAGATGATGGAAAAGGCTTGCTATTGCTAAACCTGTTTCTTCCACCATTATTGTTATTGAGACCTTGTTGAGGTCTCTCTTGATTCTTCCATGAGAAATTGGGGTGATTTCTCCATGAAGAATTGTAGGTGTTTCCATAGGGTTCTCCTAGGTAATTCACCTCTTCCATAGAAGGGTTCTCAGGATCATAGGCTTCTTCCTCAGATGAAGCTTCCTTAGTACTGCTTGGTGCATTTTGCATTCCAGACAGACTTTGAGAAATCAAATTGACTTGTTGAGTCAATATCTTGTTCTGAGCCAATATGGCATTCAGAGTGTCAATCTCAAGAACTCCTTTCTTCTGACTAGTCCCATTGTTCACAGGATTCCTTTCAGAAGTGTACATGAATTGGTTATTTGCAACCATTTCAATCAATTCTTGAGCTTCTGCAGGCGTCTTCTTCAGATGAAGAGATCCTCCAGCAGAGCTATCCAAAGACATCTTGGATAGTTCAGAGAGACCATCATAGAAAATACCTATGATGCTCCATTCAGAAAGCATGTCTGAAGGACATCTTCTGATTAATTGTTTGTATCTCTCCCAAGCTTCATAGAGGGATTCTCCATCCTTCTGTCTGAAGGTCTGGACTTCCACTCTAAGCTTACTCCATCTTTGTGGTGGAAAGAACTTTGCCAAGAAGGCATTGACTAGCTTTTCCCAAGAGTCCAGGCTTTCTTTAGGTTGAGAATCCAACCATATTCTAGCTCTGTCTCTTACAGCAAAAGGGAATAGCATCAGTCTGTAGACCTCAGGGTTAACCCCATTAGTCTTGACTGTGTCACAGATTTGCAAGAATTCAGCTAAGAACTGATGAGGATCTTCCATTGGAAGTCCATGGAACTTGCAATTCTGTTGCATTAGAGAAACTAATTGAGGCTTAAGCTCAAAGTTGTTTGCTCCAATGGCAGGAATAGAGATGCTTCTCCCATAGAAATCAGGAGTAGGTGCAGTGAAGTCACCCAGCACCTTCCTTGCATTGTTGGCATTGTTGTTGTTTTCGGCTGCCATGGGTTCTTCTTCCTTGAAGAATTCGGTCAGGTCCTCTAAAGAGAGTTGTGCTTTGGCTTCTCTTAGCTTTCTCTTCAAGGTCCTTTCAGGTTCAGGGTCAGCTTCAACAAGAATGCCTTTGTCTTTGTTCCTGCTCATATGAAAGAGAAGAAAACAAGAAAATATGGAATCCTCTATGTCACAGTATAGAGATTCCTTGAGGTGTCAGAGGAAAAGAAAAGTAGAAGACAGAAGTAGAAAATTCGAACTTATCAAAGAAGATGGAGTTCGAATTTTGCATTAAAGAATAGTGTTAGTCCATGAATAGAAGGATGTGAGAAGAAGGGAAGTAATTTTCGAAAATTTAAGTAAAAGATTTTGAAAACATTTTGAAAAACACTTAATTGATTTTCGAAAATAAGAGTGGAAAAGAAATCAAGTGATTTTTGAAAAAGATTTTGAAATTAGAAATTAAAAAGATTTGATTGAAAACTTATTTAAAAAAAAGATGTGATTGAAAAATTATGGTTTTAAAAAGATATGATTGAAAAGATATGATTTGAAAACAATTTTAAAAGATATGATTTGAAAACAATTTGAAAAGATATGATTTGAAAATTAATGACTTGCCTAACAAGAAAAGATATGATTCAAACATAAAACCTTTCTTAATAGAAAAGGCAAAAAATGTTCAATCAAATCATTAATTGTTAGTAAGTATCTTTGAAAAAGGAAAGAAATTGATTTTGAAAACATTTGATTGAAAAGATATGATTTGAAAGAGATTTGGTTTTGAAAAACTTTGAAAACTTGAAAAAAAATTGATTTGAAAACAAAATCTTCCCCCTAGCACCATCCTGGCGTTAAACGCCCAGAATGGTATACATTCTGGCGTTTAACGCCCAAAATGCTACCTCTTTGGGCGTTAAACGCCCAACCAGGTACCCTGGCTGGCGTTTAAACGCCAGTCTGCCTTCTTCACTGGGCATTTTTGAATGCTCAGCTTTTTCTGTATAATTCCTCTGCAGTATGTTCTGAATCTTCAATTCTTTGTATCATTGACTTGAAAAGACACAAATTAAAAATATTTTTGGATTTTTAATTAATCAAAATGCAACAAGAATCAATTAACAATGCATGCAAGACACCAATCTTAGCAGTTTGTGTGCTACTGACACTATATGAGACACATGAACACTCAAGTCAATAGAATTTAAAGATCAAAACAAGAAATATATGCATGGATTCGAAAAATATAACAAAAACATGCATTTGACACCAAACTTAAGATGAGACTCTAGACTCAAACAAGAAATATTTTTGGATTTTATGGTTTTGCAAATTTTTTTGTATTTTTCGAAAATTAAGTGGGAAAAGGTATCAAAATTCTTAATGAGAATTCCAGGAATCAGTGCAATGCTAGTCTAAGACTCCGGTCCAGGAATTAGACATGGCTTCACAGCCAGCCAAGCTTTCAAAGAAAGCTTCGGTCCAAAACACTAGACATGACCAAAGGTCAGCCAAGCCTTAGCAGATCACTGCTCCAAAAGCAAGATTGATTAAAATCAACAAGCTCTTGTGGTGATAAGTTGAAACCTCGGTCCAATCAGATTAAACATGGCTTCTCAGCCAGCCAGATTTCAACAAATCATCATGAAACTCTAGAATTCATCTTCAAGAATTTCGAAAAAAATACCTAATCTAAGCAACAAGATGAACCGTCAGTTGTCCAAACTAGAACAATCCCAGGCATTGTTACCAAAAGCTTGCTCAAAACTTGAACAATCCCCGGCAACGGCGCCAAAAACTTGGTGCGCGAAATTGTGATCACTACAACTTCACACAACTAACCAGCAAGTGCACTGGGTCGTCCAAGTAATACCTTACGTGAGTAAGGGTCGATCCCACGGAGATTGTTAGCATTGAAGCAAGCTATGGTCATCTTGTAAATCTTAGTCAGGCAAACTCAAATGTATATGATGATGAACGAAAATAACATAGAAGATAAAGATAGTGATACTTATGTATATCATTGGTGTAAGAGCTTCAGAAAAGTGTATGAAGATGCCTTCCCTTCCGTCTCTCTGCTTTCCTACTGCCTTCATCCAATCCTTCTTACTCCTTTCCATGGCAAGCTCGTGTAGGGTTTCACTGTTGTCAGCAGCTACCTCCCATCCGCGCAGTGAAAGCTAATGCACGCACTCTGTCACAGTACTGCCAATCACCGGTTTGGTTCCCTCCCCTACCGGAATAGAATCACTCTTTTGCGTCTGTCACTAACGCCCAGTAGGTTACAGGTTTGAAGCACGTCACAGTCATTCAGTCATTGAATCCTACTCAGAATACCACAGACAAGGTTAGACCTTCCGGATTCTCTTGAATGCCGCCATCAGTTCTTGCCTATACCACGAAGACTCTGATCTCACGGAATGGCTGGCTCGTTTGTCAGGCGAGCACTCGGTTGTCAGGCGATCAACCATGCATCATGCAATCAGAAATCCAAGAGATATTCACTAAGCCTCAGATGCTTGTAGAACAAGAATGGTTGTCAATCACCTTGTTCATGGGTGAGAATGGTGATGGGCGTCAATCATCACCTTCATCATGTTGAAGAACAAGTGATATCTTGGTAAAAGAACAAGCGGAATTGAATGGAAGAACAATAGTAATTGCATTAATACTCGAGGTACAGCAGAGCTCCACACCTTAATCTATGGTGTGTAGAAACTCCACCGTTGAAAATACATAAGAACAAGGTCTAGGCATGGCCGAATGGCCAGCCTCCCAAAGAGGGTTCAATCATAAAAACATGATCAAAAGGCTCTCTCTAATACAATAGTAAAAGGTCCTACTTATAGAAAACTAGTACATAGATGAGTAAATGACATAAAAATCCACTTCCGGGCCCACTTGGTGTGTGCTTGGGCTGAGCAATGAAGCAATTTCGTGTAGAGACTCTCCTTGGAGTTAAACGCCAGCTTTAGTGCCAGTTTGGGCGTTTAACTCCCAATTAGGTGCCAGTTCCGGCGTTTAACGCTGGAATTTCTTGAGGTGACTTTGAACGCCGGTTTGGGCCATCAAATCTTGGGCAAAGTATGGACTATTATATATTGCTGGAAAGCCCAGGATGTCTACTTTCCAACGCCGTTGAGAGCGCGCCAATTGGGCTTCTGTAGCTCCAGAAAATCCACTTCGAGTGCAGGGAGGTCAGAATCCAACAGCATCTGCAGTCCTTTTGAGTCTCTGGATCAGATTTTTGCTCAGGTCCCTCAATTTCAGCCAGAAAATACCTGAAATCACAGAAAAACACACAAACTCATAGTAAAGTCCAGAAAAGTGAATTTTAACTAAAAACTAATAAAAATATAATGAAAACTAACTAGATCATACTAAAAATCTACTAAAAACAATGCCAAAAAGCATACAAATTATCCGCTCATCAGTTACTCATGGCATCGTCGAGCTCTAAAAGAAGAAAAGGAAAGGAGCCTATAGAGCAATGATGAGCGGATAATTTATACGCTTTTTGGCATTGTTTTTAGGTAGTTTTTAGTAAGTTCAAGCTACTTTTAGGGATGTTTTCATTAGTTTTTATGTTAAATTCAAATTTCTGGACTTTACTATGAGTTTGTGTGTTTTTCTGTGATTTCAGGTAATTTCTGTCTGAAATTGAGGGACTTGAGCAAAACTCTGAAAAAGGCTGACAAAAGGACTGCTGATGCTGTTGGAATCTGACCTCCCTGCACTCGAAATGGATTTTCTGGAGCTACAGAACTCCAAATGGCGCGCTCTTAATGGCGTCGGAAAGTAGACATCCAGAGCTTTCCAGCAATATATAATAGTCCATACTTTATTCGGAAATTGATGACGTAACTTGGCGTTGAACGCCAAGTGCATACTGCTGTCTGGAGTTAAACGCCAGAAAAACGTCATGATCCGGAGTTGAACGCCCAAAACACGTTATAACTTGGAGTTCAACTCCAGTAAAAGCCTCAGCTCGTGGATAGATCAAGCTCAGCCAAGCATACACCAAGTGGGCCCTGGAAGTGGATTTATGCATAAAATTACTTACTCATGTAAACCCTAGTAGCTAGTTTAGTATAAATAAGACTTTTTACTAATGTATTAGTAATCTTTTGATCACTTTAGATCTAAGGAACATCTTGGGACGATTAGTTCTCAGATCATGGGGGCTGGCCATTCGGCCATGCCTGAACCTTTCACTTATGTATTTTCAACGGTGGAGTTTCTGCACACCATAGATTAAGGGCGTGGAGCTCTGCTGTACCTCAAGTTTCAATACAATTATTATTACTTTCTATTCGATTCTCTTT
The DNA here is from genome assembly GCF_014773155.1 of Arachis stenosperma. Lineage (NCBI taxonomy): Eukaryota > Viridiplantae > Streptophyta > Magnoliopsida > Fabales > Fabaceae > Arachis > Arachis stenosperma. The sequence continues at coordinate 82,645,722 of NC_080385.1, read as the reverse complement.
TATTCTTATTCCAAGATATACGTTGCACAACACTTTGATGAATGTGATGATCCGTGACACTCATCATCATTCTCACCTATGAACGTGCGTGACTGACAACCACTTCCGTTCTACCTTAGGCCGGGCGCATATCTCTTTGATTCCCCAACAGAATCTTCGTGATATAAGTTAGATAGATGGCGGCATTCATGAGGATCCGGAAAGTCTAAACCTTGTCTGTGGTATTCTGAGTAGGATTGCGGGATTGAATGACTGTGACGAGCTTCAAACTCCTGAAGGCTGGGCGTGATGACAAACGCAAAAGAATCAAGGGATTCTATTCCAACCTGATTGAGAACCGACAGATGATTAGCCGTGCTGTGACAGAGCATAGGACCATTTTCACTGAGAGGATGGGATGTAGCCATTGACAACAGTGATGCCCTACATACAGCTTGCCATGGAAAGGAGTAAGAAGGATTGGATGAAAGCAGTGAGAAAGTAGAGATTTAAGAGGAGCACAGCATCTCCATACGCCTATCTGAAATTCCCACTATTGATTTACATAAGTATTTCTATCCCTTTTTATTTTCTTTTTATTATTAGTTTTCAAACTCATCATAAACCAATTTAATTTGCCTAACTGAGATTTACAAGGTGACCATAGCTTGCTTCATACCAACAATCTCTGTGGGATCGACCCTTACTCACGTAAGGTTTATTACTTGGACGACCCAGTGCACTTGCTGGTTAGTTGTGCGGAGTTGTGAATTGAATTTTAGACACCGTGATATTGAGCACCAAGTTTTTGGAGCCATTACCGGAGATTGTTTCGAGATACAAAGAGTATGTGATCACAATTTCGTCCACCAAGCAACCCCCTTTTGATGAGAAGAAATTTAGAACCTTTCACCATGCATTACAATTTGGGTGGATGGCTGATAAAGAGATCATATACAAGCTAGGTTTTCAAGTCAAGAAAACTGAGTGCCCCAAAATCACAGAGAAGGTGGAAAAGAGAATATGGGAGCTCCTCACTGATCCGGTCACAAAAGTAAACGCAACTCTTGTAAGAGAGTTTTATGCAAACGCAGTCAGGTATGATAGGGCAGATGAATCCTATATAAGCTTCGTAAGAGGGGTAACAGTGGATTTTAGTCCCATGAACATCATGAGGGTGTTAAAGCTACGAACCATACCATTCGCAGAAGAGAGCTATCAATCCAGAATAGATAGTAGTTCCAACTATGACCAGATTGTGGAAGATATCTGCATACCAGGAGCGGATTGGGTAAGAGATTCCCATAGGAAGCCCAAATTAATTAAGAGAGGGGATCTCACCCCTGAAGCAAAGGGGTGGTTCGAGATTGTAAGGAGATCCATCCTTCCCGCCGGAAACAACTCAGAGATAAACCGTAAGAGAGCAACAATAGTACAATGTATACTCAAAGGGGGAGAGATCAAGGTTCACGAACTCATAGCTCATGGCATTCGGAAGTTCGCTGAGAATAGTGATTCTGGAGGAAGGTTAGGCTACCCCCCAGCACCATTTTCCGTTTGTGCGCAAGGGCTGGGGTGGTGTTCGAAGATGGAAACCCCATCGTTGCACCTCCCTTACCTCAACGAAGACTAAGAAAGAGGCCAGCCCATCAAATTGTAGAAGGACAAAACCCAGAGGAGCAAGCCCCAGCCACTTTAGACATGCACTAATTACAAGAAGCCATTGATGGCTTGTCTAGGCAATACATGGAGAATCAAGGGGCACAGAAGGAGCTTTAACTGCAAATGATGGATCGCCAAGAAGAATCATTCTCTAGATGGATGAATCAACAAAGGGAGTGGCAAAAGCAATTGATGGAGCAGCAACTGGAACAAGGGAGACAATGGGGTGAATCCTTCCACAGGTTGAACCAAAAGCAATATCAACAACAAGAAGCCATCCAAAAGCTAATCAACATCCAACCACATCAAAGTGCACACATTCATATGAGTGAGACTATATGAGTGAGACTGGATATCATGTAAACACTCAAGCCAGGCTCGGATACTTAGTCGAACAACTGCCTATATTGCACCCTGGGATCACAAGATATGAGGAAGTAAAGGATGAATTAGCACGAGAGGAAAGAGAAAGAGCAGAAAAAGAGTCATGAATTAGTAAGGAAGGCACTAGAAGATTGGAAAAGAGCCAGAATGACACGGATACAGGGAAGCGCAAGTAGACACAAAGAGGACAAACAAGAGAGAGAGCATGAGCATCCCCAGAAGTAAAAGGTGGTGGAGTTCCCTCTTCGTTCTATCTTTTTCAAGTTTAAATAAGGAAAATCATGTATGAAATAGCATGCTTCCACAGTAGCTTAGGAATTTTCAATTCTGCCTTTAAGATTTCATTGCCTAGGTCTATGTGTGCTGGTCTAAGTTTCCGGTTTTCATTTTCATCCTACTTAAATGTATGCTTGTCCTTTAAGCTAAATAAAAGAAAATGTGATGAAAAACCAGAGTGGGGTTCATTTTGTGAAGTAAGTTCTCAATGTTTGTGGTATGGTAATTGATTAGCTAAGTTGGTTCAGGAGTGTTGGCTGAAAGCTTATCTTAAAGAGTCACCCCCTCACAAAGCACTTAGCCTAAAAGAATGCAATAAACCCTAAAAGGAAAGGGGGGATCAATGAATAAGGATCTCATAAGATGCAATCAAGCGAGTATTCAAGAGCACGATAAGGACCTGAAAACCAGTAAAGGAATGAACCTAAGTTTCTATGCATGAAACCCCATAAACCAAGAACTTGACTTCTATAATAAGAACTTGTTTCTCTTGTTCTTTCATTCATCATTCTTATGCTTCAGTACTTGCTTAGGGACAAGCAAGCTTTAAGTTTGATGTTGTGATGCCATGGCATCTTGGCCAGTTTCACTGACCTTTTATTTACTATTTTAGGGTAGTTTCATACATTTTCTTAGTAAATAAGCAAGTTTTGGGTAAAAATACACTTACATCTTGATTCAAGCAAACATTGTGAACTTTACATGATTTCATGGGAATTATGCAGGAATTGAATGATAAAATGGATAATGCATGATCTCATGACCTGGAACAGAGCTTTGATGTACTTTATTTGCTTGATTTCAGGACAAAGAAAGCAAGGAAGAGCCACGTTAGCAGCCACGTTAGTCTAACTAACGTGACCACTAACGTGGAATGGGACTAAGTTTGCAGCGTTAATGGAAAAAGTGATCGCCAATAACGCCTTAAAAGCCATCATAACCCACGTTAGTTACATTAATGTGGGAGCTAACGTGGAAAGGAAAGGGGAGCTCCAACGTTAGTGGTAAAGGTGAACACCATTAACGTTCCAAAAGGCCACACTTAGCCACGTTAAGAGTCACGTTAATCCAATTAATGTGAACTCTAACGTGGAAGGAGAAAGAAATCGCCAATGTTAGTGACACTCACCTTTGTCACTAACGTTGGACTAAGCCAATACTGCCTACGTTAGTGGTCACGTTAAGACCACTAACGTGAAGGGTAACGTGGAGTAAGGAATGATAGGCCAACGTTAGTGACACTCACCTTTGTCACTAACGTTGGAGATGGCAATTACCACCACGTTAGTGGTCATGTTAATGCCATTAACATGAGGCACTAACGTGGGAAGAAGGGGTGTTTTGAAGCGTTAGTGACAAAGGTGAGTGTCACTAACGCCCTCAAAGCTTTGGCATGCCCACGTTAAGGGCCACATTAGTTACACTAACGTAGATCACTAACATGGGGAAGAGAAGCAAGAAGCAACGTTATTGGTAAAGGTGAATGCCAATAACGTTTGCGAAAGACTAAGAAGCAACGTTATTGGTAAAGGTGAATGCCAATAACGTTTGCGAAGGACTAAGAGGCAACGTTAGTGGTCACGTTAGTGCCACTAACGTTGAAGTTAACGTGGATCAATTTGCATTGGTTTGGAGCGTTAGTGAAAAAGGTTATCGTCATTAACGTTTTCGAACCCAAATTTACACTTAACATTAACACCACTAACGTCCTAACTAACGTCCACCCATGCCTGACTCACACTTTTTCTGCAAGCAAAGCTGAGCCCACTGAAGATTGTAACTGCTTCAACTCAAGATCAAAGGCCCATATCCATGACTTGAAGAGCTGACTAGAAGATCAATAAGAGTAGTATATATAGGAGTAGTTTTGAACTAGAAAGAGGCTTGGCATTATTGGGAACTACATTCTGTATATTTACTTTTCCTACAAATTCTAGTTTACTTTGAGAATGCACTCTTCTCTATCATCTTCCATTTTTAGAGCTATGAACAACTAAACCTCTTTTCATTGAGTTAGGGAGCTCTATTGTAATTTGATGGATCAATTATAGTTTTCATTCTTCTTCTTCTTTCTTTTCTCTTGATTTACAAGAAAGCTTTCGATCTTAAATCAATTGGTTAGTTGTCTTGGAAAAGAAACTCTCCATAATTGGATCTCCTCAGAGCCTTGGAAAAGGGATGAGGAGATCATGCTAGAATTGCTTTCTCATGTTGGACCAAATTGGGGTTTGGATGGATATAGTGACATATAATCCTACCAACACTTTGATTTGGAAATACATGTGGTATAATCAGTGACCATACTTCATCTCTTCCCATGAGCAATTAAATCAAGGAATTGGGCAATTGTTCAAGCTTAGAGAGATTGGGTTGCCAAGGAATTGGGATCCAATCACTTAAGATTGCCAAGGAGATCAATGAATGCATTGATTGAGGAAGAGATGAGAATGAACTTGATCCGGAGAATGCAACATCTCCTAAGCCCAATGAATCCCCCATTTCTGATCTTACCCATTCTCTTTATATTCTGTCATTTACTTTTATGTTCATCTCCCCAAATCCCCATTTAAGATTCTGCAATTTACTTTCTGCAATTTACATTCCGCCATTTATTTCCAACGTTTACATTTTCTGTCATTTGCTTTCCTGCCATTTAATTTCCTGCAATTATCAACTCAACTTCTGCTTAGCTCAACTAGAACATTCCTCCAATTAAAGTTGCTTGACCAATCAATCCCTGTGGGATTTGACCTCACTCTATTGTGAGTTTTTACTTGACGACAATTCGGTATACTTGCCGAAGGAAAATTTGTTGAGAGACAAGTTTTTGTGCATCAGCTTGGGCCCAACTTTGGCCCGTTCCAACCCATTAGCATCTTTTGCCCGTTTGACCCATTTTCGAGCCAAACCTTTAAAATTATTGTCCGGTTTTCAATTTTAAATGTTTTCCTAAGGTTTTCTACTATTTTTATTCTTCTCAGCCAGTACCAGACAGATTTAAGCCGGTACGACCAGTTAATTTACCGATTCGCATTTTTTACGCGATTTTTTGTAGAAAATTATATTTTCCAACTCAGAAAAATCTACTGAGTCCGAAATTCATATTTAAACTTCCTAATTAACATTCTAAATTTTTGGAACCTATTTTGGGAAATTTAATTATTTAATTAAATGGTTAATTAATTGCGGTTCTTACACATACCAACACTGTGGAGACTGACACTTATATCCATACAAAGCCTCATATGGAGTCATTCCGATGCTTGCATAAAAGCTGTTATTGTACGCAAACTCCACCAATGACATGTAACGATCCCAACTTTTTGGTTGATCTAATACACACGCCCTTAGCATATCCTCCAAAGTCTAAATAGTCCTCTCTGACTGTCTATCAGTTTGTGGATGATACGCCGTGCTGAGACAGAGTCTCGTACTGAAAGCTATTTGAAAAGCTCCCCAAAACCTTGATGTGAATCGGGGATCTCGGTCTAACACTATTGTCGTTGGCACACCATGAAACCTCACTATCTCCTTAATGTACAATCTCACCAATCGCTCTAGGAAATAGTACACTCGGATAGGCAGAAATTGAGCAGACTTGGTTAAGCGATCTACGATCATCCAAACCGCATCAAATCCTGACCTAGTCCTCGGTAAAACCCGCTACAAAGTCTATAGCAACTCCTTTGAACTTCCATTGAGGAATCTCCAAAGGCTGTAGCGTTCCTAACGGTCTCTGGTGCTCTATCTTCACCTTCTAACACGTCAAAATACTTAGACACAAGTGATGCTACATCACCCTTCATCCTAGGCCACCAAAACATCTTCTTTAAATCGTAATACAACTTCCTACTTCCTGGATGAATAGGTAATCCGCTGTTATGAGCTTTTGACAATAGCTCTTGCCTCAAAATCCCAACATCCGGCACACATCCTCCCCTTATACCTCCATAGACCTTCGCCGTCCTTATTGAATAATCCTTGCCTCTCTTTCCCGATTGGCTGAAACATTTTTTGAAGCTCCTGCTTGTCTTGCTGGGTCCTCTAAATTTTTGCCTTGAATGTACTTGAGATATGCAATTAGTTCAAACATGCCTTTCTGTCAATCTCATCAATATCCAACTTAAACTCTGCAAACTTGTTTACAAACTCCTCCTCCTTAATCCACATCCAAACGACAGTCAACAACTTCCTAATCAAGGCATCCGCTACAACATTAGCCTTCCTAGGGTGATAACTTAATTCAAAGACATAATCATTCAGTAGCTCCATCTACCTCCTCTGACGCATATTGGGATCTTTTTGAAAAAAGATGTACTTGAGACTCTTGTGATAAAAAAAGACTTGGAACTTCACTCCGTACAAGTAGTGCCTCCAAATCTTCTTTAAAGCAAACACAATTGCTGCCAATTCCAAGTCATGGGTTGGGTAACTCACCTTATGTGGTCTTAGCTGACACGAAGCATAAGCCAACACATTTCGGTGTTGCTTTAAAACACCACCCAAGCCTTTCAGCAAGGCATCACAGTAAACCTCAAACGGTTCATGTGGTTCATGTAAAATAAAAACTGGCACTAAAGTCAACTTCTCTTTCAAGGTTTGAAAACTTTCTTTACATTCTGACGTCCATACAAACGGTGTCTCTTTCTGAGTTAACTTAGTCATTGGCAACGCAATTTGTAAGAATCTGTGAATGAACCTTCTGTAATACCCAACTAATCCCAAGAAGCTCGTAACCTCAGTCACTGACGTTGGTCTTTCCCATTCCATCACAGCCTTAACCTTCGAAGGATCCATAGTTATACCTCCTTTATTCACCACATGACCTAAGAACTTTACTTCCACCTTCTAGGATTCGCACTTCAACAACTTCGCATACAACAATGCTCCTTCAAAATCTGTAACACAATCCTAAGATGCTCCGCATGCTCTTTCTCCATCTTTGAGTAAACCAGGATGTCATCTATGAACACCACCACAAACATATTCAAAAAGGGACGAAATACTATATTCATGTAATCCATGAAAACAGCAGGAGCATTCGTCACCCTAAAGGACATCACCGCGTATTCATAGTGACCATAACGTGTTCTAAATGTAGTTTTCCGAATATCCTCCTTCTTCGCCCTTATCTGATGGTAACCTGACCTCAAATCAATTTTCAAAAATACCCTAGCTCCTTGTAATTGATCCATTAAATCGTCGATCCTTGCTTTTTGCTTATTTGCTAGTTTTGGTTTAGGAGTTTGTCTTCTTTATCTTTTATTAGTTTTTGTTTTTGTTTTTCCTTTTCTATTATGAATTCTCATCACTTTGGCTATGAGTTTGGTTCAAACTATGTTGTAGGAAATGAAAGCTTCAATAGAGGTTTGCATCAAGGATTTGGAAATCAAAGATGGGAGGTGCCTCAAGCATATAGACAACCTTCTTGGCAACAATCTCCTCTAGTTTCTTATGGGTATAATCCAACTCCTAATGCTTACCAACCTAATAGATGCACTACAAGAAAATAAGATTTCTGCCATGCATTTAAAACGTGCCAAAAAGTGCCAAAAAGCGTGCCGATAGCTTTTCGCCACGCTTTTTGAGCTATCGGTACGCTTTTGAAATGGTCACATCCGCCAGCGTGCCGGTTGCTATATCCGCACGCTTTTGTGAATCTATCGGCACACTTTCTTTTTTGCCATGCTTATATCTCTTGCCTCACTTAAAAGCGTAGCCATAGGTGTTAACCTATAGCTACGCTTTAAAAGCGTACCGAAGAGTTCACATATCGCCACGCTTTTGAAACGTGCCGAGACGGTTGGTTTTGGGTACACTTCAAAAGCGTGCCGATAGGGAATGATAAGGCTACGCTTTTAAATGTACCTAAAAATGAACCTATTGCCACGCTTTAAAAGGGTGGCTATATCGTTATTAAATTAAAGAAAAATTAGTATTTGCTTTTACATGCACTCTAATACACTCCAAAAACCATAAAAAAAAGGATAACAAAAATATGTGAATGTCATTTAAAAAAAATTTATAAAAATTAGTATTACATTAACAAAATTCAAACCAAATTAGCCATGTTATCTCTATACACACAACGACAGTGTACATAAAATTTACAAACATAAACAAAAATGAATTTCTAGGAAGAGAATTAAGAAATGTCATTGAATCTCCCCAAGCTTGTACTAGGCCTTCCTCGGATAAAGCAACCACATGGAAAGCTTCACAATACACTTCACGAATAATCTGCAAGTATGATCATATGAATAACGAAAAAACAGACAATTAGCAAATTATAAAACATAATATGAATAACAAATTTCTGAAAACTCCAAAAGAACCCGTAATTGTAACCACACAGTAGAATACCATAGGAATCCCTTTATTCATAACAAGATATAAGGTAAACCCCCTAAACCATCATCCACCGAAAATAAAAATCACAAAAAGAAAAAATGAGACTACAGTACTAATGTTAGCAACAAACATATCTGAAAATGAAATTAAGGGAAACCAAAACTGGACCCAGCAAAATATCTGCCAGTTAAAAGGCTAATATTAAACTCTTTCTAAAGGTCCTAATAATGAAAAAGCATTCAAACTAAAGGTCCAAAAAACCACAATTTTCATACAGCATCATGTCATATCTGGTCAATGTGTGGTGTAATTTGCTTTATTTTAGTTCCAAGTTCTTGTTCAATCCTATATCTGCACAAAAGACAGAATGCCTAATAAATCTATAGCATATACAGTTAAAATGCATTAACTTAACAGACTCTAAATTACATAAATTAAAGCAATCCTCATAAGTAATCAAGTTAACTGCTAAACCAAGATTCCCAAACCTCCCTGAGCAACCGACCTGTATATCCGTATATGATCCGTTAGAACAGGAAATCAGCGTCAAGGCAAATAAATTAGGAAGGGAATGAGGAAAAATTAGTATACCCTGTGGAGATAAGTTTCTGAATTCTTGGAAAAATCAAAATTAATAACAACATTGACTGCTTGAATGTCTATTCCCCTAGTACAAAGATCTGCAAAATTGCTAAATAATTATATATAAAATCACTAAAGATTTTTTAGAGCTGCCAAGGCCACTTGTCCTCCGTCTCTATGCCCAATGCCTTGCTAAGAAGTACACTAGGATTTGATTCTCAACTCATGCTCAGAAAGAATGGTTTAAGAGCCTTTCTCATACTGTAGTGTGTATAATGTACTAAAGAAAAAAAAACAAAACATAATCTGAGTACCGTTATTGTACGTGGAATTAGAGACACCTCCATTATTATCATATCATATATACATGTCATTACTTAGCAAGCAGAACTTACATAAATATCGAAGCAAAAGGAAAGGGAATACATACTATACTATACTATACCATATTCATATCATTATTATTATTTCTATCTTATCCTAACTTATAAGCTATGACTCATTTATGATTGGCAGATAACACCACGAAAAAGCACTAAAAGAAAAGAAAAAAACAAACTTATCATATACATTAACACTTATATATATATATATATATATATATATATATATATATATATATATGACAAGTAGTGGAGTGGTGGTGGCCCTCAAGTTAAATAATTAAGAGGCAGCAATCTTCTCATAGGGTATAAGCCTATTGGCAGCCAATCTTGTAGCGTAGCCAGCATTCACAAACATAGTATTGGAAAATAACAAACATAAAGCGAAGGCAATTATATATTATGAAATGCCATACTAGATCAAATAGGCATCATTCACAATCAGCTAAAAAGGACGCTGACTATGTTATAGGGGATGCTAGAGTGCAGATACATATCAGTACAAAGCCAAAAATCAAAACCTTAGAAAATAGTGTATTCAGACAGTGAACCTTCTGTCTCTCTACGACAAATGCATAATACTGTGTGATACCCTTCAAGGTTAGCGTCTCTATGCCCAATGCCTTGCTAAGAAGTACACTAGGATTTGATTCTCAACTCATGCTCAGAAAGAATGGTTTAAGAGCCTTTCTCATACTGTAGTGTGTATAATGTACTAAAGAAAAAAAAAACAAAACATAATCTGAGTACCGTTATTGTACGTGGAATCAGAGACACCTCCATTATTATCATATCATATATACATGTCATTACTTAGCAAGCAGAACTTACATAAATATCGAAGCAAAAGGAAAGGGAATACATACTATACTATACTATACCATATTCATATCATTATTATTATTTCTATCTTATCCTAACTTATAAGCTATGACTCATTTATGATTGGCAGATAACACCACGAAAAAGCACTAAAAGAAAAGAAAAAAACAAACTTATCATATACATTAACACTTATATATATTGACAAGTAGTGGAGTGGTGGTGGCCCTCAAGTTAAATAATTAAGAGGCAGCAATCTTCTCATAGGGTATAAGCCTATTGGCAGCCAATCTTGTAGCGTAGCCAGCATTCACAAACATAGTATTGGAAAATAACAAACATAAAGCGAAGGCAATTATATATTATGAAATGCCATACTAGATCAAATAGGCATCATTCACAATCAGCTAAAAAGGACGCTGACTATGTTATAGGGGATGCTAGAGTGCAGATACATATCAGTACAAAGCCAAAAATCAAAACCTTAGAAAATAGTGTATTTAGACAGTGAACCTTCTGTCTCTCTACGACAAATGCATAATACTGTGTGATACCCTTCAAGGTTAGCTCATCCATAAGGTTAATGCATATGGCTTTTGAAGATACCTATCTTTGAAGTCTTTTACAGTAAAAGGAAATGTTGCTGAAAACATTAGAATTTGTCAGTGTTAAGGAAGAAAATGAATCAGCTGCTGTATAGAAGGTTGGAATTCTAGGAAAAAAAGCTTATCAGCCTGAAACCGAACAAAAAGCAATGTAAAAAAGGGGTTGGGAACCAACTCTTACTACTAAAGATATCACAGAATGAACATACAAAGAGAATAGAATTGAAAATTTGTTTGTTCTCAGTTAAAAGGATTGCAACTTTTCAAATAGTTTATGCATGTCAACCACTTTTATAAATGAGTAAAAGTTGTGTTAAAAAAGTATTTACCTCATCCATAACAAGCATTGCGCAATCTTTCAGAACGCAAACACCCTTTTTAGCGAGATCCCATATCCTTCCAGGAGTCCCAACTAGTAAATAAACTGGTTGATATAAGCGTAAGATATCATCTTTCAGGCTAGTACCACCAGTTGTAACCATCACTTGAATTTTCAAGTGCTTTCCAAGTTCTTTGCACACTTGAGATGTTTGCAAAGCTAACTCTCTTAGCTCTTTCCCTAATAAAAAGCTCTCATCCTCCAGCAACAGATACTTCCGCCTCAATGCTCGGTATTCATTTCCAGCTGTAGAGGAATCGGGAAAAGAATCTGAGTTGGAACCCTCTTGTTTTACAAAAGGTGGTGAGACTTCAGTCATCAAATCTCTTTTGGAACCCTTCTATCCTGGTTTTGATGATATAGGAGCATGTACCTCTTCCTTGGTATTATTCCCTTGCAATTCAAATAAAGATGCCTTTTGGTTTGAGAATTTTTTTTTTCTTTGGTTTATTTTTCAAGAACTCCTCTGACAAAGGAATCCTTGGATCTTGCATTTTTCACCAGCCACTATAGAATAGGAAAGAAAAAAAACATAACAGGGATTACTTTCAGTTTTAGGTAAAAGAATTTACCATTACTCCTAAAACTAAGAGAAAGAAGTTCATGGTTCATCAACATAAGTTTGTAACAAAACAAAAATCACCAAATCAATGCAACAAATAAGAAATTCACTTCTATCACAAGTGTTTTAGGTGCTCTTCAAACACACAGAAGCATATGAATTGATCGATGTATTAATGAAGTAACAATCTAAAACTTAGTTAGTATTATTCATTGCTCAATTGTTGACCACCAGAATCAAACTCCCTTCTTGACTAAGAAATTCGAAATAAATCATGAATTGGCAGCACCGACAGTTAAATTAGCTGTATGGGAAAAATGATTTGGAAAAAAGAATAAACCTGAAATTGGGGGGAAAAAAAGCAAGTAATGGTCCCAAATAATCCCTAAGAACTGGAGAACACAAAATATTCTAAAACTGAGAAATATACACAGTCACGTATTATCAAAAGCGAAATCCAAAAGTACAACCTTTTCGAAATAGAAAAGATTACACAAATTAACACACAAAAAGTCCCAAAAATTGGTAAAATTTTACATGAACGACGAAAATAGTTGGAGATGGATGAGAGGCGGAAACAGAGTGACAAACCAGAAGAAGTCAAATTGAGGGTGCGTGGACGGAGCAGCGTCGATGGACAGTTCCTCCTCCAATGACATAACTTGCCTTGATGGTCGAGGGTTAGGTGCGAGAGACTGTTGAGAAACAGCTACGGTGGTGCGACCGAGAGAGGGCTGGACGCCAGGGTTAGATGAAGGGCTGGGATGAACATGAAGGTGAGCTGGGTGTGACGGTCATAGGTAGTGATGAACACGAAGGCGACCAGCTGTTGAGTGCGACGGTGAGCTAGGGTTAAAAGTGATTTTCAAAACAAAGTGTAGTGTTATGCTGTTATCACTTCTAGTCTAAGGTTAAAATTAAAACTTAGAAAAAAAAGGTGAAATACGAAAAAAATGGGTAGGAAATTAAATTTTGGGGAGGTAACTCTATCGGTACGTTTTTGTAGGGTGCTTAAATAAACACAGGATATGGGCACACTTTAAAAAGATGACCATTGGAAGACTAACTAGCCACGCTTTTCAAGTGTGCTGGTTTTCTTCTATGGCTACGCTTTTTAAGCGTGACAAAAAAAAAACGTGGCCAAATCACAAATCAATTGCCATCCTCATAAAAGCGTGCCGATTTTCTTTTATGGCCACACTTTTCAAGCGTAATAAAAAAAGCGTGGCCAAATCACAAATCAATTGCCACCCTCACAAAAGCGTGGCTATTGACCACTTTTGGCCACACTTTAAAAGTGTGGCAAGAAAAAAGTGCCCTGATAGGCCTTTTTTCTTGTAGTGATGTGGTGACCCTCATTGTGGTTATCAACCACAACCACCACATGCATATAATCCCTTCCCTTAACATAGCTTTCAACAACCTTACTCACAAGCCCCATACCACCATTCACCTCCATATGATCCTAACCTATATCCACCATACTAACAACCATATGAGCCATACTTAGAGCCACCACCATTCCAACAATAATATTCTCAAGAACTACCAATTCTATATACATCACCTCTATACCCTTACTAAGATGAACAACCTTCTAGTTATGAACCCTTTCTCCTAAACAATGAACCCTCCTTCTCACCATCACCTCGGTGAATGAAGCTTTCCAACCTTTAATGCAAGAACAACAAGATCTCTCTACTCTCGCCTTCAAAAGCAAGAAAAGGAGCAAAAGGGGTTAGAAACTATGTTGGCCACCATGACTGAAGCCGCTAACCGCATAGCCTCCTACCTAAGCTCATATATTCAAAACACTCACATTGACGATTGTGGAGGATCAACCAAGGAGCATAGTGAGGGAGTAAATTTGGAGCTTCAAGGTGAAGAAGAGGAATTGAAGCAAGAATTGCAACAAGAGGAGGAAGTTGGGATAATTGAGCCAGAAGAAGTGGTTGAAGAATTAGGAGAGGTTGATCAAGAATTGGACTTAATCGTTGATGAATTCTTCTCCACACTAACAAATCACCTCAAAGATACCATTGAGCCTTCTTCCATTGAACTTGAAAGCAATGTTAAGGAGGATGCGCAACCTCCAAGGCATATGGTGAATGGTGAAGAATTGGAAGAAGTTGGACAAGCAACAAATCTTCCTCTTGATCATGATTCCACACCAACACATGGTCCTTTTGAATTTGAGGATTCTTCTTCCATTAAAATTGAGGTTCATGTTGAGATAAGTTCCACATTACCTCCAAGTTGTGACATGAAGGGTGGAGAAGAGCTAAAAGAGGTTGGTGAGAAAGTGATTGAATATGAAGAACCTTGTCAAGAGGTAAACATAGAAGATGCTTGTCAAGAGGTGGAGCTAACCAAAGAAGAGCACAAGGGAATGGACCTCACATTGTCAAATTATGGGGAGATCCCCCTTCCTAAGTCACTATCATCTTTTACACCATTTAAGTGGGTAAAATTCATATCTCTTAGCTTTCTTATTCCGCTTGAATATGGTTTGCTTGAAACGGATGGTCAACTTAGAGCTCTTTGTGGAATGAAAAGCAAGAAAGAATTGATTAGTGGTTGGAACATAATTCTCGATTTATCATGATTGGAAGCTCAAAGTTTAGGAGCAAGGATTGGTGTGTTACTCAATTGATAGGATCTAGGAAGGTGTTTGGATGCTCAATTGAGAATTCACAAGCCTTGTCACCGGGATTTAACTATGGTAGTCAACAAGAAGATGGGTGCAAAAAAAGGTTTGGAACCCCGGAATTCATTTTAACAATCAACACTCTTGGTGCCTTGTCACTTGCTTTAATTCGCTTGAAGGCTTTATGCGCCTAATTTGGGATCCCGATGGACATTGGATATGCAAGCATTGGTGGGGATTCAAGGAAGAGTTTAAGTATAAGCCACTTTGACAAGCACCCCATCAATGGTCCAACTTAAGGACTTAAAATAAAAGTGCTAGGTGGGAGACACCCCCACCATGGTAAACTCTTTTCATTTTTCTCTTTTGTACATATTGGTAAATCAGTTTAATTTCATGTTTGGCTTAGTTTGTTAAGTTTATTTGGGAGTCTAGTATGTTAAATAAGGTTTGATGATGTTTTGGTAGCTGTTTGGATGTTTGAAATGCTTGGTTTGGTGCTAGAACTTGAAAAATTTTAAAAAACGAAGCACCCAGCCATGCGTATGCATGACCCAAACGTACGCATGACCCCAAGATTCCAACCTCCCACGCGTAAGCGTCTGCCAGGCGTACGCATCACCAGGTGTTTTTCCTAGCCCACGCGTATGCGTGAGTGATGCATACGCGTCGCAGTGCTGCTGCTGTTGCATGGTACAAAATCCAGAGAGTTGTGCACATAAGGTGCGAGAACTGTGCATCTAGCACAATTTCTACCCACGCGTACACGTGAACCACGCGTACACGTGAACCACGCGTACACGTGAACCACGCGTACACGTGAACCACGCGTACACGTGAACCACGCGTACACGTGAACCACGCATTTGCGTCGCGCTCTATTTTTCCCAGTCCCCTGCGCACCTGCTCGACGCGTAGGCATCACCTCTCTCTTTTCCCATCACGCGTACGCCTCCCATATGCATACACGTTGCATCCCATTTCTGCCACTCACACATACACATGACATGACGCATACGCGTGACCCTTTGCCCCGTTTCACATACTTCTTTTCTTCTCCTTTTTCCATTTCTTTCCTTCTTCTTTCTTCTCTTCTTTTCTTTCCACCCTTCAACCATCATCTACCACCACCATTTACCATTCACCATTATTTTCTTTAGTTAGTTTGTTAGGTAATTATTTAGTTAGTTTAATTTTTGTTTAATTTTCTATTTTGATGATAAGGATTGGATTATTGATCTTGTTTGCTGTTTCTTGCTGCTGATTACTGATAGGATGTTATTTTAATATCATTCTTGTTAATTTTTGTTGTTGGATTTCTTTGTTGTGGTTATGATTCGTTACTTGGTTTTGAAGTGATCATGCTTAACATTTGTGAACACCAAGTGCATGAGAATTGCCTTTAAAGCATTTTAAACCTTTTTGAATTACATGATTTGGCCACCATGTGATTTGAATTCTTTTCTTTGACTGGGCAATTTCTTAGTATTAGATGTTGGCCATTTACCTTAATGCATTGTGTTGCTTGATCATATGCATCCATATGTTATGCTTATGTCGTAATGACATATTGACCATTAATTGTTTACTTATGTGCTCTACACATATTTGAAACTATTCATTTTGGCATAATGCTTCAATTGTGAAATTCGATTGTAAGATCACCTAGGAATATCCTTTTGAAATTCTCAAGCTATATGCACCATGCTTGCTATGTGATTGATTCTCACCTCTAGTTCTCTTTTACTATATTGCATAGCAACCATGTTTACCATTCTATGTCCACTAGATGATGTGAGCCAAAATTCAAAGTGTGTCATTGGTTGATGTGTGATTTTCATTGTTCCTTTGTTCATTAAGCTTCTGATAAACCACTATTTCATGATAAATCTTGTGCTTAAATTGAATGATTTTATCAACTCTTCACCTACTTATTCATATGAATCTGTATGGTTTTGCAATTTCTTCCTTATGATATGACATATGAGAAAACATGTTTCTTATGCTTTAAAATAATCAAATTTAATTATCCTTTATTACCATTCGATGCCGTGATTTGTGTGTTGAGTACTTTCAGGTTTTATAGGGCAGGAATGACTCAAAGGATGGAAAGGAAACATACAAAAATGGAAAGAAAGCACAAATTGGAGTTTCGGAGAAATTGGCAGCGATGCGTCCACATGAACGACGCGAACGCGTGCTTTGCATAAATTAGCATCGACGTGAGCGCATAGACGACGCGAACGCGTGGCGTGCGAAACACAACTAACACAGACGCATGACTGACGCGACCGCGTAGAAGAGCAAAACTCCAAGATGACGCGACCGCGTGACCCATGCGGACGCGTGACATACGCGATCTGCAGAAGTCCGTTCCAGTGACTTCTGGGCCCTTTTTGGCCCAGATCCAAGCCCAGAGAACAGAGATTAAAGGGTTATAAATGGAGGAATCCATCCATTCCTAACATATACTGGATACATCAGACAACAGACTTTTGATAATTTAGATGTAATTTTTAGAGAGAGAGGTTCTCTCCTCTCTCTTAGGATTAGGATTTAGAATTTCTCTTAGGATAGGATTATCTCATCTTCATATCAGGTTCAACATTCCTTTATTTTGACTTCTCTTATTTGTTAATTATATATGTTGCCAAATTGGCTTATGGACCATTCATGTTATGATTTTCTTAATTAATATACATTGAGGTATTTCAGACTTATGATTGCTTTTCCTTATTTATAATTTAGATTTTCCCCTTTTGGCTTTGGTTGATTAATTGGTAACTCTTGAGTTGTCAAACTCATCGTGATTGATAATTATTATTCTTGCTGATTAATTTAGATTCCTATAACTCTAGTCTTTCCTTAAGGAGTTGACTAGGACTTTAGGTGTTGAATTAATTTGTTTACTTGACTGACCTTCATAGTTAGAGGTTGACTTAGTGGGAGAAAAAGTATAATTCTCATCACCATTGATAAAGATAACTAGGATAGGACATCCAGTTTTCATACCTTGCCAAGAGATTTCTTTGTTATTAATTTATTAATTTCTGCAACCCATTTCTCTTGCTCAAAACCCTTTTCAAAACCCAAAATATTGTTTTTCATAACCAATAATAAAACACACCTCCCTGCAATTCCTTGAGAAGACGACCTGAGGTTTGAATACTTCAATTTATAAATTTTATTGGGTTTGTTACTTGTGATAACCAAAACGTTTGTAAGAAAGGTTGATTGCTTGGCTTAGAAACTATACTTGCAACGAGAATTTATTATAAATTCTAAACCATCAATCTTCAGTTCTTCAGCTTCCTTGCACATCAATCAATGTCCATTCGTCATCCGTTTCACAATCACTTAATTCTTGCTTGAATGCTTTCATGCTTCTTCACTACTTGTTTGGTTGTCTTAACCTACAAGTTTTTTTTAGAGCATTTCAAGCACACTAGAATGAGTGAAGTGTATGCCTCTTTTGTGTACAAATGTGACATAGCTTTTGAAAACTAGTGTTTGCGTGTGTGTGTGTGTGTGTGTGTGTGTGTGTGTGTGTGTGTGTGTTCTAAACCGCATGCAACTTAGAACTCACACATTATCTTCTTTAATGTCACACATACTATTCACTCACTTCATTCTAGTGATTCTTACCTCATTCCAATGATATATGCTTCCTTGATGTTGCATTTACTTGTCTTACTCTCCTATTTTCTATTGTTCAGGATGATTTGTCATAAGCAAAAATGGAAGCGGGAGAGAGAACGCGCAGCAGCTAGTTGACTCACCAGCTGAAGGTGGCAATCCGTATAATCGCCTACCCCCTTTCTTATCTTTGAATGCACCAAGGACGGTGCAAATTTTTAAGTGTGGGGAGGTCGTCCGATCGAATCGGCCGTTTTTGGGTGACAAATCTCTAATCCTAACACTTTCGCATTTCATTTTTAGGTCTTTTAGAATTTTTAGATGCATTTTCTTATTTTGCATATATATATATATATATATATATAAGCTTTCAAAATAATGAAATTTTCTAAGAAATTTATCTATAGGGTATCCCAATTGATTTGATTAAAAAAATTTCTTGCATATATATATGACAAAGCTTTTTTTACTCTAGCCATAAAGCAAAGGATAACAAAGTGCAACGATAGTTCTAAAGCTAATATAATAATAAATAGTCAAAGGATATAATATGCTAGAAGACCGATGAAGAAAACAGAATACAACAGAATTTCTAAAATAGAATAGAAACATCCTATCTCTCAAAGTAAGCCTCTAAGGCAACAAGATATCGATATACAAAAGTGAGAGACATTATATCAAAGAAAGCAAAATACAAGAGATAAAAGGGTCTTCCACTCTGTCACCATCTCGTAAACTCATCGAGGTGGGTTGTGACCTGCATCTGAAAAATAGCAACAACATATAGTATGAGAACTGGAGGTTCTCAGTATGGTAACAGTGTCCAATCGATAAGATATAAATAAGGGTTTAGGACACCAAAGACAATCCTACAACTTTATACCGATTTATGATATTCAAACTTATAGTAAAAACATAAACCATTAAAGGATATCTGTCTTAAGGGATTTCTAAACTAACAGTAATACAGTTGTCCCACAACCTTCTCCATTCTATCCTCCACGCAATCCCATTGCCACTGCCTACCGATCCTCCTTAATCCAAGTAGAAAACACAAGTAATTGCAGACAAGTAAAACACAGGTAATAAGTAATTTACAATAGATAATTCAGGAAGCAAGTAAGCATATTATACATTCAGGCAAGAGATGCATGTAAACAAAGCAAGCAACACACATATAACATGCACATGATAAATGCCTAACCTATTGGCCGTGATATCACTTTATTGGTTCAGCTGCCAACCTGACACATCCCATTGGGATGTCGCTTTTTGTCACGTATATAAATATGGCCCCTAAGATATAGTGTCCTAGCACACTCTTGTGGGATTTAGTACCCGAGCACACTCTTGTGACTAGAAAGGATGCAAGTGGGATACTCAGCCTCATACCTCATATCTCAACATAAGTGGGATTAACCATTGTCCTTTTGTTTATTGCCGCAACCTCAACAAGCGGAATTAACCACTGTCCTTGCCAGGTACATAGCGACTTACCAAATATCAACACAACAATAGCATAAAACCAGTCTCAGTGATCACTGCTCATATAGCACAAGTCCATCAATACACATCTCATCAATTTCATTAACCATAGTCATTCATTTTCTAAGTTCCAAACTCATCCTCAGTTCTCAAATTCTCAAAGACATCGTCAATACTCCATCAATTCACTCAAACAAGTCCATCCACATAACTTTCAATTCCTAAGCCTCCATTTTCTAAAATTATAACAAAAGATTCCCAACCTAAGCTACTTAATCCATCCTCACTAGTCTCAAAGTCTAATTACTAGTTAGGAGTCTTAAATAGCAATCAAAGAAGTTTAGAAAGCTAGAGAAATAGTTAAAATTGCATGAAAATAAGTTTTTAGCAAAACAAGAGTTTAGCGTATGCACGCCCTGGTGCACGAAATTGCAATCACACTTTTGCAATCCTGCAAAACTAACCAGCAAATGCATTGGGTCGCCCAAGTAATACCTTACGTGAGTAAGGGTCGATCCCACGGAGATTGTCGGCTTGAAGCAAGCTATGGTTATCTTGTAACTCTTAGTCAGGATATCAATAATTATCAGGGTTGATTGTAAAAAGCAAAGGAACATGAAATAAGTACTTGTTTTGCAGTGGTGGGGAACAG
Source organism: Arachis stenosperma (assembly GCF_014773155.1). Lineage (NCBI taxonomy): Eukaryota > Viridiplantae > Streptophyta > Magnoliopsida > Fabales > Fabaceae > Arachis > Arachis stenosperma. The sequence goes on along the minus strand of NC_080385.1, from coordinate 82,625,317 downwards.
GTTGAGGTTTTGGAGATGCTCTATCTTCTAAACTTCTGCTTTCCTACTGTCTTCTTCTTCAAGCACGCAAGACTCCTTCCATGGCAAGCTGTATGTAGGGTTTCACCGTTGTCAATGGCTACCTCCCATCCTCTCAGTGAAAATGTTCAACACGCTCTGTCACAGCACGGCTAATCATCTGTCGGTTCTCAATCAGGTCGGAATAGAATCCAGTGATTCTTTTGCGTCTGTCACTAACGCCCAGCCTTCAGGAGTTTGAAGCTCGTCACAGTCATTCAATCCTTGAATCCTACTCAGAAAAACACAGACAAGGTTTAGACTTTCTGGATTCTCTTGAATGCCGCCATCAATTCTAGCTTATACCACAAAGATTCTGATTAAGGAATCCAAGAGATATCTACTCAATCTAAGGTAGAACGGAGGTGGTTGTCAGGCACACGTTCATAGGTGAGAATGATGATGAGTGTCACGGATCATCACATTCATCAGGTTTAGGAACAAGTGATATCTTAGAATAGAAGCAAGCATGATTGAATGAAAAACAGTAGTAATTGCATTAATCCATCAAGACACAGCAGAGCTCCTCACCCCCAACCATTGGGTTTAGAGACTCATGCCGTAGAAGATACAATGAAAAACGTGTAAAGTGTCATGAGGTGTAGATACAATGTCAAAAGATCCTATTAATAGTGAACTAGTAACCTTGGGTATACATAAATGAGTAAATGACGTAAAAATCCACTTCCGAGTCCACTTAGTGTGTGCTTGGGCTGAGCATTGAAGCTTTCATGTGTAGAGACTTTTTCTGGAGTTAAACGCCAGCTTTTATGCCAGTTTGGGCGTTTAACTCCAATTTTTATGCCAGTTCCAGCATTAAACGCTGGAAATTCTGAAGCTGATTTGCAACGCCGGTTTGGGCCATCAAATCTCGGGCAAAGTATGGACTATTATACATTGCTGGAAAGCCCAGGATGTCTACTTTCCAACGCCGTTGAGAGAGCGCCAATTGGGCTTCTGTAGCTCCAGAAAATCCACTTCGAGTGCAGGGAGGTCAGAATCCAACAGCATCTGCAGTCCTTTTCAGCCTCTGAATCAGATTTTTGCTCAGGACCCTCAATTTCAGCCAGAAAATACCTGAAATCACAGAAAAACACACAAACTCATAGTAAAGTCCAGAAAAGTGAATTTTAACTGAAAACTAATAAAAATATAATAAAAACTAATTAAAACATACTAAAAACATACTAAAAATAATGCCAAAAAGCGTATAAATTATCCGCTCATCACAACACCAAACTTAAATTGTTGCTTGTCCCCAAGCAACTGAAAATAAAAATAGAATAAAAAGAAGAGAATATACTATAGACTCCAAAATATCAAAGAAACTTAGCTCCAATTAGATGAGCGGGACTAGTAAAAACATGTTTCCTATGCTTTAAAATTAATTATTTTAATTACTTTTATTTCCATTCGATGCCGTGATTAGTGTGTTGAGTAGTTTCAGATCTTTTAAGGCAGAATGACTTAAAGGATGGAAAAGGAAACGTATAAAAATGGAAGAAAAGTGCAAAACAGAATTTTGAAGAAACTGGCATCCACGCGATCGCATGGACGACGCGATCGCGTGCCAAGAGCGAAGAAGCAGCGACGCGGCCGCATGATTGACGCGACCGCGCGACTTGAGCGAATCGCATACGACGCGGACGCGTGACTCACGCGACCGCGTGATAAGAAGAACTCCAGGTGACGCGATCGCGTGACCCATACGGACGCGTGACAGAGGCCACACACCAGAAATTGCAGAAAATGCTCATAGCAGATTCTGAATCCTTTTTGGCCCAAATCCAAGTCCAGAAGTCGTAGACCAGAGGTTATGAAGTGGAGGAATGCATCCATTGTGGGAGTCTTCGAATTTTTAGTCACTTTCCATGATTTAGGTTTAGTTTTGAGAGAGGTTCTCCCCTCTCTCTCTTTAGGATTTAGGATTTAGGACTTCTCTTAGTTTTAGGAGTGACTCTCAATCCCAGGTTCTTTGTATTTATTTATTTTCAATGTTCCATGTTTAGATTGATTTTCTTAATTAATGTTATTTGAGATATTTCAGATTGATGATTGCTATCTTTTATTTATATAAATAATTTGGATTTTCCTGTTGCCCAATTGGCTTATGAATATTTTCCATGTTAGATTTTACTGCTTTGAATGAATTGAAGGTATTTCAGATATTTAAGATTTAATTTAGCTTTTTACATTCTTGGCTGTGGTTGATTAATTGGTGACTCTAAAGTTATCAGCTCCATTGTTGATTGAAAATTGGATTTCTTCATTTCATTAATTCAAGTTCCAATAACTCTAGCCTTTCCCAAGGAAAGACTAGGACCTGAGGAATCTAAATTAATTCATCCACTTAACTTACCTTCATAGTTAGAGGTTAACTAAGTTGGAGAAAAATTCAATTCACATCACAATATATAAGGATAACTAGGATAGGACTTCCAGTTCTTATACCTTGCCAAGAGTCTATTTTACAGTCATTTATTTATTTTTATTGCTTTAAAAATATACCTGTGCCCATTGCCCAAATTCCAAAAACCCCCAATTTTACCTTTTTCATAGCTAATAATAAGAACATACCTCCCTGCAATTCCTTGAGAAAACGACCCGAGGTTTAAATACTCGGTTATCAATTTTAAAAGGGGTTTGTTACTTGTGACAACCAAAACGTTTGTACGAAGGGATTTCTGTTGGTTTAGAATCTATATCTACAACGCGACTATTTTTATAAAATTCTTTACTAGCAAAAATACCAACGTCAAAATTAGCAACAATTTTTAATAATTTTTAATAATAGTCCATGCGGCCGCGTCGCAGTGATGAAAAACCAGCGTGGCAGATTTCTTCTCCTGCGATTTCTGGGCTATTTTCGACCCAGTTTTCGGCCCAGAAAACTCAAATTAGAGGCTATAAAGTAGAGGGATTGCATCCATTCAGATTAGGCTTTCATAATTCACTTTTCCATGATTTAGTTTTAGTGAGAGAGGTTCTCTCCTCTCTCTTAGGATTAGGATTAGGATTCCTCTTAAAGGATTTAGAATTTATTATTATTCCAACTTACAATTTTCTTCTTCATTCCAGGTTTAATGTTCCTTTCTATTTAATTTCGTTCCTATTTTTATTCATCTTTATACTTTAATTGATATTTATCTTTTGAATTTGGCTTATGACTTTAATGTTAGGATTTTCTTAATTAATGTGATTTGAGATATTTAAGTTTATGATTGTTTCTTTTTATTATTCCCAATCTGAAGACATTTTATTCCAGTAGATATAATTTTCTTTCCTTTTGGTCTTGGTTAAGAAATCAGTAACTCAGGAGTTATCATAGCTCAACATAATTGATAACTATTATCTTTGCTAATTGAACTGAACTTTAATAATCCCAACCTTTTTTTAGGAAATAAATAGGATTCGAAGCTCAACTAATTAGTCCCTTGACTTTCCTTTGCTTTAACAAAGTTTGACTAAGTGGAATTAAGATTCAACTTTCATTATTATTGCTAAGAATAACAAAGTCTGGACTTCCAATTTCTCATACCTTGCCAAAAGTTTGCTTTACAGTATTTATTTTTTTTAATTGTCATTTAAATTATTTGCCATATTTATTCCTTATTTCCAAAAATCTCAATTTTACCTTTTTCATAGCCAATAATAAGAACATACCTCCCTGCAGTTCCTTGAGAAGACGACCCGAGGTTTGAATACTCGGTTATCAATTTTAAAAGGGATTTGTTACTTGTGACAACCAAAACGTTTGTACGAAGGGATTTCTGTTGGTTTAGAATCTATATCTACAACGCGACTATTTTTATAAAATTCTTTACAAGCAAAAATTCCAACATCAAATCCTAGCAAAAAAGTCTGTAGTGGTTCTCTTCTCTTTCTCCTTTTAGGATTTAGGATTTAGGACTTCTCTTAGTTTTAGGAGTAACTCTCGATCCCAGGTTCAATATTCCTTTTACTATTTAATTTGTCTTCTATTTTTGTTTACTCTGAAGCTTTTATTGTGTTTGATTGATGTTGCCCAATTGGCTATTGATATTGTCCATGTTAGAATTGACATTTTTATTTAATGATATTTGAGGTATTTCAGTTTATGATTGTTCCTTTTTATTATCCCCAATTTGAAGACAATTTTTTCCAGTAGATTTAACTTCTTTTCCTTTTGGTCTTGGTTGAGAAATCAGTAACTCAGGAGTTATCTTAGCTTAACATAATTGATAATTGTTATCTTTTCTAATTGGACTGAATTTCAATAATCCCAACCTTTTCTTAGGAAATAAATAGGATTCGAAGGTCAACTAATTTATCCCTTGACTTTCCTTTGCTTTAGCAAAGGTTGACTAAGTGGAATTAAGATTCAACTTTCATTATTATTGTTAAGAATAACAAAGTCTGGACTTCCAATCTCTCGTACCTTACCAAAAGTTTGCTTTACAGTATTTATCTATTTTAATTGTCATTTAAATTATTTGCCATATTTATTCCTCATCCTCAAAACCCCAATTTTACCTTTTTCATAGCCAATAATAAGAACATACCTCCCTGCAATTCCTTGAGAAGACGACCCGAGGTTTAAATACTCAGTTATCAATTTTAAAAGGGTTTGTTACTTGTGACAACCAAAATGTTTGTACAAAGGAATTTCTGTTGGTTTAGAATCTATATCTACAACGCGACTATTTTTATAAAATTCTTTACTAGCAAAAATCCCAACGTCAACATACCCTACCCGCACCCCTAATATATTATATATATTTAAAAATTATAGCTGACAATATATGCCCTATTCGCAGGTATCCAACCCAACCCCACCCGACTGAGTAGGATAGTACGGGTTCAAGGTATACTATACCTACGCTACCCGTACCCCTAATATATTATATAATATATATTTAAAAATTATATGTGTAGTGAAAAAAGTGAGTATTGTCGTATCAAATACATGAACTCTTTCTTTTAAAAAACTTAAAGTAACTACTAAACTAATCATTTAAATTACTAATTTAGTACGTTTGTTATTTAAAGAGTAAAATTGCAAGAATTTAGAGTTAGAAGAAGAATGATAAGATAATATCTTTGTTTATATTATTTTAATTATTTTTATTAATAACTTGATGACCATGTTATTTATATTTTATGTTAGATTTTTTTAAGATTTTATTTTTTTAATTTTAATTTTAATTTAATATTTTATTTTATTTTATTAGTATATATGAAATATGGAATATTGAACTTTATATTTGCTTGAAAAATTTTGATTTTTCTACAAATAAGATCAATTAGGGTAGAGTTAAGATTGAGAAATTCTCAACTCATAAGTAAAATTAGAGTATAGTCCAAATCTTACCTTATTCTATCTATTTTCAATTCTATTACGAATTTGCTTCTTATGTAAAAAAATTGAATCTCTGAAAATAAAGTAAGATTTTTTGTAAAACAATTAAAAGTTTCTTTTATATTATTTCAAAATTCCAATTATAGTGTGACTATTAATAATTCTTTCCATAATAAGTTATTTTGGTGTCTAATTTATTAAGGAAATCACAGTTGACAACAATTTGTTAACAGTGCAGATCAACCAAGAGACATAATCTAACAAAGACCCACTACAATATTTTGGGTCTATGGCCACGGTTTTTTTGGTCACGATAAAAAATCGTGACCATAGACCCTCTATGGTCAATGTTTTTTAGGGTGACAAAAAAAAAGCTATGGTCACGATTTTTTTTAAAAAGGGTGACCATAGAGTACTTATGGTCACTGTTTTTTAAAAAATGGTGGCCTAAAAGGGTCTATGGTCACGGTTTTGAGGGGTGACCTAAAGGGGTCTATGGTCACGATTTTTACAATGACAAAAATGGTCTGTGATCACGATTTTTCAAAAAAGGGTGACCTAAAAGGGTATATGGTCACGGTTTTGGGGGTGGCCTAAAAGGAGTCTATGGCCACGGTTTTGGGAGTGACCTAAAAGGGTCTATGGTTACGATTTTTTACAATGACCAAAAAGGAGCTATGGTCACGATTTTTCAAAAAGGGTGACCTAAAAGGGTCTATGGTCACGGTTTTAGGGGGTGACTTAAAGGGGTCTATAGTCAGGGTTTTGGGGGTGGCCTAAAGAGAGCTATGGTCACGGTTTTTTTTAGTGACCAAAAAGGCTCTATGGTCACGGTTTTTCGAAAAAGGGTGACCTAAAAGGGTCTATGGTCACGATTTTGGGAGTGACCTAAAGGGGCCTATGGTCACAGTTTTGGGGGTGGCCTAAAAGGGTCTATGGTCACGGTTTTTGGAGGTGACCTAAAGGGGCCTATGGTCACGGTTTTGGAGGTGGCCTAGAAGCGTCTATGGTCACGATTTTTTACGGTGACCAAAAAGGGTCTATGGTCACGGTTTTTTACAGTGACAAAAAAGGGTCTATGGTCACGATTTTTCGGAAGGATGGCCTAAAAGGGTCCATGGTCACGATTTTGGAGGTGATCTAAAGGTGTCTATGGTCACGATTTTTTTTACAATGACAAAAAAAGATCTATGGTCATAGTTTTTCGGAAGGGTGGCCTAAAAAGATTTATGCAGTTTTAATCATTTGAGTTTTAATTAATTAAGAATTTTATGTATTTTTTATTATTTTAAATATTTTTTGTAAATTAAAAAAAATTAATAATTAAAAACTAATAATAATTTTATATAATTTATTTTAAATATTAAAATTTTAAATCTAATTTTATAAATATAAAATTAGGTTGAATACTATTAATAATTTTAAATTAAAAAATGATTTAAAACTTATTAAAATGATTGTAGAAAATTGGGCACACATTGATCATTGGATTTTAGGGGTTATTTTAAAAACTCACACGAATAAGACCTTATTTTAAAAATAAATTTTTAGATTTTAGATTTTTATCTTTCTAATATTTTTAAAATTAACTATACAGTATACATTTAAATTTTTACCCATCTAATAATTAAAAAGATAATATAACAAACCTGATGCGTTGTTTAATAAAAGAAGTTGGGTTTAGTAGCTCACACGTATGACGTTTTAATCTACCATTCATTCACATAGAACAAACCCTAAGTAGACGGCGATGGAACCATGTGGATCCTTGTTTTTCTGCAGCACCGATTTCTGCAACCCTAACTGGTAATTGCTAATTTTATACCTAATTCGTTTTAAATTATTCATATTCAGGATTTGGATTATGGTTAATGTGCTGCTATTGGTGAGTTTTGGTTGTGAATCAAGATGAGTTCTTGAGGCGATCGCGGGAGAACATGGAATTTCCTATTTTATTGTTAGGATAACGAGAGTTACGTTTTAAGCTTTTTCTGGTTTTGATTTGCTAAGATTTTCGATGTGGTTTGTTGTGCTTCTCCTTGCTCTGTGTTTTGCGCTAGGATTTTGAATAACGACGAAAAAATGAGCTAGTTGCTCTATTTAATTTTTTTGCACCAATTTTGAAAAATAATAATTACAAATCTTGTATTTAACTGAGTTTAGATTGAGAACTATGCTTGATTATTTAAGTTTACACTTTAATCTTTGAGTTCCAATTATTATTATTGACAAGGTTATATATATATATATATATATATATATTTTTTTTTGAATTGAGATTTATTTTCTTTTTCTGATTTTTCATTTCAGATTTAATTGAGGATATATAAGTGAACTCTGACAGCATTCTAGATTCTTCATCTAGAATTGATTTATTAATTCCTCTTCAATGTTGGTTGTTTTAGTAAATTAATCTTGCAATGGAGCAAAATGAGTGCTAATGTTTCCGATGCTAACCCCAATGATCAAACCAATCCTTACATTGTGGAAAATTGCACACATTCAATAGTTTTACGGGAGATTATTTGTTATACTGCTGTATGGAAAATTTTTTAAATTATGTATAGAAAATTTTTGTTTATAGATTTATTTCATGAGTTTTTACCTTTACAAAGTGACGATGTTTTTGGTTTCTGAAGTCTAATTTATCCCTTTAAACTCGTCAATTTTACAATATTGACTCGATAATTTAAAGCTCAACCTTATTTTCCATTATTACACTGTATTATTAATTAGTTAGCACTTAGCACTGCTACTCTATATTATGTTTATATCAAGATTATGGGACACTAAAAAAAATTATTCTGCCTATTTTAGATGCGAACCCATGTTAATAAAAAAAGTTAACTTAATAAGTGCAAAAAAATGTACATAAATATAGGAACTTAAAATTGGATATTATTTGGTATTTCGTTTCTAAATTTGATTATTTTGACTTTGTTTTGTGTATAGGATAATTTTTTCGTACTGGTAAAGACAACAGAAATTGAGTAGTTGCTGCGGCACCATTTATAACACAACTTCATATAGCATCTCAAAATGAAGGAACTAAACAGTAAGTTTATCTCGTAATTGCCATATATAATAATTTGATAGCACATTTAACTAGGGTAGTAAACGGATATATGGTAGCTAGATTGTCACTATAATTGATCTATTAGATCCTGTTTAGTAAGTTCAGATATTTGCATTCTTAGGTTTAATCATGTTTCGTCAAAAGATTGGATGGATTTACCAAGATTTGAGAACGAGTACATAGTTGGTGTAAATAATTTTTTAGAGTTTGCCTTCGTAATTGGAAAACTAGTTGGAAAAAAAATCCAATGTCCATATGCAAAGTGTGGAAACACTTATTGGCGTGAACAAGAAGACATACATGAGCATCTTATTTGCTATGGGTTTGTCGAACATTATAAACGATGGATTAATCATGGGGAATCAGTAATACCAACAGTTGTAGCTAGTGACATAGATGATCGAGGGGGCGTTGATGATATTGACGGGTTGCTGCTTGATGCATTCGGAAATATAACAAATCTTGAAGAAAGGAAAAACGGGTTGAATAAAGACGCGAAGAGATTTTATAAATTGGTTGATGAAGCAGGTCTAGAATTATATCCGAATTATACTACTGGATTTTTGAGACTATCATTTATCATTCGACTTTACCACTTGAAGTGTCTGCATGGTTGGAGTAATACATCTTTTACCTCCCTCTTGGAGTTATTGAAAGAAGCTATACCTGATTTAAACATTCCCACTTCTTTTAATAAAGCTAAGAATATGGTTAAAGACTTGAGTCTTGACTATGAAAAGATTGATGCATGTCCTAATGGCTGCATACTGTATCGCAATGAGTACATAAATGACTCAGTTTGCCATATCTGTGGAGAGTCTCGATATAATCAGACTCCTACTATAAATGGCAACGAAGATGACTTTGCGCTTCCGAATAAAGTGCATAAGGTTGCTGCGAAGACCTTAAGATACTTTCCTTTAATACCAAGGCTTAAAAGGCTTTTTATGTGCCCAAACACAGCAGAGGCATTGAGGTGGCATGATGAGCAGCGTTTGAAAGACGGTTGCATAAGGCACCCTACTGATGGCCAAGCATGGAAGAACTTGGACACTCGGTACCCAAACTTTCAAAAGAACTTCGCAACTTGAGGCTTGGTTTGGCAAGTGATGGTTTTAATCCTTTTTGAACCATGAACGTGTCACATAGCACATGGCCAGTTGTCTTAATGGTGTACAATTTTTCCCCTTGGATGTCCATGAAGTCAGAATACTGCATGCTCTCTTTACTCATACCTGGACCTTATTCACCAAGAAATAATATTGATATTTTTTTTCAACCATTGATCGAAGAGCTGAAGGAGCTATGGTTGTCAGGGGTAGATACATATGATTCTCTTAAGGGAGAAACTTTTCAAATGCATACTGCACTTCTTTGGACAATTAATGATTTTCCTGTGTATGCGATGTTGTTCGGTTGGAGTATGAAAGGGAAGCTAGCTTGCTCTTGTTATAACCATGATACTTCTTTTTGTTACTTGAAACATAGCCAAAAGACAGTTTACATGGAACATAGGAGATTTTTGCCAGTTGATCATGCATGGAGGTCTAACAAGAGATCCTTTAATGGAAAAACAGAATTCAGGGGTCCACCACAAATGTTAACAGGTGAAGAGGTTCTAGATATGCTAAAGTCAGTAGATAATGCCCTTGGGAAGACGCAAAGTAAAAGTAATGGCCAATGAAAGATCAATATTTTTTGAGTTACCATATTGGCAGCATTGTATGCTCAGGCACAACCTTGATGTAATGTATATAAAAAAAAAAACATAGTCAACAGTATAATTGGTACCTTATTGGATATTCCTGGAAAGACAAAGGATCATGCAAAGGCTCGTTATGATCTTAAAGAGATAGGCATTCGAAAGAATCTTCACTCAATAAATACGAAGGATGGCAAAAGAACTAAACTTGCTAGAGCATGCTTCTCCATCACCAAAGGCGAGAAATTCATTTTTGCAGTGTTTTGAAGAAAACAAAATTGCCTGATGGAAGTGCTTCAAACATTTTTTTCCTATCTTTTTTGATATAATAGTTCATTTGCCTATTCATTTAACTAATGAATTAAGGTTAGGTGGTCCTGTCCAGTTTTGATGGATGTATCCGATTGAGAGATACATGTGCACACTAAAAGGGTATGTACGTAATAGAAGTCGTCCAAAAGGATCAATTGCGGAGGATTATTCGGCTGAAGAGTGTTTAACTTTTTGTTCAAGATATTTGCATGAGGAAGTGAAAACAAGATTCAATAGAGTATCTCGGAATAATGATGAAGGTACTTCAACCAAAGAGCCTGATTCAAACTTGTTCACAAACAAGGAAAGTCCATTGCGTGGAAAAAAAGGGCAACTAATTATTTTGGACGAGAAGTCACTCCTTCAAGCTAATGCATATGTATTGAACAATTGCATTAACGTAGAGCCTTACATGAGGTAAATTTGCACTTCTCATTAGTTCTATTCTTTAGACTAATTTTGGTAGTATTACATAATAATATACATCCCTTGTAGAGAACATGGTGAGCAACAAAAGCAAGACAAGCGGAAGCGAAAGTGGAACGTTGTTAACGATCAGAATGAAAACTTTATAGACTGGTTTACAGGACGTGCCATGAAAGATGATGTTTCCAGTTGGATACGACAGTTGTCTAAGGGTCCAAATAAAGTTGCAAAATCATTTTCTACTTATGTCATCAATGGGTACAGATTTCATACTAAGCGGCGAGAAGTGATGCGGAAAACGCAAAACAGTGGTGTCAATGTGGTAGCTGAAACTACAAGCTTTACAAGTGTTAAGGACAAAAAAACAATCAAGGCCAATATAAGATATTATGGTAGAATTATGGATATTATCGAGTTAGACTATTTTAACCAATTTAAAATTGTGTTATTTAAGTGTGAGTGGTTTATGGCTGAGGAAGATAATTATGGTCTGACATACGTTCATTTCAACAAAAGATGTTACCAAGATGAACCATTTGTGTTGGCAAGCCAAGCACCAGTGCTTTTATGTGAAAGATCCATATATTCCGCAGAAGCATTATGTGATGAAAACGGTTCCAAGAGATTTGTTTAACATTGGTGTCCAATTACAGTTTAACCCTAACATAAGAGAGCCACATGAATCGGCGAATAGTCCGATACCCTTGAGTGATATTGGTGAGGTAGACTTAGTTAGACAGGGTGTGCGACTCATTATTGTTGATGTGACACTGAACAAGATCAAACCTAACCACAAAGAAATAGAATCTGATGATTTTGACAGTGAAGCTGAAATTGAGGTAGTACAAAAATTGTCCATGATGTTTTATTTGTTCATGATGTTTTATATGTGGCTGCCATATGATTTATTTGTATAAAAATTGATGACAGTAGTGGGCCATAGCCCTCTTAAAATATGTTGCTGCCATATGATTTATTTGTCTATCAAGCTTTATTTATTCATGCTTTATTTGTTCATGAAATCTCAATGTTTGTTTACCTTATTATGTGGCTACCGTATGATTATGCATATGCCCATTTCTTTATTAGTTTCGATGTTTTATTTGACTTTTTTTTATACAAGATGAACAATGAAGGAAATCCTAAAAGAAAAAGGTTAAGGACCCTATCACAAATAGAGTCATAAAGAAGTCCCTTGAAGATGAGGAGTCCAGTAAAAAATTCAGGAAAAATACAATTCACGAGTGCTTATGCATTGCTAAAACAATTTCAAATCAAAAGGGAACATCTTCTCTCTCTTCTTTTTCAAAACTTCCTTACTAACCCCTGTTCCTTAATTTTTGAAAATAATATCACCTTCTTCTTTCTCTTCTTTTTCAAAACTTCCTAATTAATTTTTCTATTCTTGATTTTCGAAAATACATCTCCTATTTCTCTCTCATCTTTTTCAAAATCACCTAACTAACTCTTCTCTTCTTAATTTTTAAAAAAAAACTCCTTCTTCTCTCTCTTCTTTTCCAAAACTAACTAACTAACTCTCATCTCCTTAATTTTTGAAAATTTCTTCTTCTCTTCCTTCCTCTATTTTCGAAAATTTAACAATTAAAATTCAAATCTTTTTTAAATTAATTAATTTAACTTTCGAAAATAATTAAATAAATAAAATAAAAACAAATATTTTAATTCTTATTCACCTCTTTTACTTCTATCTCTTCTTCTACTCCTTCTATCTTCTTCCTTCTTCATCTTCTACCTTTCTTAATCATGAACCCAAGTGGGATTGGAGAGTTCAAGAGAACTCTTGGGATCTTATACAAGCCCCAATGCTGACTTCTATGGTAGAAGTATCAGCATACCACCAATCAGAGCTAGTAGCTTTGAGTTAAACCCTCAACTTATTACTCTGTTGCAGTAGAACTGCAAGTATTTTGGGCTTTCTCAAGAAGAACCTACAGAATTTCTTGCAGATTTCTTAAGAATTCTGACACAGTACACAGTGAAAGAGTAGACCAAGAGGTCTACAGGTTATTGCTCTTCCCTTTTACTTTAAAAGATCAAGCAAAAAAGTGGTTAGATAACCAACCTAAAGATAGTTTAAAAACTTGGAAACATTTAGTAGACAAGTTTTTAAACCATTACTTTTCCCCTAAAAAGATGACCTAGCTGAGATTGGACATACAAGGATTTAAACAAGGAGATAGTGAATCTCTTTATAATGCTTGGGGAAGGTATAAGAGGATGTTAAGAAAATGTCCCACTGAAATGTTTTCAGAATGGGTACAGCTAAACATCTTCTACTATGGTCTTTAAGACATGGCTAGAATGGCCTTGGACCACTCTGCTGGTGGTTCCATACACTTGAGAAAGACCATAGGAGAGGCTCAAGAGCTTATTGAGACAGTTGCCACTAATCAGCATCTGTACTCATCTCCTGAAACCTCTATAAAAGGAGAGGTTAAGGCAGTAGCTGCTAAACCTAACCCTCCAGAGCAGAATGGCCCATTGACTCAGCAACTACACGCCCCTTGCCTAGCAAATGCTGGAATTGGAAAAGGCTCTAAGAGAAACTCAGGCTTCTAACAGAAATATAGAAGGTCAGTTGAGTCAAACCAGGCATCAGTTATCTAAGCAGATAACAGATGAATGCTAGGTTATCCAACTGAAGAGTGGAAAAACTTTAAACACCCACCCTCAGTATAATAAAAACGCAAAGCCCATAGAGAAAAACCAGGTTTCTGCACAAGATAACTCTTGGCATTTTAACACCCAGAGAGGTATCCCTTTTGGCATTGAACGCCAGGAAACGACAGAGAATAAGCATTCAAACACCCAGGAAGCTTACCCTATTGGCGTTGAACGCCAAGAAAGAAGAGAGATTGGGCGTCGAAACGCCCAAGGGGACAGCAGCATGGGCGTTGAACGCCCATGCAAGGGAGGTCAGTCGTTCATTGATAACAACCCTCCTTAGCAAGCTAGTAACCACCCTTTCAACTCAAATGACATTTGACCTTCATCAACCTTAGTTGATGAATACAAGGCTAAGATGCCATATCCTCAAAAACTCTGTCAAGAGAAAAGGGATAAACAGTTTGCCCGCTTTGAGGAGTATCTCAAAATACTAGAGATAAAGATCTCTTTTGCAGAAGTTCTTGAACAGATACTTTCTTATGCAAAGTTCATGAAGGACATTCCAAGTCATAAGAAGGATTGGAGAGAGACACAAACAGTCCTACTCACTGAGGAATGCATGAGGATTGACTTCATTGATTCCCTGGTGGAAGAAGTCAACATGGCCGAAAGCTTCAAGGATAGGCTTGATGATATCCTTGATGATACTCAGCCTGACTTAGAAGAGCTTCTAGAAACATCTGAGGAAAAGGAGAAGCCTCCTGAGCTTGAGCTTAAGCCATTACCCCCTAACAAGGGAGGCACTTGTATAAAGGATTCAGCATCCAAGCCTCTTCCCTTAGATGGAAATAATTCAATCCCTCCTAAGACCAAACGTAAGTTTGGTGTTGGATGTACACTATCCATAAAGGAGGAAGGCTCCAAAAGGAGGATACCTAGGGGCTTGAAAAACAAGAATATCTATACTGAGGGCTTTTTACCATGGAAGATGGTGGTATTCACTTATCTCATCATGGTATTCACCATGGAAGAGGAAAATGACAAAAAGGGACACGAGCATACTACTGTAAGCCCAACCATGCATCAGGCAGTGAACAAAATCTTGGCTTCTTGAGCATATTACGAAGCTCCCACTAAGGAGTGAGGATTTATTTCTCTATGACTATCTTCTTCCTTGAAAGGAGTTGTCCGTCAAGTTAATGACTTTAAAGTAGTTCTTGTTGGGAGGCAAACCAACTTTACTCAACTATTTTAATTTTCTTTTATTTTGTTTTCCTTTTCAGTTGTCAGAGTCATGATCATGTGCATCAATCAAGAGACAAAATTCACAGCAGTGAAAACAGAACACTCCAAGTGGAATGTCGAAGTTGAACGTCAGTGAGGAAGCCCTCCTGGGTGTTCAATGCCCCAAGAAGGGAGCAATGCTGGCATTGAACGCCAGCCATGGAGCAGCCCCTGGGCATTCAAATGCCAGTGCAGAGAAGTAGAGAATCTGGAATTTCCTAGCCTCTCAAGACCAAGAGGTCCCACAGAAGCTCCACCTACACCACCTTCTTTCCCATCGATCATATTTGCTCGAGGACGAGCAAAACTCTTAAGTTTGGTGTTGCAAAAGCTTTGCTTTGTGACGTCTACAACTCTTAAGTATAGAAGAAGAGGATGGAGTAAACTAGAGAGCATGCACATGAGCCTGTGCAGCTGCCTTAACAAAGACACAGGAGTGATATAGAAGAGATCAAGAACTACATGAGATCCTCAAGGACGAGCACTGGCTACCATCATTCAGGTGCATTTGTTCTCTTTTACTCCTTTCCTGTTATTTTTCTGTTTTCTGTCTGTTTATTTATCTGTTCTCTTGTTCTAGTTGCATGATCATTTGCATTGATGTCTTTAAGTTGTAAAATGTTCCATGTATCTCTCACCTTGCTTAAATGAAAAATTTTTATTTGAAAAGAACTGAGAGATGCATGAATTTCAAGTTTAAAATAAGATTAGTTTATTTAGTTTGATGTGGTATCATTTGATTTTGCTTTCTGAATGTATGAAATAAACGATACATATTTGAAGTTGTGATATATGAATGTTGTCTCTTGAAAGAATAAGGAAAAAGGAAAAGTATTATTGATAATCTGAAAAATCTAAAAATTGATTCTTAAAGCAAGAAAAAGCAGCAAAAAGAAAAAGAAAAGCTTGCAGAAAAAAATGGCGAAAAAATAAAAAGAAAGAAAAAATAAAAAGCAAGCAGAAAAAGCCAATAGCCCTTAAAACCAAAAGGCAAGGGTAAAAAGGCCCAAGGCTTTAAGCATAAGTGGTTAAGAGGGCCCAGATGAATAAAATCCTGGCCTAAGCGGCTAAACCATGCTGTCTCTAACTATGTGCTTGTGGCGTGAAGGTGTCAAGTGAAAAGTTTGAGACTGAGCGGTTAAAGTCATGGTGCAAAACAAAAAGAGTGTGTTTAAGAACTCTGGACACCTCTATCTGGGGACTCTAGCAAAGCTGATCATAATCTGAAAAGGTTCACCCAGGTAAAGTGTCTATGGCATGAATGTATCCGGTGGTAATATTGGAAAAAAGAGTGCTTAGGGTCACAGCCAAGACTCAAAAAGCTGTGTTCAAGAATCAAAATAAGCTTAACTAGGAAAGTTAATAATATCATCTGGATTCTAAGTTTCTAAAGATGCCAACATCTCTGAGTTTCAATGGTTAATGAGATGCCAAAACTATTCAGAAGTAAAAAGCTACTAAGTCTCGCTCATCTGATTTTTACTAAGCTTCATTTGAAACTTAGAAATTTATTGTATCTTAATTTTTTTTTATCTTACTGTATTTTTAGTTGTTTGGGGACAACCAACTGTTTAAGTTTGGTGTTGTGATGAGCGGATATTTTATACGCTTTTTGACATCACTTTCATATAATTTTTAGTAGTTTTTATCTAGTTTTTATTAAGTTTGTATAGGTTTTAGTGTTAAAATCACATTTTTCGATTCTACTATGAGTTTTTCTATTTTTGGGCAATTTCAGGTATTTTCTAGCTGAAATTAAGTAGGTGGAGCAGAAATCTGATTCAAAGACAGAGAAAACACTGCAGATGCTGTTCAGATGTGACCTGTCTGCATTCAGAAGAGCTTTTCTGGATCTACAAAGATCCAAATGGAATGCTCTTCAGACCTCCTTGGGAGGATACACATTATTTTTGTTTTCATTATTGTTTTTACCTCAATACGAGTTTCTAAACCTCCTAGGTTGAGGGGGGAGGAGCCCTGCTGAGTCCTATGAATTAATAAAAGTACTATTTCTTCTTCTTTGATCCGTGTTTGATCTATCTCTAAGATGTATATCCTGATCTTCACCGTGATGAACAGGATTATCTGACAAATTGGCTCTATTCATCACATTAAGACAAACGTGCCTGACAAACAACCGCGTCTACTTGGGTTCGTGTGAGTACTTGGAAGAAAAGCACGAGCCAACAGCTATAGATTTACATCTCTTAGATGGTTGATCCACGATTTCGTTGGGGACTTCTCGAGACACCAGTTTAGCCAATCTCCGGGGAGATTAAGCTTTCCGTGGTATAGGCTAGATTTCAAAGAAATAACATTCTCTGATCCGGAAGATTCGACCTTATCTGTGGCATTTTGAGTAGGATCGCCAAGAGAATAGCTTGCAAGAACTTCACCTTCCATTGGATTGAATAACCAAGAGCTCTGTCATTTATTCTGTAGCAGAGGAGATCAAAGACCATTGGCGTGGCTTTGATCACTTACAGCCTGCCATAGAAGAAGATCGTTCACAAGCAAAGAAGATAGTAGTACCAGAGTTACTTTAGAAAGACAAAGCATCTCCAACTCTCAACTCTATTCCTACTAGTATTACTATTCCCAGCATATAATTCCTAATAGCCAACTTCTTAATAGCTAATTTACAACTCCTTCTGATTCCGCACGACTAATACGTGCAAGACAACCATAAGCTTGCTTTAAGCCACAATCTTCGTGGGATCGACCCTAACTCGCTCAGGTATTACTTTGACGACCAGTGCACTTGTAGATACTACTGCTATTGTTACGAAATAGTGTGGGTTTTGCATACACGCACACCATGAACCCCTCACTGGTTGTGTATACACTCTAGTCGCTCAGTATTTAGGGCTTAATCACTCAATTCTCCTTTAGTAATATTTTCTAGGATTTGCTAGTCGTCTAACAATCAACAAATACTTGATGAATGAATGCAAATATCATGATGTCTTTGGAGGGCTGTAATAGGACTAGGGTAAGGGTAGGATTAATATGGTTAAGTGGGCTAATAGATTGGATCTTTGATTAGCTCAAGTATCCCACCTAATCCTATATCAACCTATGTACACAAAAGAAAAATAACATAACTTCCCATTCATTTTCCTTTTTTCTCATTCACTCATGCATTTTTCTTTCCAATTCACACACATATGCATCCTTTATTTACATTCTTATTATCATTTCTTTTTTTTTCTTTTCTTTTTCTCTTCTTTTTTTCTCTTTTTTTTAAATAAACAAAGTATGTACACCAAAATCCTTTCTTTTAACATCAAAAAGGGATGCATATGTTTTAAGTAATAGATGCACGGGTGTTTACCCATTTTTCCAATTTTTTTCAATTAACACCCAAAGTAAACTAACTACCAATGTGTCCCACAAATTCCTGCCCCCCACTTGATTAACACACACACTCAACCCAAGCTAATCAAATATACAATTCATGGGCCTTAATAGTTTTTCGCTTAGGGCAAATGATGTGCTTAAATTTAGAACAAAGGGAAATTAAAGGCTCAAAAGTGGTTACAAAGGTAGATATAAGGGTTGGTGATGCATTCGCATATTTGCCATTTTAACTAGTTAGTTTAGTTAGTTTTAGCTTAGGTTCATTCACTTTCTTTGAAATAAATGAGCAATTTTGTGAGTTTTCCTCCATGCATCCATGAACCAAGAATTAAGTGAAATTTGGCATAATTCATGCAAATAAATCAAGGAGTTTATATACAAGTTGATGTGAATGATTCCCTTGAAAATTATTGCATAAGATGGCAAAACTTTGAGGAAAGTTCTTTGGTTTATGTTAGGTGATGAAGCAAGAAGAAAATGGAGCAAGAAAATATTGAAGAAAAGAATGCCATGCACGTTGCTAACGCCCATAAGCCTTGCCATGCACGTTGCCAACGCCAGGAAGCAAACATGGAGCCTTGAGAAAGGCTCGAGCACGTTGCCAACGTGCTGAAGAGAAGGAGTGTTCATCAACAACGCCAGGATGGTGAGGAAATTGTGATGCACGTTGCTAACTTGGAATGTAGGGGCGTTATCCACAACAACTCCAACAAGGCAGCCTGACCATGTCCTCTTCAATGGAAGATATCTTGAGTTATAGAGGTCCAAATTGAGTGCTTCCAATTGCATTGGAAAGCTGACATTTAGAGCTTTCCAACCATATATAATAGTCTATAGTGGAGCATGAAATGGAAGCTCGAATCAGAGTCATCTTTAGGCCCCAAAAACAAGGAAATGAGGTTGAAATTCAAGGAAGCATGAGTAGGCCAAGGAGGGGGAGTCGAACACGTTGCCAGGGCCAAAATGAACTGGCGTGTTCCTTGGCAACTCCAGCAACAACGCCCAGGCCAAGAAATTTGGGCTAGGGGCGTTGTTGAGCACGTTATTGGTGGCGTTATCCACAAAAACGCCCAACCAGGGCAGCCTGACCTTGCCATCTTCAATGGAGCATAACTTGAGCTAGGAAAGTCCAAATGAGGTGATTCTAGTGGCATTGGAAAGTAGACATCAAGAGCTTTCCAATGATATATCATAGTTCATATTTAAGCAAAGGATTGAAGCTCAAAGTTTAGGCAACATTAAGCATGAAAAGTGAAACCAAGAAGAAGAGCCAAGTGTTTGGCAATAACTTGGGCTAGCAACGCCTATCACCAAGCCCCAGCCCAGGAAACCCATGAGCACGTTGCCAACGTGCAATAACATTGGCGTGTTTGCCAATAACGCTTGTTCACTGGGCCAGAATTGATGTGAACAAGCTTTGCTTCCTCTGTTTTCCTTAAAAGGGCAGCAACTCCACTCATGAGCTAGCTAACCTCAAGCAAGAAAAACCCATAAATCTCAATCAATCAAGGCCACAAGAATCATCTAGAATAGTTGATTTTCATTTAATTGTAATTTGCTTTTAATTTCATTTCAATTGGTAATTTAGAAAAGCCTATATAAAGGCCATAGTCTCATAGCATTAGGAGGTTGGATTGGGGGGGATACGGAGGAGACCAATTTGAAATTCTGTGAATTGGCACACTCCATTGAGAGTGGGTCTTCGGACCCCTCCCCTTCATACACTCTTCTTCACTTCCCCTTCTCTTCTTCCTTAGTAGTAGTGTAGTTTAATTTGTAGTTTTCATTTATGAATTCTTGAATTCTCAATTTCTGTTTTGAAGTCACTCTTTATTTTCATACACTTTAGTTTCATGCAATTCAGTTTTCAATTGGAGCTATGATTCACTAAACCCCACCTTCATTAGGGGGAAGAGCTCTGCTTGTTGGAATGGATTGGTGAACTCATCTTCTCCTCCTCAATTCTAGTGGTTGATCTAAAGAGGGAACTCTTGCTCTTCATAGATTCAACCACCATCGAGAGAGGGGTTAATCTACATGAATTATGTGGTGAATTTGAGGAATGAGCCACATAATTCAGTTTAGAGTTCATCCTTTCATGATTTCTTTAATCAATATACCTTGGTTAGTATGTGAGATGTAACTCTCCTTGGTTGAGATTATAGGAATTGTGTGGCTGGATTAGATTTGAGCTTCATCTCTTCTCATGAACAATTAGATCACGAGAGTGGCAATTGGTTATGTTGAGAGAGATTGAATCACCAAGAGATTGGGATTCAATCACCCACTTGCCATGGATCTATACCCATGATTGAGGAAGATTTGACTAACATCAATTCATGAAAACTAGCATCTCTGATCCCTAATGATCCTCTCTATCATTAATTCTTATTTCTCTTGTTCTTAGTGTTTGAAAATTGCCCAACTCCCTTCTACATCCTGTCAATTTACTATTCTTGTTATTACATTCTGTTCCTTTATTTCTTGCCATTTACTCTTATGTTCTTTAAATTTCTGCAATCTTTAATTCCTTGCAATTTATCTTTGATGTCATTTAAGTTCCTTGCACTTTAAGTTTCCGTCATTTACTTTCATTTTATTTCTCTATTCTAGTTCTTTACATTTTGTGTCATTTACATTCTTGCAATTATGTTCAAAAATCAAAATGCTCATGAAATCAAAACTATGTTTGCTTGACTAAATTTACCATTAACTAAAGTTGCTTAATCTACCAATCTCCGTGGGATCGACCTCACTCTTTGTGAGTTTTATTACTTGATACGACCCGGTATACTTGCCGGTTATACGTGAAATCTAAATTTTTACGTATCAAGTTTTTGGCGCCGTTGCCGGGGATTGGAAAAGATTGACAATGATTAAGTGAATGGTAGTTTAGATTAAGCATTTTTTCTTTGTACAGTTCTTTTAATTTTTTGTTTTCTTTTTGGACATTAAGGTGTTTGTGTTATTGCCTCACCAAGAAATTCTCATCTGAGACATGTATTTCAATTGCTTTGTGATTGTGTTCTACAAAACTTAAATGGAGTTTACCTCATCTTTTGATCAAACAAACTTTCTGGGATATCACCCACCACCACCAATCTCTAATGGTGGCTGGGAATATCACCAAGAAAATACAAATTCTGAGCACTCCAATCCATGGAGATTTGCTTCAGAGACACAAGATGAGCAAGAGAATCATATGGGATACCAACCACCACCACAAAATGATTCATATCATTATCCTTATGGTGGATGGGAATATCAACAAGAAATGATGGATCATGAGCAATCAACCCAAATGGGATATGCCCCAAGGTCACATAATGATCAAGAAAGTTACATGGGGTATTTTCCACCACCACAAAATGATTCAAGTTACCATACTAATTGTGGTTGGGAAAATCAAGACCAAGGAATGATGGGGTTTGAGCAATCAAACCAAATGGGATGCTTCACAAGAACACAAAATGATTCATACTCCTATGAATGGGACAACTATCCAAATTGTGATTGGGAAGGACAAAACCAAGGAGAATTCAATGTTTCTTATCCCATCCATCATGAGCCAGCACCTCTTAATTATCCAACCTCACCTCCAAATTTTTCATATCAAAATTCTTCACCACTTGATTATGCCTCAACACAAAGTTTCCTCCAAAATCCATACCAGTCATCCCATCAATCACACAACTTATTCCACACCCCTCAACACAACTTCACCACAATACATTCACGTCACCAAAATTACTCTCAACCTTCATCTCTTGAATTAACAGATGAGGAATACCTTGAAGGCATTGAAATACAGAGAAAACTAGTGGAATTTTACACAAAATCCCCATCTTGGGAAGAAACCATCCTCGAGCAGATAAATGGGTCCTTAGAGCAAACAAAGAGGAACTTAGAACCATCAAACAGTACGGATGAAGACAAATTTGTGGGTGAGGAAGTGGAAAAGCAAGATGAGGAAGCCTCTTTGTCAAGAAAAATTTCAATGAAAAATGAGGTAGAGGTGGTTGAACCTGAAATTGCACTTGAGATGACAAGAGAACATGAAGACTCACAACTCTCACAAACTTCCCTGGACCAAAACGCCTCAACACTTGAAACCATGATTGAAAGGTATGAAGAGGAGATGAAGAAATGTTGGGAAGATCAACAAACCTCCTCCATGATAGAGCTATTAAAGCAAATGTTGGGTGCAAAGAAAGGAGTGGAGGAGCATGAACGTGAGGAAGTCAATCCAGAGAATTCACACTCAAGTGAAGCAGAAAATCACATGAAGGAAAGGCTCATAAGACCACCAATTCAAGAGGCTTTTGATGAAAAGAAGACTCCAACAATCACACAACCACCAAGACTTGGATTCAAGGAAGTGAAGGCAATTAACAAAAGCACCAAGAAGAGGATTGTGACCAAGCTACCAAGGACAATATTCATGAAGAAAAAGGGGTCAACCACAAGCAATCCTCCCCCTGATCCAGCAAGCAAGCTCAATCAAGCCATTAACAAAAGAAAGCTTGCTGAGGAGAGGCCAAGACAGGGGACACTAGCTGAATTTTCTTCCCCCTTAAGGTCATTCCTATTAACAAACTGGAAGAAGAGGAAGAAAGTGAACAACATGTCAACCATAGGTATAATTTCTCTTCTCTGCTTTGTTTTTGTTCTTTGTTTTATTTAAATTCAATAAATTGGCATATGGTTACATTTTAAGTTTAGTGTTGCCTTGCAACAAATTGTTTTCAATCTTTTTGGATGATTGCATCAAATCAAAAATGAAAGTGACACACCAAGATTCTAAGTTTGGTGTGCCATTTATTTTCTATGCAATTTATTCAAGCAACACTACTTGTCTGCATAATCATAATGCCTCTGCAGTTTTAGTTTTCTCTTTTGATTTGACAATTTTGCATTTTACTTGCTTTAGTTATTTTTCTATCTTTAAATGCTTTCATTTAGTTTGCTTATTAACTGTTTTTGTTAATACATTACCAAGAGATCCTTATTCATGATAGATTCTTAGCTTGGTGATTGTATTTAACATACAACAATTTCATTTGCTTAGTTTTAATTCAAATAAATTGACATATGATTGCATTCTAAGTTTGGTGTTGTTATGCAACAAAATTTGTTTCCAATCTTTACTGGATACTTGCATTAATTCCAAATGAAAGTGTCACACTAAGTTTGGTGTGCCACTTATCTTTTATGCAATGTATTGTGCTCACCTTCTTAAGTTTGCAATCAAAATGTCTCTGTCTCTTGTGCCTTAATTGTTATCTTTAATTTTGTTTGCTTGAAACACATGTGCTACTAATGTTTCATTGTGTAAGACATTCATGATCTATCTTAGCCCCATAGCCACGGTTCTAATTGTTGCTTGAGGACAAGCAATCATTCTAAGTTTGGTGTGGGAAGGGAAAGAAAAGGAGGAAAAGGACAACAATAGAGAAGATAAATTACAAGGTTGTAAAGTTCTTTTTTTTTTCTCTCATTTGTTTCCAGCACTTTAAATTGCATGATTGTCTTATTACCTTCTCTGTATACATGTGAGATATGAATGGGCATAGTTTGATTTCTAAATTGCAATATGCTGCTGTGGCATTATGACCACCAACTTGAGTTTTGTGAATTCAAAAGCAATAAAGCATCATGATCATAAACAAACAAGGAATTAAAGAAGAACTTGGCATGTGCATACAAGTATTGGAAGTCTAGTATGTTTGATTGTTGCTCAATTGCATTAGATTTGATTTAATTGGAGTTTTCATCTAGGACATTTTGTGAAATCTTTTGAAATCATGAAAACCTTGAAAAAAAAAGAGGCAAAGAAAAGAAAAAGGGAAAGAATGAGAAAGTTGAAGGCTCTGAGTACCAATGACAATTCCATTGTTAGGTACTTGTGGTGTTTATGTATCAAGTAAAATGCTTGAAAACAAAACACTTAGAAGTCAAGGCTAGGCTCAAGTGCAAAAGCACTCCCTCAAAGCTCAAGGCTCTGAGCATCAATGATTAGAGAGTCAAGAAAAGAAATAAATGTGCTTAATGAAGTCCTCTAATTAAATGCTTGTGGTGCTTATGTATCAAGTGGTAATACTTGAAAACAAAGCATTTAGAGTCGTAGTTTTGTTATCAACTCATGGGGCAAAGCACCCAAAAGAGAAGCTAATAAGAAAAATCAAAAGCTTGTTTCAAGGAAGAAATATAAGAAAAAGATTTCATAAATTGAGCTAGATAGAAGCATCAATCATTTACATTTCTTTTGTGATTGTAGCATGCTTAGAAAACTAGCTTACCATGAACATTGAGTTGCTATTCTTCTTACCTTGGATTGTCAATCTCTATTGCATGATTCTTTTCTTGCTTGAGGACAAGCAAGGTTTAAGTTTGGTGTTGTGATGCATTCGCATATTTGCCATTTTAACTAGTTAGTTTAGTTAGTTTTAGCTTAGGTTCATTCACTTTCTTTGAAATAAATGAGCAATTTTGTGAGTTTTCCTCCATGCATCCATGAACCAAGAATTAAGTGAAATTTGGCATAATTCATGCAAATAAATCAAGGAGTTTATATACAAGTTGATGTGAATGATTCCCTTGAAAATTATTGCATAAGATGGCAAAACTTTGAGGAAAGTTCTTTGGTTTATGTTAGGTGATGAAGCAAGAAGATAATGGAGCAAGAAAATATTGAAGAAAGGAATGCCATGCACGTTGCTAACGCCCATAAGCCTTGCCATGCACGTTGCCAACGCCAGGAAGCAAACATGGAGCCTTGAGAAAGGCTCGAGCACGTTGCCAACGTGCTGAAGAGAAGGAGTGTTCATCAACAACGCCAGGATGGTGAGGAAATTGTGATGCACGTTGCTAACTTGGAATGTAGGGGTGTTATCCACAACAACTCCAACAAGGCAGCCTGACCATGTCCTCTTCAATGGAAGATATCTTGAGTTATAGAGGTCCAAATTGAGTGCTTCCAATTGCATTGGAAAGCTGACATTTAGAGCTTTCCAACCATATATAATAGTCTATAGTGGAGCATGAAATGGAAGCTCGAATCAGAGTCATCTTTAGGCCCCAAAAACAAGGAAATGAGGTTGAAATTCAAGGAAGCATGAGTAGGCCAAGGAGGGGGAGTCGAACACGTTGCCAGGGCCAAAATGAACTGGCGTGTTCCTTGGCAACTCCAGCAACAACGTCCAGGCCAAGAAATTTGGGCTAGGGGCGTTGTTGAGCACGTTATTGGTGGCGTTATCCACAAAAACGCCCAACCAGGGCAGCCTGACCTTGCCATCTTCAATGGAGCATAACTTGAGCTAGGAAAGTCCAAATGAGGTGATTCTAGTGGCATTGGAAAGTAGACATCAAGAGCTTTCCAATGATATATCATAGTTCATATTTAAGCAAAGGATTGAAGCTCAAAGTTTAGGCAACATTAAGCATGAAAAGTGAAACCAAGAAGAAGAGCCAAGTGTTTGGCAATAACTTGGGCTAGCAACGCCTATCACCAAGCCCCAGCCCAGGAAACCCATGAGCACGTTGCCAACGTGCAATAACATTGGCGTGTTTGCCAATAACGCTTGTTCACTGGGCCAGAATTGATGTGAACAAGCTTTGCTTCCTCTGTTTTCCTTAAAAGGGCAGCAACTCCACTCATGAGCTAGCTAACCTCAAGCAAGAAAAACCCATAAATCTCAATCAATCAAGGCCACAAGAATCATCTAGAATAGTTGATTTTCATTTAATTGTAATTTGCTTTTAATTTCATTTCAATTGGTAATTTAGAAAAGCCTATATAAAGGCCATAGTCTCATAGCATTAGGAGGTTGGATTGGGGGGGATACGGAGGAGACCAATTTGGAATTCTGTGAATTGGCACACTCCATTGAGAGTGGGTCTTCGGACCCCTCCCCTTCATACACTCTTCTTCACTTCCCCTTCTCTTCTTCCTTAGTAGTAGTGTAGTTTAATTTGTAGTTTTCATTTATGAATTCTTGAATTCTCAATTTCTGTTTTGAAGTGTCACTCTTTATTTTCATACACTTTAGTTTCATGCAATTCAGTTTTCAATTGGAGCTATGATTCACTAAACCCCACCTTCATTAGGGGGAAGAGCTCTGCTTGTTGGAATGGATTGGTGAACTCATCTTCTCCTCCTCAATTCTAGTGGTTGATCTAAAGAGGGAACTCTTGCTCTTCATAGATTCAACCACCATCGAGAGAGGGGTTAATCTACATGAATTATGTGGTGAATTTGAGGAATGAGCCACATAATTCAGTTTAGAGTTCATCCTTTCATGATTTCTTTAATCAATATACCTTGGTTAGTATGTGAGATGTAACTCTCCTTGGTTGAGATTATAGGAATTGTGTGGCTGGATTAGATTTGAGCTTCATCTCTTCTCATGAACAATTAGATCACGAGAGTGGCAATTGGTTATGTTGAGAGAGATTGAATCACCAAGAGATTGGGATTCAATCACCCACTTGCCATGGATCTATACCCATGATTGAGGAAGATTTGACTAACATCAATTCATGAAAACTAGCATCTCTGATCCCTAATGATCCTCTCTATCATTAATTCTTATTTCTCTTGTTCTTAGTGTTTGAAAACCCATTGCCCAACTCCCTTCTACATCCTGTCAATTTACTATTCTTGTTATTACAGTCTGTTCCTTTATTTCTTGCCATTTACTCTTATGTTCTTTAAATTTCTGCAATCTTTAATTCCTTGCAATTTATCTTTGATGTCATTTAAGTTCCTTGCACTTTAAGTTTCCGTCATTTACTTTCATTTTATTTCTCTATTCTAGTTCTTTACATTTTGTGTCATTTACATTCTTGCAATTATGTTCAAAAATCAAAATGCTCATGAAATCAAAACTATGTTTGCTTGACTAAATTTACCATTAACTAAAGTTGCTTAATCTACCAATCTCCGTGGGATCGATCTCACTCTTTGTGAGTTTTATTACTTGATACGACCCGGTATACTTGCCGGTTATACGTGAAATCTAAATTTTTACGTATCAGTTGGCCATATAGGTTACGTGATTTCAATTCAAAAATGGCCTCAATCATACTAAATGCATTCAAAATATCAAATACAGAACATATAGAATCAGGCAAATCAAAGATTATAATCATAAAAGGAGTTTATAACACATAAGAACAAAATTTGTGGTTGAAAATGTATAACCACACAATGAAGCTTAAGTCTCACTTGGTGTTTTGTTCAAGCTCTTTTCTATGTTCCATAAGAAAATACTTCAATGAAGTTCAAAAACAAGTTTCAAATCTAATCAATGGAACGCCCTAAAAGAGATTTCTTGAAAATTTCTTTGTTGTTTTTACCAACTTTATTTCATATACTAGGTAACATGCAAATATAACCATAAGCAAACTAGGGTATATATATATATAACTATCAAATATTCACAAAAATATAACTATCAAAACTAAAAAATAGTGCAAAATGTTGAGAAAGAGAGATTTACGCCCCAAAAATTGCGGTTCCTCCCCACACTTAAACGTTGCATGGTCCTCCATGCATGCATACAATCCGGGGGTGAAGAAATATGAGGCTCCACTTTCAGCTGGTGGGCACTGGGGCTCGAGCTGCTGGATAAAACAAATAAATAAGAATTGAGGAAAAGTAAGATGTGTGTGGTATGATAAAAGACAATGTGTGCATTCCAAATGTGTGCACTATTTAGAACACACACATTGTTCGGGTAAAATGGTGACCACACAATCAGAAGAAATAGAATTTGTTCCTCAATGAAGTGGTCTAGGTTGCAAGTAAAGAATAAGCAGGAGAAGTAGGGAGGAATGGAGGGGTGGTGGAAGTGCGTTAGGGCTTAAGGAAAAGTGCAAACAAAATTTGTCCAAAACAGCACCCGTGCGTACGCACACAAGGTGAAAAATGGAAGGTGTGCGCTCGCACAAGGGTGTGCGAACGCTCTGAGCAGAGAGGAGATTAAGAAGTGTGCGTATGCACAAGTCTGGGTGTACGCACAGAACACACTTTTTTTTAGGAAAAAAGGATCATATGTGGGTGCACACACAGGTCCTTGCGCACGCACAATGGTGAAAAGAGGCAGGGGTTCATGTGCACAGGTTGTGCCAGTGATCCCAACAGAATGGGTGTAAGGAAGTGTGCGTATACGCAAGGTGGTACGTACGCTTACAGTGCGCAAAAAGAATGGTGCGTGCGTACGCATAAAAGCGTGCGCACGCACAAAGCGCAAAACACAAAGGGATGCACGCGCACAAGGTGAGCGAGCACTCCCAACAGAGGCTTGGTAAGGTAGTGTGCGTACGCACAGGACGTGATTTTTAGTTGTTGTGTGTATGCGCGCAAGGGCAAGCGCACGCACATGCCCTGTTTTTTCCCAAAAATTTTTCTTCAAAATCTAAGGTACCAAGTCTTAGCTCAACCAAAATTCAACCCCAAACATTCAAAACTTCACACAATCATGATCCATACCAAAATTAACCTATCTAAACTCAAAATGAAACTAATCCTAGACTAATTAAGACAAGAAAACATGCAATAAACCAAAATTATAAACAAAGAAATGGTAAGAACAATGTTACCATGGTGGGGTGTCTCCCACCTAACACTTTGGTTTATAGTCCTTAAGTTGGCCTTGTTGAGGAGACTCTTGCTAAGGTGGCATATGTTTCCACTCCTCCTTAAATCTCCATCCGTGTTTAGTCTTTGAAGCTCCTCCGAGATCCCATATTCTAGTTTCCCGTTCTTCTTGTTGTGGATTTCCATGCTCCAATCCGGATGGAGAAGCTCTCAAATGACCCGTAAAACAACCCAACACTCTCCAGAAATCACCCAATTGTGCTTCACACCATGTTTGAATGCCAAGTCTCGAATTGGTTTTCTTGAAGAACCTTGGGTTCACTTAGCAACCAACATCCTTTCCTCCACCATGCACCAACCCAAAAAGGACCTTGAGTTGGTAGTCCGTCTCCAAGATAGCATATTGATGGGGGCCAATGAAGCTCATAGGTGAAATTGTCACCCACTCAATATGCTCTTCACTCCATTCTTTAGTTGATCCTTCACATTTCTCAAGAGAGGTGTCTTGATCAGATGAGCGTAGAAGGAATAAATGGTTCACCGCCTCGGCTATGGTAGCCATAAGTTGTCCTTGTGTTCTTCAAAATCCTTCTTGCTCTTGGAGAAAAAATTGAAAGCATTGATCTTCCTGGGACAAGGGTTGGGGAACTCTACAATTAGATAAGAGAGAAGGTTCATGGGGTTGGGGAACTCCACAATTAGATAAAAGAGAAATAACCTCGTTGCAAGTATAGTTCTCAACCAACATGTAATGCTAAATCAAAGTTTAATTTTTTCAAGTTCAAATAACCAAGAGTAATCAAACCTTGGGTCGTCTTCCCTAGGAACTAATGCCTAAGAGTGCACAATTTTGGTTGTTGGAAGCAAAAGGGGTTTTCAATGATGAAGCAAGCAATAAAGAAATAAAAGAACGAGACAAAATTGCAAACAATGTATGTAATATAAACAAGTAAGACTCAAAATTGATGGAAAAGTGGTTCAAAACATAAATGAAACCATAACTTGATATGAGTTATAGAATACCTTCCTTGCCAAAACCACAACTACGATAATTATGATAGATTAATCTCACTAAGTCAACCCTTAACATCGAAGGATAGGTCAAGTGAGCATAATTGTTATTAATCCACAAATCCTAGCTAACTTACTAATTATCTTAGTAAGAAGCTAGCGTTAGTGGAAACAATAACAACTAACAACCCAAGAATTATCACTAAAAGTTGGACATTATGGCTCTAGTAATCCATAAACTCATTTTCCCCAAGTCAAGGGATGGAAATTATCCCATATTCAAAATTGGCATTTCATCAAACACATAGTGGGCATAAACATAAAACATGGCAAAATTGGGAAAATGATGAAAGCTATGAACCACAAATGATCACAATCAACAATAATAACTCAAACAAACATAAAATAACCATCAAACATCAAATTTCTCAACTAGAAATCCAAAAGTGCAAAACTATGTATATATGATAAAGGAAAGTAAAATATATGAAAGTGTAGAACAAGTAGTGGCCACAGAACTATGCGTGGGCACAGAAAGTATGTGTGGGCACAGGCTGAAATGCTTATCTCCTTTGTTTTTTTTTTCATGTTTTCTCCCAATTCCATGCTTTTCTTCCACTCTTATCAAGCCATTCCAACCTATTACACCTGAAATCACTTATCAAAACCATCAAGGCATCGAATGGAATAAAAATGGAATAAAAATTGATTAAATTAAGCTCAAAATAGCATGTTTTCTCAATTAGGCACAATTTAAGGAGAAAACACAAAAGCATGCTATTTGGCTGAATAAATGTGGGTTTATATGATGAAATTCACTCAAATCAAAACAAAATATATCGTCAAATATGGATTCATCACACGCCTATAGTGGAGCTTTAAGGACTATTTTCTGGAAGATATAGCTGGTGTGCCACGCCTATAGTGGAGCTTCAAGGACTCTCTTCTAGAAGACATAGCTGGCATGCCACACCCATAGTGGAATTTGGACATCCTTCTTTGGAGAACACAGCTGGTATGCCACGCCCAGTAGTGGCGTGCCACGCCCACATTAACACCCTGGCGTTTGCTTGAAGTGGCACGTCCACACAAGCGCCCAGTCACCTTTGCTTGTTTTCTTCCTCTTTTATTGCTCTTTTCACCTAAAATGCATGCAAGAACTCATTCCAAAGCAATATCCTATAAATTCCTGGGAGCTCAAATCAGATATGCGAAAGGACTATCCACATCTCTTTTCAGGTAACTAAATTTGAATTTTGAGGATAAAATTCTTTATTTAGTGGGTAGGATATAAACCCCGGTTAAATTAGTAAATAATTTGTCAAAAAATTAGTTTTTAATAAAGAGGATTAGAAATGTGAATATTATATCAAATTAAGATAGATCTCATTGAAACGAGAATTTTGACACCAATTTCGAAGAAATCGGTCCAAGATTGGACCGAACGGGCTGAACTGGTTGAACCGGACCCGAACCGGACTATCAGTCCAACCGGACCAGCCCTTTTAAGTGAACCCAAGCCTTCGTCCCCCTCATTTCAACGTAAACGAAGCTGAAAGCTTCCCAGGGAAAAGAAGAACGAGACATTCCCGTAAACCCTCACATTAACTTCCATACGCCGTAACTTTTCCGTCTGAGCTCCAATCGCCGCACCGTTTGCAGTCACGCGTTCACCGCGTCGAACTCTACATTTCTACCAGAACAATTTCATAGGTAACTCATTATTTTGCACTCAGCCTTCATTTTCCCCAATTTTCGAGTTTTGAGAAGGAATATTAAATTTCTTTGATTTCTGATATTTTAGGATCCAATTAGCTTGAGAAAAACGTTCACTCTTGCTTATGTGAAGCTTGGGTAAGATGATGATATGATAATTCTATTTTAATTTTATTGAATTTGAACTTTGAGTATTAAATTGGATATATATGTGTTATAAATGTGTATTAAGTTGTGAATAAATAATTGGAGTTTGAAATTGCGAATACTGGAACTTGGAGGAAGCGGGTTAGTTGAGGTTTTGAGGGCTGTGTTCTTTTAGGAAAATTTTCTTGTAATAATACTTGGGAATCGGCTAAGGTATGGTTTAGGTTTCTTGCATTTAATATATAATGTTCTGTGAAAAATTAGGCTAGATGTAGGATAGGTTGGATTGCATGTGTATATTTAATGCTTAGTATCATGTTGATGAACATGGTTGGTTTAGTGCTTGTTGGTTAGCTGGAGATTTGGTGAATTATTGATTTGAGGTATTTTGGGTTAGAAGCTTAGGATTAGTGAACTATGATCCTTAGTTGAATTTTGGTTGTTGAATTTAAATATTGTATAAGTATAATTGTTGATCTGAGGTAGATTTATTGTGGTGACTGTTATGATGATGAAGAAGGGTATGTTGAATTGAAAAGAAAGCAGGTTTGGACCCGAAAAGGGTGGCAAAGTCTGAGTTTTAGAGGAAATGCTGCCAAAATTTTATAAAAAAATTAGAGATTTTGTTTATATGATTATTTAAAAAGATTTAGATTCAAGGGTTATATGATTTGATTTAGAGTTATTAAAAAAATGAGCATGTTTTAAGTTTGATTTATTTAGAAAAGAATGAATTATGTTTTGAATTGGAACTATTGATGGATGGAATGTGAGGTGTGATAATGAAGGATAGGGATTGAATATGATTGACGTATAATGATGAATGAAATGCGATTGAGAATGATGTGGACGTTGATGAATTATAATTGAATTATTTATATGGCTTATGAATTTGAATAATTTGAGATACGAGATTCCCTGGATCAAATGCTGTGGCTTGCCACCACGTGTACTAGGTTGAAAACTCGATACTCTGTTGACCCTACGACGTAAGTGTGACCGGGCACTATATAAATTCTTGGGAATGTTACCCCCATTGAGAAATATTGATTATTTGAGAAAAAGCTATGCATAGACTCTTGGGGATACACGTCGGGGGACAGTCTAAGGACAATTCAGACTTGTCGGGTTAGCTGGATAACCGACAGACGAGCCTCATCAGCCATAGGACAGGCATGCATCATATGCATATTACTTGAATTACTTGCTTGTGTATTAACTGGGTGTGCCTAAATGTACTTGCCATGTTAAAGGTATATTTGTTATCTGCAGTACTTGTAACCTTCTTGTGCTTGCCTTTGTCTGTTTAGTTGTCTGTGAAAATGTATGATGGAGTTGGAGGTAAGGAGGAATGGCAGAATGGGATTTAGATTTAAGGTTAAGTTAAGTTAGGTTTAAATATCCTTAGTAAACCACCTTTTATGGCTTCTGTTTAATACTTTAAACTCTATAATCTGAGTGTCGGCATTCTAGGATTGCCTTTGGCATTCCCAGGACCTTATGTATTATGTGTGTGGCACCTTTACCATACTGAGAACCTCCGGTTCTCATTCTATACTATGTTGTTGTCTTTCAGATGCAGGTCAAGAGGCATCTCGTTAGGCTTCTGGACCCTTGAAGCGGAGTGGTTACAGGGTTATTTTGTTATGCTATGATGTGTATATATGTACTTGGTTTTCTCTTCGCATAACATGTTCTTTTGATCCTCCTAGAGGTTTATGGAGAGGCAGGATTGTGTATATGTACTTTTGGGTTTTGGATATGTATGTATATATATATATATGTAAATATTCTCCGGCCAGTCTTGACTTCACAGGCTGAGTTAGGAGCTTGTTATTTTGTATCTTTGGCACTCTATTCCTACTTCTGTTATCATATGTTTAATAGTTACGGTTTCCTTAGCACGCAGGTTAACCCGTTCTTTGAGCGTTACGCTTTTATTTTGTGATTTTGTTTCCTCTTTTCTTCAAGGCTATATCATGAATTTATAGGACATTGTATGGCCCTTTTTTATGAGAGAAAAAGGTAGATGATGCAAGTCATCAGCGTGGCCACAAACGATATGGCGATCGGAGCTCGGAGTGAGAAGTTTTGGGAGATGGAATCAAGAACAAGGGTTTGCAAAATTCTCCTCCCCCTTTCCTTGTGTTTTCAGCGTGTGTGGGTATGAATGGGGAATAGAAGTGGCTGGTGCCATTTCATTTAGTGGCTTGGGTTGGGCTTTGGGCCTAATATGGGACCGGTTTGGCCCGTTCAGCCCATTCTTGGGCCAAATTCTTTAATATTAGTGTCAAAATTTATGTTTTAATTAATTCTTCCTCATTAAACTATAAAATTCTATTTTTTAATTTCTGTGATTAATATTTAATTTATTGGCTAATTATTCGTTAATTATGCGGGGTTTACAAAGGGCGAATCACCCAAATAAACCAATGGCACTCAAAAATTACGTAGATGACCCAAATAAAAATATGTTACGTGCATGTCCCTAATAGATATCTCTATGGAAATTGACACAGGGACACTGAATTTAGCTCTACACGTACTAAATCGAATCAGCATCAATCGAGTTAGTATGAACATATGTAAATCAAAGGAGGCTGATTCGATTTACCCTTGAATGCTAAGAACCCTTGTAAATCGATGGAGGTAAATTCAATTTACTCGTTCCAACAATAAGGATGTAAATTAACCCGGGGTTGTTTCAATTTACATGGAGGGAAGTTAGTGAGCTGGACAACCTAATTCAATTTACTAAGTATTTATGATCATATATAAATAGATGTAAGCTAATTCAATTTACTATGGTGCTTCATATATAAACATATATAAATAGCTATTGAATGTGAATGCTTCATCATAGTCAACCTCACAATGGCTACTAATGAGAGTTTTTTAATTTTGGTGCACTATAAAGGCTCAATTAAGAAAAAAATGTGTTCCAGAATTAAGTTTTTTGTTAAGGAACTGCTTAGTGTTTTCCTCAAACCTTCAACGAGTTTCACAGAGTTTAAGAATACTATAATTCGAAGACTGGGGCTGCAAGGCGTGAAACGGGTGGAGAAGTTATTGTATTCCGATTTCTGTGTTGCGAGATGATGTGAAGTAAGATTCCTTGGTTATAAGCAGCTAATGCATGAGCAGCTTCTCTATCTTTTCCTAGTGAATTTGCACTTGAATTACTAATTTTAATCAAGATTTAATATATTTTAGCCACTATGAATGCTGCTTTGAGTTGTGTGTATTTCTATTTATTTCAGGTAGCATTCGGATG
This sequence comes from Arachis stenosperma, assembly GCF_014773155.1. Lineage (NCBI taxonomy): Eukaryota > Viridiplantae > Streptophyta > Magnoliopsida > Fabales > Fabaceae > Arachis > Arachis stenosperma. The sequence continues at coordinate 82,590,386 of NC_080385.1, read as the reverse complement.
GATTTGACAGAGTTTTGTAGCAAAAAAGGAAGAAGCAAATGATGCTGTCAACCCCGACCTCCTTGCACTAAAACAATAATAACTTGAGCTACAGAGGTCTAATTAATGTGATTTTAGCGGCATTAGAAAGCTAACTTCTAGAGCTTTCCAACAATATATAATAGTATACCTTTTTCTTCCATCCAATTTGGCCTCCTCCACACTGAACTTGGGATTTTTCAAGTTCAGCGTGGACTCCAACGTAGAAAGGAAGAATCACACATCATCCATGCTGAACTTGAGAATTCTCAAGTTCAGCGTGGACTCAAAGAACGCCAAGGGAATTTGCACACTGCCTCCTCCACGCTGAATGATGATTGGATTTTTGTGTGGTCTAGAATTTCACTAATGAAATCTCGTTGCAAGTATAGTTTCTAAACCAAGAATAATCATTTCATACAAAAATTTGTTTGTCACAAGTACAAACCCCTAAAATTAATAACTGAAGTATTTAAACCTCGGGTCGTTCTCCCTAGGAATTGCAAATAAGTGTTCTTATTATTGGTTATGAGTTATGTTTGGGGTTTTGATATGAGACATGAAAGATAAATGGCAAGGAAGTAAACTAATTGCTAAAAAGGTCTTAGCAAGGGTTGGTGGCCAAGGATCTCTATCCCTATCACTAACCACAACATGAAAATTGGCAAGGATCAATCCCATTAAATCATCCTCTAACTAGTAGTAGAGGAAAGTCAAATGAGTTATATCAATCCAAGTCCATAAATCCTAACTCTCCACTAATTCAATTAGTGAGACCTAGAGTTAATGGCTCCCAATCATCAATTACTTGGACATTAGCAACTCAAGAATTCCTAAGTTACCTCTCCAAGCCAAGAGCATAAAATTCTACTCTAAAATCCAACCAAGCATTTTATCAAACACTTGGAGAGCATAAAAGGAAATCATAGTAAAATTGCAAGGAAAGTAAATCTACGCTACTCAATTGCAAGGAATTAAACAACAACAAATCAAGTGAACAATAAAGGAACATGAAAACATAAATTGCATTAAAGAGAAATAGAAGAACAAAAGTGCATCAACATAAAAGTAGAGAATTACAAGAATTAAATGCTAAACTAGAGAGAAGAGATGTAGAAGAAGAAGAATTACAAAAGGAAAAGTAAATCAAAGCATGAAATTAACCTAGATCTAAGAGATCCTAATCTAGATCTAACCTAATCCTAATTCTAGAGAGAAGTGAGAGCTTCTCTCTCTAGAAAACTAACTTTCCCTCCAAAACTTAAACTAAAACTAACTAAGTGTCTCATCCTTCTTCAATCCTTGGGTTAAATAGTATCAGAAATGAGTTGGATTGGGCCCAAAATGCTTCAGAAATCGCTGGCCATGAGTTGCACTTTAGTGAGTCACGTGCAACATTGGCGCATACGCGTAGAGTGCGCGTACGCATCCTTAGACGCACAGAAACCATGGAAAATCTTATATCCCTTTGAAGTCCCGGATGTTAGCTTTTCAACGCAACTAGAACCGCTTCATTTGGATCTCTGTAGCTCAAGTTATGGTCGATTAAATGCAAAGAGGTCGGACTTGACAGCTTTACGATTCCTTCATTTCTTCATGAGTTCTCCATTTCTACATGCTTTTTTCTTCATTCCCTCAATCCAATCTTTGCCTTCTAAACCTGAAATAACTTAACAAACATATCAAGGCATCTAATGGAATCAAGGTGAATTAAGTTTAGCTATTTTAAGACCTAAAAAGCATATTTTCACTCTTAAGCACAATTAAAGGAGAATTTACAAAACCATGTTATTTCGTTGGATACATGGGAGAAAAGTTGACAAAACCCTCTAAATTCAACACAAGATAAACCCTAAAAATGGGGTTTATCACTGAACTTGAAAATTCTCAAGTTCAGCGTGGGCCCTAATAACCCACATGGTCCCCACGCTCCACTTTAAGGCTTGCGAAGATTATTATTTATTCTGATTAAGCTTTAAAATTATTTTAAATAGGAAAAATATTATTTAGTTTTTAGGAAATATATTTTACATTAATTAGGATTAGATATAAAAGGGAAAAGAATTAGCCCTTCGAGCTCTTCTCTCTTCTCTTCAACCTCATTCCGCAATTTAAAGTTTTTACGAATCCTAGTTTTCTCTCTGAACCATGAGCCACTAAACCTCCACTGTTAAGGTTAGGAGCTCTGTCTATTGTATGGATTGATACTATTATTTTTCTATTTTAATTTATGTACTGATTTATATTTCAAGAATTGTTTTCGTTCTTTATCTTATGAATTTGTGTGGAACGGAAGTATAACTTGAAAAAGCTCTTTACTTAAACAACAACTTGAAAACATATTCTCCTAAATTTCTAATTATCTGGACTTAACGGAATACGTGACATATAATCCTCTTATATTTGGGTAATTAGGATTTTTGTGGCATATAAATTAGAATTGAACTTCACCCTCTAATTGGAATTAAGTGACCAAGGAATTGGCGGTTGATGAATTTTAGAGGAGACTAAAAAGGTCTAAGGAATTAGGGTTTAGTCACTTATAGTTTGCCATGAATTAAATCTTGCATGATTAAAATAGTTAGTAAGAAAAGTCAATCCGAAAAATAGATAACTCTGAAGCCTTAGCTGTTTCTCCATATATTATTCACAACTTGTTTACTGTTTGCCTTCTAATATTCTGAATTTACTGTTAATGCAATTGAACATTCAAACACCATTTTCTGTTTGTTTGACTAAGCCAATCACTCAATCACTATTGCTTGATCCATCAATACTGGTGGGATCGACCCTCATTCACCTGAGGTACTACTTGGTACGACTCGGTGGATTTGCCGGTTAGTTTGTGGTTATAAATTCCACACCAAGTTTTTAGCGCCGTTGCCGAAAATTGACTGTGATTGACAACTATTTGTTGTTTAATTGCTTAGATTAGATAATTTTCATTTTAATTAATTTTTTTGTTATTATTAATTTTTTCATTTCTTTTGTTTCCTTTATTTTATTTTTTTCCTTGCCTTTCGTTTCCCATCCCCCTGTCCCCTGGTTTTTTTACTTCGTTTTATTTTTTTATTTAATTCTCGTCCGTTCTTTTTTACTTATTTATTTTTCTTTTTATTTTAATTTTTTGTTTTCGTTTTGTTTTTTTTTTCATTATTTTTTGTTATCTTTTTATATTTTATTAGTTTTATTTTATTTTTGTCTTTAATTTTTTATAAAAAAATTTTGCATCTTATATTTTTTTCTCTTAATTTTTGAAATAAAGTTTCGTGTCCCCTTAGTTATTTTACTCCTTTTTATTTATTAGTTATTTTATTATCTTAATTATTTAGTTTATTTTTTTATTTTATATTTCTTTTATTTTCGTTTTCTGTTATATTTTATTTTATTTTTATTTTTTATTATTTTTATTTTTTTTATATTCTTTCTTCTTTATTTGCCTATTTACCACATGGTGTGTTTAATTCTTTTTGGTATTTTGTGCTAAGAAAAAATAATAGAGAAAGATCACATGGGTTACTACTCACACCCAATGAGTGATTCTTATTATTGTGGATGGAAGAACTACTCAAATTTTGGTTGGCAAAGTCAAAATCAAAGAAACTTCAGTGCTCCATGTTCCAACTATCAAGAACCACCATCTCCATGTTCATACCAAGAACCACCACCTCTCTATCCATATCAAGAACCACCATCTTTCTACCCATATCAAGAGCCACCATCTCCCTATTCATACCAAGAACTATCCTCTTTTTACTCTTATCAAGAACCATCATCTCATTCTTATTCTTATCAAGAACTATCATCTCCTTCTTATTCATATCAAGAGCTACCATCTCCTTATTCATATCAAGAACCATCAGTTCTTGAGCTTCTCATGAAAGAATTCATACATGATATAAGGATAAGTGTCAAAAATGTAGAAAAATTTGTGCAATTGATTATCAAAAGAGTTCATACCCCAGTTAATTAGAGAACTTTTCACACTCACACATAGAAGAAGAGGAAGATGCAAAAACAAATGAGGAAGATGCACCAATAAAGAAGGAAGATGCACAAACAAAAGAGGTTGTAAGGGATGAAAATAATTATGGGAATCTACACTCTAATGAAGTAGAGAGTGGAATAAAAGGTGAGTTTCTTGAACCACCAATTCAAGAAGTTCTTGATGAAGGGTACACTCCAACCATCACACAACACCTAAATTCTAAAATAAAAAAAATAGAAGGCAACCAAGGAAAGCACTGAAAAGGGGATTGTGACCAAGAAACAGAAGAAAATATCCATGAAAAAGAGAAAGTCAGAAAAAAACAATCCAACATCTACCCCAACAAGCAAGGTGAATCAAGCTAATCACAATAAAAGAAAGCTTGTTAGGAGGAATTTATATCAGGGGGCACTAATTTTCACCTCTCCCCCTTTGGAGACATTTCTTTTAACCAACTAGAAGAAGAGGAAAAAAATTCAACAATCAAGTGTCAAGCTAGTGACATTAAAGAAGCGCTTGTTGGGAGGCAACCCAACTACTTGTATCCTTGGTTTTGCAGTTCCTTTGGTTTTAATTTTATAGTTATTTTAATTTTAGCATTATAGTTATTTTATTTTGGTTTTAAATTACTTTATCTATTTTTTTAGAATTTTTCTTGTTTTACATTGTTTTGGTTATGCAGAGTGATTAGAACAGGAACAAGAGCAATTAAAAAGAATTTTTGACACCCTGGAGTTTTTCTTTGCTTGGGGACAAGCAAACTTTTAAGTTTGGTGTTGGAGGACCATAGCCGGAGGAATGAGATGGTTACCAGCATAACTGAGGTGGTTGAGTTGCTTTCATTCTATTTCCCCTTCTGTTCTTATTTTGTTGCCTTCTGTTTTCTGTTGCTTTTATTGCCTGCATGATCTTTAGTACTTCCAGTTCTTAGATTTAATTTCATTCTGTTATTTTCTTTTAGTTTAAAAAAATGTTTCATATATCGCTCACTGAACTTGAATCTAAAAAGAAAAGAAAAGAAGTGAGGTATTGCATGAGAAATTGAGTTATATTTAAGAGTAGTCTTATTTACTTAAATGTGGTGGTATTATTTGTGATTCTGAATGCATGATATGAACAGTACATAGTTGAACTTGAATCAAAGGATGTTGGTGCATAAGGAATAGGAATTTAGAGAACTATTATGAATTTTCTCAATTAAACAAAAGCTTAATCCTTGAAGCAAAAATAAATAAATAAATAAATAAAAGCAAGGTCCAAGGCTCTGAGCATCAATGACTAAGGAGGTCAAACATGATTAAAAGCTCAAAGAGTTGTTTCCTTAGTCATATTCTTGTGGTTCTTGTGTCAAGTAATCCTTGAGACAGAATATCTAGAGTCGAGGCCAAATACATTTAGCAGAGTATGCCAACGGCTTTGAGCACCATTGTCTGGGAGTAACTAAAAGAAAAATCAGATCTTAAAGAGAGTTCTCTAGTCAAGTGCTTGTGGTGTTTTTATGTCAAGTGAAGTTTGAGATAAAACATTTAAAGTCACGGCTAGACTCAAAGTGCAAAGCACCAATTCATTGAGAAGTAAAGGATGTATGCTGTGTTCAAGGATTAAACTGGAGTACAAAGAGCAGAGAATTCATAATATGATCCGGATTCTAATTCCGAATGATAGTGACATTCCTCTGATTCAAAGGAGAGTGAGATGCCAAAACTGTTCATAATTACAATAGATAAACCCCACTTTAAGAAAAGACATGAGCATAACTGAACTCTCTCTTCTCATGCAAATTCACATCTTGATCATGTACTAATTTTGGTTGCTTGAGGACAAGCAACAATCCAAGTTTAGCGTGGACTCCAACGCAGAAAGGAAGAATCACACATCATTCATGCTGAACTTGAGAATTCTCAAGTTCAGCATGGACTCAAAGAACGCCAAAGGAATTTGCACACTGCCTCCTCCACGCTGAATTTGGGAATTCTCAAGTTCAGCGTGGACCTTAATAACCCACATGGTCCCCACGCTCCACTTGAAGGCTTGCGAAGATTATTATTTATTCTGATTAAGCTTTAAAATTATTTTAAATTGGAAAACATATTATTTAGTTTTTAGGAAATATATTTTACAATAGTTAGGTTTAGATATAAAAGGGAAAAGAATCATCTCTTCGAGCTCTTCTCTCTTCTCTTCTACCTCATTCCGTAATTTACAGTTTTTACGAATCCTAGTTTTCTCTTTGAACCATGAGCCACTAAACATCCACTGTTAAGGTTAGGAGCTCTGTCTACTGTATAGATTGATACTATTATTTTTCTATTTTAATTCATGTACAGATTTATATTTCAAGAATTGTTTTCGTTCTTTATCTTATGAATTTGGGTGGAACGGAAGTATAACCCTTGTTCTAACTGAGTTCTTGCATAACTTGGAAAAGCTCTTTACTTGAACAACAGATTGAAAACATATTCTCCTAAATTTCTAATTATCTGGACTTAACAGGATACGTGACATGTAATCCTCTTATATTTGGGTAATTAGGATTTCTATGGCATATAAATTAGAATTGAACTTCACCCTCTAATTGGAATTAAGTGACCAAGGAATTGGCGGTTGATGAATTTTAGAGGAGACTAAAAAGGTCTAAGGAATTAAGGTTTAGTCACATATAGTTTGCCATGAATTAAATCTTGCATGATTAAAATAGTTAGTAAGAAAAGTCAATCTGGAAAATAGATAACTATGAAGCCTTAACTGTTTCTCCATATATTATTCACAACTTGTTTGCTGCTTGCTTTCTGATATTCTGAATTTACTTTTAATGCAATTGAACTTTCAAACACCATTTTCTGTTTGTCTGACTAAGCCAATCACTCAATCACTGTTTCTAGATTCATCAATCCTCGTGGGATCGACCCTCATTCACATGAGGTACTACTTGGTACGACCTGGTGCACTTGCCGGTTAGTTTGTGGTTATAAATTCCACACCAGCAGCGACAAAGATTTACAAGTTTTGTTCCGATGTCGTCGGTAATTTTCTAAGGTGAGGGGACCCCTGAGCTGTTGGCCAAGTTTGTAGATATAGTCTCTAGTTCAGAAGGTTCTAACCGGAATAATCAGCCTTCAATCATGGTAGTCTGCTCTAGTTCGAGGCCTATTGAAGCCCCCTCATCTCTGCCCGTGATTGAGCTTGAGGCAGTTTTGGTTGCTTTGCCGTCTTTCGCTGCTGAACTAAACCCATGATGAGCGAATATTTTATACGCTTTTGGCATCATTTTCATATAGTTTTTGTTATGTTTTGTTTAAGTTTTATTATAATTTCATAGGTTTTAGTGCAAAATTCATATTTTTTATTCTACTTTGAGTTTGTGTGTTTTATGATGATTTTAGGTATTTTCTGGCTGAAATTGAGGAGCTTTAGAAAAGTCTAATTCAGAGACAGAGAAAGAACTGTAGATGTTGTCATATTCTAACCTCCATGCACTCGAAGGAGCATTTCTGGAGCTACAGAAGACCAAATGGCGCGCTCTCAATGGCTATGGAAAGCTAACATCTAGGGATTTTCAGAAATATATAATAGTTTATACTTTGCCCTGGAAATGAAGGCCCAAAACTGGCATTCAACGTCAGCTACAAACGCCCTAGAGGGAGTACCAACTCGTGGCTTCACCCCAAGCTCAGCCCAAACACTCAATTCAAGTGGGCCTAAGGATGGATTTCGCACCTCTAGTCTATTCTATCATATTTTTGTACTTCTTAGTTATTAGATTAGTATATATAGAACAAAGATCACCCTTATTCAAAACTTTTACCTTATGCCATATTTTCGAATACATTACCACTTTCTGTAAGCTCTGAGTCACTAACCTCCTAGGTTAAGGTTAGGAGCTCTGCTGACTTTTATGGATTAATAATATCATTCTTCTAGTTTAATATATGCTTAATTCTATTCTAAGATGTATCTTCGTTCTTCATCGTAATGAATTGGGCGTGCAACTTGACAGTCATCCCTATTCTACACGGGTTCTTGCGAGTCCTTGACGGGATAGTACTGAACCAGAAGCTTGATTATACATCTCCTAGACGGCTAATCCACGACTTCGTAGGAGACTTGGAGACATCAGTTCAGCCAAAGTACGGGGCGATTAGGGCCTTGTGGTAGAGGCTAGAATCAGGACACAACGTTCTCTGATCCGGAAAATCCGACCTTGTCTGTGGCGCTTTGAGTAGGATCACCAAGGGAATGGACTGCAGGAGTTTCACCCCACCCCCCATTCAGATTGGATGACACTGACCTGGGGCTTTGAGTAGGATCACCAAGGGAATGGACTGTAGGAGCTTCACCCCCACCCCCATTCAGATTTGATGATTAATGACCACTGACCTGGCGTTACTCACTTACAGCCATTGTTATCAAAACTGGACCGGTTCGACCGAAAAACCGGTGAATTGGACCTTATACCAGTCTGGTCCAGTGATTAGACTGCACAAGGTAAGGAACCGATGCGAACCAGTCAAATCCAGAGTGAACCGGTAGAAATCGGTCAATCTCGTTAAAGACCGGTCCAACCGAACCATTTTAATTTTAAAATTTTCTCAAAATGAAATAGATGGGATTCAAACCCCATCCTTCAAGGAGATAAATGATAGACACAACCACCAGGCAAACTTGCTTGTTACTAGTATATATGCAAATTAAAATACATATTGATATCTTTCAGCAAATAATTTACTTTTATTTTAATTTTAATTTTAAGCTCACTCCTTCTTAAATTAATCATATTTTTATTTAACAGTAATTATAAACTCATTTATAATTTTTTTTTCATAATTATGTAATATCTATTAATATTATTTTTCAATAAATACTTTTAGTATATAATAGTATAATAGATATAAACTAATTAATAAATTATTATAATTCAAAAATAATAGTTATTTTAATATAAAAACAAAATAAAAATATTTATGATAGACTAAAATTAACAAAATACTTATTGTTTCTGTTTCATATTGTTTAGAATAGCTAGATATTTTTAAAATATTAGTAAAAATATGCATTTTAAATTTTTTATTCTAAATTTTTGACTATGTTTTGTTTTTTATTTACATAGGACTGGGTCAATCGGTTCAAGTGTGACCCACCGGTTGAACCAATGGCTCAGTGACCTAGTAACCTAACTAGTTCGATCACCAGTTCGGTTTTGATAACTATGCTTACAGCCTGCTATGGAATGAATCATTAGAAGTTGAAGTAGACAGTGAGAAAAGTTGATCCAGAAGGAGGAAGCATCTCCGAAGCCTCAACCGTTCTCTCATCACTGATTTTACACCTATCTAGTAACACTTTATTTATTCTATTTTTATGTGTTTTTCCAAAACAACTATATTTTCTATCCGCCTGGCTAAGATCTACAAGATAGCCATTGCTTGTTCAAACCAACAATCTCTGTGGGATTGACCCTCACTCACCTGAGGTATTACTTGGACCACCCGGTGTACTTGCTGGTCTATCTGTGCGAATATTGTGGAGTCAATTTCGTGCACCAAGTTTTTGGCACCGTTGTCAGGGATTGTTCGAGTTTGACAAACTACCGGATTATCCTGTTGCTTAGAATAGGTACTTTTTAAGGTTTAGTTTCTCTTTTGTTTATGTCTTTTGTTTTCTTTTCAAAAAATTTTCAAAATCTTTTCTTTTCTTTATTAATCTTTGTCTTGTGTTTGAGTCTTTTGTTAACAATTTCGAACTTTCTTGGTTTCTCTTTCCGAAAAAAAATTCAAAAACTTTATCTTTTGATTGAGTATAGTGTCAATTTTTAAGTTTGGTGTTCCTTATGTGTTCTTTATTTCCTTTAATTTTTTAAAACTGTTCTTTGGTGTTCTTCTTGGTATTCAAATTGTTCTTGTTCCTTTTCTTTGTTTGATCTTAAAATTTTTATGTTTGGTATCTTTTAGTTGTTTTTCTTTAAAATTTCGAAAAAACTAGTGTCTTTGATCCAAAAATTTTAAGTTTGGTGTCTCTTGGTTGTTTTTCTCTTTCTTCATTAATTAAAAAAATCAAAATTAAAAATATTTCTTTTATCTTTCCTTAATTTTCGAAAATCTTGCTTTCTTTTTTTTCTTGATTTAAAAATTTTAAAGTTTGGTGTTTTCTTGTTAGTGAGGCCAAATTTTAAATTTCAAATCTTATCTTTTAAAATCTTTTTCAAATCTTTTCTTTTAATTAGATTCTTTCCTATCTTATCTTTCTTTTAAATTTTAAAATTCAAATCTTTTTAAATCTTTACTATCTTTTCAAATTTGATTTTCAAATCTTTTTAATTTAAACTCGTCTCTCTTAACTTCTTTTTAAATCTTCATCTTATCTTTCTTTTTATATTTAAAACTTTCAAATTTTAAATCTCAACTTTCTTTTAAAATTGAATTTCAAAATCAAATCTTTTAATTTTCAATTCTTTTTAGTTAATTAGCTTTTAATTTCCTTCTTGTTTTTTGAATTCAATAAATAAATAAAATAAAAATAAAAATATTTTACTTCTAATGTCCCTTTTTATTCTTAATTTTCGAATTCTTCTACCCCCTCTATTTGAATTCTTCTTCTCATTCCTCTATCTTCATTCTTCTTTCTTCTTTATATTTCACTGGGAGTTCTCTATACTCTAACATAGAAACTCTCATTCTCTTTCTTTCTTGTTTTCTTTTTTTGTTCATGAGCAAGAACAGAGATAAAGAACCTCTCTTTGATCCTAATTCTGAACCTGAGAGGACTCTAAGTAGGTGTTTACAACAAGTTAAAGCACAACACTCCAGAGGAAACCTCACAGAACTTTTCGAAAAAGAAGTTGAAGATACAAACATGGTAGCCGATCCTAATGTGGAGGCGATGCAAGGAAGGTTCTTGGTGACTTCGCTGCACCCACTTCTAACTTCTATGGAAGAATCATCTCTATACCTGCCATTAGAGCAAATAACTTTGAGCTGAAGCCTCAATTAGTCTCTCTAATGCAACAGAACTGCAAATTTCATGGACTTCCACTAGAAGATCCACATCAATTCCTATCTGAATTCTTGCAAATCTGTGACACTGTTAAGACCAATGGAGTAGATCTTGAGGTCTACAGACTTATGCTTTTCCCTTTTGCTGTTAGAGACAGAGCTAGGATATGGCTGGATTCTCAATCCAAGGAAAGCTGAGACTCTTGAAAAAAGTTGGTCAATGCTTTCTTGGCCAAGTTCTTTCCACCTCAAACTATGAGCAAGTGTATGGTGGAAGTTCAGACCTTCAAACAAAAAGAGGGTGATTATCTCTATGAAGCTTGGGAAAGATACAAGCAACTGATTAGGAGATGTCCTCCGAACATGCTCTCAGAATGGACTATCCTAGGTATTTTCTATAATGGTCTATCTGAGATGTCCAAGATGTCCTTGGACCATTCTGCTGTTGGACCACTCCACTTGAAGAAGATGCCTGAAGAGGCACAGGAACTCATTGAAATGGTTGCAAACAACCAATTCATGTACACTTTTGAGAGAAATCCTGTGAACAATGGGGTAGCTCAGAAGAAAGGAGTCCTGGAGGTTGACACTCTGAATGCCAAATTGGCTCAGAACAAGATCTTAACTCAACAGGTCAATATGATCTCTCAGCATCTGACTGGATTGCAAGCTGCAGCTGACAGCACTTAAGACACCTCCTATGATGGAGATGCTTATGATCCATATCAACCCACTATGGAAAAAGTGCATTACATGGGAGAACCCTATAGAAACACCTACAACTCTTCATGGAGAAATCATCCTAACTTCTCATGGAAGGATCAATAGAAGCCTCAGCAAGGCCTCAATAATAATCAAGGTGAAAGAAACCAGAATAGGTTTATCAGTAATAAACCATTTTCATCTTCTCAGCAACATATGGAGACTTCTAAGCAGAGCCTTTCTGACTTAGCAACCATAATCTCTGAACTCTTTAAGACCACTCACAGTTTCATAACAGAAACTAGGGGTGTGTTTGGGGTTCACGTTGGGGAATAAAAAAACTCGTTTGAATGTCTTGAATGTCCCATTGCTATGTTTGCCAATTTTTTGGAACCCCTAACCCAGAAGTGCTTTCATCTCTGAACGTACGTTCACGTGAAGCTAAAAATTCAAGCTTCTGCATTCATGTTGGGAAGATTAATTACCATTAGAGGAATTAGGTAAGAAATTTATTTCATATCTTCCAACTGTACCCTTCATTTCTTCTATAAAAAGGATGTCCATAACCACATAATTTCACAGTAGTTCTCTTACATATTTTTTTTCATCAAACTCTTTCAGATTTGTTTCCATCACTGCCAAGGTAAAGATTTTAATTTTTTTATTATTTTTTAGTTCTTTTTTTCATATTTTTATTTTTTATGTTTTTTATTGTATTTTTTATATATATGATAAATATTTTTCATATTATTTTTTTAGTATTCTAATGTTATTTTTTTATTTTCTATTGTTATATTTTTATTGTATTTTTTTATTTCTATGACAACTATTGTTGATATAAATTTTATTTTTTTTAATTTTATTATTTTTTGTTTATATAAATTATTTTTTTCTATCCTTTATCGTACTATATTTATGTTATGTATAAAATTTTTTATTTTTTTATTTGATTTTACTCATATAAATTTTATTTACTTTTTATTATAATTTTTTTGTTCATATGATATATATTGTTGGTTGTAATTATTATATACTATGGTTGTATGATTTTTTTGTTTTTGTTTTTTATTTTTATTGTACTTCTTACTGTACTCTATTTTTGTTTTTATTATATACTATTTATAAGTAACAAAAGAGTCATAAATAATAAAAATTTATAGTCCAAAATATACTAAATTAAAGAGTACTCACGGAACTAAAATAAATTATAAAATATTTTCTTTTTTATTTGACATTATAAAATGTATAATACTCTCTTTTATATTTTTATTTCTTATTATTTTTTAGTTCATATGAAACTTTTTTATCATTTACTGTTCTTTATGTTTAATATGTAAGGTGTCTTTTTTATTTTTATTTGACTTTGTTCTTTTTTTATTTTTTACTTATTTTTATCATTGATCTTTTTTATATTATTTTTTCACTGTTCTAATCTCTCATCTCTCACGTATGTTATTAATTTTTTTATGGTATTCTTATTATTTCTTGTTCATATGAATTCTATTTTTTTCTCTTTTATGCACTATATTTATATTTTATACGAAGTTTATTTTATTTTTCTTATTTGATATAGTTTATATGAATTTTTTTTATCTTTTATTATATTTCTTTTATTCATATGATATATATTGTTGGTTTTATAAAATTTTTATCATTTTTTATTTACATGAGTTCTCGTTTTATATTTTATTATACTTTATTTTTGTTTTGGCTGAAATTTTTTATTTTTTATTCGACTATGTAAAATTTATAATTATAATTCTCATATATTATATTTTATTATAACATTTTTATAATATAGATTAATTGATCCCATAAAAAAGAAAAACTAAATAAAAAATATTCATAAGTATTAATAAAATTATGAATGTTGGATGCCAAAAAAGTCTTATAATAATAAAATTATTGAGCGTACGGTATAAAAAGGTAACATATTTGAATAAATATTCTTATATATATATCTAAAATTTATATTTTTTAATAGAATAATGAGTAACAATGAATCTCTAAAGACAAAAGTAGCATGGGACATGGAGACTACTAATCTCTAGAATTAATGTTTTTATGTATTAAAATATATTTTTTCAATTTTTATATGTTACTTTAATTTAGTAAGTGATGAGCGGATAGTTTATACGCTTTTTGACAATTTTTTAGGTAGTTTTTAGTATGATTTAGTTAGTTTTTAGTATACAATTATTAGTTTTTATGCAAAAATCTCATTTCTGGACTTTACTATGAGTTTGTGGATCTGAGCAAAAATTTGATTCAGAGGCTGAAAAAGGACTGCAGATGCTGTTGGATTCTGACCTCCCTACACTCGAAATGGATTTTCTAGAGCAACAGATGCCCAATTGGCACGCTCTCAATTGCGTTGAAACGTAGACATCTTGGGTTTTCCAGCAATGTATAATAGTCTATACTTTGCCCGAGATTTGATGGCTCAAACTGGTGTTGCAAGTCAGTATAAAAATTCTGGCGTAAAACGCCCAAACTGGCATAAAAGCTGGAGTTAAACGCCCAAACTGGCACCAAAGCTGGCGTTTAACTCCAAGAGAAGCCTATGCACGTGAAAGCTTCAATGCTTAGCCCAAGCACACACCAAGTGGGCCCCGGAAGTAGATTTCTGCATCATTTACTTATTTATGTAAACCCTAGGTTACTAGTTCTCTATAAATAGGACCTTTTACTATTGTATTTTCATCTTTTTTATCATCTGTGATCTTTTGATCATCTTTGATCTTGGGATCAGGTCTTTGAACCCTTTTTTGTTTGTTTCATACTATTTGGGAGGCATGGCCGAATCCTTGTTCTTATGTATTTTCAATGGTGGAGTTTCTACACACCATAGATTAAGGTGTGGAGCTCTGCTGTTTCTCATGAATCAATGCAATTACTACTGTTTTCTATTCAATTCAAGCTTATTCTTGTTATAAGATATTCACTCGTACTTCAACCTGGTGGATGTGATGATCCGTGACACTCATCATTATCCTCCCTTATGAACGCGAGCCTGACAACCACCTCCATTCTATCTGCGAGAGCTTGGGTGTGTATCTCTTGGCCTCCTGGTTCACGACGCATGGTTGCCTCTCCTGACAACAGAGCCTTCCATTCCGTGCGATCAGAGTCCTCGTGGTATAAGTTAGAATCAAATGGGCAGCATTCTTAAGATCCGGAAAGTCTAAACATTGTCTATGGTATTCCAAGTAGGATCTGGGATGGGATGACTGTGACGCGATTCAAACTCGCGACTGTGGGGCGCAGTGACAGTGCGCAAAAGGATCAATGGATCTTATTCCGACATGATCGAGAACTAATAGCTGATTAGCCATGCGAGAAACTGTGGAGGACCATTTTCACTGAGAGGATGGATGGTAGCCATTGACAACGGTGATCCACCTACATCAGCTTGCCATGCAAATGAGTATGACTGATTGGATGAAGGCAATAGGAAAGCAGAGGCTCAGGGGGAACAAAGCATCTTCATATGCTTAGCTGAAATTCCCACCAATGAATTGCATAAGTATTTCTATCCTATTTTATGTTCTATTTCGTTCTTTTAATTATCAAAACCCCATAACCATTTGAATCCGCCTGACTGAGATTTACAAGATGACCATAGCTTGCTTCAAGCCGACAATCTCCGTGGGATCGACCCTTACTCACGTAAGGTATTACTTGGACGACCCAGTGCACTTGCTGGTCAGCTGCACGAAGTTGTGTATCATGATTTCGTGTACCAGTAAGTAAATATTAACTTTATTATAAAATGAATTAATAAGATCTATTCAAATATTTAAAGTAAAATAATAGAATAATATAAAAAATTATTTTACTTGATGTCTCTTTTAGTAATTTTTCATCTAAAAGTGATTTTGAATAGTATAATCCAAACAACATTTATTTTACTATAATCAATTTTGATATAAAGATTTTCAAACATAAATCATGTTAACACAAACTTACTTTTCATCAAAATCAAGTTTGTAAAATCACTTTTATGCAAACTCCCATTTGCAAACTGAATCCAAACACACACTAGGTCCTCCATCAGAAATCTGGAGATACAAGTTGGTTAGCTGAGCAAGAAAATCCCTGAGACCCCTCCTATAGCTCTCCCAAGTAACACTGAAGTGAGCCCAAGAGAAGAGTGCAAGGCCATCACTGTAGAAACTGAGGCCGAATCTGAAGGGGATGCTCTAGCACTGAACGCCAGAAAGGAAATCCCTACTGGGCGTTCAATGCCCAAAGAAGAACCATCATTGGCGTTGAATGCCAATAAAGGAGTCCCTACTGGGCGTTCAATGCCCAAAGAAGAGCCATCACTGGCGTTGAACGTCAGTAAGGGAGTCCCTACTGGGCGTTCAACGCCCAAGGAAGAGCTATCATTGGCATTGAACGCAAGTAAGGGAGTCCTTACTGGGTGTTCAACGCCCAAAGTGGCACAACAGCTGGCGTTGAATGCTAGTAATGGGGCAGCTGGGCTTCAATGGCCACTAAAAACCTCCCTGTTGAAGAACTAAAGGCAACTAAGGCTAATGAGGAGACCATAAAAGTTCCATTGAATGCCTTGTTGCAAATTATGGATTATGAAGACCACTCCTCCTCTGATGAGGAAGAGGAAACTAGGGAAGGGCAAGTTGCTCGTTACCTAGGAGTCCTCATGAAACTAAATGCCAAGTTATTTGGAATAGAGACATTGGAGGAAGAATCTCCAGTGCTCACCAAGGAACTCAATGCCTTGGTTCAAAAGAAACTACCACAGAAGCTGCCGGATCCCAGACGCTTCCTAATTCCCTGCACCATAGGCACCATTACCTTTGAGAAGGCTCTGTGTGACCTAGGTCAAGCGTAAACCTCATGCCACTCTCTGTAATGGAGAGACTGGGAATTTTTGAGGTGCAAGCTACAAGAATCTTACTAGAGATGGCAGACAAGTCAATGAAAAAGGCATATGACAGACAAGAATCTTACCTTGGAAGACCCTTCCTAGCCACTGCCAATGCCATCATTGATGTAGCAAGGGGAGAGCTAGTCTTGCAATTGCATGAGGACTGTATCTTATTCAAGATGCCTAACCCTAACTCTCCCTCTGACAAAAGAGAGACAGTTGTGCAACATCTAGTGTTCTAACCCTCTCTCTCAGTGCAGAGCTATACAGAACCCCCAAACACCAATTCTAAGTTTGGTGTTGGGCGGCCATCACCAAGCTCTGAAGATAAAGGTACTAAGAAGAAAGTACTTAAAGGCTGGACGGACAAAAAGATCCCCACTGAAGGCCTCTCACTTGGTGACAACCCAGTCATTCCATATACTGTGAACAAGGTCCTATCTCTAGAACATATGCAGCTCATCCATGAGAGCACAGGCAAGAACTTTACTATAAGGAGCGAAATTATGAGTCCCTATCCATCTCTATAAGGAGCTAACCATCAAACTAGTGACGTTAAAGAAGCGCTTGTTAGGAGGCAACCCAACCATAATTAAAGTTATTTCTGTTTTTGTTAAGTTTATTTAAGTTATATCAGTTTAATTTTCATATTTGTTTCTTTGATTTTGTGATCATGTGCAGTAGTTAGAACAGAAACAAAGACAGTCAGAACTAAAAATAGAACACCCTGGAGCAGGTACCTTGCTGGCGTTGAACGCTAGACAATGGGGCAAGAATAGCGTTCAACGCCCTAAAAGAGTAGCCAAGCTGGCATTGAAAGCCACATAGGGTATCCCTAATGGGTGTTCAACGCCCAAAAAGAGCAGCATTGCTGGTGTTGAACGCTAGCCATAGAGTAGAAGTTGGGCGTTCAACGCTACAAAGGAGGCAAAGACCTAGCGTTGAACACCAGGAAGGAAGTCCCCTCTGGGCATCCAACGCCCTATAAGGAGCATGAAGCTAGCCTTGAACGCCAGCTAGGAGCAGGAGTTTGGCGTTCAATGCCCAAAACGGGGCAAGAAATTCGAATTTCCTAGCCTCTCAGGACCAGTGGGTCCCACAGAATCTCCACCTACCCCACCTTCCTCTCTTCTACTTTTACTCTTCCCCATACACTCTTCTCCATAAACCCTCAACCAATCACATCCATACCTCTTCCAAAAAAAAAAAACCATCATAAATCTCACAACACCCACTTCATAATTCAAAATTTCCCACCCAATTCCCCCTCACATTCGAACCCTACCCCATCGCACCTTTATAAATACCCCCTCATACCACATCTTCAACACACTTTATACATAAAAGCCCCCACTTGACCGAATCACTCTCTCCCTCCATCTCTCTCTATTCTCCTCTCCTTCTACTCTTTTGTTTTCTGTTGTTCTTATTTTGCTCGGGGACAAGCAAAGCTTTTAAGTTTGGTGTTGGAAAAGCCATTCTTTTTGCTTTTCATTCACACTTATGGCACCCAAAGTCAGAGAATCCTCTAGAAAGAGGAAAGGAAAAGATGTTGCTTCTACCTCCGAACCTTGAGAGATGGAGAGATTCATCACCAAAGCTCATCAAGACCACTTCTATAAAGTAGTGGCAAAGAAGAGGGTGATTCTTGAGGTCCCTTTTAGGCTAAAAAAGAATGAATACCTGGAGATCCGACGAGAAATCCGGAGGAGAGGTTGGGAAGTTCTAACCAATCCTATCCCGGAAGTTTGAATCTTGATGGTGCAAGAGTTCTATGCCAATGCATGGGTCACTAAACATCATGATATAAGCGTGAACCCAAGCCCCAAAAATTGGAGCACTATGGTTCGAGGGAGACCATTGGATTTTAGCCCAGAAAGTGTAAGGTTAGCGCTCCATTTGCCAATGATGCAAGGAGACCCTGATGCTAGGGCATCTTGGCCAATTTTACTGACCTTTTCTTTACTATTTTAGGGTAGTTTCATGCATTTTCTTAGTAAATAAGCAAGTTTTGGGTAAAAATACAATTACATCTTGATTCAAGCAAACATTGTGAACTTTACATGATTTCATGAGAATTATGCATGAATTGAATGATAAAATGGATGATGCATGATCTCATGACCTGGAACAAAGCTTTGATGCACCCTGCTTGTTTGATTTCAGGACAAAGGAAGCAAAGAAGAGCCACATTAGCCGCCACGTTAGTCTCACTAACGTGACCACTAACGTGGAATGGGAGCAAGCTGGCAGCGTTAGTGGAAAAGTTATCACCAATAACGCTGATGCCAGGGCATCTAGGCCAATTTCATTGACCTTTTCGTTACTATTTTAGGGTAGTTTCATGCATTTTCGTAGTAAATAAGCAAGTTTGGGATGAAATACACTTACACCATGATTTCATGAGGATTAGACAGGAATTGAATGATATAATTGATGATGCATAATCTCATGATTTGGAACAAAGCTTTAATGCACTCTAATTGGTTGATTTCAGGACAAGGAAGCTAGAAGGAGCCACGTTAGCAGCCACGTTAATCTAATTAACGTGACCACTAACTTGGAATGGGGACAAGCTTGTAGCGTTAATGGAAAAGGTGATCACCAATAACGCCTTCGAAGCCATCATAGCCCACACATAGTTGCCACGTTAACTACATTAACGTGGTAGCTAACGTGGAGGAAAAGAGAAGCTCTAACGTTAGTGGTAAAAGTGATTGCCACTAACGTTCCACAAAGGCAAAAATTAAGCCACGTTAAGAGTCACGTTAATCTAATTAACGTGAACTCTAACGTGGGATGAGGAATCAACTACCAACGTTAGTAACACTCACCTTTGTCACTAATGTTGGATCAACCCAAGAGTGCCCACGTTAGTGGTCACGTTAAGACCACTAACGTGAGAAGTAACGTGGAGCTAAGCATGAAAAGCCAACGTTAGTGACACTCACCTTTGTCACTAACGTTGGAGATGGCAATCACTACCACGTTAGTGGCCACGTTAATCCAATTAACGTGAATCCTAACGTGGGAAGGAGGGGCATTTGGAGCGTTAGTGATAAAGGTAAGTGTCACTAACGCTCTCGAAGTTTAGGCATGCCCACGTTAAGAGTCATGTTAGTTATACTATCATGGATTATTAACGTGGGAAATAAGGATAAGGAGTAGCGTTATTGGTAAAGGTAAGTGCCAATAATGCTTGCGAAGGGCTAAGAGGCTACATTAGTGGTCAAGTTAGTACCACTAATGTTGAAGTTAACGTGGATCAACTAGTTTGGAACGTTAGTAAAAAAGTTATCGTCACTAACGCTTTCGAACCCAAGTTTACACCTAACATTAACGCCACTAACATCCTAACTAATGTCCTACCATGCCTGACTCACATTCTTTTTGCAAGCAAAGCTGAGCCCACTGAAGACTGTAACTACTTCAACTAAAGATCAAGGGCCCATATCCAAGACTTGAAGAGCTAACTAGAAGATCAGAAGAGTAGTATATATAGGAAGTAGTTTTGAACTAAGAGGAAGGCTTGGCATTATCGGGAACTTCATTCTGTATATTTACTACAACTTCTAGTTTACTTTTCAGAATGCACTCTTCTCTATCATCTTCCATTTTCAGAGCTATGAACAACTAAACCCATTTTCATTGGATTAGGGAGCTCTGTTGTAATTTGATGGATCAATTATAGTTTTCATTCTTCTTCCTCTTTCTTTTCTTTTGATTTACTAGAAAGCTTTCGATCTTAAATCAATTGGTGAGTTGTCTTGGAAAAGAAACTCTCCATAATTGGATCTCCTCTGAGCCTTGAAAAAGGGATGAGGAGATCATGCTAAAATTGCTTTCTCATGTTGGACCAAATTGGGGATTGCATGGATATAGTGACATATAATCCTACCAACACTTTGATTTGGAAATACATGTGGTATAATCAATGACCATACTTCATCTCTTCCCATGAGCAATTAAATCAAGGAATTGGACAATTGTTCAAGCTTAGAAAGATTGGGTTGCAAAGAAATTGGGATCCAATCACTTAAGATTGCCAAGGAGATTGAAGAGAGAACTTTTGCGTAGTCTAGAATTCAGAATAAATTTCTGTTGCAAGTATAGTTTCTAAACCAACTAAAGTCATTTCTTACGAACGTTTTGGTTGTCACAAGTAACAAACCCCTAAATAAATTGATAACCGAAGTATTTAAACCTCAGGTCGTCTTCTCAAGGAATTGCAGGGAGGTATGTTCTTATTATTGGTTATGAAGATTGTAAATCGGGGTTTTAAAGGTGAGGAACAAGTAATTTAAATGGCAGGTAAAATAAATAAATGACTGTAAAATAAGCTTTTGGCAAGGTATGAGAAATTGGAAGTCCTATCCTAGTTATCCTTATCAATGATGATGAAAATTGAATCTTAATTTCACTTAGTTAACCTTTGCTAGTGCAAGGGAAGGTTAAGTGACTAATTAGTTTGATCTTCAAATCCAAGTTAATTCCTAGAAAAAGATTGGGATTATAGAAGTTCAAGCTAATTAACAAAGATAGCGATTATCAATCACGTTGAGTCTAATAACTCCTGAGTTACTGATTTCTTAACCAAGACCAAAAGGAGAAAAGTAAATCTACTGGAATAAAAATGTCTTTGGATTGGAAGCAACAGTAACATAAATAAAAGAAAGAAATCCTAAATCTGAAATACCTCAAATAATATTAATTAAGAAAATCATAACATGAATGTCATTAAGCCAAATTGGCAACATATATAATTGAAAGAAAGAGAAGTCAAAATAAAAGAATATTAAACCTGGAGCTCAGAAGAATTGTAAGTTGAAATAATAATAAATCCTAAATCCTTTAAGAGGAATCCTAATCCTAAATTCTAAGAGAGAGGAGAGAACCTCTCTCTCTAAAAACTACATCTAAAACCTAAAATTGAATTATGAAAAGCATGATGAGTCTCTGCATGTTCCCTGACTTTAATCTGTATTTCTGGGCCGAAAACTGGGTTAAAATATGGCCCAGAATCTCTGCCAGCAACTTTTGTAATTCTACAGATCGCGCACGTCACGCGGCTGCGTCGTCCACGCGATCGCGTCACTCAGCGTTTTTCGTACCACGCGTGCGCATCGTCTATGCATTCGCGTCATTCGTGCAGCTTCCAGTCCGCGCGGTCGTGTCAGACACGCGAACGCGTCACTCTGATTTCTCCCATTTCGCGCGGTTGCATGAGCCATACGACCGCGTGACTTCTCGCAGGTCATCTCCTCAATTCCTTGTGTTCCTTCCATTTTCGCACGCTTCCTCTTCATTCTCTAAGTCATTCCTGCCCTATGAAGCCTGAAACACTTAACACACAGATCAAGTCATCGAATGGTAATAAGAGAGGATTAAGATTAGCTAAATTAAGACCAAAGAAGCATGTTTTCAATCATAGAACTAAACTAGGAAGGAATTGTAAAATCATGCAAATCATATGAATAAGTGGGTGAAAAGCTTGATAAAACCACTCAATTAAATACAATATAAACCATAAAATAGTGGTTTATCAACCTCCCCACACTTAAACATTAGCATGTCCTCATGATAAACCCAAGGAGACTAAATAAATGAGTAGGGAAAGGTGGTGCACGAAATTGTGATTCATTCTTTTCACAACTCAAAAAAGTTCCCGGTAATGGCTCCAAAAACTTGGTGCTCAATAACATGGTCTAAACATAATTTCACAACTTCGCACAACTAACCAGCAATTGCACTGGGTCGTCCAAGTAATAAACCTTACGCGAGTAAGGGTCGATCCCACGGAGATTGTTGGTATGAAGCAAGCTATGGTCACCTTGTAAATCTCAGTCAGGCAGATTCAAATGGTTATAGATGATTTATGAATAAAACATAAAGATAAAGATAGAGATACTTATGTATTTCATTGGTAAGAATTTCAGATAAGCGAATAGAGATGCTTTGTCCCTTCCGTCTCTCTGCTTTCCTACTGTCTTCATCTAATCCTTCTTACTCCTTTCCATGGCAAGCTGTATGTTGGGCATCACCGTTGTCAGTGGCTACAGTCCCGTCCTCTCAGTGAAAATGTTCAACGCACCCTGTCACGGCACGGCTAATCATCTGTCAGTTCTCAATCAGGTTGGAGTAGAATCCATTGATTCTTTTGCATCTGTCACTAACGCCCAGCCTTCAGGAGTTTGAAGCTCGTCACAGTCATTCAATCATTGAATCCTACTCAGAATACCACAGACAAGGTTTAGACCTTCTGGATTCTCTTGAATGCCGCCATCAATTCTAGCTTATACCACAAAGATTCCGATTAAGGAATTCAAGAGATAAACATTCAAGCCTTGTTTGCTTGTAGAACGGGAGTGGTTGTTAGGCACGCGTTCATAAGTGAGAATGATGATGAGCGTCACATAATCATCACATTCATCAAGTTCTTGAGTGCGAATGAATATCTTGGAATAAGAACAAGCTGAATTGAATAGAAGAACAATAGTAATTGCAATAATACTCGAGGTACAGCAGAGCTCCACACCTTAATCTATGGTGTGTAGAAACTCCACCGTTGAAAATACATAAGAACAAGGTCTAGGCATGGCCGTGAGGCCAGCCCCCAAAACGTGATCAAAAGACTCTAGATGATCAAGGATCCAAAGATTCAAAGATCTAAAGATGAAAATACAATAGTAAAAGGTCCTATTTGTAGAGAACTAGTAGCCTAGGGTTTACAGAAATGAGTAAATGACATAAAAATCCACTTCCGGGCCCACTTGGTGTGTGCTTGGGCTGAGCATTGAAGAATTTTCGTGTAGAGACTTTTCTTGGAGTTAAACGCTAGCTTTTGTGCCAGTTTGGGCGTTTAACTCCCATTCTTGTGCCAGTTCCGGCGTTTAACGCCGGGCAGTTTTGAGCTGATTTGGAACGCCAGTTTGTGCCATCAAATCTCAGGCAAAGTATGAACTATTATACATTGCTGGAAAGCCCAGGATGTCTACTTTCCAACACTGTTGAGAGCGCGCCAATTGAGCTTCTGTAGCTCCAGAAAATCCACTTCGAGTGCAGGGAGGTCAGAATCCAACAGCATCTGCAGTCCTTTTCAGTCTCTGAATCAGATTTTTGCTCAAGTCCCTCAATTTCAGCCAAAAAATACCTGAAATCACAGAAAAACACACAAACTCGTAGTAAAGTCCAGAAAAGTGAATTTTAACTAAAAACAAATAAAAATATAATAAAAACTAACTAAAACATACTAAAAACATACTAAAAACAATGCCAAAAAGCGTATAAATTATCCGCTCATCACAACACCAAACTTAAATTGTTGCATGTCCCCAAGCAACTGAAAATCAAATAAGATAAAGAGAAGAGAATATGCAATGAATTCCAAAAACATCTATGAAGATCAGTGTTAATTAGATGAGCGGGGCTTTTAGCTTTTTGCCTCTGAACAGTTTTGGCATCTCACTCTATCCTTTGAAATTCAGAATGATTGGCTTCTATAGGAACTCAGAATCCAGATAGTGTTATTGATTCTCCTAGTTAAGTATGATGATTCTTGAACACAGCTACATTATGAGTCTTGGCCGTGGCCCAAAGCACTCTGTCTTCCAGTATTACCACCAGATACATACATGCCACAGACACATAATTGGGTGAACCTTTTCAGATTGTGACTCAGCTTTGCTAGAGTCCCCAATTAGAGGTGTCCAAGGTTCTTAAGCACACTCTTTTTTCCTTGGATCACAACTTTATTAAATTTTTTTTTCTTTTTCCCTTTTTTTTCGTTTTTCTCCCTTTTTTTCTTTTTTTCTCTTTTTTTTTGTATTCACTGCTTTTTCTTGCTTCAAGAATCATTTTTATGATTTTTCAGATCCTCAGTAACATGTCTCCTTTTTCATCATTCTTTCAAGAGCCAACATTCATGAACAACAAATTCTAAAGACATATGCACTGTTCAAGCATACATTCAGAAAACAAAAGTATTGCCACCACATCAAAATAATTAATCTGTTATAAAATTCAAAATTCATGCAATTCTTCTCTTTTTCAATTAAGAACATTTTTCATTTAAGAAAGGTGATGGATTCATAGGACATTCATAACTTTAAGGCATAGACACTAAGACACTAATGATCATGAGACACAAACATAGATAAACATAAGCATGATTTTTCGAAAAACAGAAAAATAAAGAACAAGGAAATTAAAGAACGGGTCCACCTTAGTGATGGCGGCTTGTTCTTCCTCTTGAAGATCTTATGGAGTGCTTGAGCTCCTCAATGTCTCTTCCTTGCCTTTGTTGTTCCTCTCTCATGATTCTTTGATCTTCTCTAATTTCATGGAGGAGGATGGAATGTTCTTCGTGCTCCACCCTTAGTTGTCCCATGTTGGAACACAATTCTCCTAGGGAGGTGTTGATTTGCTCCTAATAGTTTTGTGGAGGAAAGTGCATCCCTTGAGGCATCTCAGGGATTTCATGATGAGTGGGGTCTCTTGTTTGCTCCATCCTTTTCTTAGTGATGGGCTTGTCCTCATCAATGAGGATGTCTCCCTCTATGTCAATTCCAACTGAATAACAGAGGTGACAAATGAGATGAGGAAAGGCTAACCTTGCCAAGGTAGAGGACTTCTCCGCCACCTTATAAAGTTCTTGGGCTATAACCTCATGAACTTCTACTTCTTCTCCAATCATGATACTATGGATCATGATGGCCCGGTCTAGAGTAACTTCAGACCGATTGCTAGTGGGAATGATTGAGCGTTGGATAAACTCCAACTATCCCCTAGCTACGGGCTTGAGGTCATGCCTTCTCAATTGAACCGGCTTCCCTCTTGAATCTCTCTTCCATTGGGCGCCCTCTTCACATATGTCTATGAGGACTTGGTCCAACCTTTGATCAAAGTTGACCCTTCTAGTGTAAGGGTGTTCATCTCCATGCATCATGGGCAAGTTGAATGCTAACCTTACATTTTCCGGACTAAAATCTAAGTATTTCCCCCGAACCATTGTAAGCCAATTCTTTGGGTCCGGGTTCACACTTTGATCATGGTTCTTGGTGATCCATGCATTGGCATAGAACTCTTGAACCATTAAGATTCCGACTTGTTGAATAGGGTTGGTAAGAACTTTCCAACCTCTTCTTCAAATCTCATGTCGGATCTCCGGATATTCACTCTTTTTGAGTTTGAAAGGGACCTCGGGGATCACCTTCTTCAAGGCCACAACTTCATAGAAGTGGTCTTGATGCACCCTTGAGATGAATCTCTCCATCTCTCATGACTCGGAGGTGAAAGCTTTTGCCTTTCCTTTCCTCTTTCTAGAGGTTTCTCCGGCCTTGGATGCCATAAATGGTTATGGAAAAACAAAAAGCAATGCTTTTACCACACCAAACTTAAAAGGTTTGCTCGTCCTCGAGCAAAAGAAGAAAGAAGAGAGTAGAAGAAGAGGAAATAGAGGAGATGGAGATGGCTTTTGTGGTTCGGCCAAAGGGGGAGAAGTAGTGTTTAGGGTGTGTGAAAATGAGGGAGTGAAGATGGGTTTATATAGGGGTGGAGAGAGGGGTAGGGTTCGGTTATGGGAGGGTGGGTTTGGGAGGGAAAGTGGTTTAAATTTGAATGGTGAGGTAGGTGAGGTTTTATGAAGGATGGATGTGAGTAGTGAAGAGAAAGATGGGATTTGATAGGTGAAGGGTTTTTGGGGGAAGAGGTGTTGAGGTGATTGGTGAATGGGTGAAGAAGAAGAGAGAGTGGTGGGGTAGGTGGGGATCCTGTGGGGTCCACAGATCCTGAGGTGTCAAGGAAAAGTCATCCCTGCACCAAGTGGCGAGCAAAATTGCTCTCTGTGCCAATTCTGGCGTTAAACGCCAGGCTGGTGCCCATTTCTGGCATTTAACGCCAGCTTCTTTCCCTTTCCTGGCGTTTAACGCTAGTCTGGTGCCCCTTTCTGGCGTTAAATGCCCAAAATGGTGCCAGACTGGGCGTTAAACGCCCATTTGCTGTCATTACTGGCGTTTAAACGCCAGCAGGTTCTTCCTCCAGGGTGTGCTATTTTTTTTTCTGTTTTTCATTCTGTTTTTGCCTTTTCAACTGATTTCGTGAGATCTCATGATCATCAACCTACAGAAAACATAAAATAACAAAGGAAAATAGATAAAATATAACATTGGGTTGCCTCCCAACAAGCGCTTCTTTAATGTCAGTAGCTTGACAGAGGGCTCTCATGGAGCCTCACAAATACTCAGAGCAATGTTGGAACCTCCCAACACCAAACTTAGAATTTGAATGTGGGGGTTCAACACCAAACTTAGAATTTGGTTGTGGCCTCCCAACACCAAACTTAGAGCTTGACTGTGGGGGCTCTGTTTGACTCTGTTTTGAGAGAAGCTCTTTATGCTTCCTCTCCATGGTGACAGAGGGATATCCTTGAACCTTAAACACAAAGGATTCTTCATTCACTTGAATGATCAATTCTCCTCTGTCCACATCAATCACAGCCTTTGCTGTGGCTAGGAAGGGTCTGCCAAGGATGATGGATTCATCCATGCACTTCCCAGTCTCTAGGACTATGAAATCAGCAGGGATGTAATGGTCTTCAATCTTCACCAAAACATCCTCTACAAGTCCATAAGCTTGTTTTCTTGAGTTATCTGCCATCTCTAGTGAGATTCTTGCAGCTTGTACCTCAAAGATCCCTAGCTTCTCCATTACAGAGAGAGGCATGAGGTTTACACTTGACCCTAAGTCACACAGAGCCTTCTTGAAGGTCATGGTGCCTATGGCGCAAGGTATTGAGAACTTCCCAGGATCTTGTCTTTTTTGAGGTAATCTCTGCCTAGACAAGTCATCCAGTTCTTTGGTGAGCAAAGGGGGTTCATCCTCCCAAGTCTCATTACCAAATAACTTGTCATTTAGCTTCATGATTGCTCCAAGGTATTTAGCAACTTGCTCTTCAGTGACATACTCATCCTCTTCAGAGGAAGAATACTCATCAGAGCTCATGAATGGCAAAAGTAAATCTAATGGAATCTCTCTGGTCTCAGTGTGAACCTCAGATTCCCATGATTCTTCATTAGGGAACTCATTGGAGGCCAGTGGACGTCCATTGAGGTCTTCCCCAGTGGCATTCATTGCCTCTTCCTCCTCTCTAAGTTCGGCCATGTAGGTCATGTTAATGGCCTTGCATTCTCCTTTTGGATTCTCTTCTGTATTGCTTGGAAGAGTACTAGGAGGAAGTTCAGTAATTTTTTT
This sequence comes from Arachis stenosperma, assembly GCF_014773155.1. NCBI lineage: Eukaryota > Viridiplantae > Streptophyta > Magnoliopsida > Fabales > Fabaceae > Arachis > Arachis stenosperma. Next base: position 82,562,548 of record NC_080385.1, on the reverse strand, counting down.
GCTCAGCTGACCCACTTGTGCCTCCAAATTCCTAATGGAGGACCTTGTTTCAGTCATGAAACTTTGAGTGGTTTTGATTAGATCAGAGACCATGGTTGCTAAGTCAGAGTGGCTCTGCTTAGAATTTTCTGTCTGTTGCTGAGAAGATGATGGAAAAGGCTTACCATTGCTAAACCTGTTTCTTCCACCATTATTGTTGTTGAAACCTTGTTGAGGTCTCTATTGATCCTTCCATGAGTGATTTGGATGATTTCTCCATGAAGAATTATAGGTGTTTCTATAGGGTTCTCCCATGTAATTCACCTCTTCCATTGAAGGGTTCTCAGGATCATAAGCTTCTTCTTCAGATGAAGCATCCTTACTACTGCCTGGTGCAGCTTGCATTCCAGACAGACTTTGAGAAATCAAATTGACTTGCTGAGTTAATATTTTGTTCTGAGCCAATATGGCATTCAGAGTATCAATCTCAAGAACTCCTTTCTTCTGATTTGTCCCATTGTTCACAAGATTCCTTTCAGAAGTGTACATGAATTGGTTATTTGCAACCATTTCAATGAGCTCTTGAACTTCTGTAGGCGTCTTCTTCAGATGAAGAGATCCTCCAGCAGAACTATCCAATGACATCTTGGACAGTTTAGACAGACCATCATAGAAGATACTTATGATGCTCCATTCAGAAAACATGTCAGAGGGACACTTTCTGATCAATTGTTTGTATCTTTCCCAAGCTTCATAGAGGGATTCTCCTTCCTTCTGTCTGAAGGTTTGGACTTCCACTCTAAGCTTACTCAATTTTTGAGGTGGAAAGAACTTTGCCAAGAAGGCATTGACTAGCTTTTCCTAAGAGTTCAGGCTTTCTTTAGGTTGTGAGTCCAACCATATCCTAGCTCTGTCTCTTACAGCAAAAGGGAATAGCATAAGTCTGTAGACCTCAGGGTCAACTCCATTAGTCTTGACAATGTCACAGATTTGCAAGAATTCAGCTAAAAACTGATGAGGATCTTCCAATGGAAGTCCATGGAACTTGTAATTCTGTTGCATTAGAGAAACTAATTGAGGCTTAAGCTCAAAGTTGTTTGCTCCAATGGCAAGGATAGAGATGCTTCTCCCATAGAAGTTGGGAGTAGTTGTAGTAAAGTCACCCAGCACCTTCCTTGCATTGTTGGCATTGTTGTTGTTTTCGGCTGCCATGGGTTCTTCTTCTTTGAAGATTTCTGTTAGGTCCTCTACAGAGAGTTGTGCCTTAGCTTCTCTTAGCTTTCGCTTCAAGGTCCTTTCAGGTTCAGGGTCAGCCTCAACAAGAATGCTTTTGTCTTTTCTCCTACTCATATGAAAGAGAAGAGAACAAGAAAATATGGAATCCTCTATGTCACAGTATAGAGATTCCTTGAGGTGTCAGAGGAAAAGAAAATAGAAGGAAGAAGTAGAAGAATTCGAACTTATCAAGAGAGATGGAGTTCGAATTGTTCATTGAGGAATAGTGTTAGTCCATAAATAGAAGGATGTAAGAAGAGGGGAAAAAATTTTCGAAAATTAAGTAAAAGATTTTAAAAAAACATTTTGAAAAATAGTAATTGATTTTCGAAAACTAAGATTGGAAAAAAATCAAGTGATTTTTGAAAAAGATTTTGAAATTAGAAATCAAAAAGATATGATTGAAAACTATTTGAAAAAGATATGATTAAGAAGATATGATTGAAAAGTTATGGTTTTAAAAAGATGTGATTGAGAAGATATGATTTGAAAAAAAAATTTAAAAAGATTTGATTTTAAAAATTAATGACTTGGCTAACAAGAAAAGATATGATTCAGACATTAAACCTTTCTCAACAGAAAAGGCAACATACTTGAAATGTTGAATCAAATCATTAATTGATAGCAAGTATTTTTGATAATGGAAAGAAATTGATTTTGAAAAAGATTTGATTGAAAAGATATGATTTAAAAAAAATTTGATTTTGAAAAATTTTGAAATCCTGAAAAAAATTTGAATTAAAAACAGAATCTTCTCTCTTGTGCCATCCTGGCGTTAAACACCCAGAATGGTATACATTCTGGCATTTAACGCCCAAAGCACTACCCTTTTGGGCGTTAAACGCCCAGCCAGGCACCCTGGCTGGAGTTTAAACGCTAGTTTGCCTTCTTCACTGGGCGTTTTGAACGCCCAGCTTTTTCTGTGTAATTCCTCTGCTGTATGTTCTGAATCTTCAATTCTCTGTATTATTGACTTGAAAAGACACAAAAAATTTTTTTGGATTTTTAATAATGAGGAATAATCAAAATGCAACTAAAATCAAATAACAATGCATGCAAGACACCAAACTTAGAAGTTTGTATACTATTGACACTAACAAATTGAGAATGCATATGACAAACAACAAAAATACTCAAGATAAGAGAATTTAAAGATCAGAGCAAGGAAATCATCAAGAACATCTTGAAGATCACTTAAGACACATGAATGAATTCGAAAAATGCAAGAAGAACAGAAACATGCAATTGACATCAAACTTAACATGAGACACTAGACTCAACAAGAAACATAAAATATTTTTGGTTTTTATGATTTTGTAATTTTTTTTGGATTTTTCGAAAAGTAAGTGGAAAAGAAAATAAATGTATCAAAATTCTTAATGAGAATTCCAAGAATCATGCAATGTTAGTCTAAAGCTTTAGTCTAAAGGAATTAGACATGGCTAGCCAAGCTTCAGCAGGACATTGCATTCAAGAGCTAAATTGATGAAAATCAATCAGCATTGGTGATGATAAGAACATCACCTTGAAACACTAGAATTCATTCTTAAGAACTCTAAAGATAAATACCTAATCTAAGCAACAAGATGAACCGTCAGTTGTCCAAACTCAACAATCCCCGGCAACGACGCCAAAAACTTGGTGCACGAAATTGTGATTCATTCTTTTCACAACTCAAAAAAGTTCCCAGTAATGGCTCCTAAAACTTGGTGCTCAATACCATGGTCTAAACATAATTTCACAACTTCGCACAACTAACCAACAAGTGCACTGGGTCGTCCAAGTAATAAACCTTACGCGAGTAAGGGTCGATCCCACGGAGATTATTGGTATGAAGCAAGCTATGGTCACCTTGTAAATCTCAGTCAGGCAGATTCAAATGGTTATAGATGATTTATGAATAAAACATAAAGATAAAGGTAGAGATACTTATGTATTTCATTGGTGAGAATTTCAGAAAAGCGAATGGAGATGCTTTGTCCCTTCCGTCTCTCTGCTTTCCTACTGTCTTCATCCAATCCTTCTTACTCCTTTCCATGGCAAGCTGTATGTTGGGCATCACCGTTGTCAGTGGCTACAGTCCCGTCCTCTCAGTGAAAATGTTCAACGCACCCTGTCACGGCACGGCTAATCATCTGTCGGTTCTCAATCAGGTTGGAGTAGAATCCATTGATTCTTTTGCGTCTATCACTAACGCCCAGCCTTCAGGAGTTTGAAGCTCGTCACAGTCATTCAATCATTGAATCCTACTCAGAATACCACAGACAAGGTTTAGACCTTCCGGATTCTCTTGAATGCCGCCATCAATTCTAGCTTATACCACGAAGATTCCGATTAAGGAATTCAAAAGATAAACATTCAAGCCTTGTTTGCTTGTAGAACGGGAGTGGTTGTCAGGCACGCGTTCATAAGTGAGAATGATGATGAGCATCACATAATCATCACATTCATCAAGTTCTTGAGTGCGAATGAATATCTTGGAATAAGAAAAAACTGAATTGAATAGAAGAACAATAGTAATTGCATTAATACTCGAGGCACAGCAGAGCTCCACACCTTAATCTATGGTGTGTAGAAACTCCACCGCTGAAAATACATAAGAACAAGGTCTAGGCATGGCCATGAGGCCAGCCCCCAAAACGTGATCAAAAGACTCCAGATGATCAAGGATCCAAAGATTCAAAGATCTAAAGATGAAAATACAATAGTAAAAGGTCCTATTTGTAGAGAACTAGTAGCCTAGGGTTTACAGAAATGAGTAAATGACATAAAAATCCACTTCCGGGCCCACTTGGTGTGTGCCTGGACTGAGCATTGAAACATTTTCGTGTAGAGACTTTTCTTGGAGTTAAACGCCAGCTTTTGTGCCAGTTTGGGCATTTAACTCCCATTCTTGTGCCAGTTCCGGCGTTTAACGCCGGGCAGTTTTGAGCTGATTTGGAACGCCAGTTTGTGCCATCAAATCTCGGGCAAAGTATGGACTATTATACATTGCTGGAAAGCCCAGGATGTCTACTTTCCAACGCCGTTGAGAGCGCGCCCATTGAGCTTCTGTAGCTCCAGAAAATCCACTTCGAGTGCAGGGAGGTCAGAATCCAACAGCATCTGCAGTCTTTTCAGTCTCTGAATCAGATTTTTGCTCAAGTCCCTCAATTTCAGCCAGAAAATACCTGAAATCACAGAAAAACACACAAACTCATAGTAAAGTCCAGAAAAGTGAATTTTAACTAAAAACAAATAAAAATATAATAAAAACTAACTAAAACATACTAAAAACATACTAAAAATAATGCCAAAAAGCATATAAATTATCCGCTCATCAAAAGGCAAAACTCATGCAATGCAACATATGAATGTGAATGCAACTACATGCTAAAAATGATTCTACCTACTTGGTGAAAAAGTAAATAAATCTTTCAAGAATAAATATGAACTAGATTTCACTAATTCAAATTACAAAATACAATTCAAATAACTTGTAAAAAGAAGATAGCTCATTAAAGCAGGGAACATAGAATTAAGCGCTGAACCCTTACTTGGTAGTGTATATCATTCTAACTTTCAAGTATCTAGGGTCAATTCTTTCAATTCTCTACTAATAATGCTTTCTATAGCTTGCTCTTCATCTAACAATCAACAAAAATTTAATGCACCAATACACAAATCAAGAGGTCTTTTAAGGGTTGTAATGGGGTTAGGGTCAAGGTAGGATTGCATTTGGCCAAGTGGACTAAAATCTGAATCCTTAATTAACATAAACTTTCCACCTAACTTAAGACAATCCATTTAATTAAAATACAAAATCTAACTTCCCATTAACTGTGTTTTCCATATATTCATGCATCCTAAATTTGAGTTCAGTACATATGCATTGATACCAACACTTACTTTGGGGCATTTTATCCCCTTTTATTATTATTATTATTATTATTATTATTATTTTTCTCAATGCATATGATTAAGGTTTTGAATGCATAAACATGTTCTTAACATTTTTCATATTTTCACACAAAGTCTAACATACTCAATTCCCAAACCAAACGTTTCCAAACCCACTTTTCCCCACACTTAATTCATGAGCATTCTCACTAATCTAAGCTAATTAAGGATTCAAATTAAGGACATTATTGTTTTCCGCTTAGAGTTAGTGATGAGCTAAAGTAAAGAACAAGGGGTAAAATAGGCTCAACATAGGTTTGCAAAGGATAATAAAAGGTAAGGCCATATGGGTATGTAAGCTCAGTGAAACAAGGCCTCAATCATATAAGTGCATGCATACAGCAAATGATGGAAATATAGAATTAAGCAAGACAAAGATCACAATTTTAGAGAGAAAAACACACGCCAAAAATAAAATATTGGTTGATAGAATGCAACCAATCAAATAGGCTCAAAATCTCACTGGTTTTGTGTGTTCGAGCTCTAAACTATGTTCCAAAATAATATTTCTTCATACAAGTTTTTCAAAAAGTTTTGTTCAAATTAGTGAAATACTATAAAAGATTTCTTTGAAAAAGAAAATATTACTTCAACCAAGTGGTAAAATATGCACAAAATATTACAGACATGCAATCAAACATGCAAATGCAACAATGAAAAACAAAAATTGGTGTTAAGAAGGGACTAACTTACCCGTGGAGATTGGTATCGACCTCCCCACACTTTAAGATTACACCGTCCTTGGTGCATGCAAAGATGTGCAGGTGGCGGGGGTTGTGGTTCCTCAGCCAGTGCTCGTTGTAGAGTCTTTCTCTTTACTCTTCCTGGTGGCCAACCTAAAAAAGGGAGAAGAGAAAGGGGATGAAGTCAAAGGGATAGAGCAAAGAGGAGGGCAGTATGAGTGATAATCATGCCAAGGTAAAGAAGAATGTCGTTAACACATGGGCGTGACTCCATTAAATCAGGACAACAATGGAAACAGGGCATGATAAATTGAGGCATTTAGATGCAAGATGTTTATTGGCATGCTGGCAAAGGCATGAGTAGCATAAATCAAGCATTAAAAGCCATAATGTATTATTAGCCGTGAGAAACTAACAATAACGTTTGTATTGACAATTATATTCAATTAATAAAATATTGGAAAGGGTTTTGTGAAAAGCAGGCATTAGAGTAGAATGATAGAACAATTAAGAATCCACAATGCCATACGGACTTTTTCACAAACACAAAGCATGCATATTAAATAAGGTATGAAAAGTATTAAATTGAACATGCAAGCACCCTTAAAAAAATGATATATAATTGTCAAACAATTTCTGAACAATCCACAAGCAAAATAATGACCCAAATAAATTTCCAACACCAATTAAAAGAAAAAAGAAAGAAAAAGAAAAAGAAGGGAAAGGAAAGATTTAGATTTGGAGAAGAAAAGATAAGATATTTGGCTGATTTGGAAAGTGATGAGGAGCAAGTGACGCGGACGCGTGGGGCACGCGTTCGCGCGGGTAGCACGTAGGTGAAGTGACGCGAGAGCGTCGGTCACGCGGACGCGTGACATGGTTTGTGCTAGTAGCGCGAGGGCAGCCTCGCGCTCGCACAACTCTTTGTTCGAAAATCATATTGCCACTTTTGAGGGTGACGCAGTCGCGTGGTTGATGCGATCGCGTGGATGGTTAAATTATGAAAACGGGCGGACGCATGGGGCACGCGTACGCGTGGTAGGGCTTGTGCGTCTAGCACGAGTCCAGCCCCATTCCAGCCCAACTTTCGGCCTTACACCCTTTTTACGTCGATTTACAGGGCCACGCGGTCGCGTGGGTGACGCGGACGCGTGGGGAGGCTATTGCGGGCATGACGCGGATGCGTCTTCGATGCGGTCGCGTAGATCAATTGGTGCCAAAGGCATGCCTCCAGCCACGCTCTCGCATGACTCTCTGTTCACTTTTCTTTTCTTTCCAATGCACTGGCGATGCAGACGCGTCAGCGACGCTGCCGCGTCGCGTGCATGCTTTTTTTTTATGCAGTATGCAGAATGCAATGCTTAATGTGAATGCTATGCATGATTCCAGGTTCAATAAAAATTCAAAAATAGACTGAAATAGAAAAGGAACGATCATACCATGGTGGGTTGTCTCCCACCTAGCACTTTTAGTTAAAGTCCTTAAGTTGGATATTTGGCGAGCTCCTTGTCATGGCGGCTTGTGCTTGAACTCATCCTGAAACTTCCACCAATGCTTGGTCTTCCAATAAGCTCTATCCATACTAAGTAAATTTCTCAAGCTTTGATGGAGTTCTTCACAAGCTTTGAGCTCCCAAAATTGATCCTCATATATTCCTGGATCCCAAATCTTGTTTCTACACCCGTCTTCAATTTGATCATCATTGTTCCAGCTGGGTGGCTCAGCTTTAGAATTCTCACTGAGGCGTCCAAACAACTTCCTAGACCCATTCAATTGAGCTCTATACCAACCTTTGCGTTTAAACTTAAAGCTTCCAACCATAATGAACCTTGCAGGACAATTCTTACCACTGACCATCTTCCTCTTACTCTTAATGACACAAAGATTTCTAAGTTGACCATCCGTCTCCAGTAGCCCATATTCAAGTGGAATTAGAAAGCTAAGGGATATGAATTTTACCCACTTGAATGTTGTGAAGGATGATGGCAACGTAGGGGGAGGGGTTTCTAATGAACTTGCAAGCTCCACTCCCTTGTGCTATTCTCTGACAACTTCCACCTCTTTGTAAGCTTCTTCAATTTCAACCTCTTTCTCTTGGTGGCTTTCTTCCAATTCAATCTCTTATTCATTGTTTACCAAGGGCATGGGAGGTTGTGCTTCTTCTTCTTTAAACTCCATATCAAGTTCAATGGAAGAGGATTCAAATGTAGATAAGAATTCATCAATGATTGAATCCATCTCTTGATCATCCCCTTCAAAGTCTTCAACCATGAGATGCCTTGGAGGTTGTACACCCTTCTCAACATCAGTTTCAAGCGTCTTTGAAGGAGGCTCTATAACTTGACTTTCCCATGGAGGTTCAGCATCTCCTAAGTCTTCAATCACTGCCTCTTCTTTTTCTTCAATAATTTCGGCTTCCTCCGCTTGTTCCAATACCAAATCGTGCTGCTCACTATCCACCGAAGTGCCTAACTTCTCCTTCTTACTACGTTCTTCAGTAGATTCTCCACATGAAGCCTTCCTTGAATGTCTGAACATCAGAAAGGTAATTGATTTATTGCTTGATCCAGGTGTTTAAGTATGAAATCGTATTCATCCTTGATGATTTCCTGTTCAACTATTTCTTCACCTTCAAGTACAAAATCCTCCTTGTTGTCTTCTTTCACTAGTTCTTCAATCGCGCTGTCAACTTCAAGGGTCTTTACTACCTTCACCTTTAGTGCCTCCTCTAGCTCCTTATGAAGTATGGATTCGCGAAAATGATCCTCTCTCTCTTGTTCCATGTCAATAGTATCAGTGGGATCATGTTGCTCTTGGATTGATGGATGTTGGTGCTCTTCTATGGATGGTGGTGATGGGATGGGTGGATCATTATGTGGTTGAGATGGAAGTGCATTGGAGCTTGAGGGTTGAATTTTGGGGGTATTTGGTGGTCCGATTTGGGTGGCGAAAGCTTGTATAACAGAGTTTAGATCGGCAAATGCTTTCTCCATGGAGGTTTGGGGTGGATAGAAGGGTTCACTTGTTGGGAGAAAAGGTTCATAACACGGAGATGGTTCCTCTTGATAAGGATATGGAGATGGTGTATATTGAGGTGGTGGTTCTGGGTATGGTTCATATGGTGGTTGGTGTGGTGCATAAGGATTGGGGTCATATGGAGGTGAATGGTAGAAAGGGACTTGTGAGTGTGGTGGTTCAAAATTATGTTGTGAGGATGGTCTCTGAGCATACGGTGGGGCTTGTTGGTAGCTACTAGGCGGTCCACCATATCTATCAGCTTGGTATGCATTGTAGAATGGTCTTTGTCTGTGATATCTAGGAGGGTGTTGTTGCCTAAAGGGTTGATCAGATCCTCTTGGCTCCGTCCATCTTTGATTGCTTTGACCTTGATGCATATTCCTATTATAGCTTCCTCTTCTTGCAACATAGTTGTAACCAGACTCATAGCCAAAGGGGTGAGAGTTCATAGTAGCAGAAAAAAATAAAAACAAAAACTAACAAAAAGAAAATATTTTGAAAAAGATATAATTTTTGAAAAAAAAAATTGAACTTTGAAAAATAAGATAAGATAAGATAAGATAAAAAAAAATTTTAAAATAAAAATCTGAAAATTTTTTTTTTGAAAAAAAATTTACAATAACCAATAATAAAGCACACGTTTGCAATTCCCCGGCAACGGCGCCATTTTGAAGAGAGAACTTTTGCGTGGTCTAGAATTCATAATAAATTCCCGTTGCAAGTATAGTTTCTAAACCAACAAAAGTCCTTTCTTACAAATGTTTTGGTTGTCACAAGTAACAAACCCCTAATTAAATTGATAACCAAAGTATTTAAACCTCGGGTCGTCTTCTCAAGGAATTGCAGGGAGGTATGTTCTTATTATTGGTTATGAAGATTGTAAATCGGGGTTTTAAAGGTGAGGAACAACTAATTTAAATGGCAGGTAAAATAAAGAAATGACTGTAAAATAAACTTTTGGCAAGGTATGAGAAATTGGAAGTCCTATCCTAGTTATCCTTATCAATGATGATGAAAATTGAATCTTAATTCTACTTAGTTAACCTTTGCTAGTGCAAGGGAAGGTCTTTGATCTTCAAATTCTAGTTAATTCCTAGAAAAAGATTGGGATTATAGAAGTTCAAGCTAATTAACAAAGATAGCGATTATCAATCACGTTGAGTCTAATAACTCCTGAGTTACTGATTTCTTAACCAAGACCAAAAGGAGAAAAGTAAATCTACTGGAATAAAAATGTCTTCGGATTGGAAGCAATAGTAACATAAATAAAAGAAAGAAATCCTAAATCTGAAATACCTCAAATAATATTAATTAAGAAAATCATAACATGAATGTCATTAAGCCAAATTGGCAACATATATAATTGAAAGTAAGAGAAGTCTAAATAAAGGAATATTAAACCTGGAGCTCAGAAGAATTGTAAGTTGAAATAATAATAAATCCTAAATCCTTTAAGAGGAATCCTAATCCTAAATCCTAAGAGAGAGGAGAGAGCCTCTCTCTCTCTAAAAACTACATCTAAAACCTAAAATTGAATTATAAAAAGCATGATGAGTCTCTGCATGTTCCCTAACTTTAATCTTTGTTTCTGGGCCAAAAACTGGGTTGAAATGCGGCCCGAAATCTCTGCCAGCAACTTTTATAATTCTGCAAATCGCGCACGTCACGCGGCCGTGTCGTCCACGCGATTGCGTCACTCAGCATTTTTCGTACCATGCGTGCGCGTCGTCCACGCATTCGCGTTATTCGTGAAGCTTCCAGTCCGCGCGGTCGTGTTAGACATGCGAACGCATCACTCTGATTTCTTCCATTTCGCGCGGTCGCGTGAGCCATGCGACCGCATGACTTCTCGCTGGTCATCTTCTTAATTCCTTGTGTTCCTTCCATTTTTGCACGCTTCCTCTTCATTCTCTAAGCCATTCCTGCCCTATGAAGCCTGAAACACTTAACACACAGATCAAGGCATCGAATGGTAATAAGAGAGGATTAAGATTAGCTAAATTAAGACTAAAGAAGCATGTTTTCAATCATAGAACTAAACTAGGAAGGAATTGTAAAATCATGCAAATCATATGAATAAGTGGGTGAAAAGCTTAATAAAACCACTCAATTAAATACAATATAAACCATAAAATAGTGGTTTATCAGAGATCAATGAATGCATTGATTGAGGAAGAGATGAGAATGAACTTGATCCGGAGAATGCAACATCTCCTAAGCCCAATGAATCCCCCATTTCTGATCTTACCCATTCTCTTTACCTTCTGCCATTTACTTTTATGTTCATCTCCCCAAATCCCCATTTAAGATTATGCACTTTACTTTCTGCAATTTACATTCCGCCATTTATTTCCAGCATTTACATTTTCTGTCATTTGCTTTCCCGCCATTTGATTTTTTGCAATTATCAACTCAACTTCTGCTTAGCTCAACTAGAACATTCCTCTAATTAAAGTTGCTTGACCAATCAATCCTGTGGGATTCAACCTCACTCTATTGTGAGTTTTTACTTGATGACAATTCGGTATACTTGTCGAAGGAAAATTTGTTGAGAGACAAGTTTTCATGCATCAGACTCACATCCTTACACTTGGAGAGTGAATTTCGATCAGAGGTTGGACCAAGTCCTTTCAGACATTTGTGTGGAAGGAGCTCAGTGGAAGAAGGATGCTCAAGGCAAGCCTATCCAACTAAGAAGGCTTGACCTCAAGCCCATTACTAGAGGATGGTTGGAATTCATCCAATGCTCTATCATCCCTACTAGCAATCGGTCAGAAGTGACCATTGACAGAGCCATCATGATTTATTGCATCATGCTTGGGAACGAGGTGGAGGTACATGAGGTAATACCTCAAGAATTGTACAAGAAAGCTGAAAAGCCTTCCACCTTAGCAAGGTTAGCTTTTCCCCACCTTATCTATCACTTATGCAATTCAGCTAGAAATGTCTTAGAAGGAGACATCCCCATTGAGGAGGACAAGCCCATCATTAAAAGAAGGATGGAAAAAACTAGAGAGCATGCACATGCACCTTAACAAGAGCATGTGGAGTGGTGCGCGAAATTGTGATCACTACAACTTCACACAACTAACCAGCAAGTGCACTGGGTCGTCCAAGTAATACCTTACGTGAGTAAGGGTCGATCCCACGGAGATTGTTAGCATTGAAGCAAGCTATGGTCATCTTGTAAATCTTAGTCAGGCAAACTCAAATGTATATGATGATGAACGAAAATAACATAGAAGATAAGGATAGTGATACTTATGTATATCATTGGTGTAAGAGCTTCAGACAAGTGCATGAAGATGCCTTCCCTTCCGTCTCTCTGCTTTCCTACTGCCTTCATCCAATCCTTCTTACTCCTTTCCATGGCAAGCTCGTGTAGGGTTTCACTGTTGTCAGCAGCTACCTCCCATCCGCGCAGTGAAAGCTAATGCACGCACTCTGTCACAGTACTGCCAATCACCGGTTTGGTTCCCTCCCCTACCGGAATAGAATCACTCTTTTGCGTCTGTCACTAACGCCCAGTAGGTTACAGGTTTGAAGCACGTCACAGTCATTCAGTCATTGAATCCTACTCAGAATACCACAGACAAGGTTAGACCTTCCGGATTCTCTTGAATGCCGCCATCAGTTCTTGCCTATACCACGAAGACTCTGATCTCACGGAATGGTTGGCTCGTTTGTCAGGCGAGCACTCGGTTGTCAGGCGATCAACCATGCATCGTGCAATCAGGAATCCAAGAGATATTCACTAAGCCTCAGATGCTTGTAGAACACGAATGGTTGTCAGTCACCTTGTTCATGGGTGAGAATGGTGATGGGCGTCAATCATCACCTTCATCATGTTGAAGAACAAGTGATATCTTGGTAAAAGAACAAGCGGAATTGAATGGAAGAACAATAGTAATTGCATTAATACTCGAGGTACAGCAGAGCTCCACACCTTAATCTATGGTGTGTAGAAACTCCACCGTTGAAAATACATAAGAACAAGGTCTAGGCATGGCCGAATGGCCAGCCTCCCAAAGAGGGTTCAATCATAAAAACATGATCAAAAGGCTCTCCCTAATACAATAGTAAAAGGTCCTACTTATAGAAAACTAGTACATAGATGAGTAAATGACATAAAAATCCACTTCCGGGCCCACTTGGTGTGTGCTTGGGCTGAGCAATGAAGCAATTTCGTGTAGAGACTCTCCTTGGAGTTAAACGCCAGCTTTAGTGCCAGTTTGGGCGTTTAACTCCCAATTAGGTGCCAGTTCCGGCGTTTAACGCTGGAATTTCTTGAGGTGACTTTGAACGCCGGTTTGGGCCATCAAATCTTGGGCAAAGTATGGACTATTATATATTGCTGGAAAGCCCAGGATGTTTACTTTCCAACGCCGTTGAGAGCGCGCCAATTGGGCTTCTTTAGCTCCAGAAAATCCACTTCGAGTGCAGGGAGGTCAGAATCCAACAGCATCTGCAGTCCTTTTGAGTCTCTGGATCAGATTTTTGCTCAGGTCCCTCAATTTCAGCCAGAAAATACCTGAAATCACAGAAAAACACACAAACTCATAGTAAAGTCCAGAAAAATGAATTTTAACTAAAAACTAATAAAAATATAATAAAAACTAACTAGATCATACTAAAAATCTACTAAAAACAATGCCAAAAAGCATACAAATTATCCGCTCATCACAACACCAAACTTAAATTGTTGCTTGTCCCCAAGCAACTGAAGATCAAATAAGATAAAAAGAAGAGAATATGCAATGAACTCCAAAAACATCTATGAAGATCAGTATTAATTAGATGAGCGGGGCTTTTATCTTTTTGCCTCTGAATAGTTTTGGCATCTCACTCTATCCCTTGTAATTCAGAATGATTGGCTTCCTTAGGAACTTAGAATCCAGATAGTGTTATTGATTCTCCTAGTTAAGTATGATGATTCTTGAACACAGCTACTTATTGAGTCTTGGCTGTGGCCCAAAGCACTCTGTCTTCCAGTATTACCACCGGATACATACATGCCACAGACACATAATTGGGTGAACCTTTTCAGATTGTGACTCAGCTTTGCTAAAGTCCCCAATTAGAGGTGTCCAGGGTTCTTAAGCACACTCTTATTTGCCTTGGATCACAACTCTTATTCTTTCTTTTTCTTTCTTCTTTTTTTTTTCGGTTTTTTTTTTTCGGTCTCTTTTTTTTCTGCTTTTTCTTGCTTCAAGAATCATTTTTAATGATTTTTCAGATCCTCAGTAATATGTCTCCTTTTTCATCATTCTTTCAAGAGCCAACATTCATGAACCACAAGTTCAAAAGACATATGCACTGTTCAAGCATACATTCAGAGAACAAAAGTGTTGCCACCACATCAAAATAATTAAACTATTATAAAATTCAGAATTCATGCAATTCTTTCCTTTTCAATTAAGCACGTTTTTATTAAGAGAGGTGATGGATTCATAGGACATTCATAACTTTAAGGCATAGACACAAAGACACTAATGATCACAAGACACAAACATGGATAAACATAAGGCATAAAAATCGAAAAACAGAAGAATAAAGAACAAGGAAATCAAGGAACGGGTCCACCTTAGTGATGGCGGCTCTTTCTTGCTCTTGAAGATCCTATGGAGTGCTTGAGCTCCTCAATGTCTCTTCCTTGTCTTTGTTGCTCCTCCTTCATGATTCTTTGGTCTTCTCTAATTTCATGGAGGAGAATGGAGTGTTCTTGATGCTCCACCCTTAGTTGTCCCATGTTGGAACTCAATTCTCCTAGGGAGGTGTTTAATTGCTCCCAATAATTTTGTGGAGGAAAGTGCATCCCTTGAGGAATCTCAGGGATCTCATGGTGAGAGGGGTCTCTTGTGTACTCCATCCTTTTCTTGGTGATGGGCTTGTCCTCATCAATGGGGGTATCTCCCTCTATGTCAACTACAACTGAATAACAGAGGTGACAGATGAGATGAGGAAAGGCTAACCTTGCCAAGGTGGAGGTCTTGTCCGCCACCTTATAGAGTTCTTGGGCTATAACCTCATGAACCTCTATTTCTTCTCCAATCATGATGCTATGAATCATGATGGCCCGGTCTATGGTAACTTCGGACCGGTTACTAGTGGGAATGATTGAGCGTTGTATGAACTCTAACCATCCTCTAGCCACGGGCTTGAGGTCATGCCTTCTCAATTGAACCGGCTTTCCTCTTGAATCTTGCTTCCATTGTGCGCCCTCTTCACATATGGTTGTGAGGACTTGGTCCAACCTTTGATCAAAGTTGACCCTTCTAGTGTAAGGATGCTCATCTCCTTGCATCATAGGCAAGTTGAGCGCCACCCTCACACTCTCCGGACTAAAATCCAAGTATTTCCCCCGAACCATAGTGAGATAATTCTTTGGATTCGGGTTCACACTTTGGTCATGGTTCTTGGTGATTCATGCATTGGCATAGAACTCTTGAACCATCAAGATTCCGACTTGTTGAATGGGGTTGGTGAGTACTTCCCAACCTCTTCTTCGGATCTCATGGCGGATCTCCGGATATTCACCCTTTTTGAGTGAAAAGGGGACCTCGGGGATCACCTTCTTCAAGGCCACAACTTCATAGAAGTGGACTTGATGCACCCTTGAGAGGAATCTATCCATCTTCCATGACTCGGAGGTGGAAGCTTTTGCCTTCCCTTTCCTCTTTCTAGAGGTTTCTCCGGCCTTGGATGCCATAAACGGTTATGAAAAAGCAACGCTTTTATCACACCAAACTTAGAATGTTTGCTCGTCCTCGAGCAAAAGAAGAAAGAATAGAGTAGAAGAAGAAGAAATGAGGAAGAGGGGGAAGGTTTGTGTGTTCGGCCAATAAGGGAAAGAAAGGGTGTTTAGGTTGTGTGAAAATGAAGGGTTGAAGAAGGGTATATATAGGAGAGAGGGTGTAATGGTTCGGCCATGGAGGGTGGGTTTGGGAGGGAAAGTGGTTTGAATTTGAAGGGTGAGGTTGGTGGGGATTTATGAAGGATGGATGTGAGTGGTGAAGAGAAAGATGGGATTTGATAGGTGAAGGGTTTTTGGGGAAGAGGTATTGAGGTGATTGGTGAGTGGGGGAAGAAGAGAGAGAGTGATGGTGGGGTCCTGTGGGGTCCACAGATCCTGTGGTGTCAAGGAAAAGTCATCCCTGCACCAAATGTTGCTCAAAATCACGTTTTGAGCTATTTCTGGCGTTAAACGCCGGGCTGGTGCCCATTCCTGGCGTTTAACGCCAGGTTGTTGCCCTTTACTGGCGTTTAACGCCAGTCTGGTGCCCCTTTCTGGCGTTAAACGCCCAGAATGGTGCCAGACTGGGCGTTAAACGCCCAACAGCTAGCATTACTGGCGTTTGAACGCCAGCTTCTTCTCCTCCAGGGTGTGCTGTTTTTCTTCCTGTTTTTCATTCTGTTTTTGCTTTTTTCATTGTTTTTGTGACTTATTATGATCATCAACCTACAAAAAGATAAAATAACAAAAGGAAATAGTTAGCTATAAAACATTGGGTTGCCTCCCAACAAGCGCTTCTTTAATGTCATTAGCTTGACAGAGGACTCTCATGGAGCTTCAGAAATGATCAGAGCAATGTTGGAACCTCCCAACACCAAACTTAGAGTTTGAATGTGGGGGTTCAACACCAAACTTAGAGTTTGGTTGTGGCCTCCCAACTCCAAACTTAGAGTTTGACTGTGGGGGCTCTGCTTGGCTCTGTTTTGGGAGAAGCTCTTCATGCTTCCTCTCCATGATGATAGAGGGATGTCCTTGGGCCTTAAACACCAAGGATTCTTCATTCACTTGAATGATCAACTCTCCTCTATCAACATCAATCACAGCTTTTGCTGTGGCTAGGAAGGGTCTGCCAAGGATGATGGATTCATCCATGCACTTCCCAGTCGCTAGGACTATGAAATCAGTAGGAATGTAATGGTCTTCAATCTTCACCAAAACATTCTCTACAAGTCCATGAGCTTGTTTTCTCGAATTGTCTGCCATCTCTAATGAGATTCTTGCAGCTTGCACCTCAAGGATCCCTAATTTCTCCATTACAGAGAGGGGCATGAGGTTTACACTTGACCCTAAGTCACACATGGCCTTCTTGAAGGTCATGGTGCCTATGGTACAAGGTATAGAAAACTTCCCAGGATCCTGCCTCTTTTGAGGCAGTTTCTGCCTAGACAAGTCATCCAGTTCTTTGGTGAGCAAGGGAGGTTCATCCTCCCAAGTCTCATTTCCAAATAACTTGTCATTCAGTTTCATGATTGCTCCAAGGTATTTAGCAACTTGCTCTTCAGTGACATACTCATCCTCTTCAGAGGAAGAATACTCATCAGAGCTCATGAATGGCAGAAGTAAGTCCAATGGAATCTCTATGGTCTCATTTTGAGCCTCAGATTCCCATTGGAACTCAGAGGAGATTGGTACACGCTCACTGAGGTCTTCCTCAGTGGCGTCCTCCTCTTCTCTTTCCTCTCCATATTCGGCCATATCTATGGCTTTGCACTCTCCTTTTGGATTTTCCTCTGTATTACTTGGGAGAGTGCTAGGAGGGAGTTCAGTGACTTTCTTGCTCAGCTGACCCACTTGTCCTTCCAAATTTCTGATGGAGGACCTTGTTTCATTCATGAAACTTTGAGTGGTCTTTATTAGATCAGAGACCATTGTTGCTAAGTCAGAAGTATTCTGCTTAGAACTCTCTGTCTGCTGCTGAGAAGATGATGGAAAAGGCTTGCCATTGCTAAACCTGTTTCTTCCACCATTATTGTTATTGAGACCTTGTTGAGGTCTCTCTTGATTCTTCCATGAGAAATTGGGGTGATTTCTCCATGAAGAATTGTACGTGTTTCCATAGGGTTCTCCTAGGTAATTCACCTCTTCCATAGAAGGGTTCTCAGGATCATAGGCTTCTTCCTCAGATGAAGCTTCCTTAGTACTGCTTGGTGCATTTTGCATTCCAGACAGACTTTGAGAAATCAAATTGACTTGTTGAGTCAATATCTTGTTCTGAGCCAATATGGCATTCAGAGTGTCAATCTCAAGAACTCCTTTCTTCTGACTAGTCCCATTGTTCACAGGATTCCTTTCAGAAGTGTACATGAATTGGTTATTTGCAACCATTTCAATCAATTCTTGAGCTTCTGCAGGCGTCTTCTTCAGATGAAGAGATCCTCCAGCAGAGCTATCCAAAGACATCTTGGATAGTTCAGAGAGACCATCATAGAAAATACCTATGATGCTCCATTCAGAAAGCATGTCTGAAGGACATCTTCTGATTAATTGTTTATATCTTTCCCAAGCTTCATAGAGGGATTCTCCATCCTTCTGTCTGAAGGTCTGGACTTCCACTCTAAGCTTACTCCATCTTTGTGGTGGAAAGAACTTTGCCAAGAAGGCATTGACTAGCTTTTCCCAAGAGTCCAGGCTTTCTTTAGGTTGAGAATCCAACCATATTCTAGCTCTGTCTCTTACAGTAAAAGGGAATAGCATCAGTCTGTAGACCTCAGGGTTAACCCCATTAGTCTTGACTGTGTCACAGATTTGCAAGAATTCAGCTAAGAACTGATGAGGATCTTCCATTGGAAGTCCATGGAACTTGCAATTCTGTTGCATTAGAGAAACTAATTGAGGCTTAAGCTCAAAGTTGTTTGCTCCAATGGCAGGGATAGAGATGCTTCTCCCATAGAAATCAGGAGTAGGTGCAGTGAAGTCACCCAGCACCTTCCTTGCATTGTTGGCATTGTTGTTGTTTTCGGCTGTCATGTCTTCTTCTTCTTTGAAGAATTCGGTCAGGTCCTTTAAAGAGAGTTGTGCTTTGGCTTCTCTTAGCTTTCTCTTCAGGGTCCTTTCAGGTTCAGGGTCAGCTTCAACAAGAATGCCTTTGTCTTTGTTCCTGCTCATATGAAAGAGAAGAAAACAAGAAAATATGGAATCCTCTATGTCACAGTATAGAGATTCCTTGAGGTGTCAGAGGAAAAGAAAAGTAGAAGACAGAAGTAGAAAATTCGAACTTATCAAAGAAGATGGAGTTCGAATTTTGCATTAAAGAATAGTGTTAGTCCATGAATAGAAGGATGTGAGAAGAAGGGAAGTAATTTTCGAAAATTTAAGTAAAAGATTTTGAAAACATTTTGAAAAACACTTAATTGATTTTCGAAAATAAGAGTGGAAAAGAAATCAAGTGATTTTTGAAAAAGATTTTGAAATTAGAAATTAAAAAGATTTGATTGAAAACTTATTTAAAAAAAAAAGATGTGATTGAAAAATTATGGTTTTAAAAAGATATGATTGAAAAGATATGATTTGAAAACAATTTTAAAAGATATGATTTGAAAACAATTTGAAAAGATATGATTTGAAAATTAATGACTTGCCTAACAAGAAAAGATATGATTCAAACATAAAACCTTTCTTAATAGAAAAGGCAAAAAATGTTCAATCAAATCATTAATTGTTAGTAAGTATCTTTGAAAAAGGAAAGAAATTGATTTTGAAAACATTTGATTGAAAAGATATGATTTGAAAGAGATTTGGTTTTGAAAAACTTTGAAAACTTGAAAAAAAATTGATTTGAAAACAAAATCTTCCCCCTAGCACCATCCTGGCGTTAAACGCCCAGAATGGTATACATTCTGGCGTTTAACGCCCAAAATGCTACCTCTGTGGGCGTTAAACGCCCAACCAGGTACCCTGGCTGGCGTTTAAACGCCAGTCTGCCTTCTTCACTGGGCATTTTTGAATGCTCAGCTTTTTCTGTATAATTCCTCTGCAGTATGTTCTGAATCTTCAATTCTTTGTATCATTGACTTGAAAAGACACAAATTAAAAATATTTTTGGATTTTTAATTAATCAAAATGCAACAAGAATCAATTAACAATGCATGCAAGACACCAATCTTAGCAGTTTGTGTGCTACTGACACTATATGAGACACATGAACACTCAAGTCAATAGAATTTAAAGATCAAAACAAGAAATATATGCATGGATTCGAAAAATATAACAAAAACATGCATTTGACACCAAACTTAAGATGAGACTCTAGACTCAAACAAGAAATATTTTTGGATTTTATGGTTTTGCAAATTTTTTTTTTTGTATTTTTCGAAAATTAAGTGGGAAAATGTATCAAAATTCTTAATGAGAATTCCAGGAATCAGTGCAATGCTAGTCTAAGACTCCGGTCCAGGAATTAGACATGGCTTCACAGCCAGCCAAGCTTTCAAAGAAAGCTTCGGTCCAAAACACTAGACATGACCAAAGGTCAGCCAAGCCTTAGCAGATCACTGCTCCAAAAGCAAGATTGATTAAAATCAACAAGCTCTTGTGGTGATAAGTTGAAACCTCGGTCCAATCAGATTAGACATGGCTTCTCAGCCAGCCAGATTTCAACAAATCATCATGAAACTCTAGAATTCATCTTCAAGAATTTTGAAAAAAAATACCTAATCTAAGCAACAAGATGAACCGTCAGTTGTCCAAACTAGAACAATCCCAGGCATTGTTACCAAAAGCTTGCTCAAAACTTGAACAATCCCCGGCAACGGCGCCAAAAACTTGGTGCGCGAAATTGTGATCACTACAACTTCACACAACTAACCAGCAAGTGCACTGGGTCGTCCAAGTAATACCTTACGTGAGTAAGGGTCGATCCCACGGAGATTGTTAGCATTGAAGCAAGCTATGGTCATCTTGTAAATCTTAGTCAGGCAAACTCAAATGTATATGATGATGAACGAAAATAACATAGAAGATAAGGATAGTGATACTTATGTATATCATTGGTGTAAGAGCTTCAGACAAGTGCATGAAGATGCCTTCCCTTCCGTCTCTCTGCTTTCCTACTGCCTTCATCCAATCCTTCTTACTCCTTTCCATGGCAAGCTCGTGTAGGGTTTCACTGTTGTCAGCAGCTACCTCCCATCCGCGCAGTGAAAGCTAATGCACGCACTCTGTCACAGTACTGCCAATCACCGGTTTGGTTCCCTCCCCTACCGGAATAGAATCACTCTTTTGCGTCTGTCACTAACGCCCAATAGGTTACAGGTTTGAAGCACGTCACAGTCATTCAGTCATTGAATCCTATTCAGAATACCACAGACAAGGTTAGACCTTCCGGATTCTCTTGAATGCCGCCATCAGTTCTTGCCTATACCACGAAGACTCTGATCTCACGGAATGGTTGGCTCGTTTGTCAGGCGAGCACTCGGTTGTCAGGCGATCAACCATGCATCGTGCAATCAGGAATCCAAGAGATATTCACTAAGCCTCAGATGCTTGTAGAACACGAATGGTTGTCAGTCACCTTGTTCATGGGTGAGAATGGTGATGGGCGTCAATCATCACCTTCATCATGTTGAAGAACAAGTGATATCTTGGTAAAAGAACAAGCGGAATTGAATGGAAGAACAATAGTAATTGCATTAATACTCGAGGTACAGCAGAGCTCCACACCTTAACCTATGGTGTGTAGAAACTCCACCGTTGAAAATACATAAGAACAAGGTCTAGGCATGGCCGAATGGCCAGCCTCCCAAAGAGGGTTCAATCATAAAAACATGATCAAAAGGCTCTCCCTAATACAATAGTAAAAGGTCCTACTTATAGAAAACTAGTACATAGATGAGTAAATGACATAAAAATCCACTTCCGGGCCCACTTGGTGTGTGCTTGGGCTGAGCAATGAAGCAATTTCGTGTAGAGACTCTCCTTGAAGTTAAACGCCAGCTTTAGTGCCAGTTTGGGCGTTTAACTCCCAATTAGGTGCCAGTTCCGGCGTTTAACGCTGGAATTTCTTGAGGTAACTTTGAACGCCGGTTTGGGCCATCAAATCTTGGGCAAAGTATGGACTATTATATATTGCTGGAAAGCCCAGGATGTCTACTTTCCAACGCCGTTGAGAGCGCGCCAATTGGGCTTCTGTAGCTCCAGAAAATCCACTTCGAGTGCAGGGAGGTCAGAATCCAACAGCATCTGCAGTCCTTTTGAGTCTCTGGATCAGATTTTTGCTCAGGTCCCTCAATTTCAGCCAGAAAATACCTGAAATCACAGAAAAACACACAAACTCATAGTAAAGTCCAGAAAAGTGAATTTTAACTAAAAACTAATAAAAATATAATAAAAACTAACTAGATCATACTAAAAATCTACTAAAAACAATGCCAAAAAGCATACAAATTATCCGCTCATCATGGAGCCGCCTCAACAAGAAATCCCTGAGATGCCTCAAGGGATCTGTTTTCCACCCCAAGGCTATTGAGACCAATTACATACTTCTCTAGGAGAATTGAGCTCCAACATGGATCAGCTAAGGATGGGACACCAAGAGCACTCCACCATCCTTCATGAAATAAGAGAAGATTAAAGAGCCATGAGGGAAGAACAACAAAGACAGGGGCGTGACATAGAAGAATCAAACGCTCCATTGGATTCTCTAGAGGAAGTAGTAGCTGCCATCACTAAGGTGGACCCGTTCCCTTAATCCCCTGTTGCCTATGTTATTTTTCTATTTTCCATGTATTTTATTTTATTGTCTGTTTCTAGTGCATGATCATCTTTATTTTATGTCTTAAAACTATGAAATATTTCATATATCTCTCACCTTGCTTGAAAGAAAATTTTAATTGAAAAAGAATAGGGAGATACTCGAATTTCGAGTTATATCATAAGAATAGTCTAATTAATTTTATGTGGTGGCATTGCTTTTACTTTTTGAATGCATGAATGAATAGTGCATGTTTGATGTTGGAGTTAAGAATATTGGCTCTTGAAAGAATGATGAAAAAGGAGAAATAGTATTGGTAATCTGAAAAACCCAAAAATTGATTCTTGAAGCAAGAAAAAGCAGCAAAAAGAAAGAAAAAGAAAAAGAAAGAAGCGAAAAAAAGAGAGCAAGCAGAAAAAGAAAGAAAAAGAAAAATCCAATAGCTCTTTAAACCAAAAGGAAAGAGCAAGGATCCAAGGCTTTAAGCATCAACGGTTAGGAGGGTGGTCCGTACGAATCCCCACACCTTCATACAGCAGTACCAGCAAGTGCACTGGGTCGTCCATGTAATACCTGAGCGAGTCAGGGTCGATCCCATAAAGATTGTGGTTTGAAGCAAGCTATGGTTATCTTGCAGGTCTTAGTTAGGTAGAATCAGAAGGTTTATATGTTTTGATGATAAGGGGAAACTATTCATAAAAGGAATAAAATAAAAGGTCTAATATATAAATAGAGATAGGAATAGAGTTGAGGATTGGAGTTGCTTTGTCTTTCTGAATTAATTCTGGTATTACTGCTCTCTTTGCTCATGAGTGATTTTTTCAATGGCAGGCTGTATGTGCTTGACACTGGTTTGAGCAGCTGCCAATACTCTTTCAGATCTGAACCCCGGGTTTAGTACGAATCCATTCTGATTGAGCGTGAAGCTCGTACAGTCCATTTTCCTTAATGATCCTACTTAAAACACCACAGACAAGGTCGGATCTTCCGGATCAGAGAATGCTGCACCTTGGGTTCTAGCCTCTACCATAGAGACCCTAATCTCCCTAAAAATCAGCTAAACTGATGTCTCGAGAAGTCTCTAATGAAGTCGTGAATTAGCCGTCTGAGAGATGTATATTCAAGCTGTTGGTTCATCATTGTCCGATGAAAGACGCACTCTGAACACATGTAGACGCGGGTATTTGTCAGGCACGTTCATCTTAATGTGATGAACAAAGCTGATTGTCACTGATCATCCTATTCACCACGTTGAAGTACGAATATACATCTTAGAATTAATCAAACACGGATCGAAGAGAAATAGTAGTACTTTTATTAATTCATAGGACTCAGCAGGGCTCCTCCCCTCAACCTATGAGGTTTAGAAACTTATACTGAAATAAAATACAAAGTGAAAAACGTGTATGGTATGTGAATATGATGATTAAAGGTCTGAATAACATAAATTTAATCCCTTAAATACTAAATAGATAACTAGTAAGGGTAAAACAGTCTATTTAGTGCTAAAATCCACTTCTGGGGCCCACTTGGTGAGTGTTTGGGCTGAGCTTTGATGCGATCCACGTGCTATGAGGTTTCTTGGATGTGGAACACCAGCTAGGGGGTCCTCTCTGGACATTTGGATGCCGGTCTCTGCTCTTTGGGCGCTGGATGCCAGGAAGGGGGCAGGAAGCTGGCGTTAGATGCCAGTTTTGGGCCTTCTAATCCGAAATAAAGTATGAACTATTATATATTTTTGCAAAGCTCTGGAAGTCAGCTTTCTATAGCCGTTGAGAGCGCTCCATTTGGACTTCAATAGCTCCAGAAAAGCTCTTCTGAATGTAATGTGGGGAGATCCGGACAGCATATGCAATGCTTTCTCTGTCTCTGAATCAGACTTCTGCTCTAGCTCCTCGATTTCAGCCAAAAAATATCTAAAATTGAACAAAAACACAAAAATTCATAGTAGAATCCAAAAATATGAATTTAACACTAAAACCTATTAAATATAATAAAACTAAATAAAACACACTAAAAACTATATGAAAATGATGCCAAAAAGCGTATAAAATATCCGCTCATCACAACACCAAACTTAAACCATTGCTTGTCCCCAAGCAACTAAAAACACAGTAGGATAGAAAAATTTAAGATACATTAAATTTCAAAGTTTCAAATGAAGCTCAGTTATAATTAGATGAGCGGGACTTATTAGCTTTTTGCTTCTGAATAGTTTTGGCATCTCACTATCCATTGAAACTCAGAATGGTTGGCATCATTAGGAACTTAGAATCCAGATGATATTATTGACCCTTCTAGTTAAGTTCTTTTTTATTCTTGAACACAACTTTTAGAGTCTTGGCCGTGACCCTAAGCTCTCTGGTTTCCAGTATTACCACCGGATACATTCATGCCACAGACACTTTAACTAGGTGAACCTTTTCAAATTGTGACTCAGCTTTGCTAGAGTCCCCAGATAGAGGTGTCTAGATTTTTTAAGCACACTCTTTTTGCTTTAGACTATGACTTTAACTGCTCAGTCTCAAGCTTTTCACTTGACACCTTCACGCCACAAGCATATGGTTAGGGACAGCTTTGTTTGAGCCGCTTAGGCCAGGATTTTATTCCTTTGGGCCCTCCTAACCACTGATTTTCAAAACCTTGGGTCCATTTACCCTTGTCTTTTGGTTTAAAGGGTTACTGACTTTTTGCTCTTGCCTTTTGGTTTAACGAGCTATTGGCTTTTTTTGCTTGCTTTTTCTTGTTTTTTCCCCACTTTTTTTTTTCGCATGCAAGCTTTTTCTTTTTCTTTTTGCTGCTTTTTCTTGCTTCAAGAATCAATTTTATTGATTTTTTAGATTACCAATAATACTTTTTCTTTTTCCTTATTCTTTCAAGAGCCAACATTCTAAAATCACAACTTTAAATATGCACTATTTATTTCATTCATTCAGAAAACATAAGCAATGACACCACATCAACATAATTAAACTACTCTTATTTTAAACTTGAAATTCATGCATCTCTCAATTCTTTTCAAATAAAATTTTTCTTTTTAAGCAAGGTGAGAGATATATAGAACATTTTACAACTCTTAAGACATCAATGCAAATGATCATGCAACTAGACCAAGAAAACAAATAACATAACAGAAAAACAAAAAAGGAAAGAAAGTAAAAGAGAACGAGTCCACCTTTAATGGTGGCGTTTAGTGCTCCTCCTTGAGGATCCAATGTGATGCTTGATCTCTTCTATTTCACTCATTTGCCTTTGTTGCTCTTCCCTCATAGCCCTTTGGTCTTCCCTTATGGCTTTTTGATCTTCTCTTATTTCATTGAGGATGGTGACATGCTCTTGATGCTCTATCCTCAATTACTCTATGTTAGTGCTCAATTCTTCAAGAGAAGTTTGCCATTGATCCCAATAGCTTTAGGGAGGAAAATACATCCCTCGAAGCATCTCAGGGATCTCATGCTGAGGCGGTTGCACAGGCTCTTGAGCATGCTCTCTAGTTTGCTCCATCCTCTTCTTAGTGATGGGCTTGTCCTCCCTAATGGAGATGTCTCCATTTATGACAATTCCAGCTGAATTGCATAGATGACTGATGAGAGAACTTTTGCGTGGTCTAGAATTCAGAATAAATTCCCGTTGCAAGTATAACTTCTAAACCAACAAAATTCCTTTCATACAAACGTTTTGGTTGTCACAAGTAACAAACCCCTTTAAAATTGATAACCGAGTATTTAAACCTCGGGTCGTCTTCTTAAGGAATTGTAGGGAGGTATGTTCTTATTATTGGTTATGCAAAAGTATGTTTGGGGTTTTGGATTAAGGTAAAAGGTATGTTGAATGACACTTAAAATAAAATAATAACAACTGCAAAATAAACTCTTGGTAAGGTATGAGAACTGGAAGTCCTATCCTAGTTATCCTTATCAATTGTGATGAGAATTGGATTTTTCTCCCACTTTGTTAACCTCTAACTATGAAGGTAAGTCAAGTGAATGAATTAATTCGAATCCTCAAGTCCCAGTCTTTCCTTGGGAAAAGTCAGAGTTATTGGATCTCAAATCAATTCTTGAAGAATTTCAATTTTCAATCAACAATGAGTTTGATAACTCAAGAGTCACCAATTAATCAACCAAAGCCAAAAGGTAGAAAAATCTAAATTATTTATATCATAAATAAGAGAAACAAATCATAGATCTGAAAATACCTCAAATTATATTTAGATAAGAAAATCAATCCAAACATGGAACATTGAAAATAAATAAATACAAAGAATATTGAACCTAAGATGCAGAAGAAATATTCATAATCCTAATAAAAATTCTAATCCTAATCCTAATCCTAATCCTAAGAGAGAGGAGAGAACCTCTCCCTCTAAAAACTACATCTAAAATTGTAAAAAGTGAATTATGAGAGCATGATCTTCAGTCCCCTTCATTTCTCCACTTTGCAGCCTTTAATCTGTGTTTTCTGGGCTTGAAACTGGGCCCGAAATAGCCCAGAATTCGCTGTTTGCGAAATCTGCCACGCTGATTTTCGCAGATACGACGCGTCCGCATGGATGACGCGTTCGCGTCACCTATCTATATGGCCACTATGACAAATTATATATCAAATCGAAGCCCCAGACGTTATCTTTCCAACGCAAGTGGAACCGCGTCATTTGGACCATGTAGCTCAAGTTATGGTCGTTTTAGTGCGAGAGGGTCAGGCTGACAACTTTGCAGTTTCTCCAACTTCTTGTATTCCTTCCACTTTTGCATGCTTCCTTTCCATCCTCCAAGCCATTCCTGCCCTATAATATCTGAAAACACTTAACACACATATCAAGGCATCTAATGGTAATAAGAGAGGATTAATAATAAGCAAATATAAGATCAAAGAAGCATGTTTTCAATCATAGCATAAAATCAGGAAGGAAAATGTAAAACATGCGAATTGTATGAATAAGTGAGTAAAGAGTTGATAAAAATTACTCAATTGAGCATAAGATAAACCATAAAATAGTGGTTTATCAACCTCTCCACACTTAAACAATAGCATGTCATCATGCTAAGCTCAAGAGAAACTATAAAGAGATGAAAAGGAATGATAGAATGTATGAGATGCAACCTATGAATGCAACTAAATGCAAAATGTTTCTACCTATTTAGTTAAAAATAAATAAGTTCTCCAAGACAAACATAAATCAGATTTCACTAATTTAAATCATACAGTGAAAATAAGTAAACTTGTAAGAAGATAGCTCATGAAAGCAGGGAACATAGAATCAAGCATTGAACCCTCATTGGTAGTGTATATACGCTCAAATCTCTCAAGTGTCTAGGGTCAATCTCTCTACTCTTCTCTAATCATGCTTTCTAAAACTTTGTTCTTCATCTAACCAATCAACAAATATTTAGTATACTAATGCAAACATCATGAGGTCTTTTCAGGGTTGTAATGGGGCTGAGGTAAAGGTAGGGATATATATATAAGGCTAAGTGAGCTAATTAAGTGAATCCTTAATTAGTCTAAGATCTCACCTAACATACATACTTTGTAAAGCAAAGCTTCTTTACTTATTCTCCCATATTTTTCCCACTTTTGATGTTACATGCTCATGCATTAGTTTTCATTTTGTCCCATGTGCATTGCTTTATTTTGCATTTGGGGAATTCTTTTGTATCCCCTTTATTCAAATACTGAATTATATATTTTTTTAATGCACATGGTAATTCAATTATTTTGATTTTACATGAGCATGCTTCCCAAAAATTTTATTTTGAATTATTTCATTCTTTTCAACTTCCCACCCTTTGTTTTTATCATCCATGTTCCCAATAGGTTTCCCACACTTAAACAATTACACAATTTTTATCTTAAACTAACCAAGGATTCAACTTGAGATTTTAAATTTATTTTTCTACTTAAGGCTAGTGTTGTGGTTTATAGAATAAAAGGGAATTAAAGGCTCAAGGGGCTAACAAGGGTGATGTAAAAGGTAGGCTAATTTTGGGATAGGTGAGCTAGAATCAAACAATGGCCTCAATCATATGCAAGCATGTAAATATATTAAATATTGGACATATAGAATGGAACAAAGCAAAGATTACAATTATAGAGAAGAAAACACACAAAAATAAAAATTTATGGTTAAATAATGTAACCATATAAATAAGCTCAAAATCTCATTGGTTGTGTGTTCTTTGGCTCAAAAACCATGTTCCAAATACAACTTCAAACAAATTTAACACAAAAATTTTCAATTTAAATTAGTGAAATTTTTCAAAAATAGGATCTTAAAAAGAAACTTATTATTTTAACCAAGCAGTAGCTAAATGCATAAAATCAAACAAACATGCAATTAAACATGCAAATGCAATAATGAACAAACAAAGAAAATAAAACAATGGTGTTGAAAAGAAGAAAATAGCTAACCCATGGAGATCGGTATCGATCTCCCCACACTTAAAAATTGCACCGTCCTCGGTGCATGCTAAGATATACAAGTGGACGGGTTGCTTCAACTGGGGCTCTTTTTGTTCCTTTCCTTGCCGGTGATTTGGGAGTAGTTTTCTCTTTACCCTTCTTGGTGGCCATCTTGAAAAGGGAAAAGAAAGTAACTTTTAGAGCTAAGGGTTAGAGCAAGGAAGAGAGCGGGAAATGTGGTAATCAATGCACAATAAAGAAGAATGACGTTAACACACGCTCATGAGTACATGTGAAAAGTCATCAATGGAAAATAGCTAGTGCATATGATAACAAGTGAATGCAAGGTGTTTATTGGCATGCTAGCAAAGGTATGAGTAGCATAGATCAAGCATTCAATGTCCAAGTTAGATTACCAAGTCTTTCAAACTAACAACATGTTTGTAATAACAATTATATTTAATTAATAAAATATAAAAAGGGTTATGTGAAAAGCAGGAATTTAGAGTAGCAGATTTAAAAGAAATCTAAAAATAGTGCAAAATGCCATATGGGCGTTTTCACAAACACATAGCATGCATGTTAAATAAGGTTTGGAAAATATTAATTAGAACATGCAAGCACCCTTATAATAATATATAATTGTTTAAACAAATCCCAAATAATCCATAAGCAAAATATGGGAAATAATGACCCAAATAAATTTCCAACACCAATTAAAAGAAAAAAGAAGAAAAAAAAAGGAAGGAAGAAAGAAATAAGAAGGGAAAAAAAAGATTTAGATTTGGGGGAGAAAAGAGAAGATATCTTGGCTGATCTGGATAAGCTGTGCGGCGCACTCGATGCGAACGCGTGAGTGACGCGTTCGCGCGATTGGCGCTATTGTCAAGTGACGCGGCCGCGTGGGGCACGCGGTCACGTGAGTGAATTCGTGCTACAGGCGCGAGGATAGCCGCGCGCTTGCGCAACTTTCTGTTCAAAATCTTATTTTGGCAAATTGTGGGTGACGCAATCGCGTGGGTCATGCGATCGCATGAGTGGCCATTAGAAGGATATGACGTAGACGCGTGGGGCACGCGTTCGTGTGGTAGGGACGGCGCGTCTAGCGTGAGTCCAGCACCACTCCAGCACAACTTTCGGTTGTGCACCCTTTTCATGTCGATTTTCATGGCACGTGGCCACGTGGGTGACGCGGTCGCGTGGGATGCCAAAGTTCCACATGACGCAGTCGCGTGAGCGACGTGGTTGCGTGGGGTCAAATTATGCTAAAGGCGCGCCTCCAGCCACGCTCTCGCGTGACTTTCTGTTCGTTTTCTTTTCTTCCCATTGCACTGGTGATGTGGACGCGTCAACGACGCTGCCGCGTCGCGTGTGTATTTTTTTTTTGAATCTGAAAAAAAATGCAGAATGCAGTGTTAATATGAATGTGATGCAAAACTCCAGGTTCAATATAATAAAATAAAATAAAACTCGAAAACAAATAAAACTAAATAAAAATAAAAAAGGAACGACCATACCATGGTGGGTTGTCTCCCACCTAGCACTTTTAGTTAAAGTCCTTAAGTTGGACAATTGAGGAGCTTCCTGTTATGGCGGCTTGTGCTTGAACTCATCCAGAAATCTCCACTAATGTTTGGAGTTCCAGTGGCCTCCAAGGTCCCAAACTAGGCGCAGAAAGCCTTCAAGTAAGTTAAAGCAAGTAACAAGGCCCCAAGAGTGTTGATTGCCAGAATGAATTCCGGGGTCCCAAACCTTGCTTTTACACCCGTCTTCTTGTTGAGCAATATTGTTCCATCCAGGTAGCAAGCAGTCTGAATTCTCACTGAAGCAGCCAAACAACTTCCTAGACCCATTCAGTTGAGCTCTACCCCAACCTTTGCGTTTAAACTTAAAGCTTCCAACCATAACGAACCTTGCAGGACAATTCTTATCACTGACCACTTCTTCTTACTCTTAATGCCACAGAGAGCTCTAAGTTGACCATCCGTCTCCAGTAGCCCATATTCAAGTGGAATTAGAAAGCTAAGGGATATGAATTTTACCCACTTGAATGTTGTGAAGGATGATGGCAACTTAGGGGGAGGTGTTTCTAATGAACGTGCAAGCTCCACTCCCTTGTGCTCTTCTTCGACATCTTCCACCTCTTTGTAATCTTCAATATCAACCTCTTCCTTTTGGTGAATTTCTTCCAATTTAATCTCTTCTTCATTGTTCACCAAGGGCATGGGATGTTGTGTTTCATCTTCTTTAAATTCCATATCAAGTCCAATGGAAGAGGATTCAAATGTAGATAAGAATTCATCAATGATTGAATCCATCTCTTGATCGTCTCCTTCAAAGTCTTCAACTATGATATGCTTTGGAGGTTGTACACCACCCTCAACATCAGCTTCAAACGTCTTTGAAGGGTGCTCTATAACTTGACTTTCCCATGGAGGTTCAGCATCTCCTAAGTCTTCAACCACTGCCTCCTCTTCTTCTTCAATAATTCCGGCTTCCTCCACTTGTTCCAATATCAAATCGTGCTGCTCACTATCCACCGGAGTGCCCAATTTGTCCTTCCTGCTACATTCTTCAGTAGATTTCCCACATGAAACCATGGGGGTTCTTTGAATGTCCGAACGTCGGAAAGGTAATCGATTTCTTTCTTGATCCATGTATTTAAGTATGCAATCGTATTCGTCCTCGATGATTTTCTTTTCAACTATTTCTTCACCTTCAAGCACAACATCCTCCTTGTTGTCTTCCTTCACTAATTCTTCAACCGCGCTGTCAACTTCAAGGGTCTCTACTACCTTCACCTTTAGTGCCTCCTCTAGCTCCTTATGAAATATGGATTCGCGAAGATGATCCTTTCTCTCTTGTTTTATGTCAATAGTATCAGTGGGATAATATTGCTCTTGGATTGATGGATGTTGGTGCTCTTCCACGGATGGCGGTGATGGGATGGGTGGATCATTATATGGTTGAGATGGAAGTGCATTGGAGCTTGAGGGTTGTATATTGAAGGTATTTGGTGGTCCGATTTGGGCGGCGAGAGCTTGTATAGTAGAGTTCAGATTGGCAAATGCTTTCTTCATGAAGGTTTGGGTGGATAGGAGGGTTCATTTGTTGGAAGAAAGGGTTTATGGTAGGAAGATGGTTCGTCTTGATAATGATAAGGAGATGGTGTATATTGAGGTGGTGGTTCTGTATATGGTTCATTTGGTGGTTGGTGTGGTGAATAAGGATTGTGGTCATATGGAGGTGAATGGTGGAAAGAAGCTTGTGAGTGTGGTGGTTCGAAGTTATGTTATGAGGATGGTCTATAGGCACGGGGTGGGGCTTGTTGGTAGTTACAAGGTTGTCCACCATATCTTTCAGCTGGGTATGCATTGTAGAATGGTCGTTATCCATGATATCTTGGAGGGTGTTGTTGCCTAAAGGGTTGATTAGATCCTCTTGGCTCCATCCATCCTTGATTGGTCTGACCTTGACGCATATTCCTGCTGTGGTTTCTATTCCCCTCAACAAAGTTAGAACCAAACTCAAAGCGAGAGGGGTGAGAATTCATAATGAATATCAGAAATAAGAGGGAAGAGAGAAAACAAAAAAATAAGTAAAAAAAAATTTTAAATATTTACAATAACCAATAATAAGGCACACGTTTGCAATTCCCCGGCAACGGCACCATTTTGATGAGAGAACTTTTGCGTGGTCTAGAATTCAGAATAAATTCCCGTTGCAAGTATAGCTTCTAAACCAACAAAAGTCCTTTCATACAAACGTTTTGATTGTCACAAGTAACAAACCCCTTTAAAATTGATAACCGAGTATTTAAACCTCGGGTCGTCTTCTCAAGGAATTGCAGGGAGGTATGTTCTTATTATTGGTTATGCAAAAGTATGTTTGGGGTTTTGGATTAACGTAAAAGGTTTGTTGAATGACACTTAAAATAAAATAATAACAACTGCAAAATAAACTCTTGGTAAGGTATGAGAACTGGAAGTCCTATCCTAGTTATCCTTATCAATTGTAATGAAAATTGGATTTTTCTCCCATTTTGTTAACCTCTAACTATGAAGGTAAGTCAAGTGAATGAATTAATTCGAATCCTCAAGTTTCAGTCTTTCCTTAGGAAAAGTCAGAGTTATTGGATCTCGAATCAATTCTTGAAGAATTCCAATTTTCAATCAACAATGAGTTTGATAACTCAAGAGTCACCAATTAATCAACCAAAGCCAAAAGGTAGAAAAATCTAAATTATTTATATCATAAATAAGAGAAACAAATCATAGATCTGAAAATACCTCAAATTATATTTAAATAATAAAATCAATCCAAACATGGAACATTGAAAATAAATAAATACAAAGAATATTGAACCTGAGATGCAGAAGAAATATTCATAATCCTAATAAAAATCCTAATCCTAATCCTAATCCTAATCCTAAGAGAGAGGAGAGAACCTCTCCCTCTAAAAACTACATCTAAAATTGTAAAAAGTGAATTATGAGAGCATGATCTTCAGTCCCCTTCATTCCTCCACTTTGCAGCCTTTAATCTGTGTTTTCTGGGCTTGAAACTGGGCCGGAAATAGCCAAGGATTCGCTGTTTACGAAATCTGCCACGCTGATTTTCGCAGATGCAATGCATCCGCGTGGATGACGCGTTCGCGTCGCCTATCTGTACGGCCACTATGGCAAATTATCTATTAAATCGAAACCCCGGACGTTGGCTTTCCAACGCAAGTGAAACCGCGTCATTTGGATCTCTGTAGCTCAAGTTATGGTCATTTTAGTGTGAGAGGGTCAGGCTGACATCTTTGTAATTTCTCCAACTTCTTGTATTCCTTCCACTTTTGCATGCTTCCTTTCCGTCCTCCAAGCCACTCCTGCCCTATAATATCTGAAAACACTTAACACACATATTAAGGCATCTAATTGTAATAAGAGAGGATTAGTAATAAGCAAATTTAAGATCAAAGAAGCATGTTTTCAATCATAGCACAAAATTAGGAAGGAAAATATAAAACATGCGAATTGTATGAATAAGTGAGTAAAGAGTTGATAAAAACCACTCAATTGAGCATAAGATAAACCATAAAATAGTGGTTTATCAATGACAGATGAGGTGTGGAAATGCTAACCTTGCATTCGTATGAGGCTTCTCAGCTACCTTGTACAATTCTTGAGGAATTACCTCATGTACTTCCACCTCACTTTCCATCATGATGCAATGAATCATGATGGCTCTGTCAACAGTCACTTCTGACCAATTGCTAGTGGGGATGATGGATCTTTGGATGAATTCCAAACATCCTTTAGCCATGGGCTTAAGGTCAACCCTTCTTAGTTGAATGGGCTTGCCTTGGGAATCCATTTTCCATTATGCTCCTTCCACACAGATATCTGAGAGTACTTGATCCAATCTCTGATCAAAGTTTTCTCTCCTAGTGTAAGGATGAGGATCTCCTTGCATTAGAGGCAAGTTGAACGCCAACCTCACACTTTCTGGGCTAAAATCTAAGATTCTTCATGGACCATGGTGATCCAATTCCTTGGATTTGGGTTCACACTAGTGTCATGGTTTTTAGTAACCCATGCATTAGCATAGAACTCTTGAACCATGAGAATCCCAATATCCTGAATGGGATTAGTTAGGACTTTCCAACCTCTTCTTCGGATCACTCTTCGGAATTCCGGATACTCATTCTTCTTGAGATTGAAAGGGACCTGTTCATACCCTGGGTCGAGCTGTACGATCCAGACTGACCAAAGACAAGAGCGACCAACCTCTTAAGGTTGGATCGACAGCGACCTCTCCTTAAAAGAGTTCGGCCAAATCGTCATAGAGGCCCAAGTAGGCTCAAACGAAGGAACAAAGCCTAATCTAAAGGTGGTTAGCCTAAAAAGATAGCACGTTGATAAACCCATATTTTATGATATATATTGTGCTCAATTTAAGTGATTTATTCAACCCTTCACCTACTTATTCATGTAAATTGCATGGTTTTACTTTCCCTTCCTTATTATGTGATATATGTGAAATACATGTTTCCTATGCTTTAAAAATAATTATTTTAATTACCCTTTATTACCATTCGATGCCGTGATTTGTGTGTTGAGTAGTTGCAGAGCTTCTAAGGCAGGAATGACTTAAAGGATAGAAAAGAAACATACAAAAATGGAAGGAAAGCACAAAATGGAGTTTTTGAAGAAACTGGCAGTGACGCGAACGCGTGGACGACGCGGCCGCATACCCAGCGCGAAAAGGGAGCAACGCGAACGTGTGACTGACGCGGCCACGCACCTTAAGCAGAACACAGATGACGCGGACGCATGATCAAAGCGAACGCGTGATAAGGAAAACTCCAGATGACGCGACCGCGTGACCCACGCGGACGCGTAACAGACGCCACGCACCAAAAATTACAGAAAACGCTCCCAGCGGTTTCTGAAGCCCTTTTGGCCCAGATCCAAGCTCAGAGAACACAGATTGAAGGATTATAAATGGAGGAATCCATCCATTCAGGAAGCATATAGAGAATACTGGATTCATACATAGTTTTAGGATTTAGATGTAGTTTTTAGAGAGAGAGGTTCTCTCCTCTCTCTTAGGATTAGGATTATAACTTCTCTTAAAGGACTTAGGAATATTTTTATCTCATCTTTCTATCAGGTTCAATATCTTTTTATTTTGACTTCTCTTATTTGTTGAATTATATATGTTGCCAATTTGGCTTATGGACCATTCATGTTATGATTTTCTTAGTTAATACACATTGAGGTATTTCAGATTTATGACTGCTTTTCCTTATTTATAATTTAGATTATTTACTATTGGCTTTGGTTGATTAATTGGTGACTCTTGAGTTGTCAAACTCATCGTGATTGATAATTATTATTCTTGCTGATTAATTTAGATTCCTATAACTCTAGTCTTTCCTTAAGGAGTTGACTAGGACTTTAGGTGTTAAATTAATTTGTCCACTTAACTGACCTTCATAGTTAGAGGTTGACTTAGTGGGAGTGAAAGTATAATTCTCATCACCATTGATAAGGATAACTAGGATAGGACTTCCAGTTTTCATACCTTGCCAAGAGATTTCTTCGTTATTAATTTAGTAATTTCTGCGACCCATTTCTCTTGCTCAAAACCCTTTTCAAAACCCAAAACACTATTTTCCATAACCAATAATAAAACACACCTCCCTGTAATTCCTTGAGAAGATGACCCGAGGTTTGAATACTTCGGTTTATAAATTTTATTGGGTTTGTTACTTGTGACAACCAAACGTTTGTAAGAAAGGTTGATTGCTTGGTTTAGAAACTATACTTGCAACGAGAATTTCTTATAATTCTAAACCATCAATCTTTAGTTCTTCAAAATGGCACCGTTGCCGGAGAATTGCAAACGTGTGCCTTATTATTTGTTATTGTAAATATTTTTCTTTTATTTGTTTCTTATTCCCTTCTTATTTCTGACAATGAATTCTCACCCCTCTCGCTTTGAGTTTGGTTCTAATTTTGTTGAAGGGAATGGAAGCTATAACAGAACTATGCATCAAGGTCTAAGCAATCAAAGATGGATGGAACCAAGAGGATTTGATCACCCCTTTAGGCAACAACACCTTCCAAGATATCATGGACACAGACCATTCTACAATGCATACCAAGCTGATAGATATGGTGGACCACCTTGTAGCTACCAACAAGCCCCACCATATGCTTAGAGACCATCCTCACAACATAACTTCGAACCACCACACTCACAAGCTCCTTTCCACCACTCACTATCGTATGATCTTTATCTGCCCCAATGCCAATCAAATTACTCCCGAGAACCACCACTCCCCTATGCACCATGTCCATATCCATCAAGCCAAGAATCAAAGGTTCGCTTCAAAGAATTAGTAGATCAATTCCATGCAACCCTTCATCAACTGGAGCAAGCAATAAATCAATTATCTTCCAGACATTCGGACACTCAACGAACCCCAATGGCTTCATGTGGAGAATCTAATGAAGAACGTAACATGAAGAAGACACCAGAAGCCCCAGTGGACAGTATAGAGCATAACCCCATACTAGAACAAGTAGAGGAAGCTGTCATTATAGAAAAAGAAGAGTTTATTGAAGATTTAGGAGATGCTGAACCTCCACCAGAATCCAGAGTTGTGGAGAATTCCGTCAAAGACGTTACAATTGATGCTAAGGAGGATGGTGCACAACCACCAAAGCAGGCATCCTATGAGGAACTGGACGAAATAACCCAAGACGCATGTTCTCTTGATGATGATTATCACAAGTCAAGTCCTCTTAGTAATGAACTTGCATCCACAAGTGAATTCTTTGAGACAGAAGAATCTTTCCCGAGTGAATACGAAGATGATGCTGAGGTAGATTTTTTTCAACCTCCCAATTATGACTCAAGTGATGAGGAAGATATCGAAGACTTCGATCAGGACATGGTTGAAATTGAAGAAGTTTGCAAAGAAGTGGAGGAACTCACAGAAGACCACAAGGGAGTAGCGCTTGCAGAACCACTAGAAACACCTATCCCAAGGCCATTACCACCCAACACAGACTTCAAGTGGGTAAAGTCCTTGACCTTTCTCTTTACTTTCCCACTTGAATATAGTTTGCTTGAAACAGATGGCCAGCTTAGAGCTCTTTGCGGCTTAAGGAGCAAAAGGGAAATGACTCGCATTCAGCGCTGGTATGCAAGATTTAATGAGGTTTCACACTTCAATTTGAGGTGCAAGGATTGGTGTCAAGCTCAATTGAAAGGATCTCGGAAGCTGTTTGGTCACTGCAGTGAGAATTCAGATTACTCACCACCCAACTGGAAAAATGTAGATCAAGATAAAATTGGGTGTAAAAGTAGAGTTTGGGATCCTGGAATCTCTTCTGACATTCAATATCCCGGTAGCTTGGACACCTGTTTGAAACTGCTCAAAGGCTTTACGTGCCTTGTTTGGAACCCTGGAGGATGCTGGAATTCCAAACACTGGTGGAGATTTCTGGACGAATTCAAGCACAAGCCACCATAGCAGGAAGCTCATCAAATGTCCAACTTAAGGACTTTAACTAAAAGTGCTAGGTGGGAGGCAACCCACCATGGTATGATCGTCCCTTCTCCATTCTACTCTGTTTTTGAAATTTTGTTTGAACCTGAAATTTTTACATGACATTCATTGCATTTTGCATTCTACATACTGCATAAAAAAAAGTGCAAGCACGCGACACGACAGCGTCGCTGACGCGTCCGCATCACAAGTGCATTAGGAAGAAAAGGAAAGTGAACAGAGAGTCATGCTGAGGCAAGGCTGGAGGCGTGCCATGGGCACAAATTGTTCCACGCGACAGCGTGCCCCACGCGATCACGTCAGTTGCGGAAAATGCCTCCCACGCGTCCACGTCACTCACGCGAACGCGTGATCTAGATATCGGCATGTCCAACGCCCAGAAAGATGGGTTGGGATCGTGCGGCTAGTGTGCGTTTGGCACAAAACTACCCACGCGTGCACGTCCTTGACGCGAACGCATCACTTACACAACACCCAGCCCACGCGAAAGCGTGAGCGACGCAATCGCGTAGCATGGATTTTATGACCCCCTAAACAAAACAGAGAGTTGCGTTGAAACGACGCTGGAAGCGTGCGTCTAGCACAAATTTCAGCGACGCATTCGCGTGTTTCACGCGTCCATGTCACCCATCTTTTACCCAACCCACGCGATTGCGTCGACCACACATCTGCGTCAACCCTATTTCACTTAATTCATGCGATCGCGTCCTCCACGCGTTCGCGTGGATTCAAATTTACTATCCCCCAGCCACGCGAAACCCTACCCGTCGCGCCCCCATTCCCCTTCTTCTTCCTTTCTTCTCTGCAACCCACCCCCAACCACCTCCTACCGCCGCACCACCCTCGCCCACCCAGCCCCAACCACGACGCCACCCCCCTTATTCCTTCCCTTTCTTTCTTCTCTCTCTCTTCTCTTCTTCCCTCCACCACCGCTGCCCCCTCCGTGGCCAGCCCCCACCACGACCGGAACCCCACTGCCGTGCAGCCCAGTTCCGCTGCCGTGCCACCGTGCTTCCCCCGGTGCCGCCACATCACCACTACCTTCCCTCTGCCCTGTCCCTTGTTCGTACACGTACCAGGTTCCATACTGTGATTCCTCCTTGCGACTCGTTAGTTCGTTTTCCAATTTTTGTTCCGAATAGGATAGTTAGACATGCATGTTCGTAGTGGATTCTAGGTGGTTAGGTAGCCAGGATCTGGTAAGTGGATTTAGGCCTGATAATTGCACCGTACTTGTTACTTATTTTATCTGTTCTGCAATTTTAATCTGGCTGTGATGTTAATACTGTTTATATGCTGTTCTTTAAATGTTTCCTGCTACTATTAGACTATTCTTTACTATTCCTACTGTCTGTGACTCTTTACAGCAATTGTTAATTTCATATGAACTATTTTTCTTGCTGTTTATTTTCCGGGAACATCCCATTTTAGCCGGAATGCTGCCCAATTTTCTGCAAATTGTCTCCCTTTTACATTCAAGTATTAGTTTTGGCAATTCTCAATTTTGCACTACTCCACGAATACCAAACCAATTCTTGAATGCACGGGCCAGCATTCTTATTACTTTTGATTTCCTGGTTAATAAATTGGATTATTGATGATTTGATTTTACTTTTTACTACTTCTAATATCTATATGAATCATCATCAATACCCTGTTACCCCTGCTTGAATATGAGTTGACCGTTGCTTAAAATTGTGAAATTCTTGTTACTTAAAAACCAATCATCATGCCACTTACTCTAACTTCCTTTTTACTAACTCACTAATTTTCGCTTTCTAACCTCTTTTTCAATTTTACCCGCTTTTAACTTTCTAACTTCCCCCTTTGCCTTTTCACTACTTCTTTCAATTAATTTCACTCATGGCATGATTATTGTTTTTCCTAATTAACAGGCTTTCCACTTCTAACATATTTTGGAATGTGATTTTTTATCTCTGCTTTTCAACTCCAAAACACTCCAAAATATACATTTACTTAACTCATTTCATTTTTCTACTGCTCCTTTGCCACTTCGTGCTTATCTTGGTTATTTGCCTACTTGTTTTTCTGCTTTTATTCCTTAATTATATCTTGAAAATTCTTTTTTTTTTCAGGATGTCTGACTCTCAAGGTAGGGAAAAGGGCAAAGTAACTACTGGCAAAAGGAAATGAGGCAAATCCTCTGGTTCCATCCTTGGCATCTTACATGATGATTCCTGACGGGAGAAGAACTTTACCCCGCAGGAAAAGGCTGATCAGTTGGTACCTGCTGCTGACCTGGTTAAATTTGCAAACAAATATTGTGAGCTGAAGTATCCAACTTTTGCCACAGCCAGGAACTTACACCTGGAAAGGACTCTAAAAATTCCTAAAGAACTCAAGCAGTACACTTCAGATCAGATCAAACAGAGAGACTGGTTCTTCCTGGAAAGAAACTTAACTGAGGTTAACTCATCCTAGGTCAGGGAATTCTACTATAACTACTTTTTATCATCCCTAGATGTAGTACAGCTCAGAGGCAAACAAGTTCTGGTTATTGAGGAAGCAATTAAAGACATCCTCCAGCTTCCACCTAAATCAGATCAGCCTGATGGTTACCAAAAAGTTGAGGAGGATATGAGATTCATGAGGTTTGATTGGGATGCAGTGAAGAGGGATATCACTCTTGATCCTACTGTTCCTTGGGTCATGGGAATGAGTACATTGGTACCCAAGGAAATCAGGCTTATATATCTGAATGATGAGGCTCG
This sequence comes from Arachis stenosperma, assembly GCF_014773155.1. Classification (NCBI taxonomy): domain Eukaryota; kingdom Viridiplantae; phylum Streptophyta; class Magnoliopsida; order Fabales; family Fabaceae; genus Arachis; species Arachis stenosperma. Next base: position 82,521,969 of record NC_080385.1, on the reverse strand, counting down.
GCTATGGCAACAGATTCTAAGTAACTATGTGATGCCGAGTACTTATGAGACGGAGGTGCCAGCTGCTATGATTACCCTCATCTGGTGTGTGATGACGGGTAAGGACCTATATCTACCCCGCTTCATCCGGCATTACATGACCAGGGTCTATGTTAGAGGCACCCTCTCCTTTCCTTACCTGATTACTCAGTTGGGTCGCCGAGCTAAGGTACCTTGGGAGGTTGCTGATGAAAGGCCACCCGTCGCGGACTACCGGAAGATCATTCCTCACAGTCGGAAGTTTTTGGCTTTCGGCTACCGCCCTCTATTTCTCACTGACACTACTGAAGCAGCCACTTCTTCAGCTGCTCCTTCTGCTTCCACTGGCCCAGCACCACCTAATGCACCCCACCTGCTCTTGACCCCGTCTACCGTCTGGTGCACCGACTCTTTGACCGCCTAGATCAGATGGAGCACCATCACCAGCAGCAGTTTGAGAGGTCTGAACGTCGAAACAGGCGACGTTTTGAGAGGTTTGAGCGTCGCCACAAGCGACGCTATGAGCACCTCAAGCTGATGATCAGATCTGGTGGCGACATCCCTTCCGAGCCCGACACGCCCTCCGACACATCTGAGGAGGAGGTGAGTGATCATGAGGAGAAGGCACCTACCCAGGCTAAGCAGGGAGGTCCCGAGCACACTGTTCCACACCATGGAGAGCACCACCAGCTACAGGCTACAGATCCGGAGGTTCCTCTACGGACAAAGCCACCGCTTCAGCAGACCGCTCCTCCTACCCTCACAGAGACTGCAGACCCCCAGCCTACCATCGAGACACCAGCAGCCCATCCTTCCAGAGATGACACTTCTTCACACCCAGTTTGAGTGAGCATCGGCGACGATGCTATTATTTACGTGTGGGGAGGTCGCCATCTCTGGCATATTTTTTGGTGAACCACTACAGACTCTTTTATTTTATTTTGCTTATTTTTTTGTATTTTTATCTTTATTTTTATTTTTATTTTTTAGTACTTATACATTGTTCTTTTCATGTGTTTTTTCTCTATTTTCTACATTTTGTACTTTAGTTCATATTTTAGCCATTTAGTTTAGTTGCAATTCTAACTCATTAGTCATAGAATATGTGGATTAATTAGTGTAGTTTACCCTTTTAGCATATGATAAGTTTGGTTTAAATTGAAAATAAAAAAGGAAGTAAGTTAGAGACTTTAACAGAATCAAAACAATCCACACCCCTTGTATATATAGCATTACATGTTAGTTAGTTAACAACATCTCATCAAGGAGGAACACTAAAACTTTAAAACCACCCAAATAAATTTTACATTGAGAATAATGGGAACTCTTAATTTCTACTTGCATGACATGTATAACTGATATATGATTTTTTTTTTTAGCTAGAGAACACACAGCCTGAGAATTTTGAGTTTAATTGTATGGTTACATTCAAACCATAATTTTTATTCCTGTGTGCTTCGCCCTTCATTTTATTCTGATGTTCTCTGCTTTGTTTAATCTATATGTCCAATTATAGAATATAGATACATACTAAGAAAGTGATTGAGGCCATCATTTGAATTTTTTCTCACTTATCCCAAATTAGCCGACCTTTTACATCACCTTTGTTAGCCCCCTCGAGCTTGTTAATCCCCTCTTTTTCTGTAAACCACATTACTAACCTTAAGCAGAAAAACAAAATATGAATCCCAAGTTGAATCCTTGGTTAGCTTAAGATAAGGTATTGTGTATAATTTAAAATGTGGGGAACTTTATGGGAACATGGATGATAGGAACAAAGGTAGAAAGTTTAAAAGAATAAAAATATTCAAAATAAAAATTTCGGGAAGCATGCTCATGTGAAATCAATTGAATTACCATGTGCAGTTTCAAAAAAAAGTTTCTATTTTCGGTATTTAATTAAGGGGACACAAAGAAATTCTCCAGTTACAAAATAAAAAGAATCAATGCACATGGGATAAAATTAAAATCAATGCATGAGTTTGCAATACAAAGTGAGAAAACTGTGGGCAAATAGGTTGAGAAGCTTTAAATTACAAAAATATGTGTGTTAGGTGAGATCTTAGACTAATCAAGGATTCACTTATTGGCTCACTTAGCCTTATACATATACCCTTACCTCTACCTTGGCCCCATTACAACCTTGGAAAAGACCTCATAATTTTTTGTATGTCTGTATTCTATAATTGTTGATTGGTTAGATAAAGAACAAAGTTACAGAAAGTAAGGATAAAAAAAAGAATAGAGTGATTAACCCAATAAACACTGAGTGACTAGAGAGTAAACACAAAATCTAGTGAGGGTTCAATAGCTCATCACCATATATCTCTGCCTCAATTGTTAATTGTCTTGCAAGTTTGAAAAATTTTTACCCATCTTAATTGTAAAAGTGCTTTAACATTATCTAAGGTTGGCTATGCATATATGATTCCTTGAGAATGTGAATTAAGTTAACTACATGTAAGTTTTATATACAAGTGAATAACAAATTAGAATTGCAAGATTCATTTAGGTAGTTGCATCTAAGATAGATTGCATTGCATGAGATTCCACCACTTTACCTTACTCTTTATCTTGGATTTAGCATGAGGACATGCTATTGTTTAAGTGTGGGAAGGTTGGTAAACCCATATTTTATGATATATATTGTGCTCAATTTAAGTGATTTATTCAACCCTTCACCTACTTATTCATGTAAATTGCATGATTTTACTTTCCCTTCCTTATTATGTGATATATGTGAAATACATGTTTCCTATGCTTTAAAAATAATTATTTTAATTACCCTTTATTACCATTCGATGCCGTGATTTGTGTGTTGAGTAGTTGCAGAGCTTCTAAGGCAGGAATGACTTAAAGGATGGAAAGAAAACATACAAAAATCGAAGAAAAGCACAAAATGGAGTTTTCAAAGAAACTGGCAGCGACGCGAACGCGTGGACGACGCAGTCGCATGCCCAGCGCGAAAAGGGAGCGACGCGAACGTGTGACTGACGCGGCCGCGTGCCTTAAGCAGAACACAGATGACATGGACGCATGATCGAAGCAAACGCGTGACAAAAAAAACTCCAGATGACGCGACCGCGTGACCCACGCGGATGCGTGACAGATGCTACACACCAGAAATTACAGAAAATGCTCCCAATAGTTTCTGAAGCCCTTTTGGCCCAGATCCAAGCCCAGAGAACACAGATTGAAGGATTATAAATGGAAGAATCCATCCATTCAGGAAGCATATAGAGAATACTGGATTCATACATAGTTTTAGGATTTAGATGTAGTTTTTAGAGAGAGAGGTTCTCTCCTCTCTCTTAGGATTAGGATTATAACTCCTCTTAAAGGACTTAAGAATATTTTTATCTCATCTTTCTATCAGGTTCAATATCTTTTTATTTTGACTTCTCTTATTTGTTGAATTATATATGTTGCCAATTTGGCTTATGGACCATTCATGTTATGATTTTCTTAGTTAATACACATTGAGGTATTTCAGATTTATGACTGCTTTTCTTATTTATAATTTAGATTATTTACTATTGGCTTTGGTTGATTAATTGGTGACTCTTGAGTTGTCAAACTCATCGGGATTGATAATTATTATTCTTGCTGATTAATTTAGGTTCCTATAACTCTAGTCTTTCCTTAAGGAGTTGACTAGGACTTTAGGTGTTAAATTAATTTGTCCACTTAACTGACCTTCATAGTTAGAGGTTGACTTAGTGGGAGCGAAAGTATAATTCTCATCACCATTGATAAGGATAACTAGGATAGGACTTCCAGTTTTCATACCTTGCCAAGAGATTTCTTCATTATTAATTTATTAATTTCTGTGACCCATTTCTCTTGCTCAAAACCCTTTTCAAAATCCAAAACACTATTTTCCATAACCAATAATAAAACACACCTCCCTGTAATTCCTTGAGAAGACGACCCGAGGTTTGAATACTTCGGTTTATAAATTTTATTGGGTTTGTTACTTGTGACAACCAAACGTTTGTAAGAAAGGTTGATTGCTTGGTTTAGAAACTATACTTGCAACGAAAATTTCTTATAATTCTAAACCATCAATCTTCAGTTCTTCACACGGCTTCCCTCAAAGATAAAGATAAGATAGCTAACTTATCTTAAAGGACACTCCACACTACTATAAATAAACTAGAGCACCCAGGTATAACTCATACTCTGATTCTACACAAAAAACCTGCCTAAAGCACGTGCTAACTTAAGCATTGGAGTCTCTTGCAGGTACCACCACCCTCCGGTGATCAAGGATTAGCAACACCGCCAAGTTCAACAAGTTAGACACGACAGCTCCGACCGCAACAACAGATCTCATCCGAGATCGATCTTCAGTTTCAAGTATCCCTCGGAACATTGGCGCTGTTGCCAGGGAACCTGGAAGTCATTCCATCATAATGGCAGAAACCTCGACAACGATCACAACTCTGACTTAGAAAATAGAACGCCGCTTAAAAACACGGATAACACATCCAAGGATACACCTCAACCCAAGGGAGACAAGCAGTCTCCAAACACAAAAATTTTAGATGCCCTCCAAGAACAGCTGGATTGTCTCAAGCAGCTCGAAAAAGAGGCCGAACATCAGCGAGAAGCTGAAAGAGACCTCCGGATAGAAACAAGACGACGCCAAGAACTAGAGGACAAGCTCCTAAAGCTCGAGGCCGATCTCAAAGCTAAAACCATTCAATCCATTCACGAAGATAGCTCCCACAAGGACCAAGATCCATTCACCAAAGAAATCATGAAAGCTAAAGTCCCAAAGGACTTTAAAGCTCCTGACATGACCCCATACGACGGTACATTTGATCTAAGCCATCATCTCAGCAATTTCAGAAACAGGATGTATCTCACTAACACCTCAAATGCCATTCGATGTAAAGATTTCCTAACTACTCTAACCAAGACGGCAATAAAGTGGTTCGACAGTTTGCCGCCAAGGTCCATAGTAAGCTTCGATGACCTTGCCAAGAAGTTCCTAGCTAGATTCTCCATCTAGAAAGACAAAGCCAAGCATGCCCCTAGCCTATTAGGGATAAAGCAAGGAGATCGAAAAAGTCAACAGAAGCAGCCATCATGGGTCTCATCAATTGCCTGCGAGAAGGATCTTTTAGCCGCTCAATATCCAAAAAACACCCAACATCTCTAAACGAGGTTCAAGAAATGGCAGAAAAATACATCAAAATGGAGGAGAACTCCTGATTGGGAGATAGCCCAAATGCCGAATTCTCCTACCCACCTCAGAATAAGGATAAAGAATCCAGGAAGAAAAGAGACCAACCCACTGAGAAACCTAGAAAATACCACAACTACACCCCTCTTCGGGTGTCTCTTGTGGATGTCTACCGAGAAATATACAACACTGAGAAGATCCCACCACCTCGCCCGATAAAACACAAAAAAGGAGGGGAAAGTCGGACAGAGTATTGTGAATACCACTGAATCTACGGACATTCTACCAACGAGTGCTTCGACCTAAAGAACGTCATAGAGAATTGGCACGAGAAGGGCGACTAGATCGGTACCTAGCCAATAAAGTGGATGAACCGAGAAAAAGAAGAAGGGATGAAGAGGTCGGACGAGTTGAACGCCCACCTCACACTCCTGAGAGACATGTTCATATAATAAATGGGGGATTCGCATAAGGAGGGATCTCTAAATCATCTCGCAAAAAACACCTTAAAGAGGTATATCATGTCGAAGAAGGGGGCAGGTCACCCGACCTCCCCACTATTACCTTTACCCAAGAAGACGCAACAGGCATCATCCCGGGGCATGATGATCCCATGGTCATCACCATCATACTCGCCAACGCTAATCTCTATCGAACATTGGTAGACCAAGGGAGCTCCGCAGATATCTTGTTCAAATCTTCCTTCGACAAGCTCGGCCTATAAGAGAAAGAGCTCAGAGCGTACCCGAATAGCTTATTCAGACTCGGAGACACCCCAATTCAACGACAAAGATACATCTCACTGCATACAACTTTTAAAAAAGGAACCCGGTTAAGGACACTAAGCATAGACTACATCGTAGTCAACGTAAGCTCAGCATATAATGCCCTAATAGGTCAGACAACCTTGAACCAGCTCACCGTAGTAGTCTCCAATCCACATCTGTGCATGAAGTTCCCAACTCCAGAAGGCATTGCCACGATAAAAAGAGACCAAAAGCTTGCACAACGCTGTTACAACGAAAGTCTGAACCTTAAACGCAACCCCAGAGGAGAGGAAATCAACACTATTGAACTTGGGGGAGTTCAAGTTTGCGAATAACTTCATCCACAACCTGAAGGGGAGACCGAAGAAGTCCAGATCAAGGATGCTGAGGATAAAACAACAAAGATAGGGGCAATCTTAAAGGGAGACTTAAAGGAGCAATTGATATAGTTCCTAAAGAATAATGCCGATCTCTTTGCATGGAAGGCCGCAGACATGCCCGGTATAGATCCCAAATTAATCTGCCATAAGCTGGCGATATATCTCGGATCTTGGCCCATGCAACAGAAGCGCAGGAAGCTTAGTCCGAAAGGTCCCAGGCTGTGGAAGAACAGGTGCAAGCCTTACTGGAGGCAGGGTTTATAAGGGAGGTCAAGTACCCATTATGGCTAGCCAACGTTGTCTTGGTGAAGAAGTCAAATGGCAAGTGGAGAATGTATACTGACTACACCGACCTCAATAAGGCGTGCCCAAAAGATCCCTACTCGCTCCCAAACATAGACACTTTAGTGGACGCCTCTTCCAGCTACAAGTACCTCTCCTTCATGGATGCCTATTCGAGATACAACCAAATCCCAATGTACCCACCCGACCAAGAGAAGACCTCATTCCTAACCCTAAAGGCAAACTATTGCTATATAGTTATGCCCTTCGGACTCAAGAACGCAGGGACTACCTACAAAATACTAATGAACAAAGTCTTCGCCGACAACATTGGAAAGCTAATGGAGATCTATGTAGATGACATGCTGGTAAAAACACAAAGCGAGAAATCGCTGTTATCTGGTGCACGAAATTGTGATCACTACAACTTCGCACAACTAACCAGCAAGTGCATTGGGTCGTCCAAGTAATAAACCTTACACGAGTAAGGGTCGATCCCACGGAGATTGGTGGTATGAAGCAAACTATGGTCACCTTGTAAATCTCAGTCAGGCAGACTCAAATGGGTATAGTGATAAACGAATAAAGCATAAAGATAAAGATAGAGATACTTATGTATATCATTGGTGAGAGCTTCAGACAAGCGTATGAAGATGCCTTCCCTTCTGTCTCTCTGCTTTCCTACTGTCTTCATCCAATCCTTCCTACTCCTTTCCATGGCAAGCTTATGCAAGGGTTTCACCGTTGTCAGTGGCTACCTCCCATCCTCTCATTGGAAATGTTCAACGCACCCTGTCACGGCACGGCTATCCATCTGTCGGTTCTCAATCAGGCCGGAATAGAATCCAGTGATTCTTTTGCGTCTGTCACTAACGCCCCGCCCTCAGGAGTTTGAAGCACGTCACAGTCATTCAATCATTGAATCCTACTCAGAATACCACAGACAAGGTTAGACCTTCCGGATTCTCTTGAATGCCGCCATCAGTTCTTGCCTATACCACGAAGACTCTGATCTCACGGAATGGCTGGCTTGTTTGTCAGGCGAGCACTCGGTTGTCAGGCGATCAACCATGCATCGTGTTATCAGGAATCCAAGAGATATTCACTAAGTCTCAGATGCTTGTAGAACAAGAGTGGTTGTCAGTCACTTTGTTCATGAGTGAGAATGATGATGAGTGTCACGGATCATCACCTTCATCAAGTTGAAGAACAAGTGATATCTTGGACAAAGAACAAGCGAAATTGAATAGAAGAACAATAGTAATTGCATTAATACTCGAGGTACAGCAGAGCTCCACACCTTAATCTATGGTGTGTAGAAACTCCACCGTTGAAAATACATAAAAACAAGGTCTAGGCATGGCCGAATGGCCAGCCTCCCAAAGAGGGTTCAATCATAAAAACATGATCAAAAGCTCTCTAATACAATAGTAAAAGGTCCTACTTATAGAAAAACTAGTAGCCTAAGGTGTACATAGATGAGTAAATGACATAAAAATCCACTTCCGGGCCCACTTGGTGTGTGCTTGGGCTGAGCAATGAAGCATTTTCGTGTAGAGACTCTTCTTGGAGTTAAACGCCAGCTTTTATGCCAGTTTGGGCGTTTAACTCCCATTTAGGTGCCAGTTCCGGCGTTTAACGCTGGAATTTCTGTAGGTGACTTTGAACGCCGGTTTGGGCCATCAAATCTTGGGCAAAGTATGGACTATCATATATTGCTGGAAAGCCCAGGATGTCTACTTTCCAACGCCGTTGAGAGCGCGCCAATTGGGCTTCTGTAGCTCCTGAAAATCCACTTCGAGTGCAGGGAGGTCAGAATCCAACAGCATCTGCAGTCCTTTTGAGTCTCTGGATCAGATTTTTGCTCAGATCCCTCAATTTCAGCCAGAAAATACCTGAAATCACAGAAAAACACACAAACTCATAGTAAAGTCCAGAAAAGTGAATTTTAACTAAAAACTAATAAAAATATAATAAGAACTAACTAAAAGATACTAAAATCATACTAAAAACAATGCCAAAAAGCGTATAAATTATCCGCTCATCATTATCCGACCTCGCCAAAGTGTTCGACACCATGAGAAAGCATGGTATGCGACTGAACCCCGCAAAGTGCACCTTCGCGGTAGAACCTGGCAAATTCCTGGGCTTCATGCTCATCCAAAGAGGAATCGAAGCATATCCAGATAAGTGCCAGGTCATACTTCACATGAAAATTCCGACCTGCGTCAAAGAGGTACAACAGCTCAACGGAAGACTAGCAGCCCTATCCAGATTTCTAGCCAGATCAGCCATAAGATCTCTCCTCTTTTACGTAACATTAAGGAAGGGAAAGAGGTTTGAATGGACAACAGAATATGAACAAGCTTTCCAATATTTCAAAAAATTCTTGGGCCAACCACCCATTCTCACCCAACCACGAGAAAGTGAAGAACTCGTATTATACCTCACAGTGGAAAGTCGGGCAATAGCTGCAACACTAGTCAAAGAAGATGAAAGTGTGTAACAACTCATCTACTTCATCAGTAAGGCTTTACAAGGGGATGAATTAAACTATCAAAAGATAGAAAAGTTCGCTTACGCCCTCATACTCACTTCCCGACGACTCCAACCATACTTTCAAGCTCACACTATCAGAGTTCAGACCAACCAGCCCATAAAAGGCATCCTACAAAAAACTGTCCTGGCTAGAAGAATACTACAATAGGCAGTGAAGTTATCAAAATTTTACCTCAAATATGAAGCTCGGACAGCTATCAAATCACAGTAACTGGCCGACTTCATTGCCGAGTACACTAACACCCCGGGAACTCCTACAAAATAGAATCTCTACGTGGATGGCTCCTCAAACAAGACCGGAAGTGGCGTAGGTGTAATTATCGAAAGTGATCAGGGAACCCAGATCGAGCTATCACTAAAGTTCAAATTCTCTGCCTCAAATAATCAGGCTGAATATGAGGCACTACTGGCTTGCTTAAGGCTGGCCAGAGAGGTAGGAATCCAGAAGCTTACCATCTTCAGTGATTCACAAGTAGTCACCTCACAAATAGAAGGGAACTACCAAGCTAAGTATCCCACCTTGAAAAAATATCTAGACAAAACCAGAGAATAGCTCAGACAATTCGGGGGATATGAGGTCCGATATATACCTCAAAAACAGAATGCCCGAGCTGATGCACTTTCAAAACTAGCCAGCACCAAACCAGGGGGCAATAATAGAAACCTCATCCAAGAAACATTACAAAACCCATCAATCTCGGAGGAAGAAAAACTCCTAACCATATCAGGTCAGGATCAAGGATGTATGACCCCTATAATCAATTACCTCAAGTATGAGATACTTTCCACAGATAAAAAGGAGACGAAAAGGCTAGTACGAGAGACATTGTACTACACCATAATGGGTATACCAGAGAGGGATATCAACACCACTCCTAAAATGTGTGCCGGACTCCGATACAAGGGAAGTCTTGGAAGAATATATAGTGGCATGTGCGGCAACCACCTGGGAGCACGAGTGCTTTCAAAAAAGGTACTCCGAGCTGGTTTCTACTGGCCGACCTTACAAAAGGAAGCAACAGTGTTTGTCAAGAAATGCCCACTATGCCAGAAGCAAACCAACTTCCACATAGCTCCACCTGAAGAACTTATCTGTGTTACATCACCCTGGCCATTCGCAAAGTGGGGACTTGACCTCCTCGGACCCTTCCCCCAGGGTTCAGGGCAAGTCAAGTTTCTCATTGTAGGCATAGACTACTTCACAAAAGGGATTGAAGCAGAGCCACTAGCTACTGCTACCGCCCAAAGAAGTCGGAAATTCATGTTTAGAAACATTACACAAGTTTTGGGGTTTCTTACTCTATTACCACTGATAATGCCACTCAAATTACCGATACAGGTTTCCGAAACTTGGTAGCTGACCTAAAAATAAAGCACCAATTCACATCCGTAGAACACCCACAAGCCAACAGATAAGCGGAAGCTGCCAATAAAGTCATACTGGCTGGGTTAAAACGAAGACTACAAGACGCAAAGGGAGCTTGAGCTGAAGAACTCCCACAAGTCCTATAGGCATATCGGACAACCCCACATTCAACCACAGGAGAATCACCTTTCTGACTTGCTTATGGAATGGAGGCAATGATTCCAGTGGAAATAGAAGAAGGATCTCTCAGATTGATCCACTACAATGAAGAGGCCAACTCTCAAATTCAAAAGGAGAAACTCGACCTACTTCCAGAAGTTCGAGAAAGAGCTCGAATTAGAGAGGAAGCACTAAAGCGTCGAATGGCCTTGAGATATAATCAGAAAGTAGTCCAACGAAGCATCACCACCAACGATCTCATCTTAATCCGAAACGACATCAGAGCAGGTCGATCAGGAGAAGGGAAGCTAGCAGCTAACTTGAAAGGACCTTACCGAGTTGTAGAAGTACTGGGAAAAGGTTACTACAAGGTGTCCGACCTCGAGGGTGAGAGTTGCTAAGGTCATGGCATGCCTGTAACCTAAGAAGGTACCATAGTTAGAAAGTAATAAAGATCTTAGGTCAAGGTGCACTCTTTTTCTTGCAAAGGTTTTTTAACGAGGCTTCAGGCCAAGATCTACCAAATTACCCAACCTAGAAGGGTAAGCACTTATATGTATATATTTTCATTTATGTTTTTATTCCATTTACTATTCAAATAAGAGTTATTTATTCCCTAAAAAGTTTTCTACCAAGACGCATTAATCTAAGCTCACAAAACACAAAAATTCATCGCCCGATTACAAAGAGGTCGGCAAGGTGAAAACCAAATTCATCGTCCGATTACAAAGAGGTCGGCAAGGTGAAAGCGATAGAAGCAGATTAATGCAAGAAGTTATAGAAAGTAACCCATAGAAAGTGACCTGACGAGGTTTGACTAAAAATAGATTACTAAAAATAACTTAAGAAGGTCTGACAGAGAAGTCGGACCAATGAAAGGATCACTAAAAAGGGACAAAGACATCTCGCAAAGGCCAAAGAAAGGCCAGAAGTGCTTTGCTGAAAGGTACGAAGTCTTGAAAAAAGACACTACTTAAAAAGAGAAAGCACAAATCAAAACAGCGCTAAAAAGTCATCCAAACGAACTATAAAGAAAAGGTTCCACTTGGAACACTACCTGAAAAGTTGTTGAAATTTGACTAAAAAGCCCAAACGGTGAAGCCAGATAGGTCGACAGCAGCTAAAGGCGCAAAGAAACAAACTCGAGAAGAGAACGAGTCAAAAGCCAAAAAGGTTGGAAATAACTTAAGGCTCAAAGGCGCTTAGCTAAAAAGGGAACAACTCTGCTCAAAAAAGGTGCGATCTCAAAATAAGGCTATAAAAGTCGTTCGAAACTAAAAAGGTCCTATGTGAAAGAACACTAAAAAGTTATCAGACAAAAGCCCAGCCACCAAGTCACAGGGACTACCCGACTTGATACAAAATTAACCAGCACTAAGTCAAAATAAGGCAAGACCCCCAAAGGTAAGGGCGAAAAACTCACCCAAAGGAGGTCAGACTGGGAAATACTTAAATTCGAAGGGTTGCAAAAAAGTAAAGCCCCAAACATTTAGCAAAATGTAGTTATCATAATAAAACATTAAAGACTTAAAAGGCCACCTAAAAGGCAGCCTTAGAGTTTAAAGTGTTTTGTTTTTGCAAAATAAAGTTGCTAGCAAAGCAACCAAATGTCAAAGAAGTCAACCACATATAGAGTTACAAGAAACAAGTTCAAAAGTTCACAAGTCGAACTATAATATAAACACAAAAAAGTTAAAAAGGATTCAAGTTCTCCCCAGTAGAAGCATCCTTGGCTGAAGGAGGAGGAATGGTTGAGATCAGGACAGCGTCAACAGTTCTATCTGGCCGGTTCAAAATCTGCACGTCAGGCTCGGGCTCTGGATGGTCGACCTCTGAAGGGACGGGAGAAGCTGAAGCTGCTGAGGCTTTCCCTGGTGCCACAAGAGGAGGACCCTCATCTTCATCATCTGGGGCAGGCACAATCTTGTCGTCCTAAACTATATTGTCCAGACTAAATAGAGTCAGGTCGAGCTCAGGGACAAGAACTTGGACTTGAGCCTTCAAGTTCTCATATGCGTTAGTCACACTGTCCACCATGTGACCCTAGAGCTCGGCATAATCAGCCTGGGCAGACTGAAGCCTTTCCCTAGTCTCCAGCAGCTCGACATATGTACGGGTGTAGCTCTCCTTGTATTTTCTCGCTGTTTCCTCAACCAAGTTTGCAGCTGCCTCGGCAGCAGTAGCTCGAGATTTTTCCTTCTCCACATCCAACTCCAACTTAACAACCTTAGCATCCAACTCATCTTTTAAACCCTTAACCCTATCAAACTCAGCCTTGGCTTCCTTCATAAAAGCCCTAGTGGCATGGACTGAGGACTCCTGGATAACCTGGGAAAGGGCCGCCCCAACATTGGCAACTTGGATACTATTACTCACAATAAAATCAAGGTGATGGAGAATCGACACATCATCCAAAGGAATCCTACCGTGGGGAGCAATCAGTTTGGTAGCGAAACCCACACCATCAAAATCCTTGTCATTTAGATTATAAGAACCAACAGTTTTTTGACGTTGTAGAGGAGGACCAACAGCAGTAGGAGAGGAGGCAGCACCAGAAATCGGTTGAACAGGGTCAGAAGGAATCGTCCGGACTTGAGGAGTCGAAATGATCTTCCTCGGCCCATAAGCATCAGAAGTTGGCTTCTTTGGAGGCACTTGAGAAGACCCTTCTCCCGAGATTTTCGCCGATAAGTTTTGCGCAGCCGTCACCTTCTTGGCCTTACAAAAAGCCTTCATGGAATCGGAATATTTCACCATCTCTGAAAAAGAAGTCAGGAAAACAAGTTACAAACAGAAATGGATAAAATTCAACCACAATAGAAGAAAAACTATCAAAAAAGAAGTCGGGCGCTACCAAGTTCAGCACGAAGAAGGGAGGGATCTCCCAGAAACCTCTTGATGTCCAAATGAGGAGGTTCCCCCCAATGCTCCTCTAAGATACCCACAAAGGCCTGCTCAACCTCATCCAAACTCTCCCAAGAATACTTAGTCACTACTACATCTTTTTGCCAACATAAAGAAAAAGTCGGCTCATTATTCTCATCTAGAAAGAAAGGGTGGACATTCTTGACAGCTCAGACTTTAAAGTAGTAATTCTTAAAATCCCGAAAAGACTCATTATACATGAAAAATACCTTTCTTCCCTGAGTAGCTCGGAATGAGACCCAAGAAGCCTTTTTCTTGGCTACTCCAGGCTTGGTCAGAATAAAGAGATAAAGAAAAAGTTGAATGGTAGGTCGGACACTCAATTTCTGACACAACAACTGGAATATCTTAATAAACCCCCAAGAATTCGGATGAAGTTGGGAATGGGCTACGTTGCAAGCCCATAAGAGGTCAATCTTGAAAGCAGAAAAGGGGATGGTGATATTCAACAGACTAAAAAAGTAGTCATAAGCATAGAAGAAGGGACGTTCTCCCTGAGTCAGGGGAGGGAAACTAACCCTCTCCTCAGGGTCGGGTGACAATAACTCATAGTTCTTTTTATCATCCCTATTGCTACATATCCTATGAAACCTCCTAAGCTTTTCACAGTACTCGGGGTCAGCCACAGTCACACACATCAGAACTATTGAATCCAGCCAATCGGCCATACCAGCGGGTACTTTAGTAGACATCTCAACAATGTTTATTTGTGCAGACATAGGCCAACTATCCCTACATTCAGAAAAAGGGAAAACGGTCACTACCAAACAACTCGGACATTAAGAAAATTCCAAAAGAAATAATCAACAAGTGTCAGATATGGCAGCAAAAGGGAAACCCCAAGACTCGCAAGGAGCGGAGCACCAACACTAAAGTCCAGGGGCACCCTTTAGGGGCAACAACAAGAGCGAGAATCCAGAAAAGGAACAAGACGCAAAAATCTGTGCCCTAACCAACCCTAACCTTTTCAAACATGCAAAAAGCTCAACCTAAAGTACCAGTGTTCCCTCATACATTCAGCTCCCTCATACATTCAGCAACAAAAGACAAAACTACCGATAGCAACAAAGCGCACACAGGAGCAGCAGGAAAAATCGCAACGTCGATCGAAAATGAAGACATAATCTTTTAGCAAAAAGGATCAAGCTTTTCAAGACAGACTCAATAAAAATCAAAACTTTGCAGACATGCAACAGTAAAAGCGATAAGAACAGTAAACAACAAACAAAAGCAGAAAGACCAACCTGTAAGATGAGAAGTTACAGTGGAGGCGTAGCGAAGAAGCACGAATGATCCGACCAAAGCTCCGAAGCTTCAAAGAAGAAAAAGCTTGGGAAAAAACTGTGGCAAAAGGGTGATCTTTACAAAGAAGAAGCCAAAGTCGAAGGAACAAAATGAAGGAGGCTTCCTCTTTCCGGCGAAAGCAAAGGACGAATGAGGAAGGAGGTTTTCACGGAGCAAATGAAACGAATGAAAGCAAAGAAAACTGAAAAGAAAGAGCCCCTTTTTTCAATTTTCAAAATGAAACACAAAGAGAGAAAAAGAAACGGCAAAGGGAAATTAAGCGAGCCTTTAAGGCTCTCGCACATTCCCAAGAAAATGCAATGCGCGCTACAATTAAAAAACGCTTCGCATTCAAGTAGGAGCAAATCCCAACAGGAGTTATACAAGAGATCGACCAAAAGGCAAAATGCTTGAGCACGACTTCCGCAAAGGGATCGAAGTCTAAAGACACGACCTCAAGGGAAAGGTCGAACTCGAACAGGGGCACTATTCATACTCTAGGTCGAGCTGTACGATTCGGAATGACCAAAGATAAGAGCGACCAACCTCTTAAGGTTGGATCGACACCGACCTCTCCTTAAAAGAGTTCGGCCAAATCGCCATAGAGGCCCAAGTAGGCCCAAACGAAGGAACGAAGCCCAATCTAAAGGCGGTTAGCCTAAAAAGATAGGACGGCTTCCCTCAAAGTTAAAGATAAGATAACTAACTTATCTTAAAAGACACTCCACACTACTATAAATACACTGGGGCACCCAGGTATAACTCATACTCTAATTCTACACAAAAAACCTGCCTAAAGCATGTGCTAACCTAAGCATGGAGTCTCTTGCAGGTACCACCACCCTTCGGTGATCAAGGATCAGCAACACCGCCAAGTTCAACAAGTCGGACACGACAGCTCCAGCCACAGCAACAAATCTCATCCGAGATCGACCTTCAATTTCAGGTATCCCTCAGAACAGGACCTCAGGGATCACTTCCTTTTCAGCCACTACTTCATACAAGTGGTCTTGGTGGGCTTCGGTGATGAATCTCTCGATCTCCCAAGATTAAGATGGAGTGGCTACTTCCTTTCCTTTCCTTTTTCTAGAGGAGTCTCCAACCTTGGGTGCCATGAATGGTAATGGAAAGAAAAAAGCTATGCTTTTCCAATACTAAACTTAAAACTTTGCTCGTCCTCGAGCAAAAATAAAGAAAACAGAAGAATGGGGTAGAAGAAGAAGAAAATAGAAGAATATAGAGGGAGAGAGAGGGCTCGACCTTGTGGGGTGTATTAGGGTATGAGAGGTGTGTGTATGAAGGGTTATGGAGAGGGGTAATTATAGGAGTGGGGAGTGGGTAGGTTCGGCCATAGGGTGGGTTTTGGGTGGAAAATTTGATTTTGAAGTGGGTGGTGGTAGGTAGGGTAGGTGAAGATGCTGTGAGACCCACTGGTACGGAGAGGCTAAGAAATCTAGATTCTCTGCTTCTCTACACTGGCATTTAAATGCCTAGGGGCTGCTCTCTGATGCTGCCCATGAGGAACGTTGAACGCCCAGCAGGGATACCCTGGCTGGCATTCAACTTTAACACTCTATCCAAAGTGTTTTGTTTTCACTGCTGTGAAATTTTTCTCTGTTCTGACTGATGCACATGATCATGACTCTAAAAGAAAAAAACAAAACAAAATAAAAGGAAATAAATAATTAATTAAGGTTGGGTTGCCTCCCAACAAGCGTTCTTTTAATGTCATTAGCTTGACGGTTAACTCCTTACGGAGGTGAGTATGGGCTCAAATTTTCACCCCTTACAGTGATTTTTCTTTCTGTCCTCTCATGAATGAGCTCTACATGCTCTAGAGATAGGACACAGCTCACTGTATGTAGTAGGACTGGATTCTTGGTGAAGACAACTCTCATGCCAGGTGAGAGGCCTTCATTTGGGACTTTCTTGTCCCTCTAGCCTTTAGGTACTTTCTTTTTAGTACCCTTCTACTTAGAACTTATTGGTGGCTGCCCAACATAAAACTTAGAATTGATGTTTGGGGGCTCTACAATGCTCTTCATAGAAAGAGAGGGTTGACACACTAGGTGTTGCACTGTTATCTCTCTTTTAGAGGGAGAATTGGGATGAGGCATCTTGAATAAGATGTGATCCTCTCCTAATTGTAGGGTCAGTTCTCCCTTAGCTACATTAATGATAGCATTAGCAGTGGCTAGGAAAGGTCTTTCAAGGATGACATAGTCATCCTCATCCTCTCCTATGTCCAAGACAATGAAGTTTGTAGGGATGTAGTGGTTTTCAACCTTTACCAAGACATTCTCTACTAAGCCGTATGGCTTATTCATTGTCTTGTCTGCCATCTCTAATGAGATGTTTGTAGCTTGTACCTCAAGGATACCCAGCTTCTCCATTATAGAGAGTGGCATGAGGTTAATGCTTGACCCTAGGGCACATAGAGCCTTTTCAAATGTCATAGTGACTATATGCAAAGAATCAAAAAGCGTCCTGGATCTGGAAGCTTCTGAGGTAGCTCTTGTTGAACTAAAGCATGGAGTTCTTTGGTAAGCAGTGGAGGTTCTTTCTCCAGAGGCTTTGTACCAAATATCTTGGTTTTTAGCTTCTTTAGAGTTCCTAGGAAACGAACAACTTGCTCTTCCCTAGTGTCTTCATCCTCATCTGAGGATGAGTATTCATTAGAACTCATACACTATAGAAGTGCATTCAAAGGAACCTCAATGGTCTTTATGGTTTCCTTTGGTTCTGAGATAGAGGGTTCTTGAGTGAGATTTAGGCACTTAAAGGGTGTGCTTTGACTGGCGTTCAACGCCAACTCTGTCAGCTTATTGGGCGTTGAACATCCTTGTTGTCCACCCTGACTGGCGTTAAACACCAGTCCCTCTGTCTTTTTGGGCGTTGAACACCCAGCAAGGATGTCCTTGCTGGTGTTCAACGCCAGCTTCCTTGGGTAAGTGGGCGTTGAACGCCCAGTGAGGGGTTCCTCACTGGCGTTCAGCGCCAGAAAACTTGCCTTGTTGGGCGTTGAACACCCAGTCAGTGCTCCCTGGCTGGCATTCAACGCCATCTTTTCTGTCAGGATGGGTGTTAAACGCCCAATGAGGGGTTCCTCACTGGCGTTTATCGCCAGGCTTGCTGCCATTGTGAGCATTGAACGCCCAGTGAAGGCTTCTTTATTGGCGCTCAAAGCCTTCCCAATCTTCTCTAATTTGGCCTCTACCTCCATGGTTTTGTCCTTGCACTCTTCTCTTGGATTCACCTCAGTGTTACTAGGAAGAGTGTCAGGAGGAGTCTCAGGGATCCTCTTGCTCAGTTGACCAACTTGTACCTCCAAGTTTCTAATGGAAGACCTTGTTTCATTAATGAAATAATGAGTGGTCTTAGAGAGGCTGGAAACCAGAACAACTAAGTCAGAAAGGCTCTGCTTAGAGGTTTCCATATTCCCTTGAGAAAATGGGAATGGTGGTCTGTTGTTGAACCTATTCTGGTTCTTACCACCTTGATTGTTATTGAAACCTTGCTGAGGTTTCTGTTGATCCTTCCATGAGAGGTTAGGATGGTTCCTCCATGAAGGATTGTAAGTGTTTCCATAGGGTTCTCCATGCAATTTACCTCATCCATGGTGGGTTGATCAGGATCATAAGCTTCTATATCAGAAGAAGCTTCCTATTTACTGCAAGCTGCAGTTTGCATCCCAGTTAGATTCTGAGAGATCATGTTGACCTGTTGGCTCAAGATCTTATTCTGAACCAATATGGCATTTAGAGTCTCAACTTTATGAACTCTTTTCTTTTGAGAGATTCCATGGTTTACAGGATTTCTTTTAGAAGTGTACATGAACTGGTTGTTAGCAACCATCTCAATGAGTTCTTTTGCTTCTGCAGGTGTTTTCTTCAAGTGGAGGGATCCACCTGCAGAGCTATCCAATGAAATCTTGGATATCTCAGACAAACCATCATAGAACACGCCTATGATGGACCACTCTGAGAGCATGTCAGGAGGACATCTCCTGATCAGTTGCTTGTATCTTTCCTAAGCTTCATAGAGCGATTCACCTTCTCTTTGTCTAAAGGTTTGAACTTCCACTCTAATTTTGCCCATCCTTTGAGGGGGAAAGAACTTAGCCAGAAAAGTATTAACCAGATTTTTCCAAGAGTCAAGACTCTCTCTAGGTTGGGCATCCAACCATAGCTTAGCTTTGTCTCTTACTACAAAGGGAAAGAGCATAAGCTTGTAGACTTCAAGATTAACTCTATTAGTCTTTACAGTATCATATATCTGTAAGAATTCAGCTAAAAACTGATGTGGATCTTCCATTGGAAGTCCATGGAACTTGCAGTTCTGCTACAGAAGAGAGACTAACTGAGGCTTAAGCTCTAAATTATTAGCTCCAATGGCAAGCACAGAGAAAATTCTGCCATAAAAGTCAGAGGTAGGCATGGTGAAGTCACCAAGGACCTTTCTTGGCTCCTCTTGAGGTTCGGCCATGTCCTCTGTTTCATGCTCAAAACTTTCTGAAATGTCTCTTCCAGAGTGTTGTGCTTTAGCTTGTTGTAAACGCCTTCTTAGAGTCTTCTCAGGTTCAGAATCAAGGGTCAAAAGGGGTTCTTTATCCCTATTCCTGGTCATAAATAAGAAGAAAAAGAAAAGAAAGAAAAAGACTTTTCGTGCCAATTGGCAAGAAGCTCCTCCTTAAAGTGAGATGTGAAGAAAGAGAATAGAATAATTGAGAAAAGTGAAGATGGAAGAAGGGGAAGAAGAAGAAGTTGAATGAATAGAAGTGAAAAGAGAAGAAGTATAAATAGAAAAAGTAAATAAGAATTTAAATATTTTTTATTTTATTTATTAATTAATTTTCAAAAATTAAGTTAATTAATTTAAAAAAGAATTGAAAATTAGTTAATGAATTTTCGAAAATAGAAGAGAGATAGTTTTCAAAAATAAAGAAGAGAAGAGTTAGTTAGGAGGTTTTGAAAAAGAAGAGAGAGAAGAAGAGAGATAGTTTTCAAAAATTAAGTAAGAGAAGAGTTAGTTAGGTAGCTTTGAAAAAGATGAGAGAGAAGATAAGATATTAATTAAGAAAAGATTTGAATTTTAAAAATAAGATAAGAGATAAGAAAAGATAAGAAATTAAAAAAATTTGAAAAAGATATTATTTTAAAATTGGAAGTTAGAAAAGATAAGATAAGAAATTGAAATGATTTGAAAAATATTTTAAAAAGATAACATTTTGAAATTTAATTTTGAAAAAGGTTTAATTTTAAAGTTTGAAATTTGAAAAAGATAATATAAGATATTTTTTTTAATTTTGAAAAAGATAACAAAAAGATAAGATTTTTGAAAAAGATATGATTTTTATTTTTGAAAAAAAATTGATTTTTGAAAACTTGACAACTAAGATATGATAAGATAAAAATTTAAAATCAAAATCTGAATTTTAATCAAAAATTTTGAAAATTAAGTGAAAGATAAGATAGAAAAGATATTTTTATTTTTGAATTTTATAATGAACGAGAAAAACATCTAAAAGACACAAAACTTAAATTTTTTTTAGATCTAACACCCCTTATTTTTGAAAATTTTGGAAGGAAACACAAAGGGACAACAAACTTAAAAATTTTAAGATCAAAACATAAAAAAGACTCAAGAACACTTTGAAGACTAACAAGAACACAAATGACAAAACTCAAAGACTCAAAGAACTCAAGAACATATAAAGAACACCCAACTTAAAATTTTTTACAAAACTAAACATAAATTTTCAAAAAACTAAAGAAAAATAACAAGAAAATACCAAACTTAAAGACTTGAACAAGATTTAAACAAGAAAAAATTACTTTTGAAAATTTTTAGAAAGAAAGACTCACAGGAACAACAATTACCAAGAACATAAGCACAATGCTCTAACCAAAAACAAAATTTGAACAAAGAAAATAAAAATATTTTTGAAAAACTTTTTTATTTTTTCGAAAATTTTGAAGAAGAAGAAAATAAAAATAAAAATAAAAAACTCAATAAGAACACAAACAAAGACTCTCAAACAGAAAGCTAAGGATGCTTGAAAATAAACATTTTGAAAAAGGATTTTGGAAAAAGCTTTAAAATTTTTGAAAAAATAGGAGAAGAAGAAAATAAAAATTAAAAGACTCAAATAAAATAAAAATTACCTGATCTAGAGAGCAAGACAATCCGTCAATTTTTCCAAACTCAACAATCATCGGCAACGGCGCCAAAAACTTAGTGCGCATGAATCCCCACACCTTCGTACAGCAGTACCAGCAAGTGCACTGGGTCGTCCAAGTAATACCTGAGCGAGTCAGGGTCGATCCCACAAGGATTGTGGTTTGAAGCAAACTATGGTTATCTTGCAGGTCTTAGTCAGACGGAATCAGAAGTTTTAAATGTTTTGATGATAAGGGGAAACTATTCATAAAAGGAATAAAGTAAAAGGTCTAATATATAAAGAGAGATAGGAATAGAGTTGAGGATTGGATTTGCTTTGTCTTTCTGAATTAACTCTGGTATTTCTGCTCTCTTTGCTTGTGAGTGATTTCTTCAATGGCAAGCTGTATGTGATTGACACTGGTTTGAGCAGCTGCCAATACTCCTCTAGATTTGAACCCCAGGTTTAGTGCGGATCCATTCTGATTGAGGGAGAAGCTCGTACAGTCCATTCTCCTTAATGATCCTACTCAAAACACCACAGACAAAGTCGGATCTTCTGGATCAGAGAATGCTGCACCTTGGGTTCTAGCCTCTACCACAAAGACCCTAATCTTCCCAGAAATCGGCTGAACTGATGTCTTGAGAAGTTCCCAATGAAGTCGTGGATTAGCCGTCTGAGAGATGTATATTCAAGCTGTTGGTTCATCATTGTCCAATGAAAGACGCACTCTGAACCCATGTAGACGCGGGTGTTTGTCATGCACGTTTGTCTTAATGTGATGAACAGAGCTGATTGTCACTGATCATCCTACTCACCACATTGAAGTACAAATAAACATCTTAGAATTAATTAAACATGGATTGAAGAGAAACAGTAGTACTTTTATTAATTCATAGGACTCTGCAAGGCTCCTTCCCTCAACCTAGGAGGTTTAGAAACTCATACTAAAATAAAATACAAAGTGAAAAATGTGTATGATGTGCGAATATGATGATTAAAGGTCCGAATAACATAAATTTAATCCCTTAAATACTAAACAGATAACTAGTAAGGGTAAAACAATCTATTTAGTGCTAAAATTCACTTTTAGGGCCCACTTGGTGAGTGTTTGGGCTGAGATTTCATGCGATCCATGTGCTATGAGGTCTCTTGGGCGTGGAACGCTAGCTAGAGGGTCCTCTCTGAACGTTTGGATGCCGGTCTCTGCTCTTTGGGCGCTGGACGCCAGGAAGGGGGTAGAAAAGTGGAGTTGGACGCCAGTTTTGGGCCTTCTAATCCAAAGCAAAGTATGGACTATTATATATTTCTGCAAAGCTCTAAAAGTCAGATTTCTATTGCCATTGAGAGCGCTCTATTTGGACTTCTATAGGTCCAAAAAAGCTCTTTCGAATGCAAAGAGGTCAGATCCGGACAGCATCTGCTGTGCTTTCTCTGTCTCTGAATCAGACTTCTGCTCCAACTCCTCGATTTCAGCCAGAAAATGCTTGAAATTTTACATAAACACAAAAACTCATAGTAGAATCCAAAAATGTGAATTTAACACTAAAACCTATAAAAATATAATAAAAACTAAATAAAACACACTAAAAACTATATGAAAATGATGTCAAAAAGCGTATAAAATATCCGCTCATCAAAGGGCCAAAAAGGAACAAAATATTGGCCTAAAAAGTTCAAATGAGCTCCTCCCCTAACTAAATTCTTGTGGGGTGAAAGTGTCAAGTGAAAAGTTTGAGACTGAGCGGTTAAAGTCGTGATCCAAAGCAAAATAGTATGCTTAAGAACTCTGGACACCACTGGCTGGGGATTTTAGCAAACCTGAATCACAATCCTAAGGGGTTCACCCAGTCAAGTGTCTGTGGTGTTTATGTATCATGTGATAATATTGGAAAACAAAGCGCTTAGGGTCACGGCCAAGACTAAAAAGAAGCTGTGTTCAAGAATAAAAAAGAACGAAACTAGGAGAGTCAATAATATCATCTGGATTCTGAGTTCCTAAGGATGCCAATTATTCTGAGCTTCAAAAGAAAGTGAGATGCCAAAACTATTTAGAAGTGAATAGCCACTAGTCCCACTCATCTAATTGAAACTAAGCTTCATTGAAAACTCTGAGATTTATTGTATCCTTCTCTTCTTTTTAATCCTGCTTTGTTTTTTGTTGCTTGGGGACAAGCAATAGTTTTGTTAAGTTTTGTTTAAGTTTTATTTTAATTTCATAAGTTTTAGTGCAAAATTCATATTTTTGGATTTTACTTTGAGTTAGTGTGTTTTATGATGATTTCAGGTATTTTCTGGCTAAAATTGAGGAGCATTGGAAAATTCTGATTGAGAGACAGAGAAAGGACTGCAGATGCTGTCAGATTTTGACCTCCATGCACTCAAAAGAGCATTTCTAGAGCTACAGAAGTCCAAATGGCGTGCTCTCAAAAGCTATGGAAAGCTAACATCCAAGGCATTCCATAAATATATAATAGTCTATACTTTGCTCTGGAAATGATGTCTCAAAACTGGCATTCAACGCCAGCTACCAACGCCCCAGAGGGAGTACTAACTCATGGCTTAGCCCAAACACTCAACTCAAGTGGGACCAAGGATGGATTTCGCACCTCTAGTCTATTCTATCATATTTTTGTACTTCTTAGTTATTAGATTAGTATATACAGAACAAGGATCACCCTTGTTCAGGACTTTTACCTTATGGCATATTTTCGAATACATGACCACTTTCTATAAGCTATGAGTCACTAACTTCCTAGGTTAAGGTTAGGAGCTCTGCTGACTTTTATGGATTAATAATATGATTATTCTATTTCAATCTATGCTTGATTCTATTCTAAGATGTATCTTCGTTCTTCATCCTAATGAATTGGGAGTGTAACTTGACCGTCATCCTTATTCTACATGGGTTCTTGCGAGTCCTTGACAGGATAGTACTGAGCCACAAGTTTGATTATATATCTCTTATATGGCTAATCCACGACTTCGTTGGGGACTTGGAGACATCAGTTTAGCCGAGGTACAGGGCGATTAGGGCTTTTGTGGTAGAGCCTAGAATCAGGACGCAACATTCTCTAATCCAGAAGATCCGACCTTGTCTGTGGCTCTTTGAGTAAGATCACCAAGGGAATGGACTGTAGGAGCTTCACCCCGTTCAGATTGGATGACCACTGTCCTGGCATTTGATCTGAAGCAGAGGAGATTAATGACCATTGACCTGGTGTTAGTCACTTACAGCCTGCCATGGAATGAATCATCAGAAGTTGAAGTAGACAGTGAGAAAAGTTGATTCATAAGGAGGAAGCATCTCCGAAGCCTCAACCGTTCTCTCATCACTGATTTCACACCTATCCAGTAACACTTTATTTATTCTGTTTTTATGTGTTTTTCCACAACAACTATATTTTCTATCCGGCTTACTAAGATCTACAAGATAGCCATCACTTGTTCAAACCAACAATCTCCGTGGGGTCGACCCTCACTCACCTAGGGTTTTACTTGGACGATCCGGTGCACTTATCGGTCTATTTGTGCGAATATTAGGAGTCAATTTCGTGCACCAACCCATCAGACCTAAATCCCGGGAACCTCTAGGAGATCCATGACTGGAGGAGTTGCAGTGGTCCTACCAACTTAACCACGTGCCTATTGGCCACATGGCATAGGCACCTATATAACCACGACAGAGCGGCAAATCACCAGCTATATCTGCCCATGTCCTTTAACCTCGCCACGTATGGTAACCACCTGATATGCATGCGGGTACCAGACTTGTCACCGAAGAGCTGCGTCGATAATAATATCATGATGCACGTTCTCGCGTACCTCTGAACTGTCTCCTCGTATGCGCCCTCGGGAAGGTCACTAAATGTCTCCTGCATCCAAGTGCACTTCATAGTGAACTTATCGATGCAGTCTAGTGGCTGCAACACACCCAACAACTCCTCAAACCAAGCCCATGCCGAGGCCTCCCTCGATGTACTGCTCAGAGTCTGTCAGACATCTACTAACGTACTTACCGTCTATTGGGAGCCCTAGCTGGTAGGCTACATCCTGTAGTGTAATTATGCACTCACCGAATGGCAGATGAAAGGTATGAGTCTTCAGACGCTATCTCTCCACAAATGCATTGACTAATGGCTCATCCAACCTAAACTAGTAATTGTTGAGCCTCGCGAGATGGGCCAGGCCAGCCATCTAGAGGTACGACATGATCCTATCGTCTAACGGCATACCATGCTGCCTCCTCATACTCGTGATACAACGATGGGGATGCATGAGATTGAAAAAATACTATTACAATCATAATACTTTACAAAACAACAATCACCTAAAACGGATAATTTTAATAAAAAAAATACTTTAACCAGAATTCTATTAAACTCTCTGAATCCCTTATCTGACATGCAGTTGTTATTTGAATACTCTAACACACTGCTATTCTTATATCAATGCTATAACCATTATTCGAGATTTACATATTCTAACAATTATAATATTTAAGTTCTAAAAGGCTCAATATCATTAAGCAACTTCTAACACACTATTATCCCTAAATTAAATCTATAACTACTACTTGAAATTTAGACATTCTAATCATTCTAATAATCAAGTTCTAACTGATTTAATATCGCTAAATCATAGTTTATTTCTTGCAGAAAATAAAAAAATATTTACTAACATCTTCATGCAGGCTACCAGCAATATGCGCGACTCCATCTAATCGATAGATTCGATTTGGGTTGTCTTCCATTTCTTCGGTATCAAACTTGTAGCACGGCCATATTTTCTTTGGATTTTTGGATATGGTGGGGTTGGGAGGTGAAATGTAATTCGAATGAACTAAATTCGAATTCTATATATAGCGGGAATGAGAGTAAATCGAATTAGGGTCATAGATTTACATTGAAACCACCTTATATGTAAATAGAATTGTGCTGCTTCGATTTACCATGAATCAAAAACCATGACTTAAATCAACACTACCTGTATCGATTTACTATGAGCGAGCTCAAAACCATTTGCTCCCCTAATAAATCGAAGCTCCCTATTTTAAATTACACTCTTACATGCTAATTCAACGTGCCCTGATTCGATTTACTATTGTTATATGTAATTCGACAATGCCTCATTCGATTTACATAATTACATGCATTAGGGACATATATGTAACATATTTTAATTTGGGTGATTGCTATAATTTTTTCATGCCTTAGATTTATACGGGTGATTTACGCTAAAATAAATGACAAAATAATTATTATTTATTTATTATTTGAGTTATACCGATCTTTTTAATTCATAATAATATTCTCTTTTGCAAAAATTAAAGATTATTTAATCCTATAAGACAATATTATTTTGAATAAAAAATTATCAGTGAAATTATATGATTAAATTCTTTTATTAATTAAATTTAATTAAATTAATCTTATAATTTATTGACATAATAAAAATAGACTAAAAAAATGAGAAGACATATAAGAAGAACAAAAAAAAATAGTTAAATTTGATTAAAAAAATAATTTGTTTATCTAATATTTTTAAAAAATTATTCTATCTTTAAAAGTGAATAATTAAGATCTATTTTATTATAATTTTTTAATTATATTAAGTATAACAAAACTTAGTTATTAAATAGTTATCGATATAAAATAAATATTAAAAATAAATTGAACAATATATAAAAAATATTAGAAGATTATTATAATTTATTATTTTGGGTTATTAGTTAATCATTAATGTTTAAAATTATGAAATAAAATATGTTATTAGATTATTATTAAATTAAAAGAATTTGACTACTAAAATTAAGTTGATGATTAAATAATAATAAAAAATAATAAATTTTAATTTTTAATATTTTTCATATATAAATGTATAATAATTAATTTAATGACTAATTTCAATATGAATATATGAATATAGCATTTTGATTACTTTTTTTACTATGAGTGGTATAGTCTTTTATAAAAATAAACCAAGAATGAATTGATTATTTATTTGTTCTTTTATATTATAAAATTTCATTTTGTACTTACCTAACTATTATCTCAACTCCTTAAGAAAGAATAGTTGATAATAGTAATAAAAAAATTCGAAATATATCTTACGTGACTACATGTTTATGATTTGAGTTTTTTTTTTTTTTAAGTAAACAATTTGTAAGTATTCAATAAATCTAAACTTGTGTTAAGATATTGATTGACATTTAATCGATATTTTTTTTGGTGACTGACATTTAATCGATATTAAATCCATTTAAACACTTTTTTGAGGCATAAAATAATTAAGTAAAACATTTGTCTAATGAAATAATAAAAGAAAAAGAAAAAAGAGAAAGGAAAAATGGGTCTCCGGTCTCTAACCTATCAATGTCATTGATATTTTGATTATTTTCCCTCACCCACTTACAGGACGGTGGTTTCGGGTATCAAATATCAACACTCTCTCTCGCACATGACAGAGACACCAATTACAGTAATAAAAAAGTTATAAATAATATTTTTTTATTACTGCAAATGCAGAGTAGGAAAGAGTTCAAGTTGAAGTACTACGATTAATATTTATTATCTCTCTCTCTCTCTCTCTCTGGATTTTGTCATTTTGTTACTTTGAAGAAGAAGAAAGAAGAAGAAAATGGCGAAGGAGCTTCTTCTCCAACTCCGAGTGCTGCTGCTTCTTCTTCCTGAACAACGCTGTCGTTTTGCAATTTCTCTTCTACCTCACTTCGTCGCATTCTCTCTCTGAACCCTTTTCTTTCTCTCCTTCCTTTGGATCCATTCAACTTCTTTCTCAGGTACAGTTCTTTTCTCTCTCTTCTCCAACTACAAATTCCTCTCCGTTTTCACTGTTTTACCGTTTTCAACTTCCACATTCCCGTAACCGTAACCTTAAGCTTCCTTTTTTTTAATACTATTTTCGTTTTTCTTGCTAGATTTACGGTGCATTCTGTTAAGTTTTCGGCATTGTAGTGGAAAGGTGAGGAAGCAAAGTAGCATGCTTAGTGAAACTGATCTCAGTGCTTGTTTTTTCTTCGAACGCAAATTCTCAGCGGTTTCTAGTGTCTGTTTAGATTTCTAGCTAATAAATGGATATATGTAATTTTTGCTGTTGGAACCTGCTTTTAAGTTATTGCTAATTACTAGTAATCAGTAAATTAGTGCTTTGGTTATTCATCTTTGTGCATAACTTCATGTGATCCATGTTACTTGAATCTTACACTAAGATCTGTATCATGTGTGAATTTGTTATAGTGAATGTTACTAAACCTGGTTTACTTGTTGATTAGGTAGTTTTGAAAAAAAAAATGTATAATTAGAAAGAGAAATTTTCTTTTTTTTTTTTTAATAGGATTAGTAATTGTTGGTTTCTTTCATAATCACCACTGCTTTCAATTGTAAATTTCTGCGTGAGAAAGGAGAAAGGGAGAGAAAAGGTTAACTTGTAAGCATCTACAATTTTCTTGAGTTACTTTGCTGCCATTGAATCCTCCTTATTTGTCACTTAGTTGCATTGCAATAGTTGTCAAGTTTCAAGTACTGTTATTTACTTACTCCGTTCAACTCATCCTGTTTCTTCAGACGTTTCTATGTAATATTTTTGTAAGGATCAAACATGCTTGACTTAGTTTGTACCCAGGAGAAGGAATTATCTTATTATTAACTGATGACATGGAGCAGTATGATATACTTGAGCAAATTGGCAAAGGTGCTTTCGGTTCTGCGCTTCTCGTGAGACATAAGCATGAGAAGAAAAAGTGAGGATGGAACCTACCTTAACTCTTGCTTTCTTTCCCTTTTTTTGCTCTTTGGGTCGGTTTGATTGTTTCTGTTCATTTGTGCACTTTAACTGACACTGTTTTTCATAAATAATTGTTAACGGTGTCATTGAACTTTGTCTTTTGACTGGTTAGATATGTACTCAAGAAGATTCGCCTTGCACGCCAAACGGAGCGAACTCGTAGATCTGCACACCAGGAGGTTAGAGCTTCAAATAATATTTGGACAAGTTGATTAACTAATTGTCTTTGTCGTTTTTTGTTATCTAAAATCTTATTTAGCCTGCATTTTTGGCTGCATGATTCACAGTGCTTTATGTAGTTTCTAGACTTATTTCAGTTGCTTATAGACTTAACAATTTTAGCTGTAAATGACTTCTGTTGACTCAAGTGTTTAATGTGAAGTTATGATCTCAGATTCTAATTTACCTATTTTTAATGCTTGTGTAGATGGAGCTTATTTCTAAATTTCGAAACCCATTTATTGTGGAGTATAAAGATTCATGGGTAGAAAAGGTATGAAGTTCCTAATATTTACTTCATCTTTCATCTCCTACATCGCTGGATTCAGTATAAGCTTGCCATCATAAGCTCCTATGGCAACATTGCCAGGAAATTTACTGGCCTTTGTATCATAAAATCCTCAAGGGAGTTTAACTCTTAACCTACTTTTGCTTCTTCTTTCTCAGGGTTGCTATGTCTGCATTATCATAGGTTACTGTGAGGGTGGGGATATGTACGTCTCTTTTATCTAGTTTCCTCTAGCATTGTTACGGTTTTATGTTCTTTCAGCTTTTATAAATTGGAGAATGAACATTTTTTTTAAAAAGATAATCATTGATGAAACACAGGGCGGAAGCTATAAAAAAAGCTAATGGTTTGCTGTTCCCAGAGGAGGTTGTTTATTCATTTCTTTTTCTAAAAGAAAAGATCCTTTTTCCTTGCAGATATTGTTATTACTTTTCTTTGAACAAGAATAATGATAACATTTCTGATTATTTGTTTGCAGAAACTCTGTAAGTGGCTTGTTCAACTTCTTATGGCACTTGACTATTTGCACATGAACCACATTCTTCATCGTGATGTCAAGGTTGGTGGACCACTTCTCTTTGTAGGAGTTTCTATATCTATTTTCGGCTAAATTTTATTAAACGTTATACTAATCAGAAATGATTCCATCAGTGTTCAAATATATTCTTGACAAAAGATCAAGACATACGTCTCGGTAAGTTATTCTAATGTTTGTTTGATAAGGCTGTTATTGCTAGCAAATACTGTTACTTTTGGTTCTGAATCTTCCTGAAGGTTAAAATTTGGCTCAAAAGTTATCAATGTTGAGCAGGTGATTTTGGACTTGCCAAAATGTTGACTTCTGATGATCTTGCTTCCTCTGTAAGAAATGTGTAACCTATGAGTTAAACTTTCTACATTATTGTAACTTGGCTTGATTACATGCATTTCGTCACTGAGTAATTGTCTTGTAATGTAGGTTGTTGGAACTCCTAGCTACATGTGCCCCGAGCTCCTAGCTGATATACCTTATGGTTCCAAATCGGATATTTGGTCCCTGGGTATGTATTTATTATATGGCATTTGCTCATTGATTAAAGTTTTCTGTTATTGGTTTCTTTCTATATGTGTTATGATCTCTGAAATCGGTTATTCAGGATGTTGTATATATGAAATGACATCACTCAAGCCTGCATTTAAAGCATTTGTAAGTTTCTCTCTGAATTTAATTGTTACTTTTTCTGTATCTTTTCTTTTCTTTTGATTTGTATTCCATATGTTCCTTGGTAGGGATGGCATTTTTGTTAATTGATCTGCTCTCCTTAATCATACTTTTGATGTTTATATATGTTAACAATGTAGCACTTATCTAGCTGCATTTTTTCCATATTATCTCTGAAATAATTAAACGTGCACATATCTATTTTCATATCTTTCTGCAAGTTCACAACTAAAGTATCTAATATCTTTCAATTTCTTTGAATAGGATATACAAGCATTGATTAACAAGATTAATAGGTCCATAGTGGCTCCATTACCAACGAAATATTCTGGTTCATTGTAAGTTCTGATTCTTGCATCCTGTAGTCACTTTTGCTGCTAATCTTTGTCATTTGCACATTTCAGTTTCATGTTTACACACTCAAGTTTTAGCATTTTCAAAAATCTATTACATTGTCAACCAACAGGCAACAGCCATGTATTATCCAGATACTGAGTGGGTTTTGTGTAAATCTATATATTGATGAATTATTTATTTTATGGATTGTTTGCTTGACTATTGATATAGTCATATTTGTTTCACCCCTTGCAGTCGAAGTCTTGTTAAAAGCATGCTGCGGAAAAATCCAGAGCTTAGGCCCAGTGTATGTATAATACAACTCTAACCAATAACAATCCAAAGTAATGCATTGATGCAACATCTAGCATCATATTTCATCCCGGTGTGAATTAAATAAATCTTAGAACAGAAATAGTCATTCTGTTATGATGCACAAAACAATTAAACATGCAATGAAATTTATCAGGTGCGATTAGGTATTCTGATTTACTGTATTAAGTTGTGTTTTTCTTGACTCTGCTTGGAATGTGCGAAACATGAATTAATAGGATATATCCCTTTCTAGTTAGCCACTAGTTGGGTTGATGTTGTATCTAAGAAACAAGAATTTCCATGTTATTTGACTGAATTTTCATGCACTATCAGTGTATGAGTTTTACACTCACAACCGATCGTGCATTGCCACAATGGCAGAAGTAACTAATTTTCAAACCTACTATTTAAAAGGTCATCTAAACACAGATCTGATTGGATGACCGTTTAAAGAGTTCTGCTGTTTGCATCATAAAATATTTTTAGCTGAGAGGTCAAAAGGGATCTTGAAGTAACATTTGGTTGCAAAGGGTTCTTACGTAACCTCTTTTTTACCTTTAAAAAAATGTATTTTTAGCACATTGTTGCTCAAAGATTATGCCTATGAAAGAAAATACCCATGCTTATTAATTTTGAATGGAGAAAATGTTCCATTTTGCTTTAGGTTTCGACATATACTTTGTGGCTGCCACTTTGATGTTTATAGTTCAGCTTCATTCACAAATTATCTAACAGTCCATTATTCTCATGTAACACTATTTCTCTTAGTTGAAACCCACTTACTTATTTTCATAATGTAGCATTGAAGGCTAAACAATCTTGTTTTGACTATTGAAAATTATGCAAATGTACAACATTGAGTGTACTGAATAATCTCTAATCAACTTCTGCTAAAAATCAATATTGATTTCTTGTGTGGCAGTGCAGCTGCCTACATGACTGTTAACAATTTTTGTCATGCTTGTGATTTCGTACTCCCTTTTGTAGAATGTCTTGTTAGTTGCTTAATTATTTGTCTCTCTACAAATGTCTTGTAGCAGATATTCCACTACGTGCTTAACCACCATATTTTATCTGATCTGTCATGTGAACCTATTTTCTCAATTGATTTGTACCTCTGGTGGCAGGCTGCAGAGCTGCTTGGGCACCCACATCTTCAACCATATGTTCTTAAGATTCATCTCAAAATTAATAGCCCCAGGCAAAATTCATTACCAGTCCAATGGCCAGAATCCAAGTACATGAAGAAAACCAGATTCTTGGAGCCGAAAGATGAACATGTTTCTATCTATAGGGATAAAAGGCGTTCTTTTAGCAATGATCGGACTCTAAACCCTAGTGTTTCTGGAGCTGATCAAGATTCTGTATGTTCCACCCTAGAAATAGATTGTACTCCAGATGATTTAAATCAGAGGTTAGCAGAGTTGAGTGTCAGAGGTAGCCATGGAATGAAGTCAATCCATAAGCCTGTTCTCTCCAGAACTTCTGGTATGGCTAAGATTCCCAGGATCAGTCATGCAAAACTTTCTTCTACCAACAAGAAATTAATGGAACCCACAAAGGATCTTAAGGCAGTAAGGCAATCTGTAAGTCCTCCACTTTCTTTAGTATCTTTTTCCAAATGAAACTAGCTTATAAAAGGTGAACAAAAATAATGTCAAGAATTATTGATGGCTGTTCCGTTTTTAAATTCTCTGGTTGGAATTTCTTATCTTTAGTTAGTCTTGTATCTAAAGTGGATAAATAATCATATCCTAAAAAAGTTTTGCTTTAGTTATTTAACAAAACCAACATCATTTCACAATTGTGGAGATTCTACTATATGATGTTTGTGTATATTATGTTCTAATACTAAAAGGTAGGACGCAGCTTCTTAATATTTGTAAATATTCTAATGAAACTTGCTGTATCTGAAAAAGTACATTGCGTAGCTGATTTCCTTAAGTTTGTGGTTACAGCTTCCTGCTTCAAACAATTCCACAAAATCTACCCAAACAAATCGCAGAGCATCCTTTCCATTGCCATCAAAGGGTACTCAGAAGCCTCCTCACAGGCCTAGTAGTATTGGTTTGCTTAGCCATGTATCTTCACCAGATATTTCAGTCAACTCTCCCCGAATTGATAAGATAGCTGAATTCCCATTAGCATCATATGAAGATCCACTGTTCCGATTCAACAGATCATCAACTGTGATTGACAAATGCACAATAGATGTATATGATAAAGCCTCTGTTAGGGCTTGTAATGCTGATACTTGGCAAGGAATCAAGCGCAGCATGTTGAAGGAAAACGACGAGGACAAAAAAAGTGGTTCATCTGATCAAAATGCAACAGCAGGTGCATCGAGTCACACCTCTTCGGATCTGCGCCGCCGACAGTTTGATACTTCATCGTACCAACAGAGGGCCGAAGCCTTGGAAGGGCTGCTTGAATTCAGTGCAAGATTGCTGCAGCAGGCAAGGTATGATGAACTCGGGGTTTTGTTGAAACCATTTGGGCCTGAGAAGGTTTCCCCAAGGGAAACTGCAATCTGGTTGAGTAAGAGCTTCAAAGAGAACACATTCAACCCTGAAGAATCCCCGTAAAATTGCCGTATATGCACTCTAATCATGTTTGTAGTGTTCAGTGCATCTTTTCTCACACGGGAGCCTATTTAGCGGTTTAGCCAGTTGAGTTTTTGTAGAAATTCGCATATCCTCTGTTTAGCCTTTTTTTTTTTTCTTTTTTTTGTGAAAGAGTTAATGATGATTAGAAGTGATGAATGAAGCAGACGATAGATATTTCATGGTAACATTACTTGTGGAACTAGTTTATGTTGTTCAATGTTCATAGTAGATATTTTCCAATATATTAATGTTAGCTCTGTCATATTTGAATTGCTATTTTGATTACTTGAGCAGATGTGAAACTGAGGCAAGTAAAATTGCCTGCATTTAGACATATGACATACCTGTCATAACATAGCTTTTTGGATCAATCAGATTCACCCCGTTATGAGAATCGTTTCTGGATCTTTTCTTCGACATGTCCTACCACATATTATGGCGTGTTGAAGTAAACTTTGCTATCACCATACCACAAGGGGAATAAGAGGAAAAACAAATATTAATCATTATTTAATTGGCTTCAACTCAGTATCTAGAACTTAATGTTGACCATCAAAGCATTAAAAGTAGTTAAAAAAAGAAAAATGTGTCTTGAGTTTCATATCCTGTGGATGCCGTTACCCTTTGTATCTGATTTGTCAATGAATCGAGTGTTAAATACTCCTAAATAAGGTTTCAAGCTCCTATCATATGACCATATTAAAACAATATTAGAGAGAACAAAAAAGAGAAGAAAAAAGTTAGCGGAAAGAAAAGAGGGGGGGGGGGGGGTATATTTCTTTAAGAATTATCCACAAGGTTTCACGATTATTGTAGTTTTTAAATAGTTTGTTTATGATAAATAAATATTTACGAAGTAGTTACTCAAATCTGTTGAAGGTGATTGGGCCATATGCAATGGTGGTCCAAAGCTCCTAAAGTGCTCCTGAGTATATGGGACGATAGTTGGAGGTATCTGCAAGTAACTCATTTTAGTAGGGTGTGTAACTTGGAATTAAATGTTACCTGAGATGGTATTGATAGACAAAGGAGAGTTGTTAGCGACCATAGTGGGTAGTTCTCCAATAGGAAATCTGCAACAGGTACCATCCCTGATAGGATGGTTCATTCCCGTTGCCAGAGTTGAGTCCTGCTTGTTGCGCGGGATCCTCTAGTGGGGAACTTCCTACGTGCTCCCCAAGTCAGATCAGGTGTCGGGTTTGGAGGACCTAAATTAAGACCCAGTCAGGTAGATGCAATCCCACCTAGCTCTTGGTCCAAGTCAGGTACGTGCAGTTTTGGGTTTGCACGGACCCTTATTTTCGCTCTGATGGTATTAGGTCCCGGTTTAGACAAAATAGTTAGACTTGTGTCTTTGGATCGTGGTTCTGATTTGTCGTGACCACGTGTCGGACATGATCCGTCACCTTATAATTCAGTCTTTATTATGCATTATGAGTTATAACTCGGCATTAACTATCATTCATTCTTTTGCTTGTAACTGACACCTTTATTACCGACTTAATGACCATCATTTTTATCTTAATGACCAAACGGTCATAACATCAATTCTATTCATCAATTCTATGCCTATAAAAGAAATCTTCTATATCTAATAGAGTAACATGATAAGTTCTATATCATGTAATACATTCTATATTCATAGAATTATTATAAACACAATATAACACATGATAACTTTCATTTCATGTCTTACATTCTATATTCATAGAATTATTATATACCTCTTAAACACTTACTGACTTGAGCGTCGGAGTGTCTTTTGCAGGTACCCACCCCCTTGTTCTCTCCTTGCCGACGTATAACTCATCCCGACGAGAAGCTCGAAGACATTCATCGACGGACGAGCTATACACCGGCCAAACTCAGCAAGAACAATTGGCGCCGTCTGTGGGGATGAGTAAAATAATTCCCACTCCCCTTAGGTTCATAAAACTTGATTTACATTCAAATTTTTGAACCAATCTTAACAATCTTGTTTAAGATTTTTAATACCTCTTATCAAATTTTAATCTATCGTAACTTTTTATAAAGTATATACTTTATACATTCAAATTGCTTCATTTTTACGTATCATAATATTCCACATCTCATAATCGATTAATGAACCAATCCGAGAATAAACTCGGCTTTCAATCAATCCGAAAAAAAAAAACTCGGTTTTCAATCAATCCGAGCACAAATTCATTTATCAAATTTGCTTATTTTTTTCAAAGTTTTCTATTTACACAAGTAAAATTATATATTTTATTCAACATACTTTTACATTTATATTTTGAGTAACTAATACTTACTGATTTATTAGTTATATTCAAACCTCAATATATGTTCTATACAATAATGACATATAACAACCATGTCAATTGCATTTTTATTTCATTATGTATTATATTCTATTGCTTAATAATTTCATTTATACAATTAAATGACAATAATGATGAGTTTAAATCTTAAAATTGGATTCTATCAAAAAATTAATTATATATCAATTGTATATAACTGTTACACTATTCACTTTATGCTATTAAATTTTATGTTACTATTTATTTAATGTAGAAAATTAAACAGGCAATTTATTATTATTGCACGAAGAATATCCCTCGTCATACTGTAACTGCTAGAAACATTATACTAAATGTATAATTCAATAACGGTTATCTTATTGCTTTATTATCAAATTAAAGCATGTCCTACAAAACAAAATTCAGATATTCATATTTGGCATGTATGACATTCATATATGTCGTCTTCTTCTCTACAATTATCAACTTTCAAGGTATAGTTTTTTTTTACTTTGAACTATTTTACTTTTACAATATATATTATTCAATATATGTTGCGACTTTATACATATTCAGTTTCTCAATTTATCTTATTCATGTCAAACCTTCACTATAAATTGTAAATATTCAATAACTAATTGCTTTGAGCGAGAAATTTTTCAATAAGTTGTTGTGGGCTGGAAAAATTCCCAAGACAATTAACCATTATATCCTCGGATCATACAATCGATTCCGTCAATGGATATCTATCTCTGAACTTTTCAGTTCATATACAATCAAATGCTAAAATTATTCTTAAGCGGAAAAGTATCCCCCACACAACTATCTTGATTGAATGACTCTTATCACTCAATTATTTTTTGAATAAGTGCCGACATAATAACCCGACTAAGCTTGGGGGCTCACCATATCATTATTCACTCATCTTTTAACCGAGTTATAACTCATTTTATTTTCTAAGCTTAGCCTGGATCATATGATCGGCGGACAAAGCTTGGGGGCTGTGATCCGTCACCTTATAACTCAGTCTTTATTATGCATTATGAGTTATAACTCGGCATTAACTATCATTC
Source organism: Arachis stenosperma (assembly GCF_014773155.1). NCBI lineage: Eukaryota > Viridiplantae > Streptophyta > Magnoliopsida > Fabales > Fabaceae > Arachis > Arachis stenosperma. The sequence goes on along the minus strand of NC_080385.1, from coordinate 82,484,754 downwards.
ATTCTTTTGCTTGTAACTGACACCTTCATTACCGACTTAATGACCATCATTTCTATCTTAATGACCAAACGGTCATAACATCAATTCTATTCATCAATTCTATGCCTATAAAAGAAATCTTCTATATCTAATCTCAGGGAGTAACATGATAAGTTCTATATCATGTAATACATTCTATATTCATAGAATTATTATAAACAATACATTCTATATTCATAGAATTATTATAAACACAATATAACACATGATAACTTTCATTTCACGTCTTACATTCTATATTCATAGAATTATTATATACCTCTTAAACACTTACTGACTTGAGCGTCGAAGTATCTTTTGCAGGTACCCACCCCCTTGTTCTCTCTTTGCCGACGTATAACTCATCCCGACGAGAAGCTCGAAGACATTCATCGACGGACGAGCTATACACCGGCCAAACTCAGCAAGAACAGGACACATTTCGAACACGATATTTTTCGATATTCGTTCGATATGTCCAATTGTATTTTACTAAAAAATAAAAAATTACTTTCCAGACATGCTTGGACACACCTAAATACCATCACGTATCAACATGTCCAGACTTATTCTTAATATGTATTCTTAAAATTAGTTTAGAAATAGTATATATTACTAATTATTAAAATAAAAAATATTTTAAATATTTTATATGATTGAAAAAAGACATTAAAAATAATTGAAAAATTAATTTATATTTTAATATTAATAAAATATCAAAATATCATTATAATTTATCTAAAACATATTTTATATTTTATATATATGTTGTGTCCTCGTATCTTATAAGAATTTTAAATTCACTTGTTGTGTGTCCCATATTGTGTCCGTATATAGTCTTAGGTAAGAACATAAGTTAAGCAACAAACTTAGGATGTGTTTGATTTGCGTTTTTGTTTTTAGTGTTTTCTGGAGTTTGTGAAGGAAAAAGTGAAAATAGTAAAAATAATAAATTTTTTTTGTTATTATCTCCTGTTTTTATTTTTTTCCTTCACAAAATTCTAAAAATACTGAAAATAAAAATAAAAAATAAAAATACAAACTAAATGCACCTTTAAATTCTCGTAGTTGGAAATGGTAAATAACTTGACTTCTTAAGGTAGTATTTGGAAGAGGGACAAAGACTGAGAGATTGAGACTAAGAGACAGAGACTGAGAGACGAGACCGAAATAAATCTCAGTATTATTTTTGGTGTAAAGTGAGAAACAAAGATTGAAATAAGAATGAAGTTCTAATTTAATTTATACGAATAATAAAGTTGTAATTAATTAATTAAAATGGGATATTTTAAGTATAAAATATTATTAAAGTTTTAGTTTCCGTCTAAAAAATTTTAATTTCTTGTGTTTTCACTTTTTGAAAATACTAAAATATTAAAATTTTAAGGACAAAAATTAAATTTTAATATCAATCTTTTGAACAAATATGATATTAAATTCTAATTTCCATATTATTACTTTAAAACAATCGCGACTTAAGAGAACTAAGTTTTAAACTTCTAACTTTGCAAGTAAAATTTGCCTTTGTTAATAGGGTGGTCAGTGATGGTTTATTTGGACATGTCCAAGAATTGAGCGGAGCTTTAAACATTGGACTTGCTTACCTAATTTCCATTGGATTCATAATGGTGATTAATTTTCCATCAAAATTTGTTATAAAAGTTGTTAGAATATAATTAGGATCAATTAGCATATCTGGATATTTATTATAGGATATTACGTCTTTATTATTACGATTCTCTTAACACCTATAAATACCCTTCTATTTTGTATCGTTCTAGACAAGTTGAATATACAACTTGAGTAGACAACTTGAATACACTCAATAATATACAAATCCTTTTTCCTGTTTAGTCTCTTGTTTCGTTTGCGTTTCCCTCACATCTGCGCTTCTTTCAGACAAGCGGCAGTTCCATCTGCACTTCCTAGTTCCTTCAGACAGCGGCAGTTCTATCTGCGCTTCCTTTCGGCAGTTCCGTCTGCACTTCTTAGTTCCTTCAGACAGCGGCAGTCCCATCTGCGCTTCCTTTCGGCAGTTCCATCTGCACCCGCGGCAATTCTGTCTGCACCCGCGGCAGTTCCATCTGCGCTTCCTTCCGACAGCGACAGTTCCGTCTGCGCTTTCTTCCGGCAGTTCCGTCTGCATCCGTTCTATTAGTTTATGCATTTTTTTTATTTTGTTATTTTAAATATGTTTCAAACTCAAGTTGTCACTTGAGTTTGAAGGGGGATGTTAGAATATAATTAGGATCAATTAGGATCAATTAGCATATCTGGATATTTATTATAGGATATTACGTCTTTATTATTACGATTCTCTTAACACCTATAAATACCCTTCTATTTTGTATCGTTCTAGACAAGTTGAATATACAACTTGAGTAGACAACTTGAATACACTCAATAATGTACAAATCATTTTTCCTGGTTAGTCTCTTGTTTCTAACAAAAGTCACTGTATACCTCATATAAGTTATGTGAATTATATAATAAAAATATAAGTTTACAGATTTTTTTTATCAGATGAAAGAGAGATTAAAAATGGTAGAACTTACATTTTAAATAACAATAAAATAATAAAAAATAACTATAAAAAAAATTATACTCTTTCTTTATACAACTCTAATCTGTATAATAGAGTGTTCCTATAAGTTATTACCAAACATTTTCGTAAACATGGTTGGAAATTGAGACATTGATTAAGTGTTTAAAAGACTAAACTATTTATAAAGTAGGGTTGTTAAATATCCAAGTATTTTTTCATCCAAGTTCATCTAAATAGGCCCAACACCAACAAAAACTACTATCATTAAAAGAGCGTGATTACACGCGCTGCTGCTTCTTTTTCTTCTCCTTCTTCTCACACTCGTTTCTTCTTCTTCTCACGCTCGTTTACGTACGGAGCTTCTTCTTCTTCGCCTTCTTCTTCGCGTTCCTCCTTTTTCGTCTTTTTTGCGTTCATTTTTCTTCACGTGTTTTCTCCTTATTGTCATTCTTTTGTTATTGTTGTTGCTGTATTTTTTTTTCTTTTCTTTCTTCTCTCTGGTGAAGAAGCAGTAGAATGTGAGGAGGACGAGTTTTGAATTGTGCAGAATAGAAATAAACCGAAATTATATTCATAAATGAACTGAAATTATATTTAGAATAAGCCGAAAATTAAATTTCAGAATGTAAACTCATTTCAAAATAAGTACAAACTAAATGCATCTTATTTAAATCCAGAATAAATCGAAATTACTTAATGATTGCAACACACAAACTTAATGCGAAAACAAACACACAAACAAAATTGAATCATGAACAAAAACACATCCAAATCCATCAAGTGATTTTGCAGCATTATGTATTTCTTCTTCTTTATTTGATTAGATGAACAAGACAAAAAAAGAAGAACATGACGAGAAGTTTTGAAGAATTTTTTCTTCTTATTTCTCCTTTTTTATTTGATTTTTCTTCTCTTTTTCTTGGTTTTATTCCTCTCAAGATAGTGAAACAAGAAGAATCATAACAAAATAATTCACTTAAAAATAAACCAAAATTATATTTAAAAATGAACTGAAATTATATTTAGAATGAACTGAAATTACTTAATGATTTCAATTCATTCTAAATATAATTTCAGTTCACTTCTATATATAATTTTCATTCATTTCTGTTCTGCACAATTTAAAACTCTTCCTCGTCACCTTCTACTGCTTCTTTACCAGGGAGAGAAGGTGGAAAATAAAAAAAATACAGTAGCAACAACAACAAAAGAATGACGATAAGGAAAAAACACGTGAAGAAGAAGGAACGCGAAAAGGGAGGAGAATGAGGAGGAGGAGAAAGGCGAAGAAGAAGAAGATGATCCGTGCGTAAACGAGTGTGAGAAGAAGAAGAAGAAGAAGAAGAAGAAGAAGAAGAAGGACGATAAGGAGAAAACACGTGAAGAAGAAGAAACGCGAAAAAGGAAGGAGAATGAGGAGGAGGAGAAAAGCGAAGAAGAAGAAGATGATCCGTGCGTAAACGAGTGTGAGAAGAAGAAGAAGAAGAAGAAGAAGCTCCACGCGTATGTGAATTTGAACAAGGAGAAGGAGAAGGAGAAGAAGCACGAGGGAGAAGAAGCGAGTGCCTCCAAGTTACTTGGATAAACTTAGATGCTAAAATTGCTTGGAAGTGAAGAATAATTCTTTATAAAGTATATCAAATTTTGTTACTTATTTTATTTTTTTTCATGTGTCGCTTGTAATTGTTGGTATATCTTTTAGGTTTTAATTATGGGAGCCACTAAGATAAAGACGCCTAAAACGTCTTTTTTAAAGATCTTTTTTAGAAATTAAAATTTAACATATATAATCGATTAAATCATGTTATTTTTGTCAAAATTGGGCTAGATAAATTGATTTAACCGAAAAACTGGTGAATCAAATTTTGAACTGGTCTAAATTAATATTATTTTTTTTATAAAAAATAACTATAATACCCTTATTATAGAGAATGATTAAAATACTCTTATTATATATATATTAAAAATTCTAAATCCTAACCCTACGATAGAAAAATAAAAGACTAAAATTTAGGATTCTCAAAATTAATATATATAATAGAAGTATTTTAGTCATTTTTTATAATAGGTTATTGTAGTTATTTTCTATAAAACATAATATTAATTTAGACCCGTTCAAGATTTGATTCACCATTTTTCAGTCAAATCAATTTGTCTAGCCTAATTTTGACAAAAATAACATGATTTAATCGATTATATATGTTAAATTTTAATTATTAAAAAACATCTTTATAAAAAGACGTTTTCAGTGTCTTTATCTAAGTAGCTCTCTTTAATTATTTGTCCTTAGTATTACTAAACTTTCAATTACGACTTTAGAGTTTAAAGTTTGTAAAAAAAAAATTTATATTAGATGAAAAAATTTAACTAAGTCCTTACTAGTAGTTATTTTTTTAAAAATAAAAATGCAATAATATTAAAATTAGTCATACACCAAATATAAAATAAATATTTCAAAAGTATTTTATTTTTTAACAAAAAGCAGTTAACAAAAACAAAATCTAATTGAAAATTTTTATTTGAGATAAAAATTTAATTACAAATTTTTAAATTATAAATATGTATTTAAAAGTATGATGAAACTAGAATAAACACAGTAATTAAAGCTCAATGCATTTAATTATAAAGAAGTAACCATGATAAATTTAAGGGAATGAAAAAAAATTAAAAATGGTCAGTTTTAACCATTCTATCAATTCAATTTCATTAAAAATAGAAGAAACAAAAGCATACAAGTCTGTTAGAAGTTATGAATATACTCTAGTCTCTACCTTAGTTCTTAACCACCAATTCGTGGACTTGATTCGTTTTAATTAACTACCAATTGCAGTTTAGTTTACCTCATTAATACGTAGTAGTTAGTCCTCCTTTGAAAGCTTCTCTGTCCCTAATTTTCTCTAAGATTGACTAATTGCCACATCGTTTTATGAATTTAAAAACAAATTAAAGATGTCTGTGCTTACTTTCAACTCTTCTAGATGAGAAATATAATGTAAGTCCTAAGTTTTTTCTAATACGGGCAGCAGGAGAATAAATTTAGTGATGAAAATTGTGGCAGTTATTTTCCGTTATCATTAATGTATTACTATCAATGTTCTGAAAATCGGTTCGAACCGGCCGGTCGAACCGGTCGAACTGGGAACCGTTAGCAAATACGATTCGAACAAAAGGTAAAATCGCTAAATTTAAAAACCGTTGTTAAACCACTGAACCGGCCGAGAACCGATCGGTCAAACCGAACCGTGACCCGGCCGGTTTTTAAAATTTTGTCAAAAACGCTGCGTTTTGCCCACAAATCCAAAAATGAACCCTAGCCTTTCAGTTTTCAGTCTTCACCCAGCCCCCACTGTCGAGCCTCCACCCTCCACCCTCCACTCTCATCTCTCGCACTCAGTTCCCACGCCTCGAGTCTCCACCTTGAGCTTCCGGCGCAACCTCCGTCCAGCCACCGCAGCCGTCGCAAGTTCCGTGGAAGTCACTCACCGTCGCAAGTTCTTTGAAGATTCGCACAGCCCTTTCCATCGAGAAGTCATCCGTGGAAATCGCAGCCACCGCCACCACTCCTTGTCGTCGCGAGTGTCTTCCTGCTGGCGCCTGCTCTGTTTTACCCTTCCACCCTAGTCACTGTCCCTGTCGCCGCCAGCTCTACATTCTTCCCTGTCTTCCACTAACCCTAGGTATAAATCTAATTTGTTGTAATAATAATTATTGAAGTATGATTAATTCTTGGTTCTAACTTCTAAACCTTGCTGTTATTACTTGAAGTATGATTAATTGTTGCTTCTACATTCATCATTTCATTCAGCAACACCATTCGTATACAGACCGGGTCAACACCCATTTGAAGCATTATTAAATGATTTTCATTTTGTGATTGATCTTTCCGTGTTGATGTGTGTATATGTGAGGCATATTGAACCCAAAATTGTTGAGTTTTATAACTACAGCTTCTCTGAATTAACATGCTGCTGTGTTCTTACTTCTTAGTCAAATGAAGATTAAGCTTTATTTTAAGGGTTTTTGTACTCTGTTTATTTAGCTCTACTTGCAAGCTGTCTTACTTGTACTTTTCATGCTTCTGCAGTTAGTTAGTGAGGACTATTTCACACAAAAAAATATTAGTTGTTGAAGGATCTCACTGGAAAATAAACTTGTGTGGCCATTCATTGACACATTATTGCACAGAGGAAAATCTATTGTTGAAGGATCTCACATGTTTGGTTCTTAGGGAAGAAGATTTTGAAGATAACAACTTCTTTATGTGGATTTGGCTGAAGAAGTTTTCTAATATTGTTTAATTTTGAGTAGTATTTGATTGTTGTTAATTTGAAACTGACTTGAAGCAATTGTAAGTATTATGTTAGCATCAATGACATTGTTTATATGTTTATATCATTAATGTTACTCTCATTGTTGATTTCATAGTGCAAAAAATGTTCATTTATGTCTGATTCTGTATGCTATATTGGGCGTGTTCAGATTTTTACATGTGTTGGACTTACAATAAAAAAAAATCTGTCACATATAATATAATCATTATAGAGCAGGTCCAAGAAACCAAAAAAGATAATTATATATAATGTTTACAAGAATGAAAATTTCAATTTGTGCAGAGTCTATTACTCTGTTACAGTAATACATTATATTTAGGATGTTGTTAGCATTAGTATTAAGTCACACTAGCAAGATTAATTGTTTGGATGTTGTTTGTTGAATTTGATTTTTGATGCTTTTTAATGTTGAATTTGATTGATTCTGTGAATATTTAGACACCCTTTTATTTATGATTCATGGAATTGAGAATTGGATTGTTTGGTACTACTCTATATGTATACTTGTTCTATGTCTTAGTGCTGAGTTTCACAAATATTCTCAATTACTTAGAGCTATGATTTCCTTCTTGAATGGAATTTTATTTTTCCAAAAGAAATCATAGAGGATTAGGATTGTGGATTCTTTAATTGAGTGATGAATGTAAAGCTGAATATGATGATGACAAAAGTGCTTGGAAACATATATTTTAAGAGTTTAAAAAAACTTTTGAGTTTGTAAATTGATAAGATCATATAGTTTTGGTGTGTTTATTTATATTTTATTTATTATTTTATTAAAAACGGTTTTTTCGGTTCAACCACGGTTGAACCAGTTGAACCTGTAAACCAATAAATCAGTAACTAGAGCAGTTCGATGACCGATTCGGTTTTCAGAACCTTGATTACTATTTGGTTAGCTATTTCTCGCTCCTGTCCATAGGCGACAACTGACAATTTTCTGTCTTTCTTTTTTTTTTTTCAATTTAATCGTGACTTGATTGCTCAATATATATACCAAATCGGTCTCTAATAAATTTTTGGCCATTTCTAACTTTTTTTTTTATTTTGTTAGATAAATCAAACTTCATACTAAATTTTGATAAAAAAAATTAAACAAATTAATCTCGATTATTATTTAATAAAAAATATAACAATTCTTAAAAATTTTTAAAATTTTTCTTTCATAAGGTTAAAGGATTTTGATAAGTAAATAATGACTTTTGTGAATAATGTAAATAATATGCCATGAGGGCTAATTTATCTAATTAAGTGATTATAATAGGTCTGATGTAGTGTGAGGGGGAGTATAGACCTTGGCTCCCCTATTTTTTTGAAACAAAAATTAATAGTAGTGACTCGTGAGTTTATATTATATATAATTTTATTTTGTATTTGAAAGATAGGGTAAGTATTTACCTTGTACTAATAATTAATTGTTAAGCACATTTAATGTCAAATTTATAAGTAAAAATCTAACTCAAATATTATCTATGTTTAATAACCAGAAAATTAAGTGGCAATATCCCATAAAAAAAATTAGAAAATATATTATCACTAATTATTTTTTAATTGGATAAAATTTTCTAATCTTTAAATTTGTGAGCTTCCTGCATCACTTTACTATGTCACTTTCTAAAACATGTGAACCTCAAACATTATAAATTTTATGTTCTGTGTTAATCATGTTAAATTGAATAACTTGTATATAATTCAAGAGATATGCCAAGGATTAATAGAAACATGAAAGTCTTTAATGTATTTTTGTATTAATCGTTTAATTCGTTTAGTATTAATTCTCTTTATTTTAACTATTATAACTGAGAGATTATTTTAACTATGAATATTATAAAAAATAAATTCATAAACAAAATAGAAAATAAATTTTTTATTTAATTGTCTTTTGATTTATATTAAAAAAATTGTTAAAAAATTTGACATGAATTTTATTATTCATAGATTTTGTAGTATGAAAGATCATCATATATATTTTTTATATTTTAACATATATGTTCTATCAGTATATTTTTGTAAAGTATTTTAGATTATATAATTTATTTGTATAAATTTTAATTTGTATTATGTATATTTTTGAACTTCTTTAAATAATTTTTGATATATGCACATAGACATAAGATCTTGCTAATATAATTTAAAATAACTCATTCGGAATTTGAAAACTTACTTAATATATTATAATTAATTAATAATCGCATTTATCGGTAATTATTTGCAACCTTTATTTTTTTTTAAAAAATGCGGTAACTTTGGGGACGAAAAAATAATGATGCCCAAAGCCATGTAGAGAAAAAAATAGATAAGAAAATGATAGCGTAGATGACTGGTAAAGCGTGTTTTAAATTCTAATCCCAAAAATAATAATAAACGTAGTTAAAAGTCCGCTCTATGTGGAACACGAGGATTTGGCCACGCATTAATCTACCACCTTCTTCATATTTATAAGAACATTTTCAAATCCCTCCTTCAAATCATAAACCCTCCTCTACCTATATACTACTTCCAAATTCCAAAGACACTGCTGTTATTGCTTATTGCTTATTACTTGGTATATAAAAAATGGATTACTACTTGTGTAGGTGTTTAGGCCTTACTACTATACTTTTCATGGCGCTGCTTCCTATTATTGCCAAAGCTGATCTTGAAGATGATATTCTTGGTGCTTAACTCAACTACATACTCTTTCCCCTTCCCCTTCCCTCTTTATTTTATTTTATCTTCTTTTCTTAACACTTTACCTTTTGAATTTAGAGGGGAATTACTTGAAGTCCCTTTTTAATATTTAAAATAATACATATATATATATATAAATATATATATATATATATATATATATATATATATATTTCTGTTAGAATAACATGTTCTCATGTAAATTTACCCATGAAAAAAACTGTTTTTATATTTATTCTTGAAACATACATAATTATAATTTAGCACAAGTTATTGTTTTCGATTAACAGTTAGTTAATAAATTTATTAATGTCAAAAGAAAGTCTAAATACACTAATAAAATACTGGTATAAATACAATATTAACTAAAAATATTAGTCAGTATAAATAAAAATTACTGGCATGAGCTTTTCTCATATAGTAATGAATAGTAGTTATTTATTAACCGTGAGAATACATGTATATGGATTATATTATTGCAGGGAAGATCTGTGATGAAGTGGAATGTGGGAAGGGAAAGTGCGTAGCAAACACGAGTTACCCATTAAACTTCATATGTGAATGTGATAATGGTTGGAAGCGGACTCGGGACAGTGACAATGATACAGATGCCAATAGCTTTCTCCCATGTGTCATCCCTCAATGTACTCTACTAATCCATCTTACATTTAAAAAAAAAAAATTTTTTTCATGTCTTTTGATTTATATTCTTATTTTTTAAATATATTTTGCTATTTAAGATTTTATGAAAAAAATAAAGGAGTGGAAATAATATGTTTTTTAAATTAGTTTTTTTTTTTTTGCAAAATTTCAAAAATAAAAAATAATAAAAATAAAAAAATAAATCACAAATAAAATATATTTAATGACTTTACTTATTAGAATAAAGTTTCAAAATCACTTTAATCAAATTATTAAATTGGCTGTATATATTAGACCGGTTATGTTGCTAATACAATTTCCTCAAATAATTATTATATTGATAGCATCATGTGTTTTAAATAGTGTTAAATAATAATATCAATTAGTTTTAAGTTGGCCAAATGGTCAACTTACTTATTCTATTAAGTATTTAAAGTTTGAATTTTGTCTTGTTGTATGTAGTAATTTATTAGTCACTTTTAAATAAAATTTAAATTCGTGATAAATTAATCTTTAATCGGTCAAACCGAAGAATAGTTTAAAAAAAAAAGCAGCCTAGTATGTTGAATTAATGTTTCCAATCTATTCTATTAATATATTATATATGCAGGTAGTATGAACTACGGTTGCCAGTCAGCACCCCCTCCAGTTCCAGAGAAGAGTGTACCACACAATTTCTCAGCTTTTGATCGTAAGTATAATTAATATTATTATTGGGTTGATTTAATTTCATCTTTCTAAGTTCTAATAACGATATATTTAATATAAAAATGTGCATTATGTATGTGTAATGTGTGATATAGCGTGCTATTGGGCATACTGCGGGGAAGGTAGCTGCCAGAAGAACAAGACTCATACATACAGATGTGAATGCAATCCCAACACTTTCAATCTTCTAAACATCTCTGTTTTCCCTTGCTACAGTGCATGTAAGCAATTAATTAGTTAAATAATTAATTAAGGATCCAAATCAAACTTTCTTTCTTTAAGGCATAGGAAAATTAGAACAATATTGATATAAAGTGATTCAGTTTCCATTTTGGCCTTGCTATTGTTAAGGTACTATTGGATCTAACTGTTCCAAACTCGGAATCAAAGTTGAAGATTCAACCGCTGCTGGCACTAATGGTGGAAGTAGTCAAGGTGAGATTCACATGTTTTTTTTTGCTAATTACTTAAATTATATATATACAAAAAATTAATCATAAAAAAGTCATCGAATTAATTATTAAATATTGGTGTACAAAAATATTTTATATGTATTAAAAATTATTTACTAAATCTATTATTATTTATTTTTGTATATATATACATATTAATTTATATATTTTTTAATTAAATAATTAATTATTAAAATAATCAAACCTGCTATAGTAAAAATAATCAAATCTATATTAGGTCAATAATCAAACCGTTTTTTAATAACGATATTAGATGTACATTAAAATCAATTACCGAATTCAATCATTAATATATAATATATATTAAAATATAAAATATACATAAAAAATAAGTTAAAATATAGATATATTTTTGAATCTGAAGCTTCGTTTCTTTTGGCATTATTTTGTTCCTCCAGCAAGCTTAGTGGTTCCATGGGGAAGTTTGGGTTGGATAGTTACGTTGTTGATCTCCAGCGGTTTGGTTATGTGGAGCTAGGAATTTTGATGGGCCAGATTATTACTTTGTTGTGTTGTTATTGTTGTATATGATTGTTGTCCACACTTTTTTTTTCTTTTCTTTATTTATGTTGAATAATACACTAGTGATAGACTCATTGGTCAGTGGTTGTGTATTATAATAGTCGATTAATTGGTGATTATTTTGTGTGGGAATAAAGCCAGTGTTTGGCAACACACCAAAAAAGAAAAAGAAAGCCAGTGTTTGGTCATTGCTATGAGATGACTTATGTAAAGTACACTGTAATGCACATTATTATTATCGTGGTTGTTGTTTAGATTTTGATGTTGGAAGACATAGATTTAGCTCACTCTTCTATTATTGAGATGAAATAAGTGTAATAATCTGTGCTATGCACGTGATAAGATTGAAATTAGAATTTTAAGTTGTTTTGTTAAAATTAATTTGAATCATAATAATTTGATTAATAAAAAAGTAACATGTTATGTATTGTTTATTTTTTTTAATCTAGTGTTAAGTGTATTAACTCTAATAGTTATTAATTGGTTTTAGTAGTTTATCTTTTTTAATAAATCCGACATATATACTCAATATGACCAAAAGTAACCTAGTAATACTTAGACCCACCAATAAATTTTTATATGTTATTTTACTGTTAAGTAAGGACATATCAAAATCAGTTCAAAATGAACAACAGATTATTAGAGAATTCTAATGTACAAAGTTCTCCAATAAATAATAAAAAATTTAAACCCACTAAAAAATAACTCAACACTTTTCTTTGATACCTACAAAACATATACTTGAAACAATATTATATCAATGTTAGTATATAATTTTACGATCATCGACCATATTTACTATACGTGACTCTTTCTTAAAAGTTATTCTACACACGTGTGTAGTCGGAAGATAAATTTCGCTTGATTCATTAATCAAAAAATTTGAGAAGATATAGACCTTTCCCTCGATAAGTTCATTCTCAAACATTATTTTTGTCAAATAATTTTTTATTAAACAATGAATTTTATCACACTATAAAACAAATTAAATATAAAAACTATTAGCACTTATAAAGCTATTAAATCGCACTGTCTTTGATTCGTGCAAGGGTTTACTTATTAAATAAACTTAAAATACGAACAAAAAATATTTTTAAACTGGACCTAGCATCACTTGAAAAAATCATGAAAAATAATCAACTAATCTTATCATCTATGAGAACAATTTCTATGTAAGTCGTCTTGCTCTTATCAAATTTAGATGGAACTTTCCATAACCTTATAATTCTTACCTTTATTTTCCAAACTTTTTCATCACATAATCTACCATAGGTAATACTATTGATAGAATCGTAGTTAATAGCCATTAGATATGAAGAATAAAAAACAGAAGAAGAACTAGTGGTGCATCAGTCAACTTGATATCTAAGAAAAAATGATGAGATAAAATCATAATACAGCTCTAAAATAAAAGTTTAAATTAGACCATAATATCATTGCACAACACAAATTGAAAGTAATTTTACACTACAATATACCATAAACAGGTAAATGACTTAAATTTAAATACGAAACTTTTCTTATTTATACATACATGATAACACCATGGTCTATAAATACTTCATGGATAACATATCATATGTAGCTCCGAATGATGAGCATGGGAGTTGGAGAGTGTGGTGGTTTGTATCCACTATAGTTGCTTTCTTGCAACGACACCTCATAGGAAGAAAAAGAATTGTTGTAAAAAAGAGTAATTGGTAAACAAATGATATTTTTTTCTAGCATATATGGTCTTTTATAGTGGTAAAATAAAAATAGAAGGAATAAAATTTTGTATTTTTATATTAGGAATAGAATTTGATTTTTATCCTAATAAAATTATTATTATTATTTATTATTATTATTATAAATGAGTTACCATTAAGGTAACAACTTGCTACTAATAAAATCATTGAATAATGAATAAGAATTAGAATGGTATCAATATAATTAAAATGATTAAAAATATTTTCGATTGATAATTAGTTTAATAATGCATTAAATATTGATTTTACATAATTATAATAAAGATATTTTTCTAAATTTGTATAATTATGCATTAGTTATTAAAATGATTAAAAATATTTCCGATTGATAATTGATAAGTAGTTTAATAATGTATTAAATATTGATTTTATATAATTATTCTAAAGATATTTTCTTAAATTAGTATAATTATGCATTATTCATTAAATGCATTCATTTTGGAGGAAAAATAGGTTCATGAAAAATTGACACCTCACTTTTATTAGTTGAGGGAAAACCCAATTTTAATATATTAAGTAGATAGATTATATCTTCCTAAACAAACCTAAACAACTCTACACTAATAGCTCGTGCCATTTCGTATTTTCAAGACTTATATTTAGGAACATATAGAATTTTAATAATAATACACGGGTAATTGAAATAGTTTATATACGACTTTTTCAAGTTATTATTATTATTATTATTATTATTATTATTATTATTATTATTATTATTATTATTATTATTGGATAACGAATAAAAATTAAAATTATATTAATATTTTTAAAATTAATATAATTTAAATGAATAAAAATATTTAAAATTAATGTACGTTATTAATATCATAAGATTTGATCATTTTATGATTAGAATTAAATATAATTATTATGATTACCACGATCGGTGCCATTATCATATCATTATGATATATTATTATTATTATTATTATTATTATTATTATTATTATTATTATTATTATTATTATTATTATTATTAAATTGATTAAAAGTATTTTTAATTGATAAATGATAAGTAGTTTAATAATGCATTAAATATTAATTTGATATAATTATAATGAAGATATGTTCCTAAATTAGTATAATTATGTATTATTCATTAAATATTAATTATAATATAATTATAAAAATATATTTTTTATAAAATAATTTACAATAGAAAAAAGTGCATTCATTTTGGAGGAAAAACGAAGTCACGAGAGATCGACACCTCACCTTTATTAGTTGGGGGAAAACCCAGTTTTAATATATTAAGTAGATGATTCTTACTATATGTGAGTAAAATTATATATATTTTTCTTCTAGAAATAATTCTATTTAAGTATTTAAGATTTGAAAATTATAGATATTCTCTTATATATTATCACATAATAAGCATAATTGTATATATATTTAACACATGAAATAATCTCTTATATATATATTTAACTAAGTCTAATCAAGTTGTTATAAACTCTTTTTAAATCACGCGCTTCTTCTCTTCCTTCTCTTTCTCCTTCTCCTTCTCCTTCTTGGTTATCGTCATCACCAATAATACCAACATTTTGCGAACATCTTTATTAATTCTGATTTTTTCTACTGCCATTATTAAATAATTTCGGTTCATTTCTTAATTTATTTCGGTTCATTTGTGTGTTAATTGATGTTCACTTGATACTGTTGATAAATATTGACCAAATTTTTTATTCCTTATGTAATTTCAGTTTATTTCTTGGTTTAATTGAGATTCATTTGGATCTATAAATGAATTCGATGTGTTTTTGTTAATGATTGAGTCTTTTTTTTAGCAAAAAGAATGAAATTATTTATTATCACTTTATTCAATTGTATTAGATTTCATTCCATTCCATTCAATTTGTCTTGAAAGCCATTCTAACCATTGGGACAAATTATTCATCGACAACATACCTGAACTGCAAATGAATCAAAAATATTATTAAAATAAAACTATTGTATAATACCAAATAAACCAAACATTTGTCCATTATATAAATTCAAATTCAGAAACACCTGTGTCTATAATGAATTGAAAATATTATTAAAGCAAAACCACTGTATCAAGGACCACTATCAGGAGCTGCTAGGTGTTATTCTAAGCCCTTTGATAGACAGTCACAAAACAGGTGGGATCAAGGATCATCCTTAGGGTCTCCTTGACCAAAAAAACAATCTGAAGTCATTGCCTCGAGATTCAATGTGAAAAATTGATTCAGTTGATCATATGGTTGAAAAATGGCAGGCTATATCAGTGTGATTTATGTGTTACTGTAGTAGTTCATCTCTTCCTCCTCCTCATCTGAAATTTTCATTGGTTCAGTCTTAGCATTTTAACCATCATTAAGGTTAACTTGATAGGGATCCATCATCGGGTATCTAATAGCAGATCCCTCATGACTTTCAATATCAACTTGCATTATACCATCATTAGGATCTTCGACATTTGACCCCTCTTGACTACTTTGAGGTGGCATATTTAGGTTAACCATCGTCCTTCTAAAATTTCTTCTAACTGTCGCACTTAAAGGGGTATCATCAACAATATCCGCGGAAGTTTCTCATCCAAGTCGACTAGAAAAATAAATAATTCTAACAGATGGACATTTGTCTAATGGTTGTGGCAGGCCCTAATAAGACGTATATGCTCGCTATCATGTAACTGATACTTAATTCACAAAAATATAAAATCTTATCAAAATCGTCATTAAATAAAAAAATAACAAAATAATGATAACGATTGTAATCTATGATATACCTTTTTGTAAAACAAAATGTTATCTACTTCAGATGGATATCTGTATTAGATTTTTTCACTCTTTTTGTGTATTGTTGACCACTGACATGCAATATAAAATTCTTCAATGTTGTTAGAGTTTTGACTTCAGGTGGCATATATGCAAATACTGGTTGAGCAGAACTAAACACGATAGATTCTTCTTCATCATGTACTATTTTATCATCATAATGAATGGATAACGATAAAATTTCAGACATTGTATAGAATAAATAGAAGATCAAAGTAAAGGGAGAAGAATAACATATTAGTAGCGATTTTGGTTCTCAACCAGTCTCGATAGAATTTTATTGAGGAGGCTACTTGAAGTTTGTCGAGGGGAACGGCGAACCTTGTGAAAATGACAAGGTTGCCGAGAGGAATGACAAACTTGCCCCTGATACCAAAAAAATGGATTTTGGAATATAATGTTAGAATAATTTTTTTATTTTATAACAGAAGAAAGTCCCTAGGAGAGAGAACTAGGGTGTGCCCACTACTAAGAAGAAAAAGAAGCGAAGCTACTATTGGAAGTGAATAAACTATAAAGAGGATGCTACATCAAGTGTTATAATATTTGACATTTGGGCTTTGATTTTTGGCTCACAAACAAAGCTTTTAACTTTTTAATTTGGCCAGCAGCAGACCTTTAAATGAAGCTTAGATCCATAACAGATTAATCCTTGACTTGTTGGGTTAGGAAATATCGTGGGTAACAAAAAAAAAGAAGTTTTCGTTTTTGTTAGAAACAAGTTTATCAGTTTCACACTTTCATCATTTGTTTTGGTCTTGAAATTAAAGTATATACAATACATTTAATTTAAATTAAATATATTAAAATTAAAGTAAATATATATTAATACAATAAACTAAATATGTATAAAAAATTAAAGTATATAGAATACTTTTTTGTTTCAAACAAAAAAAAACTTAGGAAATAAGATCTAATTTAAATGGAAAAATATTTTTGTATATCATATATATAATATTTACTATTTTACAAAAATACTTACTTTGATTTTTGATATTCTATTTTTTTTATTTGACTCGTATATTGTACTTACATGGAATTATAAAATCTTAATTGGTATTGTACTTTTAATTTGTATATTTTTAAGATTTATATTAGAATATTTATTTTTTGTGTTAATTTATAATTTAATATATTATTTTAGTATCATTTAATTATTCTGGTTGCACCATGGTTAAATTGGTTGAACTTCTAAACCAATAAACTAATTACTAAAGCAGTTCAATGAATGGTTTGATTTTCAGAATCTTGTTGATAACTTTCAATTCACAATTGTTATTCACTACAACCAATTACAAATCATTTCTATGCAAGTCTAATTTATTTCCTCAAAATTTGAGGGCAATCAGATCAAAGGTGTGGGTTGTGTAGGTTTTAGAAGAAACAAATTTTGTTGTCTTGTAAATGAGAATTCTAGATCATTTGCATTTTTGTAAACCTCAAAACTAATCACATATTGATCCGATTTAAGTGAAACTAACTGGAAATAGAATTTGGATGTCCCTAGTTGTTAGCCATCAAAGTTTAGAATTTAAGGATCTCTGATTGATTTTATATGAATTTGTGAAAGAACTGTCATTTTATGGTTTTCTGGTTCACTTCTTTATGTAAGGAATAGCTTTCAAAATTCATATAAATTTATACAAAGGTTAGAATGATTTGGGACGAAACCAATATGAAATTTGTTATATCTACAACTCCCCAAGAGATTGAAATCAAACGAATTTCCAGCAAAGTTAGAAAATTTTTGCAAAAACATGGGCATGACGAAATTTGTGGAGAGCTTATTGATGAAATTTAAAATATTGCTTTGTTTTTTTTTTTGTGACAAAAATATTTCTCTGTTTGATTACCTTGAATTTTTTTGAAAAAGAAAATAATAATTCCCAATCTAAAAGTGTGTACGGTAATTTAGTTAAAGAAAAGTTTGGGATTGTTGGTACAATTGGCAAAATAAAGGCTTGGATGGCAATGTTCTGTGTTCGTGGAATTTTAAGAAATTTAGCTATATATGATTATCTTTTGGAACTTACATATGGGAAAGTGAAGAGAAACTTAGGTCAAAGGGAACCCCCACGTAGTAGCAATTTGTTAGAGTTTAGATAAAAACAAGTATGTAAATTCTCATAAAATACAGGATCTTCATAAATAAAGTATATAATATTTATTAACGGACTTAACTAAGACATACCTAAACTCTTGCCCTTGTATCTTACCCCTCTACTTATTCGCTATTTATCTGCCTTCATTGGAGGACAAGGATGAGGTCAGTTTCGCTCCTGTTGGTGATACAATCTTAAGGTGATCCCTCTTGGATCTAGGTAGAGAATTTTTTCTTGCTTATAGTATTTGATTCACACTTTTTCATCAATGATCCAAAATAGAGGGTTAGACTTTTTTGTTTGGATATCTTTTTTTAGGACCGATTTGTATTGGAGTTCTCCTGTGAGGGTGGGATTAGTGGTGTCTATTGTTTGGAGTTTGTATATAATAAGATTATGTATATATTAATATATAAATTGTAAAGTGCTACTATTTGCTAACTTTGCACATATCTTTTGATATATGTGTATAATTGTGTATATTTTATGAAAGATGATGTGATTTGTGAAAAACAAATATGATAATCTTGATATTGTATATTTTTTAGCAATCTTTTGTTTCATTTGAGTATCATATGTTATACTTATTATGAGGATGTGCATAGTTCATAATGCATTTTGATCTATTTGATCTAAATGCAAATGATAGTTAATATTTGTATGCTTGATTTATATGAGATGTTCTTATACATTTTCACATTAGGAGTTTCTCGTAGTTTGACTAGTGACTGTTAATGTTGCAAGTGTGAGGAGTGTTGAAGTTAGTCCCACATCAAAGAAAGCATGGAAGAGTGAGGAGTTTATAAGATGAGAGACCCATTAACTTGACACCTTAAGGTTTTGAGTTGGATGTGGTGTCTTCTCATCTTATGTTCTCTCACTTGATTCTTCTCCGAAATCTCCCCGGTTGGCCCAATAGTGACATCCGTGGAAAAAGAAAAAAAAATAGCCCTAAACAATCAATCATAGAGATAACAAGAAAAAAAAGTTGTGTTTGTCCAATGTGATATTCGATTTAGTATGGACTTATGACTTTGTGCACAAGCACATATTAAAAAGGGCATTATAAAAACAATATAAATCGTATTTAGTAAAATAGCTTTTAAAATTTAAAAATACTATAATAAATATAAATATAAGAGTTAAATTTGAAAATTAATTCATTTACGATGTTATATTAGATTTTTCAATTTTGATAAATATAAGCCAATTTTAAAAAGCTCCACCATATGTGTTTTCAAAAGCATTCATATTTTTCAAAAGTTGTAAGCACAAAAACATAATCTTTTTTTTAATAAACACAGCATTAGGAGCTTGTGATTTTGAAGAACCGAAACACATCTTCAAAAAAAATTTTGCTAAACCAAATCAAAATCTGATGTAAATTGAGAAATCTTTTTATAACTCCTTGTACCAAAAAATTCTTTTGGGTAAAGGAAAAAGTTTATGTGACGTTTTCCTTACTAGTATCATAAGATATATATATATATATATATATATATATATATATATATGATGTTATTTCTGACTATAAATTTGAATATCTTTTTATTTTAAATTTTATCTTTATCTTGTTTTAAATTGAAATCTTATGAATCAAATGATAAATTAATTGAAACAGATTCAGTTAAGATCTTATCCAAACTAAAAATTCAAATTTTAATTTGAAATGGTAAAATAACTAATTATTCTTAATCGTCATTTAATATTTTAAATTATCATAATATTGTTATATTATTGGTTCTAGCAAAGCATATAAGAAGGCTAAGGATTCGATAGTCCCAAAACGTTTGGACCATTAAATGGTCCCATAACAAAATATGTTTTTTAATTTTTTTAATAACTGTTAAATAGTCCTTTTCTAATTTTAATTACAAATTAACTCCATATATTTTATTTAATTATAAAAATTATTTTTTATTTTATAAATTATTATTTTATCATTCATCTATTATGTTTATTAACAATCAAAATAAAAACCAATAACGAATTAGATCTTCCATTGATCGTAATGAACTTTTTGGCCATTTCAATCGATTAAAAGTTTGTATTTGATCCGTGACGTTTGTCAAGTGCTGTAAAATCGTGTTTCTTTTAAAATCAATCGATTGGATTATCAAAACAGCCGATTGAATTTCAGGTTTCCCATAACTCAATCGATTGGACTACAGGTTATCACAAAACAATCGATTGAAAATTGTAAGGCAGCATGGTTTTTGCAAAAATCAATCAATTGGTCATATTATCCAATCGATTGAACGATGACTAAAATGTGAGTTTTTTAAAATTCAATTGATTGAATGCTTCAAAACAACTTGAGGTCTCACAATTCAATCGATTGGTTGTGTTACCCAATCGATTGAAAGCTTTTACAATTTTTCTCTATTTCTATGCACTATAGAGATATTTTTGTTTAAAAAACTCATATTTTTATGATGAAGTAATGTCATTTTCATTTTCTGTTCATATATTACTAAGACATATACGAAATATATATATTACAAATTTTTAATCAATTCTTCCTAGATTAACAATGGAAGCCCCCTTTCCAATCCTCCGTTAGAGCGATAGGACTTTTAGACTTATTATCTTCAGATTTTATAGTTTTCTCAGGAGGCACACAATCCATTATTTCCTTATTGTAAAGCTCTAATAACGTTACTTTCATGTTGTGCTCTACATTCTGAGCCTCCAATATATCGAACATCTATTTCACAGCTTTGGAGATGACACCAGCATCATTCGGCAATTCGCCATTCTGCACGATGAAGAGCACAAAAGGATAATTGGATTTCAATACAAAACATTTGAGCGGACATAAAAAGCATTTAAAACAAGGGAATATTGAATATCTCCTGTACCGCCGATATCCCTGCACCATCAGTATTTCGGGGTGTTTGATATGAATTTCTCAAAAAGGAGGAACATTTCAAGCAACGAATTCCCTATAAAAAAATAAGAACATTCATTACCAGCCAATACATGATTTCAAAAAAGGGTAAGTCAAGAGACATTATAACTACCCAGGCATCGAGTCATAAGCTAGCATAACTCTCTCATAATACATAAAGAGATTGATACACGATTCTAATGGTGAGATTGAATAATTAATGATAGATTATTCACCAATTTATAATGTTAATATTAAAGAAAAGATAAGATTAGAGTATCTAAATCAAAATAAAGTCTTAAAAATTGAAGATAGAATTTTAAAGTTAAGATAGATGAATAATAAGATAATTTATAAAAAGGATAAGAAAATTGAAAATGGCGTAGTACACAATTCAATCGATGGGGTAACACAACCAATCGATTGAATTAGGCAAATCCATATTGCTTGATGACTTCAATCGATTGGGTAACACAATTAATCGATTGAATTGTGAGACCTCAAGTTGCTTTGGAGCATTCAATCGATTGGGTAGTATAAGAAATCGATTGAATTATAAAAAACCAACATTTTAGTCATCGTTTAATCGATTGGGTAATATGACCAATCGAAGTCCAATCGATTGAGTTATGGAAAACCTGAAATTCAGTCGATTGTTTTGATAATCCAATCGATTGATTTTCAAATAAACACAATTTCACCGCCCCTAACGAACGTCACGGATCAAATATAAACTTTTAATCGATTGGAATGGCCAAAAAGTTTATTACAATCAATGGAAGATCTAATTCGTTATTGTTTTTTATTTTGATTGTTAATAAATATAATAGATGAATGATAAAATAATAATTTATAAAATAAAAAATAGTTTTTGTAATTAAATAAAATATATGGGGTTAATTTGTAATTAAAATTAGAAAAGAACTATTTAGTGGTTGTTAAAAAAACTTAAAAATCATGTTTTGTTATGAGACCATTTAATGGTCCAAACGTTTTGGGACCATGGAATTTAGTGCCATATAACAATTTTCTATTAGAATTAAGATAATTATTTATTTGATCAAATAAAAATAATAATTAAATAATTCTTTAGCGAAAATCATAACATACATTGGTGTGTGGCTATATAAATTCAACATTAAGTGGGTATTATATTACTAATTTACTAATAAAATTTGACATCTAGCATTATTCCTCGATGACCCAACAGTATGAAGTAATATTTTTTTACTAATCAGAACAAGAGAAGTATAAGGTATAATTCCTTCCATAATTTCTAGGTCTTTATTAACTTTTAAAGTATGATTTAACTGTTAAACTCTAACTCATTATTATTGTCATAATGAACTAATAAATGACTCGAGGAGCTCATTTCTTTATTTATTCAATTATCTTGGACAAAGCTTTATTTTATTCAATCAATATAATCATAAAACTCAAATTTTTTAAACAAGAGTTGATAATTTTTTTGTTGACTAATAATTAATTTTGCAAGTATTTAAATCATATCCAATATGTATTCAGCCAGAACCCTAAGGCATTATGTAATAAATACTTTGTTAATTACCATGATAGTCGTATGTCAAAGAAAACTCTAATACTGTGTTCATCATGAGAATATCCTATTGACAAATATGTGATAAATAGAATTTCTCAAAATGAATTAATTTAATAATCATATCTCTATATGCATCATCTATATATATAATTTAATAAATAAGATATATTAATCTTCATCTAATGAATACCATTATATATATATATATATATATATATATATATATATATATATATTCAAATTATTAATGTCTTTTTAATAATTTTACAACCAAGACCAGTTTAAAATAAATTCATCTATAAATAAATTTATGCTATTTATTTCCAATAATATCGTCTTCCAAGATGCATATATGCCGCCACTCTTACTTTCATCCTTCAAAATTTTTTCTCTTGCACAATCTTTCTTACTCAACAATTGCACATAAGAAGGGACCTTATAAACTTTTAAAATATTTCTCTCTTTCAATTTATCTCTAACATATAGAAAGTGTCTTATTATCTTTTTTTCTTCACTTCATAATTATCTAAGTCAAATCTAAAGCCATCCAACATTCAAATTTTTTTCACCTAAGTAAAATTAATTGTATTAGTAATCATGTATATTTACTCACAAGTAATTTTCCACCAATTTTCATCAAATTATGCCTAAGCATTTACATAGTTAGACCGTATATATCTATAAATAAAATTTGAATTTTTTTTTTCATGTCATGCAAAACTAACATCATTTTCAAAGTTTTTCACCATTGTATTCATACGGCATGCTCATAACATCATCGTCAATGTCCTTTTTATCTTTATAGGCTACTAATATATGAAAATATTCCCAATTTTTTTGCCAAAAATTTATAATTCAATTTTTTATCTGCAATATTTTTTTATTGTGTTCACCAACTTATCAATAATATCAAATCATTAATCAACATTACCAAATATCATAGTGGTAAGAATCGGACCGGACCGGTCGGTTCGACTGGAAAATCGGTGAACCGGTTATTTGACCGGTCCGGTTGAGTAAATGGACCGCATAAGAAACAAAACCGAAGAGAACTGTTTGAACCGCCCGGTTTTGGATTAAAACCGACAAACCGATGATTTTGGGAAACCCGGACAGTTCAGAAATCTCTTTTTTTTTTTCTTTTCTTACTGGAAAACAC
This sequence comes from Arachis stenosperma, assembly GCF_014773155.1. Lineage (NCBI taxonomy): Eukaryota > Viridiplantae > Streptophyta > Magnoliopsida > Fabales > Fabaceae > Arachis > Arachis stenosperma. The sequence continues at coordinate 82,460,587 of NC_080385.1, read as the reverse complement.
TGTCGTTTTGTTTCTTTAAAACAAAAGAGAGAGAAAAAGACCTAACCCTGCCTAAACGGCTACCCCAATCCCCAGTACCCCTCCCCTGACCCCTGGACCTGGAGGCTGGAGCTCTCGAAGCCTCTCTTCCTCACCTCATCACACCAACAATCTCGAGTCTCAACTTCTTGAGTCTCTTCCTGCCCTCATCACACCAACACTCTCTTCCTCGCAGTCTCTCTCAGTCTCGAAGACTCTCTTCCTCTGCTTTGTCTCTCCGGCTTCACAGTGTGTCCGAGTACGTCGGATTCGTGGCTCCGGGTCTCTCGTCATCGTCATCGTGTCTCCTGTGTCGCTACTGTGGTGCTACCTCTCCATCGTGTCTCCTCCGTCGCTACTGCGGTGCTGTCTCTCCATCGCCAGAATCTGCCTCATCCAGGTTGGTCTCCAAACTGTGAAATATGTTTTCTGTTTTTTTAAGTTATTTAGTTGGATTTTAATTTGATGAAGGGAGTGAATAACTTATAGGTTAATGGCAGATTGTTGATTATGTATATATTGTTGAGTTATAACTTGTTATATTGTTGAACTAGTTAATGGCAGATTGTTGTTTTTTTTTATGATTTGTAGTGGTTGTTTTTGTTGATGTAACATTGCTATGCTAGAATCTGTCTCATCCAGGTTGGTCTGCAAACTGTGAAATATGTTCTCTGTTTTTTTTAGTTATTTAGTTGGATTTTAATTTGATGAAGGGAGTGAATAACTGATATGTTAATGGCAGATTGTTGATTATATATATATATATTGTTGAGTTATACTTGTTATACTGTTGAACTAGTTAATAGCAGATTGTTGATTTTTTTTTCTAATTCGTAGTGGGTATAGTTTGTTTTTGTTGATATAACATTGCTGTGCCAGAATCTGTCTCATCCAGATTGGTCTGCAAACTAGATTTTAATTTGTTGAAGGGAGTGAATAACTGATAGGTTAATGGCAGATTGTTGATTATGTATATATTGTTGAGTTATAACTTGTTATATTGTTGAACTAGTTAATGGCAGATTGTTGATTTTTTTGTTGATGGTGATGCCTTTAATAATAATGTTGCTGCATAGTGTTGGAAAATTTGTTGTTAGTTTTGAAATTAGAAAAAAGAATCAATAGTATAATGTGATTTTGAAAGGCTTTTAAGACTTTAATTTGAATAATGTGACAATATATATGAACTAATAACTATATGACAAGGATAGGATTATTATTATTATTACCTGCTATAAGTTGGATGAACATGCCATGATGGTAAATTCAGGAGTATTAGATTTGAGATTGAATATTGTCCGAGAACATTAATTCAATTGTAGTAGTACAACTAATTTTAAAGATTATTATTTTCATTGTGTCAAATTAAGATACTATTGAAAATATGTATTTTAAATTTTTCAAATTTTTTACTATTTTATATTTTTTATTTACGTGGAACCGGTTTTACCGGTTCAACCAGTGATTTATCAGTTGAACTAATAAACTAATAAACCAGTAGTTTGACCGATTTGATCACCTGTTCGGTTCTTACAATTATGCCAAATATTACTTCTTTTACTTTTAATGTCTACAAGACCAAAAAAAAACTTTATTTTATTCAAAATATACAAGCCCATTATGCTTTATATCCAAAAGCGCTATGCTTGTATATTCGAACAGCTCCCCACATTACTTGGCTATCCTAATTGAGCTTCCCACATTGTCGGTAACGATATTTTCTATAGTAAAATAAAAAAATCTTTATTTTTATAGAAAAACATTTTTCACTTTATTTTCGAGGATCTAATTTTTTTTACGCCTGAAGTAAGTTCGCGCTCCCTCAACTAACTTTGTAAATTTCACGAGGTTCACCACTCCTCAGTGAACTTCATATAATACATAAAGTTTTTTGCCCACGACAAACTTTGAGTCACCTCAATAAAATTCCATCGAAGCTGGTCAGTCACAAAGATCACTAATAGTATTTCGTTCTACTCTCTTTATTTTCATCTTTTGTTTACTCTATACCATTTCTAAAATTTTGTTATTATCAATTCATTATGACGGTAAGATAATATATGATCAAGATGGACCTATCGTGTTTACTTTTGCTCAACCAATATTTACGTATATGCCACCTAAAGTTGAAAGTCTAACAACACTCAAGAATTTGATAGTTCATGTCACTAGTCAATAACATACGAAAAGAGTGGAAAAAAAAATCTATTATAGACAACTAACCAAAGTAAATAACACTTTATTTACGTAAAAATTATTCGTACTATTGATAGATTATAATTGTTATTATTACTTTGTTATTTTTTTATTTGATGATGATTTTGATAAGGTCTTATGTTTTTTGTGAATTAGATATCGGTTACATGACGACTAGGACATACGTCTTATAAGGATCTGGCACAACAGTTGGACAAATATCCACCTGTTGGAGTTATTCATTTTTCTAGCCGACTTGTATGGTAGAACTTCTATGGATACTATTGATGAAAACCCCTTAAGTAAGACAGTTAGAAGAAATACTAGAAGAGCGATGGTTGACCTAAATATGCCACCTGAAGGTAGTTAAGAAGGGTCAAATGTCGAGGATTCTAATAATGGTATGATGTAAGCTAATGTTGAAAGTCATGACGGTTTTGTGATTAGAGACCTGATGATGGATCCCTATCAAGTTAACTCCAATAACGATAAAGATGCTGAGGCTGAACCAACATAAATTTTGGATGAAGAAAAGATGAACTACTTCAGTGATATAAATCATACTGACACAGCCTACCATTTTCCAACCATATGATTTGGCTTGATCACTTTTTCACATTGATTCTCGAGGCAATGACTTCAGATTGTTTATTTAGTGGAGGAGACCCTGAGAATGATTCCACCAATGAATTTGAGATTGGACAATAGTATAAAAACAAGGAGGAAGTTATTATGGTAGTTGAGATGTATAGTATTAGGGGGACTGCAGAGTATAAAATACTAGAGGGTGAACAATTGAAGTATGTTGTACAGTGCGCACCAGTTTAGGTCTGGTTGTCAATAGATCAGATTTACCGGAAGCCACCAAACTGTCGCACCATATGGTCTACCTAGTGCCACTCGACAATGGCAAAGGATAATAGCAGGCATACTACTGCAGTAGAGGATTTAGTCTCAACAGTCCTATATGGAACTATATTCTGGATGAGTGGGTCAGAATATGACGTCCAGTCACCTCTCAGATACCAAGAAACATGCTATACACAAAATAATATTTATTATTCAAATATAAGTCTCAAATATTTACTATTTACATTATAAATACCAATGCCATTGCAAATACACCTCCACTATCGAAGCCTCGTCTCAACTCTTATTAAGTGACTTTAACCACCCACCTATAGCATGATGAATATTTAGAAATCACACAATTATTCCATTAACTTAAGAAATAATATACCAAAATAATAATAATACCCCTCAATGAGCGAAAATTGATGCTGGTCAAATTCCTCAGGTCGACACAAAGGTATATGATGATATACCCAAGAAGCAATCCATAGCATCCACACACGTATTGCTGATGGTTATCCATGGCACAACACATCTGGCAGCAAAGCCACACCAGCATAGCTGACCCCATGACAACCTCCCACATCGAAGATGCAACCACCTAATGTAGACTCGAGAGTCAGAGGCATCCGGAAATAGAATACCCCCAGTGATCTGTATGATGTGTCCTCTAGTGTACCACAGCGCACGCTCCTCCATCGGGTGCTTTTCCAATTTCCATAAGTAACATTGCGAAACCAAGTAAGATTGATAGTCCACTTGCTCTGTGATTATCTATCATGGAGGCCCGATAACTGCTGGCAGAGGTCCTCAATAGAGTGTTCATCATAGAAATGCTCCCACCATCGATGTAGCCGCTGACTGGATATCCATCAATGTTGAGTCCCAATGGATATGCCAGGTCTTGCAGGGTGATAGTCATCTCTTGATCTAAGCAGTGCCCAGTCATGGTCCCATTCTAGCATGTATGCCACATGTTCAAATCTTCCTCATCTAAGGTGTGTCCTCATATCCTCTGGAGACTGTTGTAGTAAATTGCTTCTCTTAAGCAAGAAGCGAGGGCTCTACCAAAAAAAAAAAAAATCAATGAGTTAGACAAAGTAGAGGCCATAGGTAATAAGATAAATTTTAAATATATAAAGGACATAAGTTATAAGGTATATCACTCGGACAAATCTGCTAGTAATATGGTTAATTCGATATCATCTATAAAAGGTATTCTCGTAGCCTAACATGTTTTACACTATCAAACTACACTATAATAGAATAAATTAGAATAACTAACTTATTATCAAACATGTTGAAAATAAATTTAAATATCTAAACCATAATTTTGCTCTAAACCATAATTAGTTCAAATGAAACAATAATTTAAATAACATTATTTATTGACTAACATCTTTTAATCTCCTGTCATAACTACATGATTGTTTGAGGTTATCTAATACATGACTTAAGTTAAATATAATGTAACTAACAACAGATAGTAAATCTAAACTACTTATATCATCTAATGATCAAACTAATTATACCTAACAAGAAAATTCATTCTAACTAAATAAATATGTTAAAATTATAAAATAATACAAGAATAAATTAAATTTAAAAGAATAGAAGAACAAAATTATTTAAAATTGACGAATTGTAAAAATAAATAATTTTAAAATAGTCAAATGAAAAGTTAGAGAAGAGAGGATGAGAGTGAATAATAAGGAGTGAAAAGTGAAAATTAAGGATGACTACGGGTTTTTACATTCGTCGAAGAGGCGACAAACTTTAGTATTACATGAAGTTTGGCGAAAGAGACAACGAACTTTTTAAAATTGATAAAGTTCGCTAAAGAGACGGCAAACTTATTCCAAACGCAAAAAATTAGCTAGATCTTTAAAAATAAAATAGAAAATATTTTTCTACAAAAATAAAGATTTTTTTATTTTATTAATAAAACATCATGTTAGTATAATAATACTACAGAATAAGGCCTTTGCAATATTATATAATTAAAGATTTCACCACAAATTCTCTCAAAATAATTAGACGTTTTTTTATAACTATTAAAGATTTCACACACTAATTAACCATCACAATAATGTATACACAGTTTTTTTCTATTTCTACAAAAATTAGCCACAATCAAAACCATTGACATTTTTTTATTTTATATCTTAATTAGACATAATAATGGAAATTTCAGTCTTTCAATAAAAATGATTGACACACTTAAAATTTTTTCAACATTATATACGTATTACGGTGTAATGTTTGTGCAAATCTATGATGCACGGATACTGACACGGATACGGGATACGACACAACATAGGACACGCCGATACGCGAATTTTAAAATTTTATATGATACGTGGATACGTATACATATAAAATATAAAGTATTTTTTAGATAAATCATAATGATATTTTGATATTTTATTGATATTAAAATATAAATTAATTTTTTAATTATTTTTAATGTCTTGTTTTAATTATATCAAATATTTAAAATATTTTTTGTTTTAATAAATAATAATATATACTATCTCTAAATTTATTTCAGGAATATAAGTTAAGAATAAAACTGGATATGCTGACACATGATGATATTTAGGTGTGTCCAAGCGCGTCCGGAAGAAATTTTTTTACTTTTTATTAAGACATGGTTGGACACAACAGATATACGTATCAGACAAATATGAATAAATGTCAATATCTGAAATATGTCCAATACGTAGATATGACAACTCAGCAAAATATCCCTGTTTCAAAGGTACAAATCATCCTCTCCACTATCATATAAAAATTAAAAAAACGAATTCTATGAGTATATTTTAATTTCGTTTTTTTTCTGTAAAAACTTCATAAAAAGACACAAAGCAACATTACTAGTTAATAATTAGGTATGAAGATAATGAACACCAAAAAAATTAGGTCAAATAATTATCTTTTAAAATAATTTGTTAAGATACAACCATTTTTATAGGTTTACATTTTTGAAATTAGTAATTTGATGATATAATTAGGGCAATTTACTTATTTAAATAAAATGACAGAATCCTTTACCCAAATGTGCAAAACGGATTGCTGTTACATGCATGTGCAAAAATCCTATTCTATGTAATCCGTGACAACCCACCACGGTTTTTGAATTGTGCATAAACCGTGGCAGGCTTGGACGGTTTATGGGGAAACTTAGTTGCTTGTAAACCGTGGGAGGTTCCAGCGGTTTATGAAGGTGGCGTGGAAGGCATAAACCGTGGTAGGTTACCACGGTTTATGAAGAAGGTGAACTGGTCATAAACCCTTGTGGGTTACAACGGTTTATGTAGGTTCAATTATGGCCAGAAAACACACCGTTTATAGATCTACAAATAGTATATAGGAGTACATAAAAAATACACAGACAGCAAGCATGGCTTCTTCAAAGATTTTTTTAATTATGAATTAAAAAAAATCATATTTAATAATGGCAACCATTATTATCGTCTCCAAAAATATATAGGTACATCGGAATAAGTCATATTTAACAAGAATTTTTTAATTATAAATTAAAAAATAACTATTTTCTAAAAATAATCCACTTCAAATATGTCAGATTGAAAAGTTAACAATAATAACTATTATCATCTTCTCTAGAGTACATAAGAGTACACAGGAATAAGTTGTATTTTATTTTTGGGAAATAGTTATTTTTTTAATTTATAATTAAAAAAATCCTTGTTAAATATTTATTTCGGTGTACCTGGATATTTTTTTTGAGACTATAATAATGGTTGCCATTGTTAAATATGGCTTGTTTTTTTAATTTATAATTAAAAAAATACTTGAAGAAACCATGCTTATTGTCTGTGTATTTTTTGTGTACTCTTATATACTATTTGTAGATCTATATATTATTTTGGAGACGATGATATGCATTTTAAAAATTTTGAGTAAAGCTTGCCGAGAATTAAAGTGAACTTGCTTATTTTTATAGAGTTCACCGAACTCCAAATACAAAAAAAAAGATAAATCTAAAAAATTAAAGTCGAAAAATCGTTTTTTGGAATTAATTAAAATTATAGAAAAAAAACTGGTGAGGTGCTTGTGTGATTTTTGTCATCATTCTTAGAAGCCACCTTTAATTCTCTACTGTTATAAAATTAAAATAAGTGCATATAAAATTAAAATAAGGCATTTATTAATCCATGATGCGTTCTTTTCTTCACAAAAGGATTATTGTCATTTTCTAGGTGGGATTTTATTAGAATCATTGTCACATAATCCATTGTTAGGAATAGTGAGGCACTTTTGGTTTTAAAATCAAAATTGTTATATTTATTTTTTTTATATTTTTTATATACCTTTTTTATTTTAAAAATAATTGATAGAAATATTTGTTTTTTCTTTCCTAATACTCCATTGTAACATATTCATGCCGCTACTGTTGTAATCCACAAGGGTTTATGACCAGTTTACCTTCTTCATAAACCGTGGTAACTTACCACGCTAGAACTTTTCATGGTTTACAAGCAACTCAGTTTTTCCATAAACCGTTTTGCACATTTAGGTAAATGTTTCGACTATTTTATTTAAATAAGTAAATTGCCCATATAATTATGCCGTGTTCTAATTAGAGGTCCAACGTCGTCGTTTCACACACACAATGACACAAAAGCGCACCCAAATCCCACGCAGTCACGCTGGGTGTTTATTCCATATTTCCATTCTCCCTTTCTCATTTACGCGAGTCTCTTCCTTTCTTCGTTCGTTTCCCTTTTTCTTCTTCTTCTTCTTCTCTGTGTCAGCAATGTCTGGGGAGTCAGCGAGTGCAATTCAAAAGGGTCAAGTAAGATTCCAATTCATCAATCTTCTCTTCCATTCATTCCGTCTTCTTCTTTTTCTTTTTCCCCTTTCCGTATCAAAGTTGTGAACCTTCTTCTGGTGTGTTGATCAGGTTGATCTGTTAGACTTCATAGACTGGTCTGGCGTTGAATGCCTCAATCAGAGCTCAACCCATTCTCTCCCCAATGCTCTCAAACAGGTTTATTAATTATTCATTTATTTATTTTACGTTTGTCGAATCATAGAATCATTCTCACTTGTATGAATTTGATGTTTCCTGTTTTCATTTTTAGTTTTATCTTTCTCTGCAGCAAGTTATTGTGCTTTTCTGAAAGCCCTTATTCATTGTTGGAATTGCTGCAATTTTTCTTAAAGAAAAGTTTTGAGTTGGTTATAGGTGTGTCTTATGTTATTGAATGTTTGTATTGACAAACAGGGGTATAGAGAAGATGATGGTTTGCATCTGGACAGTGATGCGGATGAGCAGCTTCTGCTGTATATTCCATTTACACAAGTAATTAAACTCCATTCCATTCTTGTCAAGGGTCCTGAGGAGGAAGGTATTTATCATGAATCTTCAAAAGCTTGCATCTCGAATCGAAGTTCTATTAACATATTTATGTGAATATATATTTGGTTGGCTTCAACTTTGAAGCTGCTTTGTCAAACTGTTTTGGCTGAGTTATTCAGCAGTAATATTCATAGTGATGATATAGTTTGTTGTTCATTTAACTATTAGGGATTTCGCTAACATGGCACTACTTAGAGAATTAACATGAGAGTTTATATTAAAAAAAAATTAAAGTTTTATTTTCCAATGCATTGGATGTCATAAAAGTTTTATAATTTCTCTTTATGATTCCTTAATTATTCCGCATACCATTAGGGTTATGGATGCTCTAAGAAAAACCCTTATGTTTATGGTTGTGAAACAGCTTCATGGCCTTTTCTCATTTGTTATATGAAGGGAAACTAGTTGCCCATCTATGTTTATCCATAAACTTTCATCACCTCTCTCATTTTTTGTATGGCTGAATAATTTACTTGACAGTAACAGCCATCTCTAATTTTTTTAGAAGATGTTTATTTTATCTTAAATGCTTCTTTCCTCAATGGAATAACAGTATCCAAGCAGTGAGTGTATGGTTTATATACGATCTAGATATGATGATCATACTCCAGTTCTTTTGATTTTAGATGTGATCTATATGTTGCAAAATTCATATTCCAATTATATCTGCCCTGTTAATTGGCTATTTGCTTTATATTATTATTGTTGTTGTTGTTGTTATTAATATTCAGATACTAAGGATCATTATGTGTCTGTGTATGCCTCTTGTGTATGTATTTATATTGTATTTTCTTTACTTCGACAAGATTATAATTGGAATTCAATGTTATCTTTTAGGCCCCAAGACTGTTAAGCTGTTCTCTAACAAGGAGCACATGGGATTTAGGTAAACGTTGGCTTCATTGATTTCAATAAAATATGTGTACTGTAATTTGATCAGTTGCTGCTTGTTAATTATTGGCAGTAATGTCAATGACTATCCACCAAGCGACATGGCAGTTTTGACCCCAGATAATCTTAAGGTAATTAATCAGTAGCTCTGTCCTTACTGCGCCTCTTCTAAGGTCTCGAGTAACATATATCAAAGTACTATTCCTTGGTATATTTTGTAAGCATTTTGTAATAAATTCACATCATACTTATACAACTTCTACTATGTCAGGGGAAACCAGTACTTGTAAAGTATGTCAAATTCCAAAATGTTCGTAGGTAAGTTGTTTTCCTTAATTCTTTCCTTTTGGAAGGTATCTTCCACAGTTATGATCAAACTGGTGGATCAGCTGTTAATTAGGTTGATTGCTTGATCAGCTTGACAATATTTATTGAGGACAACCAGACTGGTTCCGAGATTACAAAAGTTCAGAAGATTATGCTGTATGGTTCAACGTAAGTTTTAAACTTGTGATCGCCCTTTCCAGCCTTCTTTTTTCTTCTCTTCTCCCCTTTAACTTTTCAGTTCCCTTTCTCTGAGCACACACTACAAAATTATCAATGCTAATATAAAAGCTTGTTAAAATGATATATGATGACTTAGTTGGCATAATCATTTATGCCGCTCTATTTTGTCAATCAGATTCTAGCAAAAGCAAGAACAAGAAGGCTTTAGGACCACAATCTTTCATTAAGTGTTTCTATTTGCCATGTTATCTAACCAGTTGCTTTGGGTCACATGTTCATTTAAAGCATGGCTATGTCGGAACTGATTCCTTATATGTGTTTGAAAAAGAGCGGAGTAGGGTTTGTTGGAAGAATAAATGAAATCGGTTTATTCATGGGAATTTTCTCTTGCTTACCTTGTCTTCAATTGTCAATTACATTTGAAGGGCATGAATTTTGTTTTATATAAGATGTAAAGCATGAATCTTTCGATTTTTATGTCTAATGCAGAGTTGAAACAACGGACATGAAGGGCTTGAAGAAGATCGAAGATCATTGAGGTGCTGGAAAGACTAGATTCAACTTTGCTCTGTGTCGTCCCGTTGAAATTTTGGTTGGAAACGTTATATCCAGCTCCATGCATGATGGATTATGATTTCCAACGCCTATCTCATTTCATGTAAAACTGAATGGTTGTCAATTAATGCGCTAAGAGATGACATTTCAGCTGCATGGATATCTATGGCTTCAATGTTACATGTTCCGGACATATGTAAAACTAATTGAGGTTAGATTAAACGTTGTTGCATCACCAATTCTGGAATGGACTAAACTGCATTGATTATTTCATCGTAATCAGTTATATATCACTAGAATATAATATTTAGGGATGTTACATGAACTAAAAAGAGGTGGCTTCTTTTTTATTTTTTTTAATCTTTTTATCATCACTATTCACTCTCCACACTGGACAAAGTAGTAGTAGTAGAAAGTTTTCTTTGTTTGAAGTTGAAAAATGATAACTGCTGGTGAAACTCATCATGCATTGCTAATTTTCCTTGATGGTGATATTCAGGTATATTGGCAACCTTGATATCATACCACGATTGTTGGTAATGCAGTTACATTTTAGTTTATATCTGATTCTTAAATTAGAAAAAGTATAGGTAACTAACTAGAGCCAATTAGCCATAAACCTGATTTTAAAATTCAAAAAAATTACAACTTGATTTTAAAATTCAAAAATACTACTTTCGCACTCTCAAGATGTGCGCCCCACTATTCCAACCGATAACGCTCCGGAACCGCGATCTCCCTCTCCTCCAATGCCGCGACGTTGCCTCCCTCTCACTTTTTGCGCTGCCAATCCCTCTTGTTCCTTTGTCGATCGTCGCACCATCGTACACCCGCATCTCCTCTTTCAAATGCTTCTCACACTCTGCACCATTGGCCCCTCCTGGTCTGTTACTGGTTGTCGTGCTGCCGCACACCTGCGTTACCTTCCAAATTCTCACTGCGGTGCCCATCTCCTTGTGCGAGAATGGTGCGGCTGCTCCTCCATCTCCTCGCGTAAGATCTTGGTTTTTGATTTTTTTTATTAGCTTTAGATTTTTTTTTCTTAGGTTTTGAATGTTTCTTTTTCTTATGCTTTGAATGTTTCGTCTTTTTGGGTTTTGGATGATTTTGTTTAATAGTTTTAGATGTTTTCTTTTTTAATCTTCGGATGCTTTTTTTTTCTATAATTTTATTAGGTTTTGGATTTTTTAAAATGATTTTGGATCTCCCGTTTTTCTTAGATTTTGGACTTTTTTTTGTTACATTTCAAAATTTTTTTTTTATTATTAGGTTTTGGATATTCTTTTTACAACAACATTTTTCATCTTGTAGGTTTCAGATGTGTCTTTTTTATATGTTTTGAATGTTTTTATATATGTTTTCTTTTTAGGTTTTAGATATTTTTAATAGTTTTAGATGATTTTTTTAGTTTTTAGATGTTTTTTTTTTCTAATATTTTTGGATGTTTCCTTTTGTTAGGTTTTGAATTTTTTAAAATAATTTTTTATATCTATTTTTTATTAGATTTTGGATATTTTTTTACAGTAATTTTGGATATTTATTTTTATTAGCTTTAAATATTTTTTTTTTAGATTTTGAATATTTCTCATGATAATTGAATTCATGTTCTTTCCAAAAAAAAAATTAAAAAAAAAGTTATTAGCTGGCTGTAGTAGATTGCACTTTTTATTGATTTCCTAACGAAATTGTTTAAATTATTGATGTTGCGAGGTTTGGGAGATTACCATTTAATATTTTTTATATGGGTAGATACCTCTTGTTGGGGTTATTGTACGTAGAATAATATCACATACATGGTAATTTGATTTACTAAACAAAGTAATGTAATGCTGTTGTTTGAAGTGATTTGATTTAAAGTTGCCATGTAGATGGATTAGAATATTCCAAAGCAATGCTGTTGTTTGTGATTAGAGATTTGCTAGTCGACTTTCCCATAATTTTATCCTTAGATATTGGGTGAACATTTTCTCATAAAAAACCTGAATGTTCTCATAAATTTTTATTTGGTATATATATTCTTTTATTTTGATAATAAGAGTTTTAATTTTGATTAATAGTATAAAATATTTTATATAATTGTGCAATTATATCCGTCTTTTTAAATAATCATTCATGCAGTCAATAAAAATAATAATAATTTTTAATAATGTACCGCTACATGTATGTGTTAAGTTGTTTTACACTTATGTATCAAAATTAAATTCTTGACAATAATGTTAATTCATTAAGGTTAAAATCCCACGTCTCACTGTGCATCATGTTGTGATGTTTATAGGAGGCAGGATATACTATCACGAAATATTATTCATTTTTAAAAAATACAATACATACTAAACTTTAACTCTCAAAATTTATAATGTTTGTATATATGTGTGTGTCTATGTATGTTTATATTTTATATTTTAATATAATCGTAGACAAATAATTGATTGTGTCATAAATCAATAAAAAAATAGTAATGTCTAAGGTATTATTTTTTAATTGATTGAATTTATTCACATATAAACTAAAATATCTTTTTATTGGTAAAATTCTAATCCTGTATCATAAAATAATATTATTGGATTTTGTGTGAAAATCTACCTTGTTAGAATTTTGACCTATCCTCTTTTAGTGGCTAGAATTTTTCAAAGTAACAATTATATGATTAATAAAGATGTCTCCCGTGATTGTTCAATAAATTAATGAAAAGTGGCAAAGTTGATTATAGATTAATAAAGTGTTAACTAAATGTAAACTCCTTAGAATTACCACATGGACAAGAAAGTAATTTGACATTTGACATTTTTTATTTAATATATAAAATAATTTGTCTAGTTGCAACGGCAAAGGTTTTGCTGATGGCAAGCCATTAGATTCTGTTTATTGGAAACTTCAAACAAGCTGTTATCTGCTGATCTTAGTGTTGTGATAGAGCAATTATATTTTGTGTTTATGTTAAGTTTTACAGTTGATACGGAATTGATGAATAATATTCCGTAAAATTATCGGTGCACTGATCATATTAAATAATAAAATTCATAAGAGTGAGGTCGATTCCACGAGAATTAACGGATTAAGCAAGTAATAGTTGATTGATTATTATAGTTAGACGGTTCAATTTCGAGTGATAAGCAAATAAGAATTGTAAATGACATGAAATTAAATGAAAGCAATAAAGAACAAGAAGTAAATGAAGCAAATGTAAAGTACTGAAAAGTTAAATTGCAAGGAAAGTAAAGTACGGGAAAGTAAATTGCAGAAAAGTAAAGTGCAAGAAAATAAAATGCAAGAAAATAAATAACAAAAACTAAGAATGAAAAGAACATTGGAATAAAGAGATATTGCATTCTCATGATCATCAATTCTCATCTCTACTTCAATCATACAATCATTGATCTCTTGGCAAATCATAAGCAATCAAACCCCAATCTCTCGGTGATTTGATTTCTCTTAACTTGATCAATTACCAATCTCTTGATCTAATTGCTCATGAGAAGAGATGAAGAGTCTAATTTAGAGCCACACAACCCTCAAGATCTCAATTCAAAGTGTTTACATCTCACATATTAAGCTAAGAATTATCAATCAAGAGAGTTGTGAGAGAAAAGTCTCAAACTGAATTCTATGACTCCTTTCTCAAGTTCATCATAGAATTCAAATAGATCTAATCTCTCTCGTGATAGTAATTAAATCTTTAAAGCACAAAGACTCTCTCTAAAGAAGCAATGAAAGAAGAATTGAAGATGAAGAATGAAAATAAATCAACCCATTAAATTGCAATAGAGCTCTCTTTTCCAATTTAAAGAGTTAGAGACGCATAACAAAATATTTACAAAGGTGGGTATGAAAGAAAATGGAAGAGAAAAAGAGTGTGAAGTGTGTGAAAAGAGAGTCCGAAGACCCCCTGGATCGTTCCTTCTTTCCCCCGGATCACTTTTTTTTAAATGATGAAACTAAGGCCCTATTTATAAGCTAACTAAAATTACAAATTCAAATGAAATTCAAAACAAATTACAATCAAATGAAAATTAACTAATTCTAGATGATTCTTGTGGCCTTGATTGGTTAACAATTGTGGGCTTGTTTGCATGAAATTGGAGTGGACTTTGAGTGGAAGAAATGTACCAAATTGATGCTCTAGAGGTCACTTAGAGTTTGAAACTTGAAGGTGGATGTTTGGAGCTTGAAATTGGCATTTTAGACGCCTTTAGTTGAAGTTTGAAAGGCCAAATGGCTCCTTGGGCGTTTTAGACGCCCTTAATTGGCGTTTCACACGCCGATTCAGCATTTCAGTATTTGGGCTTCACTTTGTTGCTCCTTGTTCATGGCCCAAACAGCATGACACCATAAACTATCATATATTGTTGAAAATTTCAGGATGTTTATTTTCTAATGCCACTGGAAGCGCGTCATTTTGATCTCTATAGCTCAAATTATTCTCCTTAGAAGGTGAAGAGGCCACCTGGCACTTTTGCAGGGACATGCTTTGCTCACTTCGCATTTTAGGTGCCACTATTGGCATTGAAAACGCCACTTAGGTGCTTGAACTGTGGCTGGCCCTGGAGAAGAAGGATTGGGCATTTTAGACGCTAGTTAAGGGCGTTTTAAATGCCGGTGCTCTGCTCACCTTGTCTTTTTCAGGGTGAATTGCAACATCATATCCAGTGTTCATCATAAAGTGTTATATATGGTTGGAAATCTCTTGAAGTCTACTTTTCAATAACATTAGAATCACCTCATTTGGATCTTTGTAGTTCAAGTTATTTATGTTGGAGTATGGAGAGGTCAGGTTGCCAAGTATAGAGGTTGAGATTGGGGCACCAAGTTGGTGCCCCCTGGAGATCAAATACATGGCGTTTTCAACGCCCTTAGCCCACGTTGCCAACGCCAAGAATGAGCTAGTTTTGGGGCACCAAGTTGGTGCCCCCTAAAGGTTAAGTAAGTAGCATTTCAGACGCCCTTAACCCACATTGCACACGCCAAATACAAGGTGGCATTGGGTGGGTGAACTTGTGGAATTTCAAACACTACCTTTGAAGTTGGAAATGCCAAGGAATGAGGCAACATTGGGGAACCAAGTTTGGTGCCCCTAGAGGTGAACTACTTGGTGTTTTAGGCACCCTTTAAAGGCATTAGAAACGCCCTTCTTGAGTGGCCTTACCTTATGTATTGAAGGCGTTTCATGAAGAAAACATTTTATTGACTTGGCGTTTGAAACTTTGCATGCTTCCTTATTCATGGGCCATGCTTGCTTCATGGGACATGCTTTTAAAAGCGTGACCTAAAGTTCCAAAGCGTGTCCAAGCTCTATAGTGTGCCAAAATCTTCTCCTTTCTTCTTTTGAGATTATTTTGTGCTTTTTACTACTTTTTTATTCATTTCCTACAAAATTCATCAAATCAAAAGATCAAAACAATATACAACTTAAGCACCAAAACACTTCCAAAATTAAGAATTAAACATTAATTTCTTGTATGAAAAAGCATAGAAAATACAACATGATGCACATGCATCACAACACCAAAATTAAACTTTGCTTGTCCTCAAGAAAATAAAGAATCATGCAATACAATTTGACAATCCAAGGTGAGAAGAATAGCAATTAAATATTCATGGTTGGCTACTTTACTATGTATACAACAATCACAAAAGAAATTCAAATGATTGATGTTTCCATCTACCTCACTTTATGAAATCTTTTCTTTATATTCCTTCCTTGAAGCATGATTTCTATTTTCTTCTTTGCTTAGCTTCTTGGAGTCTCTGCACCATTTGTTTTTAGCTTCGGCTCTAAATGGTTTATTTTCAAGTATTATCACTTGATACATAAGCACCACAAGCATGTAACTAGAGAACTTTTTAGGCTCATTTGTTTCTTTTCTTTACTCTCTAATCATTGATGCTCAGAGCCTTGAGTTTTGAGGCCGTGCTTTGCACTTGAGCCTAGCCTTGATTATAAGTATTTTGTTTTCAAACTTTTTGCTTGATACATAAACATCACAAGTACTTGACTAATAAATTGTCATCGGAACTCAGAACCTTCAACTTTCTCATTTTTGCCTTTTGCTTTTACTTGATTTAATTAATTTGCTTCTTCAAGGTTTTCAAAATTTAAAAAAAAAATTTCATAAGATGTTCTAGATGAAAACTTCAATTAAACAAATTGAAATGCAATTGAACAACAATAGTCATGTTAGCCTTCCAATACTCATATGCTCATGCTAGCTTCTTCTTTAGTTACCTTGTTTGTTTATGATCATGATACTTAATTGCTTTGACTTACAAAATTCAAGATGGTAGTTATAATATCACAGCAACATATTACAATTCAAAACTAGACTATGCTTATCAATGAGGAATAACACACATGCATAAAAAGGAAATAGAAGATAATCATGCTTGCAATTGAATGTATAGAGAACAAATAATTAGAAAAGGAACTTAACCAGCTTGTACTTCATCTTCATTGTTGTCATTTTTCTCGTATTCCTTCCCACTACACCAAACTTAGTGTGAAACTTTCATTTGAAATTGATGCATGTACCTAGTGAAGGTCAAAACTCATTGTTGCATGGCAACACCAAACTTATTCTATGCAATCTCACGCCAAATTATTTGAAAGTAAACTAAGCAAAGCAAGAAAATTGTTACCAACAGTTGGGTTGCCTCCCAAAAAGCACTCTTTTAATGTCATTAGCTTGACATGTTGTTCATGAATTTCTTCCTCTTCTTCCAGTTGGTTAATAGAAATGACCTCAAGGGAGAAGAGGAGAAAATTAAAGTCCCCTGTTTTGATCTCATCCCAACAAGCATTCTTTTGTTATTGGCTTGACTCACTTTTCTTGTTGGGTTAGGGGTAGGATTGCTTATTGTTGACCTTTTCTTCTTCATGGATATTGTCCTCTGTTACTTTGTCACTGGTGTGCGTACGCAAAACCCCACACTTTTTCGTACAGCAGCAGTACCAAAAAGTGCATTGGGTCGTCCAAGTAATACCTGAGCGAGTCAGGGTCGATCCCATGAGGATTGTGGCTTGAAGCAAGCTTATGGTTGTCTTGCAGGTCTTAGTCAGGCGGAATCAGAAGGTTGTTGATGTGATTATGTTTAGAATTTTGTATAAGTACTTGTTATTATAATTGGAAAGTAATAATGGGAATAGAGTTGAGAGTTGGAGTTGCTTTCTCTTTCTGAAGTAACTCTGGTACTACTGTCTTCTTTGCTTGTAAATGATCTTCTTCTATGGCAGACTGTAAGTGATCAAAGCCATTTCCCTTAGTCATTGATCTCCTCTGCTACAGATTGAATGCCAAGTCCCTTGTCATTCACTCCATCGGAGGGTGTAGCGCTTAGCAAGTCATTCTCCTGGCGATTCTACTCAAAATGCCACAGACAAGGTCGAATCTTCTGGATCAGAGAACGTTGCTTCTTTGGAATCTAGCCTATACCATGGAGAACTTAATCTCCCTGGAGATTAGCTGAACTGGTGTTTCGAGAAGTACCCAACAAAATAGTGGATTAACCGTCTGAGAGATGTATAAACATAGCTGTTGGCTCGTGCTTTTCTTCCAGGTATTCACACGAACCCAAGTAGACGCGGGTGTCTGTCAGACATGTTTGTCTTAGTGTGATAAATATAGCTAATTGGTTAGATCATCCTATTCACCACAATGAAGATCGGATATACATCTTAGAGATAGATCAGAAACGGATCAAAGAAGAAACAATATTACTTTTATTAATTCATAGGACTCAACAGGGCTCCTCCCCTCAACCTAGGAGGTTTATAAACTCATACTGAGGTAAAACACAATGATAAACGTGTATAATAAGAAAAAGTGATGTATGTTGTTCGAATGACATGAATAAAATCTTTTAAATACTAAGCTAATGACTAGTAAGGGTACAACAGTCTTTTTAGTGCTAAAATCCACTTCTGAGGCCCACTTGGTAAGTGTTTGGGCTGAGCTTGATGAGATCCACGTGCTATGAGGTCTTCTGTATGTTGAACGCCAGCTAAGGAGTCATCTCTGGGCGTTTGGACATTAGGCTCTGCTTCCTTAGGCGTTGGACGCCAGAAAAGGGTAGGAAGCTGGAGTTGGATGCCAGTTTTGGGCCTTCTAATTCGAAACAATGTTTAAACTATTATACATTGCTGGAAAGCTCTGGAAGTTAGCTTTCTATAGCTGTTGCGAACGCTCCATTTGGACTTCTATAGCTCCATAAAATCTCTTCTAAGCACAGAGAGGTCAGATCTAGATAGCATCTGCTGTGCTCTCTCTGTCTCTGTATCAGACTTCTGCTTCAGCTCCTCAAATTCAGCCAGAAAATACCTGAAAAGGTATAAAAACACACAAACTCAAATTGGAATCCAAAAATGTGAAATTAACACTAAAATCTGTAAAAACTTAATAAAAACTAAGTAAAACCTAATAAAAACTATATGAAAACTATGCCAAAAAGCGTATAAAATATCCGCTCATTACAACACCAAACTTAAACTGTTGCTTATTCCCAAGCAACTAAAAATAAAATAAGATGAAAAGAAGATTAGGATGCAATAAATTTCTGACTTTTCAAAGAAGCTCAGTCATTAGATGAGTGGGACTTAGTAGCTTTTTGTTTCTGAATGGTCTTGGCATCTCACTATCCATTGAAAATCAGAAATGCTGGCATCTTTAGGAAATTAGAATCTAGATAATATTATTGATTCTCCTAGTTTAGCTCTTTTTGATTCTCCTAGTTTAGCTCTTTTTTGTGACCCTAAGCACCTTGTTTTCCGATATTACCACCGGATACAATAATGCCATAGACACTTTAACTGGGTGAACCTTTTTAGATTGTGACTCAACTTTGCTAGAGTCCCCAGATAGAGGTGTCCAGAATTCTTAAGCACAGTCTTTTTGCTTTGGACAATGACTTTAACCGCTAAGTCTCAAGCTTTTCACTTGACACCTTCACGCCACAAGCACAAGGTTAGGGACAACTTTGTTTAGCCACTGATGACAAGTCATCTTAGGCTAGTTTCACAAGACTTTTTCATTAGTTTTTAATTGGTTTTCATGCATTCTTAGGCAATAAATAATTGTTTCAATGAGAAATTCATGCTTGTCTTGATTTAATCAAACATTGTTAATTTTATACATTTTCATAAGATTTTTTGCAAGATTTACTTGATTATTATGAATGATGCAAAATCTTGTGATTTTGGCTAGGCTTTGATGCATGTGTTTAGTTGATGATAGGTGAAGAGAAGCAGAGGAACGGCAAGAAAGAAGCAGAGAAGGTAACATTGGAGCCAAAGTTGGTGGTCCAACGTTACCTCAAATGTTGATGAAGAGAAGAAGAAACCAACGTTGGAGCCAAAGTTGGTGCTCCAACGTTGCCTTAAACATCATGCTCAAAGAGGTGCATAGTTGGAGCTAAAGTTAGACCTCCAACTATGCCTCAAACGTTGGCCAAGAAAGATGCATAGTTGGAGTCATAGTTGGGCCTCCAACTATGCCTCAAACTATAAGCAAGAAGGCAACCCCAAGTTGGACCTCAAACGTTGCCATGAGAAAGGCCATAGTTAGAGCCATAGTTGGACCTCCAACTATGCCTCCAACTACGCATTCAAGAGGCCATAGTTGGAGCCATAGTTGGACCTCCAACTATGCCTCCAACTACTCAAGCAAGAAACCATAGTTGGAGCCATAGTTGGAGCTCCAACTATCCCTCCAACTACTTAACTCAAGCTGCAACATTGAGGGAAAAAAAGGTGCCAACGTTGGACCTAACGTTGGTGGTCCAACGTTGAGTCCAACGTACGCAATAATTTTCAAGTTTTGGAGATTGGAAAAATGTGCAACGACTCATACGCATGGGTCACACGTATGCGTGGATGTGCGTTTTAGCCAATCGGCACGCACGCGTAGGTCACGCTCACGCGTGGATTGGCAAAATTTCAGCCTTCACGCGTACGCATGGGCCACGCGTACACGTGATCAGGTGAACGTTGGTGCACCAACGTTGAGTCAAACGTTGCTGGCAGTGCCCAGAATTCATTTTTTTCAAGTGACGTTTGACCCAAACGTTAGTCACCAACGTTCTCACCAACTTGAATTCAATTTGTCACCATGCAAGTTATGAACGTTAGCTAGCCAACGTCCTTGTCAACGTTACTAAAGAGCCACTCCAAGTTGGCTTTAATCATGGCCAAGGCCCACATCCACGTATGTTGAAGACCCATTTTGAAGATGAGAAGAAGAGCATAAATAGAAGAATGTTTGAAGAAGAAAAAGGACATGGAGCTCAGGCTAGAGGATTAGAGACTCTAGAGCTCTCTTGGAGGATTAGAGACTCTAGAGAGCTTAGTGTAGAATTTCTCTTTTGTATCCATTTTACATTCTGCACCTTCTTCTTACTTTGTAGTGAGCTTCCTTTACTTTTAATGCAATTCTAATTTCTTGCACTTCTTCTCTATTATAATTTTACATTTTTGATCAATTTACTTTCATGCAATTTAAATTTTCTGCTAATGTTCTTAGAGCGATGACCCACTAAACCCCAATTCATTAGGGGAGGAGCTCTATTGTAATTCATATGATTGAATGAATATCTTCTTCTGTTTTGATTTGATCTATTCACTCCGGAAGGGGGTTTGGATCAATTGAATTTCCATGTGAGCTTCAGAAGGGGAATCATGGAAATTAAAACTGAAGCTCTATCTCTCACAACTCTCTTGATCAACACCATTCAGGAGGAATTGAGATCTTGAGAGATTGTGTGGCTTATGGATGAGAGACATGCACTTAACCTCTTCGCATGACAATTAGATCAAAGAATTGGCAAGATTGATTGTGATTAGAGAGATTGGGTTGCCAAGAAATTGGGATCCAATCAATTTCAATTCATCATAGATCTACTCATATAATTGAGATGGAAGTTGAGACCCATTTGATTCATGGTGGATTATGATATCTCCAATCCCTAATGAATATTTCTTTTTGATTGTTCTTCATTTTAATTGCTTTGAATTTACTGCTTGCTTTAATTTCCCTTCACCCAAAGCCCCTTTGCATTTGATGCAAATTACATCCATGATGCATGAAAACTTGTCTCTCAACAAATTTCCCTTCGGCAAGTATACCGAATTACCGTCAAGTAAAAACTCACAATAGAGTCAGGTCGAATCCCACAGGGATTGATTGGTCAAGCAACTTTAGTTGGAAGAGTGTGCTAGTTGAGCTAAACAGAATGTAGTTGAGATTTGTAGGGAATTAAATGGCGAGAAAGTAAATTGCAGAAAATAAAGTGCAGAATCTTAAATGGGGATTTGGGAAGATGAACATAGAAATAAATGGCAAAAAGTAAAGAGAATGGGTAAGATCAGAGATGGGGATTCATTGGGCTTAGGAGATGTTGCATTCTCCGGATCAAGTTCATTCTCATCTCTTCCTCAATCAATGCATTCATTGATCTCCTTGGCAATCTTAAGTGATTGGATCCCAATTCCTTGGCAATCCAATCTCTCTACGCTTGAACAATTGCCCAATTCTTTGATTTAATTACTCATGGGAAGAGATGAAGTATGGTCACTGATTATACCACATGTATTTCCAAATTAAAGTGTTGGAAGGATTACATGTCACTATATCCGCCCAAACCCCAATTTGGTCCAACATGAGAAAGCATTTCTAGCATGATCTCCTCATCCCTTTTCCAAGGCTCAGAGGAGATCCAATTATGGAGAGTTTCTTTTCCAAGACAACTAACCAATTAGATTAAGATCGAAAGCTTTCTAGTAAATCAAGAGAAAAAAAAGAGGAAGAAGAATGAAAACTATAATTGATCCATCAAATTACAACAGAGCTCCCTAACCCAATGAAAGGGGTTTAGTTGTTCATAGCTCTGGAAATGGAAATGAAAAAGGGTAGAACAGAATACATGCAGAAAGTAAATATACAGGGTGTAGTTCTCCAAAAGTGCCAAGCTTCTTCCCATTCCACGTTAGTGGTCACGTTAACAAGATTAACGTGGCTACTAATGTGGCTCTTCCTTGCTTCCTTTGTCCTGAATTCTAGCAAATAAAGTGCATCAAAGATCTATTCCAAGTTATGAGATCATGCATTATCCAATTTGTCATTTAATTCTTGCATAATCATCATGAAATCATGTAAAATTCACAATGTTTGCTTGAATCAAGGTGTAAGTGTATTTTCATCCAAAACTTGCCTATTTACTAAGAAAATGTATGAAACTACCCTAAAACAGTGAAGAAAAGGTCAGTAAAATTGGTCAAGATGCCCTGGCATCAATCCAGCACTTTAAATTCCTTGCAATTTACATTCTGTTAATCAATTCCACTCAATTCATCAATATTCGCTTGACTAGACTAATCACCTCACTAAAGTTGCTTGGTCCATCAATCCTCGTGGGGTCGACCTCACTCCTGTGAGTTTTACTACTTGATGCGACCCAGTACACTTGGCTGTTAGTTTGTGAGAAATCAATTTTTTCGCCATCAAGTTTTTGGCGCCGTTGCCGGGGATTGATTTAGATCGATAATGATTAAGTGGGTGATAAGTCTAGATTAAGCATTTTCTTTATTTTTGTCATTTAAGTTCTTTTTAATTTTCTATTTTCTGTTGATACTAAGGTGTTTGTGCTATTGCCTCACTAAGAAATTCTCATCTGTGACATGAGGAATTTCAATTTTCTTTGGTGATTGTGTTTTACAAAACTCAAATGGAGTTCACCTCATCTTTTGATCAAACAAATTTCATGGGATATTACCCATCATCACAAAATGACTATTCTAATGGTGGCTGGAAATATTACAAAGAAATGACAGATTATGAACAATACACCTAGTGGGGATATGATCCAGGCCCACAAAATAATCAAAATAATTTCATGGGATACCGCCCAACACCACAAAATAATTCATATCATTATGCTAATGGTGGATGGGAGTATCAACCAGAAACGAGGGAGTATGAACACCTCCTAGAGACACAAGATGAATCATATTTTGATGAATCTAACAACTACTCATGTTGTGGCTGGTAAGGTCAAAACCAAAGAGATTTTAATGCTCCATATTTTATTCATCAAGAGCCTTCATCACTTGCGAGTACCTTCAATTCATTCATGCAAAATTGTCCAACCTCACCTCCTAGTTTTTCATATGAAAATTCTTCATCACTTGACTATGCCTCAACACAAAATCCCTTCCTAAACTCACAACCCACACAAACTTCCCTGAACCAAAGACTCTCAAAGCTGAAGTCCATGCTTGAAAGATATGAAGAGGAGATGAGGAAATCTTGGGAAGAACAAGAAACCTCTTTCAAAAATATGGAAGTGCTTTTAGACCAAATTTTGAGTGCAAAGGAGGAAATGGAAGAGCAAAAAGAAGAGGCCCCTATATCAAGTGAAACTTCAATGGAGAAGGAGGTTGTGGAGGTATGTGAGCCTAAGATTTCATATCCACAGAGGCTAATTGAGGTGACAAGCGAACAAGAAAACTTACTCCAAAAGGACTCAATGGAACACCATGAAAAAGAAAGGGAGGAAGTAAATCAAGGGAGTCCACACTCAAGGGAAGCAGAGAGTTACATAGAGGAAGGGTTCATTGAACCACCAATTCAAGCAGCTTTTGATAAAGAGGACACTCCAACAAACACACATCACCCAAGTCTTGATATCCAAGAAGTGAAGGCAACCAACAAGAGCAATGAAAAGAGGATTGTGACCAAGCTACAATTGACCATATCAAGGAAGAAGAAAAGGTCAACTGCAAGCAATGCAACCCCAGATCCAGCAAGCAAGTTCAATCAAGCAAATAATAAAAGGAAGCTTGTTAGGAAGAGGTCAAGACAAGGGATACTGACTGGCTTTTCTTTCTCCCTGAGGTCATTACTCTTAATAAACTGGAAGAAGAGGAAGAAAACCATGAACAACATGTAAAGCTAATGACATTAAAAGAGTGCTTGTTGGGAGGCAACCCAACCAAAGGTAGTTTTATTTTCTTAGTTCTTTCAATAAAAAAGAGTTAAGTATATTTATCTGTATTGTAAGGAGCTAAGTTTGGTGTTGCACACCAAAATAATTCAAGGGTAAATGTGGGATGCTAAGTTTGGTGTTCCACTAAAGATTTCATTAAAAAACACATTTCAACCCTTAGCATGATTAGTCACTAGCTCCAAACAATCAGGGGAACTACTTAACAATTGTTCACTTTCTAGTTTATAGTTTGTTTTCTTAATAAAAGCACTTAATGTTTCATGCATGTATTCACTGTGCTGCATATAGAAGTAGGCAAGGAACTAAGTTTGGTGTTCCCACACAAACTTAGGTCTAGAAAATCACAAGCATACATGCATGCTAACCATCTCTCAGGTGCTTGGGGAACAAGCAACTTTCAATATATATTGCAGGAAGACACTCAATCTCTTGGAAGGAATAGAAACCATCATCTAAAGAGACGAAGAAGGGAATAAAAGCTAAGGATGGTGATGACAAGGAGAAAACAATTGGACTCCAAGAGGTGGTATTGTTACTTTACTGTCTTTAAGCTTAAATATGTTAATTGAAAGTGCAACTGTGCCCCTGTTGATTAGTATCCTGTTATTTGTAAGTCATTTGCTGTTTGTTTGTTTTTATGGATTGCTAGTTTAAGTGCTTTTATCATTTCATCTTGAATTGTATGCATTGTTTTCCATGCTTGAATAAAAGAAAGATTGTTGTGAAACAGAGAAAGAGTAGAGGTTTGTTTTGATAGAAGATAGAATAAGGTCATGTGGTGGTATGTGCTGGTTCATTAGTTGATTTATGAATAAGGCTAGAGGTTGGCATGACTTTGAGATATGAACTTGAGTTACATTTCATGAGACTTGACAAATGAAAAAGGTCCATAATAAAAGAAAAAAAAGAATTCAAGAGAAACAAAAAAAAAAAAAATAAACAAGGCTGGGCACCAATGGCTCGAGATTTGGATATAAGCCTGTGATGCTCTTGTACAAAGATAAGCTTGGATAACTAGGTTCTAAGGGGTGCTTCATCACCTGGCAACTTGGGTTAACTAACCTAGGATAGCCAACCAAAAGTCCATTATCAAGAGCTTCTTTGAGACAAAGCATTTAGTGACCCAAAGAGGTGCTGGGCACCATTGTTCAAAGAATAAAACAAGCTAAATGCCTGTGATGTGTGTGTGCTAAGGAGAGGCTTGAGTAAGTAAGCCCTTAGGAGTGTCTCAACACCCAGCATCTTGAACCAACTGGGGCGGAAATGCTGGCTGAAAGCTTACTTTAAAGAGCTGCCTTAACACATAGCATTTAGCCTCAGCAAGCAATAAATCTCAGTCATGAAAGAGAGCAAGAAAAATGAAGGACCAAACCATAACAAATCTCATTTTTTTGTGTAATCCAAGTAAGGATCTAAAGGAGTGTCAGATACTTCAGCCACAAATAAAAATCACTAAGATACCATGCATCAAAACCCTATTAATAAGAATTGAATGTCTTCCAATAAAGGCTTATACCTCTCTCTGTTTTCATTCATTCTTCGTATGTTTTAGTGCTTGCTTGGGGACAAGTAAGATTTAAGTTTGGTGTTGTGATGACAAGTCATCTTAGGCTAGTTTCAGAAGTCTTTTTCATTAGTTTTTACTTGGTTTTCATGCATTCTTAGACAATAAATAAGTGTTTGGATGAGAAATTCATGCTTGTCTTGATTCAATCAAACATTGTTAATTTTATACATTTTTATGAGATTTTTTGCAAGATTTACTTGATTGTTATGAATGATGCAAAATCTTGTGATTTTGGCTAGGCTTTGATGCATGTGTTTCGTTGATGATAGGTGAAGAGAAGCAGAGGAATGGCAAGGAAGAAGCAGAGAAGGTAACGTTGGAGCCAAAGTTGGACCTCCAACTATGCCTCAAACGTTGGCTAAGAAAGATGCATAGTTGGACCTCCAACTATGCCTTAAACTATAAGCAAGAAGGCAACGTTTGAGCCCCAAGTTGGACCTCAAACATTGCCATGAGGAAGGCCATAGTTGGAGCCATAGTTGGACCTCCAACTATGCCTCCAACTACTCAAGCAAGAAACCATAGTTGGAGCCATAGTTGGACCTCCAACTATGCCTCTAACTACTCAACTCAAGGTGCAATGTTGAGGGTAAAAAAGGTGCCAACGTTGGACTTAACGTTGGTGGTCCAACGTTGAGTTTAACATACGTGATAATTTTCAAGTTTTGGAGATTGAAAAAATGTGCAACGACGCATACGCGTGGATGTGCGTTTTAGCCAATCGGCACGCACGCGTAGGTCACGCGCATGCGTGGATTGGCAAAATTTCAGTCTTCATGCGTACGCGTGGGCCACGTGTACGTGTGACCAGGCGAATGTTGGTGCACCAATGTTGAGTGAAACATTGCTGGCAGCGCCCAGAATTCATATTTTTCAAGTGACGTTTGACCCAAACGTTAGTCACCAATGTTCTCACCAACTTCAATTCAATTTGGCACCATGCAAGTTATGAACGTTAGCTAGCCAACGTCCTTGTCAACGTTACTAAAGGGCCACTCCAAGTTGGCTTCAATCAAGGCCAAGGCCCACATCCAAGTACATTGAAGACCCATTTTGAAGATGAGAAAAAGAGTATAAATAGAAAAATATTTGAAGAAGAAAAAGGACAAGGAGCTCAGGCTGGAGGATTAGAGACCCCAGAACTCTCTTGGAGGATTAGAGACTCCAAAGTGCTTAGTGTAGAATTTCTCTTTTGTATCCATTTTACATTTTGCACTTTCTTCTTAGTTTGTAGTGAGCTTCCTTTACTTTTAATGCAATTCTATTTTCTTGCACTTCTTCTCTGTTACAATTTTACATTTCCATTCAATTTACTTTCATGTAATTTAAATTTTCTACAATTTTTCTTAGAGCGATGACCCACTAAACCCCAATTCATTAGGGGATGAGCTCTATTGTAATTCATATGATTGAATGAACATCTTCTTCATCTCAATCCGCTTGGGTAGCTAAAAGATAACTTCTAGTTGGATTTGATCCATTCACTCCAGAAGGGGGTTTGGATCAATTGAATTTCCATGTGAGCTTCGGAAGGGGAATCATGGAAATTAGAACTGAAGCTCTATCTCTCATAACTCTCTTGATCAACACCATTCGGGAGGAATTGAGATCTTAAGAGATTGTGTGGCTTATGGATGAGAGACAATTAGATCAAGAAATTGGCAAGATTGATTGTGATTAGAGAGATTGGGTTGCCAAGGAATTGGGATTCAATCAATTTCAATCCGTCATAGATCTACTCATATGATTGAGATGGAAGTTGAGACCCATTTGATTCATGGTGGATTATGATATCTCCAATCCCTAATGAATCTTTCTTTTTGATTGTTCTTCATTTTAATTGCTTTGAATTTACTGCTTCCTTTAATTTCCCTACACTCAAAGCCCCTTTATATTTGATGCAATTTACATCCAGCACTTTAAATTCCTTGTAATTTACATTCTGTTAATCAATTCAACTCAATTCATCAATATTCGCTTGACTAGACTAATCACCTCACTAAATTTACTTGATCCATCAATCCTCGTGGGATCGACCTCACTCCTGTGAGTTTACTACGATGTCACCCGATACACTTACCGGTTAGTTTGTGCGAAATCAATTTTTTTGCCATCAGCCGCTTAGACCAGGATTTTTTCTGTGTTCTCTCTCTCTCTCTCTCTCTCTCTCTCTCTCTCTCTCTTTGCTGCTTTTTCTTGCTTCAAGAATCATTTTTTAGATTTTTGAGATTATCAATAATATTTTTCCTTTTTCTTTATTCTTTGAAGAGCTAACATCATAAAATTCAACTTCAAATATACACTATTTATTCTTTCATTCAGAAAACTAAAGCAGTGTAATCCAATCAAATTAATGTAACTATTCTTTATTGGAAAGCTCAAAAATCTATGCATCTTTATTTCTTCTAAAAAAATCTACTATTTTATTCATGTTCAATGATGATAAGAGGAATAATTTATAGCTAATTGGAAAAAATTAATTAATTAATACTAATGCTTATGTAATCCTAAAAATTAAAAGACATAAAATAAAAACTTAATTACTACTAGTGATCATGCAACTCTAAATTAGGATGGAATTACTTGAGACAGAAAAAATAGGAATTAAAATAGCCATAGAGTTGAAACTCAACAACCTTCAGCTTGTGGGATGTTGTTTTCTTCAGGCTGTGGGACACATGGCTCTTCAACTTGAGGGGCGCATGGCTCTTTAGCTGGATGGGCGCATGGTTCTTCAGGAGAAAGCTTCTGGCGCTTCAGCTCCTCAAGCTCATGCCTTTACTTCTCTCACTCTTTGATCAGTTTGTACATCATGCTAGTTTGATCTTTCTGCTCCTCTCTGAGCTAATCCAGTGTGCTCTGTAAGTGAATTACATATGCCTTCAGATGGTCCCAGTACTCCATTAGAGGGATTTTTTGGGATGCCTCTAGTGCCTTCCTCTTTAGGTTATCATCTTCTATCTGGGAGCTCTCCATCACCTACTTGGTAATTGGTTTTTCCACAGGAATAAGGTTATCCTCTTGGATCAGAACCTTAGCCTCCTTGCATAGGCAGAAGATGAGATTCGGGTAAGCCAGC
The DNA here is from genome assembly GCF_014773155.1 of Arachis stenosperma. Lineage (NCBI taxonomy): Eukaryota > Viridiplantae > Streptophyta > Magnoliopsida > Fabales > Fabaceae > Arachis > Arachis stenosperma. The sequence goes on along the minus strand of NC_080385.1, from coordinate 82,431,547 downwards.
ATAGCCCTAGTGGAATCTTTGTTTGCTAGCTTGTAAATCTCAAGGGGAATTATATGGTGGACTTCCACCTCATTCCCTGTCATGATGCAGTGAATCATTATTACTCTTGCAACATTGACTTCAGATTGGATACTTGTGGGGAGTATGGAGCGCCCAATGAAGTCTAGCCATCCTCTGGTAATAGGGTTGAGGTCAACCCTAGTTAGCTGGCATGGCTCTCCTTGTGTATTCTCAATCCATTGAGTTCCAGGCAAGCATATGTCCTTTAGGACTTAGTACAACTTTTGGTTGGTTATAACTCTTCTATTATATGACTCACGGTCATCCTTTAGTGGGGGTAGTTTGAAGATCTCTCTCACCCTATCCAGATGAAAATATATGATCCTCCCCCTGACCATGGCGCAAAAAGTGTATATGACTGTTCCATCTTTCTTCTGCTTATCTGACATCCACAGATTTGCATAGAATTCCTGGATCATGCTGTATTCAACATTAAATTCTGGATCACTTAGAATCTCCCAGCCTCTCCTTCGAATCTGCTCCTTAATCTCTGCATATTCTTCTTCTCCAAGTTTGAATCCTACTTCAGGGATTACTGGCCTTTTGCTCATTATCTTATGATAATGCTCCTCATGCTGCTTGGTGAAGAAATAAACAGGTTTGAAAACAACTTTTGAGTTGTCTTCTTTCTTGTTCTTTAGGGTTGTCTTGCTACTTCTTGGAGCCATGAAATTGAATTCTTGATGAAAGAACAGGGCTCCTGCCACACCAAACTTAAAATTTGCTTGTCCTCGAGCAAAAAGTAAGAAAGGAAGAAGTAGAAAAGAGAATAGAAGAGGGGAAGAGAGGGGAGATTCGAATGAGAGGTGATGAGTGATGGAGGGGGGCACGATCATCATATATATAGGGAGGGGGAGAGGGAATTTTTGAAAAAATAAAAGATAAAAGATAGAAGATAAAAGACAAAAGATAAAAGATAAAAAATAAAAGATAAAAGATAAAGATAAAGATTAAAAGATAAAAGAGAAAAGATAAAAGATAACGATAAATATTTTTGAAAAAAATAAGTTGTTAATTTTAAAAGATAAGAAAAGATTAAAAGAGGATAGAAAAGGCATTAAAGGCAAGATATTAAATGGATTTAAAAAAAAGATATGAACAAGATAACAAGATTTTGAAAGATTTTGAAAACAAGTTGTAAAAGTTATAGAATTTTGAAAAGGATTTGAAAAATAAATAAAATAATAAAAATGTTCTAATTTTGAGATTGATTTGAAATGGATGTACTTGGATAATATTTGATATAAAAATTAAATAATTTTTCAAATTAAATTGAATGAAGATGAGTTGAATCAAGATGAGATAAAAAAATTGACGTTACCTCCATGCTGTCAAGCTGGCGTTTAAACGCCTAGTATGCTAGCATTCTGGCGTTTAACGCCAGAGTAGTCCTCCCTGTAGGGCGTTGAATACCCAGCCAGGGCTTCTTGGTTGGTGTTTAACGCCAGGTTGATGCCTCCTCTTGGGTGTTTAAACGCCCATCACCGAATCCTTATTGGCGTTTAAACGCCAGTATGCTCCTTACTCCAGGGTATTCTGTTTGCTATTCTGCATCATTCTGTCTCTGTTTAAGCACTATACAAGATCACTAACACTAAGAATAAATTAAAACATAATTAAAACTAATTAAAAAGAAAATTAATGGAAATGAAAATAACTAGAAAAATTAATAAAGTATGAGTATTGATTGGGTTGCCTCCCAACAAGCGCTTCTTTATTGTCTTTAGTTGGACTTCACTGTACTTAACTTAGTAGCAGTGTTGAGTCTCCTGGCTCTATATCTCCTTCAAGGTAATGTTTAACCCTCTGTCCATTGACAGTGAACCTGGTTTTCTTACCTTGAAGTTCTATGTGTCCGTAAGGTGATACTTTGGTAATCACAAACGGTCTTATCCACTGGGATTTAAGTTTCCCAAGGAATAGTTTGAGTCTTGAATTGAAGAGCAGAATTTTCTGTCCTAATTTAAAGACTCTGGAAGCTAGCTTCCTTTGATGCCACCTCTTTGCCTTTTACTTATAGATTTTTGCATTTTCAAATGCTTCTAAGCGAAATTTATCCAACTCATTTAGTTGGAGCAGCCATTTCTCCCCTGCTGCTTTAGCATCAAGGTTGAGGAACCTAGTAGCCCAATAGGCTTTGTGTTCTAGTTCCGCTGGAAAATGACAGGACTTCCCATATACTAACTGATATGGTGAAGTTCCGATGAGGGTTTTGAAATCTGTTCTGTATGCCCACATAGCATCATCAAGCTTTCTAGCCCAATCCTTTCTAGAGGCGCTTACTGTCCTCTCTAGGATTCGCTTTAGTTCTCTATTTGAGACTCCAGCTTGCCCATTAGTTTGGGGATGGTACGGTGTTGCTACTTTATGGCGAACTCTGTATCGGCTTAAGACAGAATCCAACTGTCTGTTGCAGAAATGAGTTCCTCCATCACTGATTAGTGTCCTGGGCACACCAAACATGCTGAAAATATTCTTCTGGAGGAACTTTGTTACTACTTTAGTATCATTAGTCGGTGTTTTTATTGCTTTAACCTATTTAGACACGTAGTCTAGTGCCACAAGGATGTAGGTGTTTGAGTATGAAGGCAGGATGGTCCCATGAAATCTATTCCCCACACGTCAAACAACTCAAACTCTAAGATTTCTTGTTGAGGCATTCTGTGACCATGAGGAAGACTGCTAGCTTTCTGGCAACTATCACAGTTACGGACGGACTCTCTAAAATCCTTAAAGAGAGTAGGCTAGTAAAAGCCACTTTGGAGTACCTTAGTGGCTGTCTGCTCACCTCCAAAGTGTCCTCCACAGTCAGAGCTATGGCAATGCCATAGAATTTTCTGTGCCTCTTCTTCAGACACACAGCGTCAGGTTATTCCATCTGAGCATCTCTTAAAGAGATATGGCTCATCCCATAGGTAATATTTTGCATCATGCATGAGTTTCCGGGCTTGTTGCCTGGAAAACTATTTGGGAATGAACCGTATAGCCTTGTAGTTTGAAATGTCTGCAAACCAAGGTACTATCCGGATGGCATAAATTTGCTCATCTGGAAACAATTCAGATATGTCAGTAGAGGGAGAAGAAGTCCCTGCTACTGGCTCAATCCGGGACAAGTGATCAGCCACCTGATTTTCTGTCCCCTTTTCTGTCTCTAATTTCTATATCAAACTCTTGCAAGAGTAATACCCATCTTATAAGTCTAGGTTTAGAATCATGCTTAGTGAGTAGATACTTTAGAGCAGCATGGTCAGTATAAATAATGACCTTAGATCCTACTAGGTAGGATCTGAACTTGTCAATGGCATAAAACACTGCAAGTAGCTCCTTTTATGTATTAGTATAGTTTTTCTGCGCATCGTTTAATAGCGACTAGCATAGTCAATGACATGCAAAAGCTTGTCATGTCTCTGACCAAGGACTGCGCCAATTGCATGATCATTTACATCACATATTAGCTCAAATGGCAAGTCCCAGTTGGGTACAGAGATGATAGGAGCACTAACAAGCTTGGCCTTCAGAGTTTCAAAGGCATGCAGGCATTCTTGGTCAAAGACGAATGGAACATTAGTGGCCAAGAGATTGCGTAGGGGTTTGGCAATTTTTGAAAAATATTTTATGAACCGCCTGTAGAAGCTTGCATGATATCCTAGGAAGCTTCTGATAGCCTTAACACTAGTAGGTGGAGGCAAGCGTTCGATCACTTCCACCTTAGCTTGATCCACTTTTATCCCTTTGTTTGAGATCCGATGCCCAACAACAATGCCTTCAGTTACCATGAAGTGGCATTTCTCCCCCTTTAGAATTAGGTTTGTTTCTTGGCATCTTTTTAGGACTAGGGTTAGATGATCAAGACAACAGTCAAATGAGTCTCCATAAACAGAAAAGTCATCCGTGAATACTTCAAGGAACTTCTCCACCATGTCATAAAAGATGGATAAAATACATCTCTGAAAGGTGGTAGGTGCATTGCATAGGTCAAATGGCATTCGTCTATAGGCGAATACGCCCGAAGGACATGTGAATGCCGTCTTCCCTTGATCCAGTGGATCTACTGCTATTTGATTGTACCCGGAATATCCATCCAGGAAGCAATAAAAAGCACGACCTACTAGTCTTTTTAGCATTTGGTCAATGTAGGGTAAAGGAATGTAATCTTTCCTGGTGGCGTCATTGAGTTTTTTGTAATCAATGCACATACGCCACCCTGTAACAGTCCTTTTTGGGATCAGTTCATTCTTTTTATTGTGAACCACTGTTATTCCTCCCTTCTTAGGAACAACTTGGATAGGGCTCACCCATTGGCTGTCAGAAATGGGATAAATAATCCCAGCCTTATAGAGTTTAGTGACCTCTTTTGGCACTACTTCCTTCATGGCTGGATTATATCGCCTCTGTGGTTGTACCAGTGGTTTGGCATTATCCTCCAAGAGGATTTTATGCATGCATCGGGAAGGGATAATACCCTTAAAGTCACTGATAGTCCACCCAAGGACAGTCCTATGTGTTTTATGCACTTGGATTAGTGCTTCTTCTTTCTGTAGCTCTAGTGTAGAGCTTATGATCACCGGATAGGTGTCTCCCTCTCTCAGAAATGCATATTTCAAGGAGGGGGGTAATGGCTTAAGCTCAAGCTTAGGAGGCTTCTCTTTTTCGTCAGAGGTTTCCAGAAGTTCCTTTGAATCAGGTTGAGTGTCATCAAGGATATCATCAAGCCTATCCTTGAAGCTTTCGGCCATGTTAACTTCTTCCACCAGGGAATCAATGAAGTCAATGCTCAAACATTCTTCAGGAATGTCTGGATGTTGCATAGCCTTCATAGCATTCAGTACGAACTTCTCCTCATTGACTCTTAGGGTTACTTCCCCTTTTTCAACATCAATGAGGGTTCGTCCTATGACTAGAAAAGGTCTTCTTAGGATGAGAGATGCACTCTTGTGCTCCTCCATGTCTAATACCACAAAGTCAGTAGAAAAGGCAGAAGGTCCAACCCTGACAATCATGTCTTCTATTACTCCTGATGGTATCTTAATAAACCCATAAGCAAATTGAAGGCACATGCGGGTTGGTTTGACTTCCTCAGTCAAATAGAGCTTCTTTATTAGTGAAGCTGGTATTAGGTTGATGCTTACTCCAAGGTCACATAGAGCTGTCCTTGTACAAGCATCACCTAGAGTGTATGGTATCATAAAACTTCCAGGATCCTTAAGCTTCTCTGGCAAGCTGTTTTGAATGATTCCACTGCATTCTTCAGAGAGGAGGACTGTTTGTGTCTCTTTCCAATCCTTCTTATGACTTAGAATGTCCTTCATGAACTTTGCATAAGAAGGTATCTGTTCAAGAGCTTCTGCAAAAGGGATTTTTATTTCTAATGTTCTGCGATACTCTGCAAAGCGGGCAAACTGTTTATCCCTTTTCTCTTGATATAGTTTCTAAGAAAATGGCATCTTAGCCCTTGTACTCCTCAACCTTGGTTGAAGGAGGCCGAATGCCATGTGAGTTGGAAGGGGCACTACTAGCTTGCTTAGGAGGGTTGTTATCAATAAATGACTGACCTCCCTTGCATGGGCGTTCAACACCCATGCTGCTGTTCCCTTGGGCGTTTGGATACCTAATCTCTCCCCTTTCATGGCGTTCAATGCCAGTAGGGTTACCTTGGGCATTTTAAAAAAGATGAGAGATAAAAGATCATATTAAGATAAGAAAAGATTTAAATTTTAAAATAAGATAGAAGATAAGATAAGAAAAAATTTGAAATTAGAAAAAGATAAGATAAGAAATTTAAAAGATTTGAAAAAGATTGAATTTTAAAATTGGATGTTAGAAAAGTTAAGATAAGAAACTAAAGATTTGAAAAATATTTCAAAAAGATAAGATTTTGAAATTTGATTTTGAAAAAGATTTAATTTTGAAATTTAAAATTTGAAAAAGATAAGATAAAATTTTTAAATTTTGAAAAAGATATAATAAGATTTGAAAAAGATAAGATTTTTGAAAAAGATATGATTTTTTGAAAAAATTTATTTTTGAAAACTTGACAACTAAGATACGATAGGATAAAAATTTAAAATTGAAATCTGAAATTTTTTGAAAAAAAATTTGAAAATTAATGGTTAGAATTAGTTAGAAAAGATATATTTTTTTATTTTTGAATTCATGATGAAAGAGAAAAACAAGTAGAAGACACCAAACTTAAAATTTTTAGATCTAGTGTACCAGAATTTTCGAAAATTTGGATGAAAACACAAGGGGACACCAAACATAAAAATTTTAAGATCAGGACACACACAAGACTCAAGAACACTTTGAATGTTAACAAGAACACAAAGAAGAAGACTCAAAGAACACGAGAACATAAAAAGAACACCAAACTTAAAAATTGAAACAAGATTTAAACAAAGAAAAATTATTTTTTTTGAAAAAAAATTTTTAGAAAGAAGGACTCAAAGGAACACGGTTACCTAATTCATAAGCCAACGCTCTAACCAATTGAACTCAAAAGAAAATAAAAATATTTTTGAAAAACCTTTTAGATTTTTCGAAAAATAGAAAGGAAAAATAAAATAAAAGACTTAATACGAACACAAACAAAGACTCAAATCAAGAACAAAATTAAACAAAGAAAAGAAAAATATTTTTGAAAAAGTTTTTAGAATGTTTCGAAAATTGAGAAAAAGAAAATAAAAATAAAGGACTCAATTAAAATAGTGTAAAATAAACTTACTTGATCTAAGGAGCAAAATAATCTGGCAGTTTGTCCAAACTGAACAATTCCCGGCAACGGCGCCAAAAACTTGGTGTGCGTACGCAAAGCCCCACACTTTTTTGTACAGCAGCAGTATTAGTAAGTGCACTGGGTCGTCCAAGTAATACCTGAGCGAGTCAGGGTCGATCCCACGAGGATTGTGGCTTGAAGCAAGCTTATGGTTGTCTTGCAGGTCTTCGTCAGGCGGAATCAGAAGGTTGTTGATGTGATTATGTTTAGAATTTTGTATAAGTACTTGTTATTATAATTGGAAAGCAAAAATGGGAATAGAGTTGAGAGTTGGAGTTGTTTTGTCTTTCTGAAGTAACTCTGGTACTACTGTCTTCTTTGCTTGTGAATGATCTTCTTCTATGGCAGGCTGTATGTGATCAAAGCCATTGCCTGTGGTCATTGATTTCCTCTGCTACAGATTGAATGCCAGGTCCTTTGTCATTCACTCCAACGGAGGGTGAAGCGCTTAGCAAGTCATTCTCCTGGCAATCCTACTCAAAATGCCACAGTCAAGGTCAAATCTTCCGGATCAGAGAATGCTGCTTCTTTGGAATCTAGCCTATACCACGGAGAACTTAATCTCCCCAGAGATCGGCTGAATTGGTGTCTCTAGAAGTCCCCACAAAATCGTGGATTAACAGTTTGAGAGATGTATAAACATAGTTGTTGGCTCGTGCTTTTCTTCTTGGTATTCACACGAACCCAAGTAGACACAGGTGTTTGTGAGACACACTTGTCTTAGTGTGATGAATAGAGCTAATTGGTTATATCATCCTATTCACTACAATGAAGATCAGATATACATCTTAGAGATAGATTAGAAACAGATCGAAGAAGAAAGAATAGTACTTTTATTAATTTATAGGACTCAACAGGGCTCCTCCCCTCAACCTAGGAGGTTTAGAAACTCATACTGAGGTAAAACACAGTGGTAAACGTGTATAATGAGAGAAAGTGATGTATGTTGTTCGAATGACATGGATAAAATCCTTTAAATACTAAGCTAATGACTAGTAAGGGTACAACAGTCTTTTTAGTGCTAAAATTCACTTCTGAGGCCCACTTGGTAAGTGTTTGGGCTGAGCTTGATGAGATCCACGTGCTATGAGGTCTCCTATATGTTGAACGCCAGCTAGGGAGTCATCTTTGGGCATTTGGACATTGGGCTCTGCTTCCTTGGGAGCTAGACGCCAGAAAAGGGCAGAAAGCTGGCATTGGACGCCAGTTTTGGGCCTTCTAATATGAAACAACGTATAGACTATTATCCATTGCTGAAAAGATCTAAAAGTCAGATTTCCATAGCCGTTAAAAACGCTCCATTTGGACTTTTGTAGCTCCGAAAAATCTCTTTCAAGTGTAGGGAGGTCAGATTTGGACAGTATCTGTAGTGCTATCTCTATCTCTGAATCAGACTTCTGCTTCAGCTCCTCAAATTCAGCTAAAAAATACCTAAAAAGGTACAAAAACACCCAATGTCAAAGTGGAATCTAAAAATGTGAAATTAACACTAAAACCTATAAAAAATTAATAAAAACTAAGTAAAACCTATTAAAAACTATATGAAAACTATGCCAAAAAGCGTATAAAATATCCGCTCATTAGTCAAAATCCCCTTTTTAGTGCTTTTCTTAATTGCCTTCCCTTCTTTAGTTTCAAGCTTTGGGTGTTGTGTGATAGTTTGAGTATTTCCTTCATCAAGAATTTCTTGGAGTAATGGTTCAATGAAGTCCTGCATCACGCAACTCTCTGATTCATTCTCTTGATTGATTTTCTTCCTTTCTTTTGTAAGGTTTTTCATTGCTTCTTTTGGGAGGGAGTTTGCATGTTCCTTTGTCACCTCTAGTTGCCTCTGTGGATATGGAATCTTATGCTTATATGCCTCCACATCCTCCTTCTTCATTGGAATTTCAGTTGATCCAGGGGCCTCTTTTTCTTGTTCTTCCAATTCCTCCTTTGCACACACCATGTGGTGTTCATCCTCTTTGCTAAACACCACTCCATTCATTACCTTTCCTTCTTCCCTTGGATTGTTCTCAATATCACTTTGGAAGATATTAATGGGTTTTGCTAAGTGTTTAGCAATTTAGTCCAAATGCACTTCCATTTTCCTGAAGAGGATCTCAACTCCCTGAGAATATTGTTCGAATGTTAGATCAAGAGATGAAGGTTGAAAATGATTTTGTGGATATGTGTGTGTTGTAGTGAAGTTGTTTTTAGGGGTATGGAATGAGTTTTGTGGGTAGAAAAATGTGTTTTGTGGATTTTGAAATGAGGTTTGTGCATAATGAAATGAATTTTGTGAGTGGTGAAATGAATTGTATGGGTTTTGGAAGAATTTTTGTGCTGAGGCATACCCAAGTGATGAAGATTTTTGATACAAAAAATCATGAGGTGGAGTTGGGCGATCTTGCATGAATGTATTTAAGGCACAATCAAGTGATGATGGCTCTTGATGAATAGAATATGGAGCATTAAAATCTCCTCCCCAGCCACAATTTATGTAGTTGTTAGATTCATGTGAATTATTTTGTGGCTGAGGGAAGTGCCCCATTTCATTTGATTGCTCAAATCCCATCATTCTTTATTGTTATTCCTAACCACCATTAGGATAGTAACATGAATCATTTTGTGGTGGTGGACAATATCCCATTTAATTTGCTTGATTAAAAGATGAAGTAAACTCCATTCTTACTTGAAAATACTATGTATCAAACACAATCACCAAGAGAAATTGAAATTTCTTATGTCACAAATAAGGAATTCTTAGTGAGGCAATAACATAAACACTTGATTGGCAAGAGAAAATAAAGAAAAAAATGCCAATGAAAAAATAAAAAATGTCTAACCTAGGTAATCAACCAACCGGTAGTTTGTTAATCACAATTAATCCCCGGCAACGACGCTAAAAACTTGATACGGAATTGATGAACAATATTCTGATCCGTAGAATTATCGACAAGTGCACCGGGTCGTATCAAGTAATAAAACTCACAAGAGTGAGGTCGATCCCATGAGGATTAACAGATTAAGCAAGTAATAGTTGATTGATTATTCTAGTTAGACGGTTCAATTTCGAGTGATAAGCAACTAAAAATTGTAAATGACATGAAATTAAATGCAAGCAATAAAGAACAAGAAGTAAATGAAGCAAATGTAAAGTGCTGATAAGTTAAATTACAAGGAAAGTAAAGTACGGGAAAGTAAATTGCAAGAAAGTAAAGTGCAAAAAAATAAAGTGCAAGAAAGTAAATAACAAAAACTAAGAATGAAAAGAACATTAGAATCAAGAGATATTGCATTCTCAGGATCAACAATTCTCATCTCTACTTCAATCATGCAATCATTGATCTCTTGGCAAATCATAAGTAATCAAACCCCCAATCTCTCGGTGATTTGATTTCTCTTAACTTGATCAATTGATAATCTCTTTATCTAATTGCTCATGAGAAGAGATGAAGAGTGGTCTCTGATTTAGAGTCACACAACCCTCAAGATCTCAATTCAAAGTGATTATATCTCATATATCAAGCTAAGAATTATCAATCAAGAGAGTTATGAGAGAAGAGCCTCAAACTGAATTCTGACTCCTTTCTCAAGTTCATCATAGAATTCAAATAGATCTAATCCTTCTCTCGATAGTAATTAGATCTTTGAAGCACAATGATTCTCTCTAAAGAAGTAATGAAAGAAGAATTGAAGATGAAGAACGAAAAAAAATCAACCCATTAAATTGCAATAGAGCACTCTTTCCCAATTTAAAGAGTTAGAGACTCATAACTAAATATTTACAAAAGTGGGTACGAAAGAAAATGGAAGAGAAGAAGAGTGTGAAAGTGTGTGAAGAGAGAGTCTGATGACCCCTCCCTGGATCGTTCCTTTTTTTCCCTTCGATCGTTTTGTTTTTAAAATGATGAAACTAAGGCCCTATTTATAAGGTAACTAAAATTACAAATTTAAATGAAATTCAAAATAAATTACAATCAAAGAAAAATTAAATAATTCTAGATGATTCTTGTGGCCTTGATTGGTTGACAATTATGGGCTTGCTTGCATGAAATTGGAGTGGACTTTGAGTGGAAGAAGTGGACCAAATTGATGCTCCAGAGGTCACTTGGCATTTGAAACTTGAAAGTAGGCATTTGGAGCTTGAAATTGGTATTTTAGACGCTGTTAGTTTGAAGTTTGAAATGCCAAATGGCTCCTTGGGCGTTTTAGACGCCCTTAATAGGCATTTCACACGCCGGTTTGGCATTTCAGTATTTGGGTGTCACTTTGTTGCTCCTTGTTCATGGCCCAAATGGCATGACACTGTAAAACCCGGCTAATTATCGAATAATTAACCCACAAATTAAAATTTATTTTAGAAAATTATAAAGTAAAATTTTATAGTTTAATTTGATCAAAAAAATTAAAACAAGAATTTGGACACTAATTTTAAAGAATTTAGCCCAAGATTGGGCTAAATGGGCCAAACCGGGCCAACTGGGCCCGTTTTGGGTCCTTGGCCCAACCCAATAGCCAATTAAGTGATGGGCACAACCCTTCCTTCCCTACATGAAATATAAACACGCTGAGAGGTAAAGGGGGGAACATGAAACCCTTATCCTCATTTAATTCAAACTTCATTTGATCATAACATTTTATGCAGAGCTCTGATCGCTACACCTTTGTAGCCACGCGACCGCGGTGTCAAGCTCTACAAAGCCCATAACTCTATTCAAGAGGTAAGCCACGAATCCCTCTTTGATTTCCCAGCCCTAGAATTCAAAATTATTAGATAAAATGTGTTGAGATTTTGAGTTTTTGATATTATAGGATCCAATTAGCTTGAGGGGAAGGCTTAATCTTGCCTCTTTGATCCTTGGGTTTGGTAAGATTCTTAACCCTAACTCAAATACTTGAGTTGTTGTGATTAGTGATGAGCGGATAATTTATACGCTTTTTGGCATTGTTTTTAGCATGTTTTTAGTAGGATTTAGTTAGTTTTTAGTATATTTTTATTAGTTTTTAGTTAAAATTCACTTTTCTGGACTTTACTATGAGTTTGTGTATTTTTCTGTGATTTCAGGTATTTTCTGGCTGAAATTGAGGGACCTGAGCAAAAATCTGATTCAGAGACTGAAAAGGACTGCAGATGCTGTTGGATTCTGACCTCCCTGCACTCAAAGTGGATTTTCTGGAGCTATAGAAGCCCAATTGGCGCGCTCTCAACGGCGTTGGAAAGTAGACATCCTGGGCTTTCCAGCAATATATGATAGTCCATACTTTGCCCAAGATTTGATGGCCCAAACCGGCGTTCAAAGTCACCTTCAGAATTCCCAGCGTTAAACGCCGGAACTGGCACCAAAGTGGGAGTTAAACGCCCAAACTGGCACAAAAGCTGGCGTTTAACTCCAAGAAGAGTCTCTGCACGAAAATGCTTCAATGTTCAGCCCAAGCACACACCAAGTGGGCCCGGAAGTGGATTTTTATGTCATTTACTCATCTTTGTAATTCTTAAGCTACTAGTTCCCTATAAATAGGACCTTTTGCTATTGTATTTTTCATCTTTTGATCACTTTAGGTCTCTAGATCATCTTTTGATCATGTTTTGATGATTGAACCCTCTTTGGGAGGCTGGCCTCACGGCCATGCCTAGACCTTGTTCTTATGTATTTTCAACGGTGGAGTTTCTACACACCATAGATTAAGGTGTGGAGCTCTGCTGTACCTCGAGTATTAATGCAATTACTATTGTTCTTCTATTCAATTCCGCTTGTTCTTGTTCCAAGATATCACTTGTTCTTCAACTTGATGAATGTGATAATCCGTGACACTCATCATCATTTTCACCTATGAACGTGTGACTGACAACCACCTCCGTTCTACCTTAGATTGGGTGGATATCTCTTGGATTCTTTAACCGGAATCTTCGTGGTATAAGCTAGAACTGATGGCGGCATTCAAGAGAATCCGGAAGGTCTAAACCTTATCTGTGGTATTCTGAGTAGGATTCAATGATTGAATGACTGTGACGAGCTTCAAACTCCTGAGGGCGGGGCGTTAGTGACAGACGCAAAAGAATCACTGGATTCTATTCCGGCCTGATTGAGAACCGACAGATGGATAGCCGTGCCGTGACAGGGTGCGTTGAACATTTCCACTGAGAGGATGGGAGGTAGCCACTGACAACGGTGAAACCCTTGCATACAGCTTGCCATGGAAAGGAGTAAGAAGGATTGGATGAAGACAGTAGGAAAGCAGAGAGACGGAAGGGACAAAGCATCTCCATTCGCTTATCTGAAGCTCTCACCAATGAATTGCATAAGTATCTCTATCCTTATCTCTATGTTTTATTTATATTTCATCTATCACCATTTGAGTCTGCCTGACTGAGATTTACAAGGTGACCATAGCCTGCTTCATACCAACAATCTCCGTGGGATCGACCCTTACTCGCGTAAGGTTTATTACTTGGACGACCCAGTGCACTTGCTGGTTAGTTGTGCGAAGTTGTGTTTATGCCATGGTATTGAGCACCAAGTCTTTGGGGCCATTACTAGGGATTATTTGAGTTGTGAAAAAGAAGTGATCACAATTTCATGCACCAAGTTTTTGGCGCCGTTGCCGGGGATTGTTGAGTTTGGACAACTGACGGTTCATCTTGTTGCTTAGATTAGGTATTTATCTTCAGAGTTCTTAAGAATGAATTCTAGTGTTTCAAGGTGATGTTCTTATCATCATCAAAGCTGATTGATTCTTATCAATTTAGCTCTTGAATGCAATGTCCTGCTGAAGCTTGGCTAGCCATGTCTAATTCCTTTAGACTGTAGCTTTAGACTAATATTGCATGATTCCTGGAATTCTCATTAAGAATTTTGATTCCTTTATTTTCCTTTTCACTTAATTTTCGAAAAATCCCAAAAAAAAAAAAAATTACAAAATCATAAAAACCCAAAAATATTTTATGTTTCTTGTTGAGTCTAGTGTCTCATGTTAAGTTTGGTATGAATTGCATGCATTCATTCATGTGTCTTCATTAATCTTCAAGTTGCTCTTGATGATTTCCATGCTCTGATCTTTAAATTCTCTTGACTTGATTGTTTTGTTGTTTTCCATATGCATTCTCATTTTGTTAGTGTCGGTAGTATACAACTACTAAGTTTGGTGTCTTGCATGCATTGTTATTTGATTTTAGTTGCATTTTGATTATTCCTCATTATAAAAAATTCCAAAAATATTTTTAATTTGTGTCTTTTCAAGTCAATAATACAAAGAATTGAAGATTCAGAACATACAGCAGAGGAATTACACAGAAAAAGGCTGGGCGTTCAAAATGCCCAGTAAGGAAGGCAGACTGGCATTTAAACGCCAGCCAGGGTGCCTGGCTGGGCGTTTAACGCCCAAAAAAGGTAGTGCATTGGGCGTTAAACGCCAGAATGTGCACCATTCTGGGCGTTTAACGCCAGGATGGCACAAGAGGGAAGATTCTGTTTTTAATTCAGATTTTTTTCAAGTTTTCAAAGTTTTTCAAAATCAAATCTTTTTCAAATCATATCTTTTCAATCAAATCTTTTTCAAAATCAATTTCTTTCCTTTTTTAAAAATACTTGCTATCAATTAATGATTTGATTCAACATTTCAAGTATGTTGCGTTTTCTGTTGAGAAAGGTTTAATGTTTGAATCATATCTTTTCTTGTTAGCCAAGTCATTAATTTTTAAAATCAAATCTTTTTAAAATTGTTTTCAAATCATATCTTTTCAATCATATCTTTTTAATCACATCTTTTTCAAAGAAGTTTTCAATCATACCTTTTTAAATGCTAATTTCAAAATCTTTTTCAAAAATTACTTGATTTTTTTCCCACTCTTGGTTTTCAAAAATCAATTAAAGTTTTTCAAAATATTTTTAAAATCTTTTTAATTTAATTTTCGAAATTTCTTCCCCTCTTCTCACATCCTTCTATTTATGAAGTATCACTCCTCCTCAATGCACAATTCGAACTCTGTCTCACTAAGTTCGAATTCTTCTACCTCTTTCTTCTATTTTTCTTTTCCTCTGACACCTCAAGGAATCTCTATACTGTGACATAGAGGATTCTATATTTTCTTGTTCTCTTCTCTTTCATATGAGCAGGAGCAAAGACAAAGGCATTCTTGTTGAAGCTGACCCTGAACCTGAAAGGACCTTGAAGCGAAAGCTAAGAGAAGCTAAAGCACAACTCTCTGTAGAGGACCTAACAGAAATCTTCAAAGAAGAATCTCACTAGAGATGGCAGACAATTCAAAGAAACAAGCTTATGGACTTGTAGAGGATGTTCTGGTAAAGGTTGAAGACCATTACATCCATGTTGATTTCATAGTCCTAGAGACTGGGAAGTGCATGGATGAATCCATCATCCTTGGCAGACCCTTCCTAGCCACAGCTAAGGCTGTGATTGATGTTGATAGAGGTGAACTGATCATTCAAGTGAATGAAGGATCCTTTGTGTTTAAGGCTCAAGGATATCCCTCTGTCACCATGGAGAGGAAGCATGAAGAGCTTCTCTCGAAGCAGAGCCAAACAGAGCCCCCACAGT
This sequence comes from Arachis stenosperma, assembly GCF_014773155.1. Taxonomy (NCBI): domain Eukaryota; kingdom Viridiplantae; phylum Streptophyta; class Magnoliopsida; order Fabales; family Fabaceae; genus Arachis; species Arachis stenosperma. Next base: position 82,416,174 of record NC_080385.1, on the reverse strand, counting down.
CAAACTCTAAGTTTGGTGTTGGGAGGCCACAACCAAACTCTAAGTTTGGTGTTGAACCCCCACATTCAAACTCTAAGTTTGGTGTTGGGAGGTTCCAACATTGCTCTGAGTATTTGTGAGGCTCCATGAGAGCCCTCTGTCAAGCTACTGACATTAAAGAAGCGCTTGTTGGGAGGCAACCCAATGTTATATTTTATCTATTTTCCTTTGTTATTTTATGTTTTCTGTAGGTTGATGATCATGAGAAGTCACAAAATCAATTGAAAAAAGCAAAAACAAAATGAAAAACAGGAAGAAAAACAGCACACCCTGGAGGAAGAACTTACTGGCGTTTAAACGCCAGTAAGGCTAGCAGATGGGCGTTTAACGCCCAGTCTGGCACCATTCTGAGCGTTTAACGCCAGAAAAGGGCACCAGACTGGCGTTAAACGCCAGAAAAGGGCAAGCACTTGGCGTTAAACGCCAGAAAAGGGCAAGCACTTGGCGTTAAATGCCAGAAATGGGCACCAGCCCGGCGTTTAACGCCAGAATTGGCTCAAAACGTATTTTTGCATGCCATTTGGTGTAGGGATGACTTTTCCTTGACACCTCAGGATCTGTGGACCCCACAGGATCCCCACCAACCCCACCACCCTCTTTCTTCTTCACCCATTCACCAATCACCTCAATACCTCTTCCCCAAAAACCCTTCACCTATCCAATCCCATCTTTCTCTTCACCACTCACATCCATCCTTCATAAAACCCCACCTACCTCACCATTCAAATTCAAACCACTTTCCCTCCCAAACCCACCCATAATGGCCGAACCCTACCCCTCCCCTCACCCCTATATAAACCCATCTTCACTCCTTCATTTTCACACACCCTAAACACTACTTCTTCCCCCTTTGGCCGAACCACATAGCCTCCTCCATCTCCTCCATTTTCTTCTTCTTCTACTCTTTCTTCTTTTGCTCGAGGACGAGCAAACCTTTTAAGTTTGGTGTGGTAAAAGCATTGCTTTTTGTTTTTCCATAACCATTTATGGCATCCAAGGCCGGAGAAACCTCTAGAAAGAGGAAAGGGAAGGCAAAAGCTTCCACCTCCGAGTCATGGGAGATGGAGAGATTCATCTCAAGGGGTGCATCAAGACCACTTCTATGAAGTTGTGGCCTTGAAGAAGGTGATCCCTGAGGTCCCTTTCAAACTCAAAAAGAGTGAATATCCGGAGATCCGACATGAGATATGAAGAAGAGGTTGGGAAGTTCTCACCAACCCCATTCAACAAGTCGGAATCTTAATGGTTCAAGAGTTCTATGCCAATGCATGGATCACCAAGAACCATGATCAAAGTGTGAACCCGGACCCAAAGAATTGGCTTACAATGGTTCGGGGGAAATACTTAGATTTTAGTCCGAAAAATGTGAGGTTGGCATTCAACTTGCCCATGATGCAAGGAGATGAACATCCTTACACAAGAAGGGTCAACTTTGATCAATGGTTGGACCAAGTTCTCATTGACATTTGTGAAGAGGGCGCCCAATGGAAGAGAGATTCAAGTTCTCATTGACATTTGGACCAAGTTCTCATTGACATTTGTGAAGGCACGACCTCAAGCCCGTGGCTAGAGGATGGTTGGAGTTTATCCAACGCTCAATCATTCCCACTAGCAACCGGTCCGAAGTTAATCTAGACCGGGCCATCATGATTCATAGCATCATGATTGGAGAAGAAGTAGAAGTTCATGAGGTAATAACCCAAGAACTCTATAAGATGTCGGACAAGTCCTCTACCTTGGCAAGGTTAGCCTTTTCTCATCTCATTTGTCACCTCTGATATTCAGTTGGAGTGGACATAGAAGGAGACATCCTCATTGATGAGGACAAGTGATGAGCGGATAATTTGTACCCTTTTTGGCATTGTTTTTAGTATGTTTTTAGTATGATCTAGTTAGTTTTTAGTATATTTTTATTAGTTTTTAGTTAAAATTCACTTTTCTGGACTTTACTATGAGTTTGTGTGTTTTTCTGTGATTTCAGGTATTTTCTGGCTGAAATTGAGGGACCTGAGCAAAAATCTGATCCAGAGACTGAAAAGGACTGCAGATGCTGTTGGATTCTGACCTCCCTGCACTCGAAGTGGATTTTCTGGAGCTACAGAAGCCCAATTGGCGCGCTCTCAACGGCGTTGGAAAGTAGACATCCTGGGCTTTCCAGCAATATATGATAGTCCATACTTTGCCCAAGATTTGATGGCCCAAACCGGCGTTCAAAGTCACCCTCAGGAATTCCAGCGTTAAACGCCGGAACTGGCACCTAAATGGGAGTTAAACGCCCAAACTGGCATAAAAGCTGGCGTTTAACTCCAAGAAGAGTCTCTACACGAAATTGCTTCATTGCTCAGCCCAAGCACACACCAAGTGGGCCCGGAAGTGGATTTTTATGTCATTTACTCATCTCTGTACACCCTAGGCTACTAGTTTTCTATAAGTAGGACCTTTTGCTATTGTATTAGAGAGCTTTTGATCATGTTTTAATGATTGAACTCACTTTGGGAGGCTGGCCATTCGGCCATGCCTAGACCTCGTTCTTATGTATTTTCAACGGTGGAGTTTCTACACACCATAGATTAAGGTGTGGAGCTCTGCTGTACCTCGAGTATTAATGCAATTACTATTGTCCTTCTATTCAATTCCGCTTGTTCTTTGTCCAAGATATCACTTGTTCTTCAAATTGATGAATGTGATGATCCGTGACACTCATCATCATTCTCACTTATGAACAAGGTGACTGACAACCACTTTTGTTCTACAAGCAACCAAGGCTCTAGTGAATATCTCTTGGATTCCTGATACACGATGCATGGTTGATCGCCTGACAACCGAGTGCTCGCCTGACAAACGAGCCAGCCATTCCGTGAGATCAGAGTCTTCGTGGTATAGGCAAGAACTGATGGCGGCATTCAAGAGAATCCGGAAGGTCTAACCTTGTCTGTGGTATTCTGAGTAGGATTCAATGATTGAATGACTGTGACGTGCTTCAAACTCCTAGCAGGCGGGGCGTTAGTGACAGACGCAAAAGAATCACTGGATTCTATTCTGGCCTGACCGAGAACCGACAGCTGATTAGCCATATACTGTGACAGAGCATAGGAACATTTTCACTGAGAGGATGGGGGTAGCCACTGACAACGGTGAAACCCTACATAAGCTTGCCATGGAAAGGAGTAAGAAGGATTGATGAAGACAGTAGGAAAGCAGAGAGACGGAAGGGAAGGCATCTTCATACGCTTATCTGAAGTTCCTACCAATGAATTACATAAGTGCCTCTATCTTTATCTTTATGCTTTATTCGTATACCACTATACCCATTTGAGTCTGCCTGACTGAGATTTACAAGGTGACCATAGCTTGCTTCATACCAACAATCTCCGTGGGATCGACCCTTACTCGTGTAAGGTATTACTTGGACGACCCAGTGCACTTGCTGGTTAGTTGTGCAAAGTTGTGTAGTGATCACAATTTCGCGCACCATGTTTTTGGCGCCGTTGCCGGGGAGTGTTTTGTGTATGGACAACTGACGGTTCATCTTGTTGCTTAGATTAGGTATTTTTCTTCAGAGTTCTTAAGAATGAATTCTAGTGTTTCATGATGATCTGTTGAAATCTGGTTGGCTGAGAAGCCATGTCTAATCTTATTGGACTGAGGTTTCAACTGATCATCACAAGAGCTTGTTGATCTCTATCAATTTTGCTATTGGAGCAATGATCTGCGAAAGCTTGGCTGGCTGTGAAGCCATGTCTAATTCCTGGACCGGAGTCTTAGACTAGCATTGCAATGATTCCTGGAATCCAAATTAAGAATTCTGAAACTTTTATTTTCTATTTCCATATAATTTTCGAAAAAAACACAAAAAAAAATTTCAAAATCATAAAAACCAAAAAGATTTTATGTTTCTTGTTTGAGTCTAGTGTCTAATTTTAAGTTTGGTGTCTTGCATGTATTGTTTATTTGATCTTGGTTCTATTTTCAAGTCAATAGTACAAGGAACTGAAGATTCAGAACATGCAGCAGAGGAATTACACAGAAAAAGCTGGGCGTTCAAAACGCCCAGTGAAGAAGGACAGACTGGCGTTTAAACGCCAGCCAGGGTACCTGGTTGGGCGTTTAACGCCCAAAAAGGTAGAGTTTTGGGCGTTAAACGCCAGAATGTGCACCATTCTGGGCGTTTAACGCCAGGATGGCACAAGGGGGAAGATTTTGTTTTCAAATCAATTTTTTTTCAAGTATTCATAGTTTTTCAAAATCAAATCTTTTTCAAATCATATCTTTTCAATCAAATGTTTTCAAAATCAATTTCTTTCCCTTTTCAAAGATACTTGCTACCAATTAATGATTTGATTCAACATTTCAAGTATGTTGCCTTTTCTGTTGAGAAAGGTTTAATGTTTGAATCATATCTTTTCTTGTTAGGCAAGTCATTAATTTTTAAAATCAAATCTTTTTAAAATTGTTTTCAAATCATATTTTCTCAATCATATCCTTTTTAAAACCAATCATATCTTCTTAACCTCATCTTTTTCAAAATAGTTTTCAATCAAATCTTTTTGACTTCTAATTTTAAAATCTTTTTCAAAAATCACTTGATTTCTTTCCCACTCTTATTTTCGAAAAATAATTAGTGTTTTTCAAAAATGTTTTCAAAATCTTTTACTTAATTTTCGAAAATTACTTCCCTTCTTCTCACATCCTTCTATTTATGGACTAACAATATTCCTTAATGCAAAATTCGAACTCCATCTTCTTTGATAAGTTCGAATTTTCTACTTCTGTCTTCTACTTTTCTTTTCCTCTGACACCTAAAGGAATCTCTATACTGTGACATAGAGGATTCCACATTTTCTTGTTCTCTTCTCTTTCATATGAGCAGGAACAAAGACAAAGGCATTCTTGTTGAAGGTGACCCTGAACCTGAAAGGACCTTGAAGCGAAAGCTAAGAGAAGCTAAGGCACAATTCTCTATAGAGGACCTAACAGAAATCTTCAAAGAAGAAGAAGACATGGCAGCCGAAAACAACAACAATGCAAACAATGCAAGGAAGGTGCTGGGTGACTTTACTGCACCTACTCCTGACTTCTATGGGAGAAGCATCTCTATCCCTGCCATTGGAGCAAACAACTTTGAGCTTAAGCCTCAATTAGTTTCTCTAATGCAACAGAATTGCAAGTTCCATGGACTTCCATTGGAAGATCCTCATCAGTTCTTAGCTGAATTCTTGCAAATCTGTGACACTGTCAAGACTAATGGGGTTGACCCTGAGGTCTACAGACTTATGCTATTCCCTTTTGCTGTAAGAGACAGAGCTAGGACATGGTTGGACTCACAACCTAAAGAAAGCCTGGACTCATGGGAAAAGCTAGTCAATGCCTTCTTGGCAAAGTTCTTCCACCTCAAAAATTGAGTAAGCTTAGAGTGGAAGTCCAAACCTTCAGACAGAAGGATGGAGAATCCCTCTATGAAGCTTGGGAAAGATACAAACAATTGATCAGAAAATGTCCTTCTGACATGCTTTCTGAATGGAGCATCATAGGTATTTTCTATGATGGTCTCTCTGAACTATCCAAGATGTCTTTGGATAGCTCTGCTGGAGGATCTCTTCATTTGAAGAAGACGCCTACAGAAGCTCAAGAGCTAATTGAAATGGTTGCAAATAACCAATTCATGTACACTTCTGAAAGGAATCCTGTGAACAATGGGACTAATCAGAAGAAAGGAGTTCTTGAGATTGATACTCTGAATGTCATATTGGCTCAGAATAAAATACTGACTCAACAAGTCAATTTGATTTCTCAAAGTCTGTCTGGAATGCAAAATGCACCAAGCAGTACTAAGGATGCTTCATCTGAAGAAGAAGCCTATGATCCTGAGAACCCTTCAATGGAAGAGGTGAATTACCTAGGAGAACCCTATGGAAACACCTATAATTCTTCATGGAGAAATCACCCAAATTTCTCATGGAAGAATCAAGAGAGACCTCAACAAGGTTTCAACAACAATAATGGTGGAAGAAATAGGTTTAGCAATGGCAAGCCTTTTCCATCATCTTCTCAGCAACAGACAGAGAATTCTAAGCAGAACCCCTCTGACTTAGCAACCATGGTCTCTGATCTAATCAAAACCACTCAAAGTTTCATGACTGAAACAAGGTCCTCCATTAGGAATTTGGAGGCACAAGTGGGACAGCTGAGCAAGAAAATTACTGAACTCCCTCCTAGTACTCTCCCAAGCAACACAGAAGAAATCCAAAAGGAGAGTGCAAGGCCATCAACATGGCCGAATTTGGAGAGGAAGGAGAGGCAGTGAACGCCACTGAGGAAGACCTCAATGGGCGTGCACTGACCTCCACTGAGTTCCCCAATGAGGAACCATGGGAATCTGAGGCTCAAAATGAGACCATAGAGATTCCATTGGATTTACTTCTGCCTTTCATGAGCTCTGATGAGTATTCTTCCTCTGAAGAGGATGAGTATGTCACTGAAGAGCAAGTTGCTAAATACCTTGGAGCAATCATGAAGCTAAATGACAAGTTATTTGGAAATGAGACTTGGGAGAATGAACCTCCTTTGCTCACCAAAGAACTGGATGACTTGTCTAGGCAGAAATTACCTCAAAAGAGACAAGATCCTGGGAAGTTTTCAATACCTTGTACCATAGGCACCATAACCTTCAAGAAGGCTCTGTGTGACTTAGGGTCAAGTGTAAACCTCATGCCTCTCTCTGTAATGGAGAAGCTAGGGATCCTTGAGGTGGAAGCTGCAAGAATCTCATTAGAGATGGCAGACAACTCAAGAAAACAAGCTCATGGACTTGTAGAGGATGTTTTGGTGAAGATTGAAGACCATTACATCCCTGCTGATTTCATAGTCCTAGAGACTGGGAAGTGCATGGATGAAACCATCATCCTTGGCAAACCCTTCCTAGCCACAGCAAAGGCTGTGATTGATGTTGATAGAGGCGAACTGATCATTCAAGTGAATGAAGAATCCTTTGTGTTTAAGGCTCAAGGATATTCCTCTGTCACCATGGAGAGGAAGCATGAAGAGCTTCTCTCAAATCAGAGTCAAACAGAGCCCCCACAGTCAAACTCTAAGTTTGGTGTTGGGAGGCCACAACCAAACTCTAAGTTTGGTGTTGAACCCCCACATTCAAACTCTAAGTTTGGTGTTGGGAGGTTCCAACATTGCTCTGAGAAAATGTGAGGCTCCATAAGAGCCATCTGTCAAGTTACTGACATTAAAGAAGCGCTTGTTGGGAGGCAACCCAATGTTATATTTTATCTATTTCCTTTTGTTATTTTATGTTTTTTTGTAGGTTGATGATCATGAGAAGTCACAAAATCAATTGAAAAAGCAAAAACAGAATGAAAAACAGGAAGAAAAATAGCACACCCTGGAGGAAGAACCCACTGGCGTTTAAACGCCAGTGAGGCTAGCAGTTGGGCGTTTAACGCCCAGTCTGGCACCATTCTGGGCGTTTAACGCCAGAAAGGGGCACCAGACTGGCGTTAAACGCCAGAAAAGGGCAAGAACCTGGCGTTAAACGCCAGGAATGGGCACCAGCCCGGCGTTTAACGCCAGAAATGGCTCAAAACGTGATTTTGAATGCCATTTGGTGCAGGGATGACTTTTCCTTGACACCACAGGATCTGTGGACCCCACAGGATCCCCACCAACCCCCACCACTCTCTCTTCTTCACCCATTCACCAATCACCTCAATACTTCTTCCCCAAAAAACCCTTCACCTATCAAATCCTTCATTTTCACACAACCTAACACCACTTCTCCCCTCTTTGGCCGAACACAAAAGCCATTTCCTTCTTCCTCATTTCTTCTTCTTCTACTCTCTTCTTTCTTCTTTTGCTCGAGGACGAGCAAACCTTTTAAGTTTGGTGTGGTAAAAGCGTTGCTTTTTCGTTTTTCCATAACCATTTATGGCATCCAAGGCCGGAGAAACCTCTAGAAAGAGGAAAGGGCCTCCGAGTCATGGGAGATGGAGAGATTCATCTCAAGGGTGCATCAAGACCACTTCTATGAAGTTGTGGCCTTGAAGAAGGTGATCTCCGAGGTCCCTTTTTCACTCAAAAAGGGTGAATATTCGGAGATCCGACATGAGATCCGAAGAAGAGGTTGGGAAGTTCTTACCAACCCCATTCAACAAGTCGGAATCTTGATGGTTCAAGAGTTCTATGCCAATGCATGGATCACCAAGAACCATGATCAAAGTGTGAACCCGGATCCAAAGAATTATCTTACTATGGTTCGGGGGAAATACTTGGATTTTAGTCCGGAAAGTGTAAGGTTGGCATTCAATTTGCCCATGATGCAAGGAGATGAAGACCCTTACACTAGAAGGGTCAACTTTGATCAAAGGTTGGACCAAGTCCTCACAGTCATATGTGAAGAGGGCGCACAATGAAAGAGAGATTCAAGAGGCAAGCCGGTTCAATTGAGAAGGCATGACCTCAAACCCGTGGCTAGAGGATGGTTGGAGCTTATCCAACGCTCAATCATTCCCACTAGCAACCGGTCCGAAGTTACTCTAGACCGGGCCATCATGATTCATAGCATCATGATTGGAGAAGAAGTGGAAGTTCATGAGGTTATAGCCCAAGAGCTCTATAAGGTGGCGGACAAGTCCTCTACCTTAGCAAGGTTAGCCTTTCCTCATCTCATTTCACCTCTGTTATTCAGTTGGAGTTGACATAGAGGGACATCCCTATTGTTGAGGATAAGCCCATCACTAAGAAAAGGATGGAGCACACAAGAGACCCCTCTCATCATGAGATCCCTGAGATGCCTCAAGGGATGCACTTTCCTCCACAAAACTATTGGGAGAAACTGAACACCTCCCTAGGAGAACTAAGTTCCAACATGGGACAACTAAGGGTGGAGCATCAAGAACACTCCATCATCCTCCATGAAATTAGAGAAGATCAAAGAATCATGAGAGAGGAGCAACAAAGACAAGGAAGAGATATTGAGGAGCTCAAGAACTCTATTGGATCTTCAAGAGGAAGAAAGAGCCGCCATCACTAAGGTGGACCCGTTCTTTAATCTCCTTGTTCTTTATTTTCTGTTTTTCGAATTTTAGTGCTTTGTGTTTATCTATGTTTGTGTCTTGTGATCATTAGTGTCTTAGTGTCTATGCCTTAAAGTTATGAATGTCCTATGAATCCATCACCTTTCTTAAATAAAAAATGTTCTTAATTGAAAAAGAAAAAGAATTGCATGAATTTTGAATTTTATAGCAGTTTAATTATTTTGATGTGGTGGCATTACTTTTGTCTTCTGAATGTATGCTTAAACAGTGCATATGTCTTTTGAATTTGTGGTTCATGAATGTTGGCTCTTGAAAGAATGATGAAAAAGGAGACATGTTACTGAGGATCTGAAAAATCATAAAAATGATTCTTGAAGCAAGAAAAAGCAGTGAATACAAAAAAAAAAAGAGGAGAAAAAAAAAACCGAAAAAAAAAGAAAGAGAAAAAGAAAGAAAAAGAAAGAATAAAGTTGTGATCCAAGGCAAAAAGAGTGTGCTTAAGAACCCTGGACACCTCTAATTGGGGACTCTAGCAAAGCTGAGTCACAATCTGAAAAGGTTCACCCAATTATGTGTCTGTGGCATGTATGTATCCGGTGGTAATACTGGAAGACAGAGTGCTTTGGGCCACGGCCAAGACTCAATAAGTAGCTGTGTTCAAGAATCATCATACTTAACTAGGAGAATCAATAACATTATCTGGATTATGAGTTCCTAAAGAAGCCAATCATTCTGAGTTGCAAAGGATAGAGTGAGATGCCAAAACTGTTCAGAGGCAAAAAGCTAAAAGCCCCGCTCATCTAATTAATACTGATCTTCATAGATGTTTTTGGAGTTCATTGCAAATTCTCTTCTTTTTATCTTATTTGATCTTCAGTTGCTTGAGGACAAGCAACAATTTCAGTTTGGTGTTGTGATGAGCGGATAATTTGTACCCTTTTTGGCATTGTTTTTAGTATGTTTTTAGTATGATCTAGTTAGTTTTTAGTATATTTTTATTAGTTTTCAGTTTACTATGGTTTGTGTGTTTTTTCTGATTTCAGGTATTTTCTGGCTGAAATTGAGGGACCTGAGCAAAATCTGATCCAGAGACTGAAAAGGACTGCAGATGCTGTTGGATTCTGACCTCCCTGCACTCGAAGTGGATTTTCTGGAGCTACAGAAGCCCAATTGGCGCGCTCTCAACGGCGTTGGAAGTAGACATCCTGGGCTTTCCAGCAATATATGTAGTCCATACGTTTCCCAAGATTGATGGCCCAAACCGGCGTTCAAAGTCACCCTCAGGAATTCCAGCGTTAAACGCCGGAACTGGCACCTAAATGGGAGTTAAACGCCCAAACTGGCATAAAAAGCTGGCGTTAACTCCAAGAAGAGTCTCTACACGAAATTGCTTCATTGCTCAGCCCAAGCACACACCAAGTGGGCCCGGAAGTGGATTTTTATGTCATTTACTCATCTCTGTACACCCTAGGCTACTAGTTTTCTATAAGTAGGACCTTTTGCTATTGTATTAGAGAGCTTTTGATCATGTTTTTATGATTGAACTCACTTTGGGAGGCTGGCCATTCGGCCATGCCTAGACCTCGTTCTTATGTATTTTCAACGGTGGAGTTTCTACACACCATAGATTAAGGTGTGGAGCTCTGCTGTACCTCGAGTATTAATGCAATTACTATTGTCTTCTATTCAATTCCGCTTGTTCTTTGTCCAAGATATCACTTGTTCTTCAACTTGATGAATGTGATGATCCGTGACTCATCATCATTCTCACTTATGAACAAGGTGACTGACAACCACTTTTGTTCTACAAGCAACCAAGGCTCTAGTGAATATCTCTTGGATTCCTGATACACGATGCATGGTTGATCGCCTGACAACCGAGTGCTCGCCTGACAAACGAGCCAGCCATTCCGTGAGATCAGAGTCTTCGTGGTATACGCAAGAACTGATGGCAGCATTCAAGAGAATCCGGAAGGTCTAACCTTGTCTGTGGTATTCTGAGTAGGATTCAATGATTGAATGACTGTGACGTGCTTCAAACTCCTAGCAGCGGGCGTTAGTGACAGACGCAAAAGAATCGCTGGATTCTATTCCGGCCTGACCGAGAACCGACAGCTGATTAGCCATATGCTGTGACAGAGCATAGGAACATTTTCACTGAGAGGATGGGAGGTAGCCACTGACAACGGTGAAACCCTACATAAGCTTGCCATGGAAAGGAGTAAGAAGGATTGGATGAAGACAGTAGGAAAGCAGAGAGACGGAAGGGAAGGCATCTTCATACGCTTATCTGAAGTTCCTACCAATGAATTACATAAGTGCCTCTATCTTTATCTTTATGCTTTATTCGTATACCACTATACCCATTTGAGTCTGCCTGACTGAGATTTACAAGGTGACCATAGCTTGCTTCATACCAACAATCTCCGTGGGATCGACCCTTACTCGCGTAAGGTATTACTTGGACGACCCAGTGCACTTGCTGGTTAGTTGTGCAAAGTTGTGTAGTGATCACAATTTCGCGCACCAACAAGCCCATCACTAAGAAAAGGATGGAGCAAACAAGAGACCCCTCTCATCATGAAATCCCTGAGATGCCTCAAGGGATGCACTTTCCTCCACAAAACTACTGGGAGCAAATCAACACCTCCCTAGGAGAATTGAGTTCCAACATGGGACAACTAAGGGTGGAGCACCAAGAACACTCCATCCTCCTCCATGAAATTAGAGATGATCAAAGAATCATGAGAGAGGAGCAACAAAGACAAGGAAGAGACATTGAGGAGCTCAAGCACTCCATAAGACCTTCAAGAGGAAGAACAAGCCGCCATCACTAAGGTGGACCCGTTCTTTAATCTCGTTGTTCTTTATTTTCCCTGTTTTTCGAATTTTAATGCTTATGTTTATCCATGTTTGTGTCTTATGATCATTAGTATCTTAGTATCTATGCCTTAAAGTTATGAATGTCCTATGAATCCATCACCTCTCTTAAATAAACAATGTTCTTAATTGAAAAAGAGAAGAATTGCATGAATTTTGAATTTTATAACAGGTTAATTATTTTGATGTGGTGGCAACACTTTTGTCTTCTGAATGTATGCTTAAACAGTGCATATGTCTTTTAAATTTGTGGTTCATGAATGTTGGCTCTTGAAAGAATGATGGAAAAGGAGACATGTTACTGAGGATCTGAAAAATCATAAAAATGATTGTTGAAGTAAGAAAAAGCAGTGAATACAAAAACAAAAAAAAAGGAAAAAAAGAAGGAGAAAAACGAAAAAAAAGGGAAAGAGAAAAAGAAAGAAAAAGAAAGAAATAAAGTTGTGATCCAACGCAAAAAGAGTGTGCTTAAGAACCCTATACACCTCTAATTGGGGACTCTAGCAAAGCTGAGTCACAATCTGAAAAGGTTCACCCAATTATGTGTCTGTGGCATGTATGTATCCGGTGGTAATACTGGAAGACAGAGTGCTTTGGGCCACGGCCAAGACTCATAAAGTAGCTGTGTTCAAGAATCATCATACTTAACTAGGAGAATCAAAAGCACTATCTGGATTCTGAGTTCCTAAAGAAGCCAATCATTCTGAATTTCAAAGGATAAAGTGAGATGCCAGAACTGTTCAGAGGCAAAAAGCTAAAAGCCCCGCTCATCTAATTAATACTGATCTTCATAGATGTTTTTGGAGTTCATTGCATATTCTCTTCTTTTTATCTTATTTGATTTTCAGTTGCTTGGGGACAAGCAACAATTTAAGTTTGGTGTTGTGATGAGCGGATAATTTATACGCTTTTGGCATTGTTTTTAGCATGTTTTAGTAGGATTAGTTAGTTTTTAGTATATTTTTATTAGTTTTTAGTTAAATTTTTCTGGACTTTACTATGAGTTTGTGTATTTTTCTGTGATTTCAGGTATTTTCTGGCTGAAATTGAGGGACCTGAGCAAAAATCTGATTCAGAGACTGAAAAGGACTGCAGATGCTGTTGGATTCTGACCTCCCTTTACTCGAAGTAGATTTTCTGGAGCTACAGAAGCCCAATTGGCCCGCTCTCAACGGCGTTGGAAAGTAGACATCCTGGGCTTTTCAGCAATATATAATAGTTCATACTTTGCCCAAGATTTGATGGCCCAAACCGGCGTTCAAAGTCACCTTCAGAATTCCCAGCGTTAAACGCCGGAACTGGCACCAAAGTGGGGTTAAACGCCCAAACTGGCACAAAAGCTGGCGTTTAACTCCAAGAAGAGTCTCTGCACGAAAATGCTTCAATGCTCAGCCCAAGCACACACCAAGTGGGCCCGGAAGTGGTTTTTATGTCATTTACTCATCTTTGTAATTCTTAAGCTACTAGTTCCCTATAATAGGACCTTTGCTATTGTATTTTTCATCTTTTGATCACTTTAGGTCTCTAGATCATCTTTTGATCATGTTTTGATGATTGAACCCTCTTTGGGAGGCTGGCCTCACGGCCATGCCTAGACCTTGTTCTTATGTATTTTCAACGGTGGAGTTTCTACACCATAGATTAAGGTGTGGAGCTCTGCTGTACCTCGAGTATTAATGCAATTACTATTGTTCTTCTATTCAATTCCGCTTGTTTGTTCCAAGATATCACTTGTTCTTCAACTTGATGAATGTGATGATCCGTGACACTCTCATCATTCTCTATGAACGTGTGACTGACAACCACCTCCGTTCTACCTTAGATTGGGTGGATATCTCTTGGATTCTTTAACCGGAATCTTCGTGGTATAAGCTAGAACTGATGGCGGCATTCAAGAGAATCCGGAAGGTCTAAACCTTGTCTGTGGTATTCTGAGTAGGATTCAATGATTGAATGACTGTGACGAGCTTCAAACTCCTGAGGGCGGGGCGTTAGTGACAGACGCAAAAGAATCACTGGATTCTATTCCGGCCTGATTGTGAACCGACAGATGGATAGCCGTGCCGTGATAGGGTGCGTTGAACATTTCCACTGAGAGGATGGGAGGTAGCCACTGACAACGGTGAAACCCTTGCATACAGCTTGCCATGGAAAGGAGTAAGAGGATTGGATGAAGACAGTAGGAAAGCAGAGAGACGGAAGGGACAAAGCATCTCCATTCGCTTATCTGAAGCTCACCATGAATGCATATAAGTATCTATCCTTATCTCTATGTTTTATTTATATTTCATCTATCACCATTTGAGTGTCTGACTGATTTACAAGGTGACCATAGCTTGCTTCATACCAACAATCTCCGTGGGATCGACCCTTACGCGTAAGGTTATTACTTGGACGACCCAGTGCACTTGCTGGTTAGTTGTGCGAAGTTGTGTTTATGCCATGGTATTGAGCACCAAGTCTTTGGGGCCATTACTAGGGATTATTTGAGTTGTGAAAAAGAAGTGATCACAATTTCGTGCACCAATTAGATATTGAGTTTGTATGTATGGGTGCATATTATGTGTGTTAGGCAAGGTATATATGTAAATGGATTGGAGCTTGATGGAGATTTTGGGAGCTTGAGGTGATTTGCAAGCTAGAAATTTATCTTGGAGGTGTTGGAGTCTCGAAAGTTGAGGAAGAGTTGAATTAGAGGTGTTTCGGGTTGAGCGAGGAATCGACCAAGGTATGGTTTTGGTTTTCTATATCTAAAATGTAATGTAATGTGAAAACTTAGGCTAGAGACCCTAGGATAGGAATCAAATCCGAGATTTTGTTGATTGGTTATAATGGATTGTATGGATTATGTGGTTATTGTTTTTCTAAAGGAGGAATTGATGTCCTTGTTGATGATGCATGTGATTTGTGTATGATGATATTTGGCATATATAAAGGTTGAGTTGAAGTTGAAATTGTGCTTGAAATGGATAATTGGTTTCTGGTGGACGAATCCCCACACCTTCATACAACTGTACTAGCAAGTGTACTGGGTCGTCCAAGTAATACCTGAGCGAGTCAGGGTCGATCCCACGAGGATTGTGGCTTGAAGCAAGCTATGGTTATCTTGCAGGTCTTAGTCAGGCGAAATCAGAGGGTTGTTGGATTAACTGTTGGATAGAGTGAAAAAGGTCTAATAAAAATATATAAAATACTTTTTGAATTAAATGGAATCAATAATAGGAATATGGATAAGGATTGGAGTTGCTTTGTCTTTATGAATTAACTCTGGTATGACTGTCTCCTTTGCTTGTGAGTGATTTCTTCTATGGAAGGCTGTATGTGATCAACGCCATTGGCCGTGACCATCAATCTCCTTTGCTTCAGATCAAACGCCATTGGCCGTGGTCATCCAATCTGAACGAGGGTGAAGCTCTAGCAGTCCATTCTCTTGGCGATCCTACTCAAAATACCACAAACAAGGTCGAATCTTCTAGATCAGAGAATGCTGCTCCTTCGGGTTTCTAGCCTCTACCACAGAGACCCTAATTTCCCCAGAAATTAGATGAATTGGTGTCTCGAGAAGTCCCCAACGAAGTCGTGGATTAGCCATCTGAGAGATGTATAATCAAGCTGGCGGTTCACGCTTTCCAGTCACGTATTCACACAAATCCAAGTAGACACTGGTGGTTGTTAGGCACGCGGTCCTAGTATGATGAGCAAAGCTGATTGTCACTGATCACCCTATTCACCATGTTGAAGAACGGGTATACATCTTAGAAACAAATCAAACACAGATTGAAGAGAAACAGTAATACTTTTATTAATTCATAGGACTTAGCAGGGCTCCTCCCCTCAACCTAGGAGGTTTAGAAACTCATACTGATAGGAAAATACAATGGTGAAAATGTGTAAAGTGGCCGAAGATCCATTACAAAGAGTGATCTTCTACTTTAAATACTAAACTAATGACTAGTAAGGGTAAAACAGTCTTTTTAGTGCTAAAATCCACATCTGGGGCCCACTTGGTGAGTGTCTGGGCTGAGCTTTGATGAGATCCACATGCTAGGAGGCCTCTAGGGTGTTGAATACTGGCTAGGGGGTCCTCTTTGGGCATTTGGACGCTGGTCTCTACTTTGTGGGCGCTGAACGCCTGGAAGGGTACAGGAAGCTGGCGTTGGACGCCAGTTTTGGGCCTTCTAATACGAAGCAATTAACTATTATACATTGTTGGAAAGCTTTGAAAGTCAGCTTTCTCTAGCCATTGAGAATGCTCCATATGGACTTCTGTAGCTCCAAAAAGTTCTTCCGAGTGCAAGAAGGTAAGATCTAGACAACATCTGCAGTGCTTTCTTTGTCTCTGAATCAGACTTTTGCTCCAGCTCCTCAATTTCAGCCAGAAAATACCTGAAATTGCATAAAAACACACAAACTCAAAGTAGAATCCAAAAATGTGAATTTAAGACTAAAACCTATAAAAACGTAATAAAACTAAACAAAACATACTAAAAACTATATGAAAACAATGCCAAAAAGCATATAAAATATCCGCTCATCACAACACCAAACTTAAACTGTTGCTTGTCCCTAAGCAACTAAAAATAAAATAGGATGAAAAGAAGAGTAGGATGCAGTAAATCTCAGAGTTTTCAATGAAGCTTAGTTTCAATTAGATGGGTGGAACTTAGTAGCTTTTTGCTTCTGAATAGTTTTGGCATCTCATTATCCATTGAAACTTAGAATGGCTGGCATCCTTAAGAACTTAAAATCTAGATGATATTATTGACTCTCCTAGTTTAGTTCATTTTGATTCTTGAACACAGCTTTTAGAGTCTTGGCCGTGACCCTAAGCACTTTGTTTTCAAGTATTACCACCGGATACATAAATGCCACAGACACTTTAAATGGGTGAACCCTTTTGGATTGTGATTCAGCTTTACTAGAATCCCCAGATACATCTGTCCAGAGTTCTTAAGCACACTCTTTTTGCTTTGGATCACGACTTTAACCACTCAGTCTCAAGCTTTTCACTTGACACCTTCACGCCACAAGCACATGGTTAGGGACAACTTAGTTGAGCTACTTAGGCCTGGATTTTATTCTTGTAAGCCCTCCTATGCATTGACTCTCAAAGCCTTAGATCCTTTTACCCTTGCCATTTGGTTTAAAGGGTTACTGGCACTTTGCTCTTGCCTTTTGGTTTAAAGAGCTAATGGCTTTTTCTTTCTTTTTGCTTTATTTTTGCCATTTTTTTTCAACATGGTTTTTCTTTTTGTTTTGCTACTTTTTCTTGCTTCAAGAATCAAATTTTGGATTTTTTAGATCATCAATAATACTTTTACTTTTTTTTTTCATTCTTCTAAGAGCTAACATCCTAAAATTCCAACTTCAAATATGCACTGTTCATACATACATTTAGAAAACTAAAGCAATGCCACCACATCAAAAAAATTGACTATTCTTTATTGTAGAATTAAAAAATTTATGCATCTTTAATTCTTCTAAAAAAATCCACTATTTTATTCCTTTTTAATGATGATAAGAGGAATACTTTATAACTAATTGGGAAATAAAATTAATACTAATGCTTATTTAATTCTAAAAATTAAAAGACATAAAATAAATAAAAACTTAAATACTACTAGTGATCATGTAAACCTAAATATGAGACATAGGAATTAGAATAATAGAAATATGAGAAACAGGAATTAGAATAGCTACAGAGTTGAAACTCAATATCCTTCAGCTTAAGGGGCGCTGGGTTCTTTAGCTTGAGGGACGCTGGGCTCTTCAGGGGAGAGGTTCTGGCGCTTCAACTCCTCCATCTCACGCCCTTGGTTCTCTTGCTCCTTGATCAATTTGCAAATCATGCTAGTCTGATCTTTCTGATCCTCTCTAAGATGATCTAGAGTGCTCTACAGGTGTGTTACAGATGCCTTCAGCTGGCCCAATACTCAATTGGAGGGATCTCTTGGGGAGGCTCAGGTGCCTCCCTTTTGGGATGATCCTGTTGTATCATGGCACTCTCCATCATCTGCTTGGTGATTGGGCTTTCCACTGGAATGAAATTGTCCACCTGGATCATAACCTTAGCCTCTTAGCATAGGTGAAAGATGAGATTTGGATAAGCCAGCATGACATTAGTAGACACCTTATTTGCCAACTTGTAGATCTCACGGGGGATTATTTGGTGGACTTCTACCTCATTTCTCATCATGATGCAATTAATCAACACTACTCTTAGAATAGTGACTTCAGAACAGTTACTTGTGGGGAGTATAGAACGCCTAATGAAGTCTAGCTATCCTCTAGCAACTGGCTTGAGGTTTGCCCTTTTTAGTTGGTTTGGCTGCCCTTTTGTATTCTCAATCCATTGAGTTCCAAGAAAGCATATGTCCTCTAGGACTTGATACAGCTTTTGGTTGGCTATCACTCTTCTATTGTATGATTCAGGGTAATCGTTTTGTAAAGATAATTTGAAGATCTCTCTCACCCTATCCAGATGAAAATACATGATCTTCCCCCTGACCATAGTGCAAAAGGTATGTGGTGCACGAAATTGCAATCACACTTTGCAACTCCGCACAACTAACCAGCAAGTGCACTGGGTCGTCCAAGTAATACCTTGCGTGAGCAAGGGTCGATCCCACGGAGATTGTCGGCTTGAAGCAAGCTATGGTTATCTTGTAAATCTTAGTCAGGATATCAGAAATTATTGGGATTGATTGTGAAAAGCAACAGAACATGAAATAGTACTTGTTATGCAGTAATGGAGAAGGTTGGGGTTTTGGAGATGCTCCATCTTCTGAAATCTCTTCCTACTGTCTTTCTTCATCAAACACGCGAAGCTCCTTCCATGGCAAGCTGTATGTAGGTTTCACCGTTGTCAGTGGCTACCTCCCATCCTCTCAGTGAAAACGTTCCTATGCTCTGTCACAGCATAGGCTAATCAGCTGTCGGTTCTCGGTCAGGCCGGAATAGAATCCATCGATTCTTTTGCGTCTGTCACTAACGCCCCGCCTGCTAGGAGTTTGAAGCACGTCACAGTCATTCAATCATTGAATCCTACTCAGAATACCACAGACAAGGTTTAGACCTTCCGGATTCTCTTGAATGCTGCCATCAGTTCTAGCTTATACCACGAAGATTCTGCTTAAGGAATCCAAGAGATATCTACTCAATCTAAGGTAGAACGGAGGTGGTTGTCAGTCACACGTTCATAGTTGAGAATATGATGAATGTCACGGATCATCACATTCATCCGGGTTAAGAACAGTGATATCTTAGAATGGAAGCAAGCATGATTGAATAAGAAACAGTAGTAATTGCATTAATCCATCAAGACAGCAGAGCTCCTCACCCCCAACCATGGGGGTTTAGAGACTCATGCCGTGGAAGGTACACAAAGAAACGTGTAAAGTCATGAGGTACAGATACAATGTCAAAAGATCCTATTAATACTAACTAGTAACCTAAGGTTTACAGAATGAGTAAATGACAGAAAAATCCACTTCCGGGCCCACTTGGTGTGTGCTTGCTGGCTGAGCATTGAAGCTTTCAAGTGTAGAGACCTTTTCTGGAGTTAAACGCCAGCTTTTATGCCAGTTTGGGCGTTTAACTCCAAGTTTTATGCCAGTTCCAGCGTTAAACGCTGGAATTTCTGAGGCTGAATTGCCACGCCGGTTTGGGCCATCAATCTTGGGCAAAGTATGGACTATTATATATTGCTGGAAAGCCCAGGATGTCTAATTTCCAATGCCGTTGAGAGCGCGCCAATTGGGCTTCTGTAGCTCCAGAAAATCCACTTCGAGTGCAGAGAGGTTAGAATCCAACAGCATCTGCAGTCCTTTTCAGTCTCTGAATCAGATTTTGCTCAGGACCCTCAATTTCAGCCAGAAAATACCTGAAATCACAGAAAAACACACAAACTCATAGTAAAGTCCAGAAAAGTGAATTTTAACTAAAAAACTAATAAAATAGTAAAACTAGCTAGAATATACTAAAAACATACTAAAACAATGCCAAAAAGGGTACAAATTATCCGCTCATCACACACCAAACTTAAATTGTTGCTTGTCCCCAAGCAACTGAAGATCAAAATAGGATAAAAAGAGAATATACTATAGACTCCAAAATATAAAGAACATAGTTCCAATTAGATGAGCGGGACTACTAGCTTTTTGCCTCCGAACAGTTTTGGCATCCACTTTATTTGAAGTTCAAATGATTGCATCTATAAGAACTCAGAACTCAGATAGTGTTAATGATTCTCCTAGTTAGTATAATGATTCTTGAACATAGCTAGTGTATGAGTCTTGGCTGTGGCCCAAAGCACTCTGTCTTCCAGTATTACCACCGGATACATACATGCCACAGACACATAATTGGGTGAACCTTTTTAGATTGTGACTCAGCTTTGCTAGAGTCCCAATTAGAGGTGTCCAGGGTTCTTAAGCACACTCTTTTGCCTTGGTTCACAACTTTATTTTTTTTTTCTCTTTTTTTTTTTTCGAATTTTTTTTCACTGCTTTTTCTTGCTTCAAGAATCACTTTGATGATTTTTCAGATCCTCAATAACAGTTCTCCTTTTCCATCATTCTTTCAAGAGCCAACAATTTTAACATTCCTAAAACAACAATTCAAGAGACATATGCACTGTTCAGCATTCATTCGGAAAACAAAATTATTGTCACCACATCAAACTAATTCAACTAGTTTCAAGGATAAATTTCGAATCCTGTACTTCTTGTTCTTTTGTGATTAAAGCATTTTTCATTTAAGAGAGGTGATGGATTCATAGGACATTCATAACATTAAGGCATAATTTTATTAATTATGAATTAAGAACAAGACTCCAAATATAGATATAAGATGAGACTAAAAAAATAAAAATAGGAATAGAAAACAAAAGAAAAACACAAAGTTTGTGATTAAAGCATTTTTCATTAAGAGAGGTGATGGATTCATAGGACATTCATAACATTAAGGCATAAATTTTATTAATTATGAATTAAGAACAAGACTCAAATATAGATATAAGATGAGACTAAAAAAATAAAAATAGGAATAGAAAACAAAAGAAAAACACAAAGGTTTTCACAGAGTTAGGACTCAACAACCTTGATTTTGAGAAGTGGATGCTCCCTCAGCTTGAGAGGATAGCTTTTGGCGTTTCATCTCTTGGAGTTCACGCCCCTGCTTCTCTTGTTCCTTCAGCAGTTTGCAGAGCATGCAGTTCTGATTCTGCTGTTCTTCCTTAAGTTGCTCCATAGTCTCTTGCAACTTGGTGATAGATGCTTCTAAGCTGGCCCAGTAGCCAATTTCAGGAAATTCAGGGAGGAACTCCTGCGCCCTCCTTTTGATAGAGTTGTCTTGCATTTGCCCTTCCATTGACTTCTTAGTGATTGGGTGTTCAATGGGTATGAATTCATCTACTCCCATCTTCACCCCAGCCTCTTTACAGAGCAAGGAGATCAAGCTTGGGTAAGCCAATTTGGCTTCAGTGGAATTCTTATTTGCAATTGTGTATATCTCACAAGCAATCACATGATGAACCTCCACTTCTCTTCCAAGCATGATGCAATGAATCATCACTGCTCTCTTGATAGTGACCTCAGAACGGTTGCTAGTGGGCAATATGGAACGCCCAATAAAGTCTAGCCAACCTCTTGCAATTGGTTTGAGGTCTCCCCTCTTGAGTTGGTTTGGGACACCCTTTGAATTGGTTATCCACTTAGTTCCAGGGAGGCATATGTCCTCTAGAACTTGATCCAACCCTTTATCTGCTCTCACCATCCTCCTATTAAAGGATTCAAGATCATCTTGCAGTTGAGGCAATTTGAAGATTTCTCTTATTTTGTCCAGATGGAAGTACATAACTTTCCCTCTGACCATAGTTCTGTAGGTATGGTAAGCAGTTCCAGTCATTCTCTGCTTATCTGTTAACCACAGATTTGAGTAGAATTCCTGAACCATGTTCCTTCCAACCTTTATCTCAGGATTGGTTAGAACTTCCCATCCTCTGTTTCGAATTTGCTCTTGGATCCCTGGATATTCATCTTCTTTCAAATCAAATTTAACTTCCCGGATCACTGACCTCAGACCCATTATCTTGTGATAATGGTCTTCATGTTCTTTGGTTAAGAACTTCTCTTGGTTCCAAAGATTCTTTGGATTATTCTCTTTCTTTCCTCTTAAATTGGTTTGTTTTCCCTTAGGAGCCATGATCTTGATGAATCTTGGCTTAGTGATCACGGAAAAAGCACACCAAACTTAGAGGTTTGCTTGTCCTCAAGCAAAAGAAAGAGAGAAGAGAGAGAGAAGAGGAAATTCGAATGGTGTGTGAATGAAGGGGGACAAACGTGTATTTATAAGGTGGGGAGGGGAGATTTCGAAAAAAAGAGAAAAGTTTGAAAAGATATGGAAAGAATTTGAGAGAAGGTGATTTTTGAACAATATTTGGAATTGATTTGAAATAGATTTGAAGAATGGTTTTGATTTTTGAGATTTGAAAGTGAATGATGAATGGTTGAAGTGTGATTTTGTAGAAAAGTATGGGTAAGAAAAGGAAAGTTTGAAAAAATTTGATTTGAAAATAAATTGTGTCCCCCCACCTTTCTGGCGTTAAACGCCCAGATGACACCCATTCTGGCGTTTAACGCCCATTTGTTGCCCCTTTTGGGCGTTTAACGCCCAGCCAGGGCACCTGGCTGGCGTTAAACGCCAGAATTCCTTTATCACTGGGCGTTTTTCCAAAACGCCCAGGATGCTGCACACCTGGCGTTAAACGCCCAGAATGGTGCCCATTCTGGCGTTAAACGCCCAGAATGGTGCCCATTCTGGCGTTTAACGCCCAAAATGGCACCATTCCTGGCGTTAAACGCCCAGAATGGTACCCATTCTGGCGTTTAACGCCCAAAATGCCCCTTACTGGCGTTTTTTCGCCAGTAAGCTCATTTTCTCTGCTTTTTGAGCTGAATCCTTCTGTAACTCTGTGAATTCCTTCATTTTTGATACTTGCCTCTGTAAGAACAAATCATATAACCTCCTAATGACTGGGTTGCCTCCCAGCAAGCGCTTCTTTACTGTCTTTAGCTGGACCTTCACTGAGAATCACTCAAGTCTCAGTTTTGAGCATTCCTGCTCAAAATTGCTTTCAAGATAATGTTTGATTCTCTGTCCATTAACAATGAACTTTTTGTCAGAATCAATATCCTGAAGCTCAACATATCCATATGGTGAAACTCCTGTAATCACATACGGACCCCTCCACCGGGATTTGAGTTTTCCTGGGAACAGTCTGAGCCTAGAGTTGAAGAGTAGGACTTTTTGTCCTGGCTCAAAGACTCTGGTTGACAACTTCTTGTCATGCCATTTCTTTGCCTTTTCCTTATAAATTTTTGCATTTTCAAAGGCATTGAGTCTGAACTCCTCTAGCTCATTTAGCTGGAGTAATCTTTTTTCACCAGCTAACTGTGCATCCATGTTTAGGAATCTGGTTGCCCAGTAGGCTTTATGTTCCAGTTCCACGGGCAGATGACAGGCCTTCCCATACACCAGTTGGTATGGAGAGGTTCCTATAGGAGTCTTGAATGCTGTTCTGTATGCCCACAGAGCATCATCCAAGCTCCTTGCCCAATCCTTTCTTCGGGCTATCACAGTCCGTTCTAGGATTCTTTTTAGCTCTCTGTTAGAGACTTCAGCTTGCCCATTTGTCTGTGGATGATACGGAGTTGCCACTTTATGGCTGATTCCATATCTAACCATAGCAGAGTATAGCTGTCTATTGCAGAAATGAGTGCCCCCATCACTGATTAGTACTCTGGGAACACCAAACCTGCTGAAGATGTATTTCTGGAGGAATTTTAGCACGGTCTTGGTATCATTAGTGGGTGTAGCAATTGCTTCTACCCACTTAGATACGTAGTCCACCGCCACCAGAATGTAAGTGTTTGAGTATGATGGTGGGAATGGACCCATGAAGTCAATTCCCCATACATCAAACAATTCTATCTCTAATATCCCTTGTTGAGGCATGGCATATCCGTGAGGCAAGTTACCAGCTCTTTGGCAACTGTCACAGTTACGCACAAACTCTCGGGAATCTTTATAGAGTAGGCCAGTAGAAGCCACATTGGAGGACTTTAGCGGCTGTTCGCTCACTTCCAAAATGCCCTCCATACTGTGATCCATGGCAATGCCATAGGATCTTTTGTGCTTCTTCTCTGGGTACACATCTGCGGATTACTCCGTCTGCACATCTCTTAAAGAGATATGGTTCATCCCAGAGGTAGTACTTGGCATCTGAAATTAATTTCTTTCTTTGCACTTTGCTGTACTCCTGGGGTATGAACCTCACAGCTTTATAATTTGCAATATCTGCAAACCAAGGAGCTTCCTGGATGGCAAAGAGTTGCTCATCTGGGAAAGTCTCAGAGATCTCAGTAGAAGGGAGGGACGCCCCAGCTACTGGTTCTATTCGGGACAGATGATCAGCTACTTGGTTCTCTGTCCCTTTTCTGTCTCTTATTTCTATATCAAACTCTTGCAGAAGCAACACCCATCTTATTAGTCTGGGTTTTGAATCCTGCTTTGTGAGTAAGTATTTAAGAGCAGCATGGTCAGTGTACACAATCACTTTGGATCCTACTAGATAAGATCTAAACTTGTCAATGGCATAGACCACTGCAAGTAATTCTTTTTCTGTGGTTGTGTAATTCTTCTGTGCATCATTTAGAACACGGCTAGCATAATAAATGACATGCAGAAGTTTGTTATGCCTCTGTCCCAACACTGCACCAATGGCATGATCACTGGCATCACACATTAATTCAAATGGCAATGTCCAATCTGGTGCAGAGATGACTGGTGCTGTGACCAGCTTAGCTTTCAGGGTCTTAAATGCCTGCAGACACTGTGTGTCAAACACAAATGGTATGTCAGCAGCTAGCAGGTTACTTAAAGGTTTTGCAATTTTTGAAAAATCCTTTATAAACCTTCTGTAGAATCCTGCATGCCCCAGAAAGCTTCTGATTGCCTTGACAATGGCAGGTGGTGGTAATTTTTCAATTACCTCTACCTTTGCCTTATCCACCTCTATTCCCTTGCTTGAAATTTTGTGCCCAAGGACAATTCCTTCAGTCACCATAAAGTGACATTTCTCCCAGTTTAAAACCAGGTTAGTCTCTTGGCACCTTTTCAGGACAAGTGCTAGGTGATTAAGACAAGAGCTGAATGAGTCTCCATATACTGAAAAGTCATCCATGAAGACTTCCAGAAATTTCTCTACCATATCTGAGAAGATAGAGAGCATGCACCTCTGAAAGGTTGCAGGTGCATTGCACAGACCAAAAGGCATCCTCCTATAGGCAAACACGCCAGAAGGGCAAGTGAATGCTGTTTTCTCTTGGTCCTGAGGATCTACTGCAATTTGGTTGTAGGCTGAATAGCCATCCAAAAAGCAGTAATAATCATGACCAGCTAGTCTTTCTAGCATTTGGTCTATGAATGGTAAAGGAAAATGATCCTTTCTGGTGGCTGTATTGAGCCTTCTGTAGTCAATACACATACGCCACCCTGTGACTGTTCTTGTAGGAACCAGTTCATTTTTTTCATTATGAACCACTGTCATGCCTCCCTTTTTGGGGACAACTTGGACAGGGCTCACCCAGGGGCTATCAGAAATAGGATAATAATCCCAGCCTCTAGTAATTTAGTGACCTCTTTCTGCACCACCTCCTTCATGGCTGGATTTAGCCTCCTCTGTGGTTGGACCACTGGTTTGGCATTATCCTCCAACAGGATCTTGTGCATGCATCTAGCTGGACTAATGCCCTTAAGATCACTTATGGACCACCCAAGAGCTGTCTTGTGTGTCCTCAGCACTTGAATCAGTGCTTCCTCTTCCTGTGGATTTAAAGCAGAGCTTATAATCACTGGAAAAGTTTCACCCCCTCCCAGAAATGCATATTTCAGGGATGGTGGTAGTGGTTTGAGTTCAGGTTTGGGAGGTTTATCCTCCTCCTGAGGAATTTTCGAAAATTCCTTTGCTTCCTCTAGTTCTTCTTGATCAGGTTGAGCATCTTTGAAGATGTCCTCAAGTTTTGATTCTAGGCTTTCAGCCATATTGATCTCTTCTACCAGAGAGTCAATAATGTCAGCGCCCATGCAGTCATTTGGTGTGTCTGGATGCTGCATAGCTTTTACAGCATTTAACTTGAACTCATCCTCATTGACTCTCAAGGTTACTTCCCCTTTTTGTACATCAATGAGAGTTCGTCCAGTTGCTAGGAAAGGTCTTCCTAGAATGAGAGTTGCACTCTTGTGCTCCTCCATTTCCAGCACCACAAAGTCAGTTGGAAAGGTGAATGGCCCAACCTTGACAATCATATCCTCTATTATGCCTGATGGATGTTTAATGGAGCCATCAGCAAGTTGGAGGCATATCCTGGTTGGTTTGACTTCTCCAGTCAACCCAAGCTTTCTGATAGTGGATGCAGGTATTAGATTAATGCTTGCTCCAAGATCACATAGGGCTGTCTTGGTGCAAGCGCCTTCTAATGTGCATGGTATCAGAAAGCTTCCAGGATCTTGAAGCTTTTCTGGTAAGCTTTTCAGAATGACTGCACTGCATTCTTCAGTGAGAAACACTTTTTCAGTTTCTCTCCAATCCTTCTTATGACTTAAGATTTCCTTCATGAACTTAGCATAAGAAGGTATTTGCTCAAGTGCCTCTGCAAACGAAATCTTTATTTCAAGAGTCCTTAGATAGTCTGCAAAGCGGGCAAATTGCTTATCCTGTTCCGCTTTGCGGAGTTTCTGAGGATAAGGCATCTTGGCTTGATATTCTTCAACCTTAGATGCTGCAGGTTTATTCCTTACAGAAGTGGTTGAAGAAGCCTTTTTAGAGGGATTACTGTCAGCACTTTCAGGTGTCTGATCTTCCCTTGGCGTTTGAACGCCAGGAAGGGGTGAAGTTTGGGCGTTAAATGCCAACTTCTCTCCCTTTTCTGGCGTTTGAACGCCAGAACTGGGCAAGGAATGGGCGTTTAACGCCAGCTTTCCTTCCCTTTCTGGCGTTTGAACGACAATAACATTCCTCTCTGGGCTCTTGCTGTCCTCAGAGGGATTTTGAACAGTGGTTTGGTTATCCTCTGTTAATTGTTCCCTGTTTGGCTTTTTGCTCTTTTGAGCAGTGGTATTCAGTGTCTTCCCACTCTTCAATTGAACTGCTTGACACTCCTCTGTTATCTGTTTAGATATTTGCTGTTTTGCTTGATTCAACTGCAGTTCTATGTTCTTGTTAGCAACTTTAGTTTCATAGAGCATCTCTTTAAATTCTGCTAACTATTCTGTCATCAGGAGCAATTGTTGATTAAGCTCAATTATCTGTTCTTGAGGATTAGGGTCAGTGACTACTGCCATGACTTTCTCTTTTGGAGAGCACTCATTGCTAGAGTACAAATATTGGTTTCTAGCAACAGTGTCTATAAGCTCTTGAGCTTCTTCAATTGTCTTCCTCATGTGTATAGATCCACCAGCTGAGTGGTCTAAAGACATCTGAGCTTTTTCTGTAAGTCCATAGTAGAAAATGTCTAACTGTACCCACTCTGAAAACATTTCAGAGGGACATTTCCTTAGCATACCTCTATACCTCTCCCAGGCATTGTAAAGGGATTCATTATCCTCTTGTTTAAAGCCTTGGATGTCCAGCCTTAGCTGTGTCATCCTCTTTGGAGGGTAAAAATGATTCAGGAATTTGTCTGACAACTGTTTTCATGTCTTTATGCTTGCTGTAGGTTGGTTATTCAACCACCTTTTAGCTTGATCTTTTGCAGCAAATGGAAACAGTAATAGTCTGTAGACATCCTGATCCACCTCTTTATCATGTACTGTGTCAGCAATTTGTAAGAACTGTGCCAGAAACTCAGTAGGTTCTTCCTGTGGAAGACCGGAATACTGGCAATTTTGCTGCACTATGATAATGAGTTGAGGATTTAGCTCAAAGCTGCTTACTTTGATGGGAGGTGTACAGATGCTACTCCCATATGCAGCTGTAATGGGGTTAGCATATGACCCCAGAGTCCTTTTGGACTGATCACTCCCACTTAGGTCCATAATGGACAAAAGGGAGATGATAATGATTGCAAACAGATAAATTTTGTTTTTTTTTTTTTGAATTAAACGAAAAAAATAAAATAAAACAAAAGAAAATTAAAATAAAAATTCGAAAATCAAAAAAAGAAAATAAGATCAAAGCAAATTGAGAACTGAATCAATTAAGTAATTAAAAAGATTTTGAAAATAGCAATTAAAAAGATATGATTGAAAAAAAATTTTTATGAAAAAGATTTGATTTTTGAAAAGAGGAAAGAGAAAAATACAAAAAGACACCAAACTTAAAATTTTTAGAAAATCAAACACTAATTTTTCGAAAATTTTAAGGGAAAAACACAAAGAGGACACCAAACTTAGAACTTTTACGGATCAAAAAGGGACTAAGGACATGCAAAATCGAAAATTAAAAGAAAAGCAAAAGCATGCAATTGACACCAAACTTAGAATATGAAACTAGACTCAACTAAAAGACTCTAAACCAATTAAAAACAAAACAGTTCTAATCTAAGCAACAAGATAAGCCGTCAGTTGTCCAAACTCGAACAATCCCCGGCAACGGCGCCAAAAACTTGGTGCACGAAATTGCAATCACACTTTGCAACTCCGCACAACTAACCAGCAAGTGCACTGGGTCGTCCAAGTAATACCTTGCGTGAGCAAGGGTCGATCCCATGGAGATTGTCGGCTTGAAGCAAGCTATGGTTATCTTGTAAATCTTAGTCAGTATATCAGAAATTATTGGGATTGATTGTGAAAAGCAACAGAACATGAAATAAGTACTTGTTATGCAGTAATGAAGAATAGGTTGGGGTTTTGGAGATGCTCCATCTTCTGAATCTCTGCTTTCCTACTGTCTTTCTTCATCAAACACGCGAAGCTCCTTCCATGGCAAGCTGTATGTAGGGTTTCACCGTTGTCAGTGGCTACCTCCCATCCTCTCAGTGAAAACGTTCCTATGCTCTGTCACAGCATAGGCTAATCAGCTGTCGGTTCTCGGTCAGGCCGGAATAGAATCCATCGATTCTTTTGCGTCTGTCACTAACGCCCCGCCTGCTAGGAGTTTGAAGCACGTCACAGTCATTCAATCATTGAATCCTACTCAGAATACCACAGACAAGGTTTAGACCTTCCGGATTCTCTTGAATGCCGCCATCAGTTCTAGCTTATACCACGAAGATTCTGCTTAAGGAATCCAAGAGATATCTACTCAATCTAAGGTAGAACGGAGGTGGTTGTCAGTCACACGTTCATAGTTGAGAATATGATGAATGTCACGGATCATCACATTCATCCGGGTTAAGAACAAGTGATATCTTAGAATGGAAGCAAGCATGATTGAATAAGAAACAGTAGTAATTGCATTAATCCATCAAGACACAGCAGAGCTCCTCACCCCCAACCATGGGGTTTAGAGACTCATGCCGTGGAAGGTACACAAAGAAACGTGTAAAGTATCATGAAGTACAGATACAATGTCAAAAGATCCTATTAATAGTAAACTAGTAACCTAAGGTTTACAGAAATGAGTAAATGACAGAAAAATCCACTTCCGGGCCCACTTGGTGTGTGCTTGGGCTGAGCATTGAAGCTTTCAAGTGTAGAGACCTTTTCTGGAGTTAAACGCCAGCTTTTATGCCAGTTTGGGCGTTTAACTCCAAGTTTTATGCCAGTTCCAGCGTTAAACGCTAGAATTTCTGAGGCTGAATTGCCACGCCGGTTTGGGCCATCAAATCTTGGGCAAAGTATGGACTATTATACATTGCTGGAAAGCCCAGGATGTCTACTTTCCAATGCCATTGCGAGCGCGCCAATTGGGCTTCTGTAGCTCCAGAAAATCCACTTCGAGTGCAGGGAGGTCAGAATCCAACAGCATCTGCAGTCCTTTTCAGTCTCTGAATCAGATTTTTGCTCAGGACCCTCAATTTCAGCCAGAAAATACCTGAAATCACAGAAAAACACACAAACTCATAGTAAAGTCCAGAAAAGTGAATTTTAACTAAAAACTAATAAAAATATACTAAAAACTAGCTAGAATATACTAAAAACATACTAAAAACAATGCCAAAAAGGGTACAAATTATCCGCTCATCAGTATGGAATGCTATTTCATCTTTCTTTTGCTTATCTGTCATCCACAGATTTGCATAGAATTCATGGATCATGTTGTATCCAACTTTAAACTAAGGTTCAGTCAGAATCTCCCAGCCTCTCCTTCGAATTTACTCTTGGATCTCCGGGAATTCTTCTTCTCCTAATTTGAATCCTACCTCAGGGATTACTGGCCTTTTACTCATTATCTTGTGATAATGTTCTTTATTTTGCTTGGTGAGGAATAGAACAGGTTTGAAAATAACTGCTGAGTTATCTTCTTTTTTGTTTTTTGGGGCGGTCTTGCCACTTTTTGGAGCCATGGGATTGAATTCTTGATGAGAGAACAAGGCTCCTTCCACACCAAACTTAGAAGATTTGTTCTTCCTCGAGCAAAAGGTAAGAAAGGAAGAAGAAGAAAAGTGAAGTAGAAGAGAAGAGGAGAATATTATTCGAATGAGAAGTGGTGAATGAAGGAGAGGGGCAGGGATTTTCGAAAATAATCATTAAAGAAATATAAAGATGTTTGAGAAAGATAGAAAAAGATAAGTTGTTAAACTTGAAAGATAAGAAAATATTTGAAAAAGATATAAAATATTTTTAATATAAGATAAGAGGTATGAAAAAAAAGATATGAAATTTTAATAAAAGATATGAACAAGATAAGAAAACATTTTGAAAGAAATTGAAAACAAGTTGGAAGAGATATGAAATTTTGAAAAGGATTTGAATGGTTTTGAAAAAAAATATTTTAAATTTGAAATTAAATTGAAATTGAAATATTTAAACAAGATTTGACTTAAAAATCAAAGAATTTTTGAGATTGAATTTGAATAAAATAGATTGAATGAAGAAAAGATAAGATTTTTGAGATTACCACCATGCTGTCTTGCTGGTGTTTAAATGCCCAGAATGCAGGAATTCTGGCGTTTAACGCCAGATTGATCCTCCCTCTTGGGCATTAAACGCCCAGTCAGGGGTCCCTGACTGGTGTTTAACGCCACGCTTTAGCATCAAGGTTGAGGAATCTAGTGGCCCAATAGGCCTTGTGTTCTAGTTCCACTGGCAAATGACAGGACTTCCCATATACCAGCTGGTATAGTGAGATTCCAATGGAGGTTTTGAAAGCTGTTCTGTATGCCCACAGGGCATTGATGAGGGGATAATTTATACACTTTTTGGCATTATTTTTAGGTAGTTTTTAGTAGGTTCTAGCTACTTTTAGGGATGTTTTCATTAATTTTTATGCTAAATTCACATTTCTAGACTTTACTATAAGTTTTTGTGTTTTTCTGTGATTTCTGGTATTTTCTGGCTGAAATTGAGGGACCTGAGCAAAACTCTGATAAGAAGGCTGACAAAGGTCTGCTGATGCTGTTGGATTCTGACCTCCCTGCACTCGAAATGGATTTTCTGGAGCTACAGAACTCCAAATAGCGCGCTCTTAACGTCGTTGGAAGGTAGACATCCAGGGCTTTCAAGCAATATATAATAGTCCATACTTTATTTGAGATTAGACGACGCAAACTGGCGCTCAACGCCAGTTCCATGCTGCATTCTGGAGTCAAACGCCAGAAACACGGTAGGAACCAGAGTTGAACGCCAAAAACACGTTACAACTTAGCGTTCAACTCCAAGAGAAGCCTCTGCACGTGTAAAGTTCAAGCTCAGCCCAAGCACACACCAGGTGGGCCCCGGAAGTGGATTTCTGCATCAATTACTTATTTCTGTAAACCCTAGTAGCTAGTCTAGTATAAATAGGACATTTTACTATTGTATTCAGAGTCTTTTGACTATCTAGTCTCTGACCATTTGGCCTTTTGAACACAATTGGGGGCTGGCCATTCGGCCATGCCTGGACCTTCATCTCTTATGTATTTTCAACGGTGGAGTTTCTACACACCATAGATTAAGGTGTGGAGCTCTGCTGTACCTCAAGAATTAATGTAATTACTATTGTCTTTTATTCAATTCAAGCTTATTTTTATTCTAAGATATCACTCGTACTTCAACCTGATGGATGTGATGATTTGTGACACTCATCCTCATCCGTCCTTATGAACGCGTGCCTGACAACCACCTCCGTTCTACAAGCAAGAGCTAGAGTGTATATCTCTTGGATTCCTGATGCACGACGCATGGTTGCCCTCGCCTGAAAACCGAGCCTTCCATTCTGTGAAATCAAAGTCTTTGTGGTATAAGCTAGAATTGATGGCGGCATTCATGAGGATCCGGAAAGTCTAAACTTTGTCTGTGGTATTCCGAGTAGGATTCAGGGATTGAATGACTATGACGAGCTTCAAATTCGCGATTGTTGGGCATGATGACAAATGTAAAAGAATCAATGGATTCTATTCCGACATGATTGAGAACCTACAGATGATTAGCCGTGCCGTGACAGAGCATTTGGACCTTTTTCACGGAGAGGATGGGATGTAGCCATTGACAACGGTGATGTCTGGTGGACGAAATTGTGATTCCTTTGTTATTGTATCTTGTAAAATTCATTGCTTTTTCTTTCCCTGGTAATGGCGCCAAAAACATGATGCCAATGCCATGGTTCACAACTCCGTTCAACTTAACCAGCAAGTGTACTGGGTCATCCAAGTAATACCTTACGTGAGTAAGGGTCGATCCCACAGAGATTGTTGGTATGAAGCAAGCTATGGTCACCTTGTAAATCTCAGTTAGGCAGATTAAATTGGTTTATGGTTTCGAAAATTAATAATTAAATAAAAAGTAAAAAGGGATAGAAATACTTATGTAAATCAATAGTGGGAATTTCAGATAGGTGTATGGAGATGCTGTGTTCCTCTTGAAACTCTACTTCACTACTCACTCTTCCTTCAATCCTTCTTACTCCTTTCCATGGCAAGCTGTATGTAGGGCATCACTATCATCAATGGCTACTTTTAATCCTCTCGGGAAAATGGTCCTATGCGCTGTCACTGCACGGCTAATCGTCTGGAGGCATCACCCTTGGTTGATAGCTACATCCCATCCTCTCAGTGAAAATGGTCCAAATGCTCTGTCACAGCACGGCTAATCATTTGTCGGTTCTCAATCAGGTTGGAATAGAATCCATTGATTCTTTTGCGTTTGTCACTAACGCCCAACCTTCAGGAGTTTGAAGCTCGTCACAGTCATTCAATACCGGAATCCTACTCGGAATACCACAGACAAGGTTAGACCTTCCGGATCCCCATGAATGCCGCCATCTATCTAGCTTATACCACGAAGATTCTGTTGGGGAATCTAAGAGATATGCGCCCGGCCTAAGGTAGAACGGAAGTGGTTGTCAATCACGCGCGTTCATAGGTGAGAATGATGATGAGTGTCACGGATCATCACATTCATCAAAGTGTTGTGCAACGTATATCTTGGAATAAGAATAAGAGAGAATTGAATAAAAAGTAATAGTAATTGTATTGAAACTTGAGGTACAGCAGAGCTCCACATCCTTAATCTATGGTGTGCAGAAACTCCACCGTTGAAAATACATAAGTAAAAGGTTCAGGCATGGCCGAATGGCCAGCCCCCTGAGTGATCAAGAGACCGAATAATCAAAGGCTAAACAGTCAAGAGATTAAACTGTCAAAAGATGCCTAATACAATAGTAACTTATCCTATTTATACTAGACTAGCTACTAGGGTTTACATGAGTAAGTAATTAATGCATAAATCCACTTCCGGGGCCCACTTGGTGTATGCTTGGGCTGAGCTTGATCAATCCACGAGCTGAGGCTTCTCTCGGAGTTGAACTCCAAGTTATGACGTGTTTTGGGCGTTCAACTCCGGATCATGACGTTTTTCTGGCGTTTAACTCCAGACAGCAGCATGTACTTGGCGTTCAACGCCAAGTTACATCGTCAATTTCCGAATAAAGTATGGACTATTATATATTTCTGGAAAGCTCTGGATGTCTACTTTCCAACGCCGTTGAGAGCGTGCCATTTGGAGTTTTGTATCTCCAGAAAATCCATTTCGAGTGCAGGGAGGTCAGATTCCAATAGCATCAGCAGTCCTTTTGTCAGCCTTTTTCAGAGTTTTGCTCAAGTCCCTCAATTTCAGCAAGAATTTACCTGAAATCACAGAAAAACACACAAACTCATAGTAAAGTCCAGAAATGTGAATTTAACATAAAAACTAATGAAAACATCCCTAAAAGTAGCTTAAACTTACTAAAAACTACCTAAAAACAATGCCAAAAAGCGTATAAATTATCCGCTCATCAATGTCCTACATACAGCTTGCCATGGAAAGGAATAAGAAGGATTGAAGGAAGGCAGTAGGAAAGCAGAGATCCAACAGGGACAAAACATCTCCATACACTTATCTGAAATTCTCACCAATGATCTATATAAGTATTTCTATCTTTATTTTCTGTTTATTTATTATTATTATTCGAAAACTCCATAACCATTTATTATCCGCCTGACTGAGATTTACAAGATAACCATAGCTTGCTTCATACCAACAATCTATGTGGGATCGACCCTTACTCACGTAAGGTTTATTACTTGGACGACCCAGTACACTTGCTGGTTAGTGATGCGAAGTTGTGAAGAAAGTGCTGTGTTAGTAGATGCGCATACCAAGTTGAATGCCATTGTTAGAGATCACAATTTTGTGCACCAAGTTTTTGGCGCCGTTGCCGGAGATTGTTTCGAGTTTGGACAACTGACGGTTCATCTTGTTGCTCAGATTAGGTAAATTTCTTTTCAAAAAATTTTCAAAAATCTTTCAAAAAATTTTTTTCCTTTTGTTTTTGAAAATTATTCTAAATTTTTATGAATGAATTCTAGAGTTTCATGGTAACATGTTGAAGCCTGGCTGGCTGTAAAGCCATATTCAAATTCTTTTGGATTGATGGTTCTACTTGTCAACATAAAAGGCATGTATATGGAGTTGGATGAAGTATCAGCTGTTGCATGCCTGATTTATATCCTAAAGCTGGCTGGCTATTAAGCCATGTCCAACTCCTGAATCGAAGCTTTAGGCTAACATTGAAAGTTTCCTGTAATTCTTATTAAAAATTTTGAATTTCTTATTTTCTTTTTCCTATATGATTTTTTCTAAAAAAATAAAAGAAAATACAAAAAAAATCATAAAATCATAAAAACAAAAAATATTTTGTGATTGTTGTTTGAGTATTGTGTCATGTTTTAAGTTTAGTGTCAATTGCATATTCATCTTGTTCTTGCATTTTTTGAAAATTCATGCATGTGTTCTTCATGATCTTCAAGTTGTTCTTGGTAAGTCTTCTTGTTTGATCTTCATATTTTCTTGTTTTGTGTCATTTGTTGTTTTTCATATGCATTTTTGCATTCATAGTGTCTAAGCATTAAAAATTTCTAAGTTTGGTGTCTTGCATGTTTTTCTTTTCTTGAAAATTTTTCAAAAATAAGTCTTGATGTTCATCTTGATCTTCAAAGTGTTCTTGGTGTTCATCTTGACATTCATAGTGTTCTTGCATGCATCATTGGTTTTAATCCAAAATTTTCATGTTTTGGGTCATATTTGTGTTTTTCTCTCTCCTCATTAAAAATTCAAAAATCAAAAAAATATCTTTTCCTTAATTTTCTCATAAATTTCGAAAATTTGAGTTGACTTAGTCAAAAATTTTTAAAACTTAGCTATTTCTTATAAGTCAAGTCAAATTTTCAATTTTAAAAATCCTA
Source organism: Arachis stenosperma (assembly GCF_014773155.1). Classification (NCBI taxonomy): domain Eukaryota; kingdom Viridiplantae; phylum Streptophyta; class Magnoliopsida; order Fabales; family Fabaceae; genus Arachis; species Arachis stenosperma. Next base: position 82,380,350 of record NC_080385.1, on the reverse strand, counting down.
TCTTTTCAAAATCTTTTTCAAAAATCAAATCTTTTTCATTGTTTATTTATTTTCGAAAATTTTTTAAAATCTATTTTCAAAATCTTTTCCTTATCTTTATTTCAAAATTGAAACTTTACTAAAAAATTAATGCAATTGATTCAAAAATTTGAAGTTTGTTACTTTCTTGTTAAGAAAGGTTCAATCTTTAAATTCTAGAATCATATCTTTTAGTTTCTTGTTAGTCAAGTAATCAATTTTACTTTTAAAAATTAAATCTTTTTCAAAATATCTTTTTAATCATATCTTCTCAATTAATATCTTTTTCAAATATTTGATTTCAAAATATCTCTTCTAACCTCTTATCTTTTCAAAATTGATTTTCAAATCTTTTTCAACTAACTAATTGACTTTTTGTTTGTTTCTTATCTTTTTCAAAACCACTTAATTACTTTTCCCCCTCTAATTTTCGAAAATCACTTCCCTCTTTTTCAAAATTTTTTTAATTAACTAATTGTTTCAAATTTTAATTTTAATTTTATTTCTTCCTCTAATTTTCGAAAATCACTAACTTATTTTTCAAAATTAATTTTTGAAAACTCCCTTCTCTCATCTCTTTCTATTTATTTATTCATCTACTAACACTTCTCTTCTACTCAAGAATTCGCACCTATCTTCCCCCTTGTGTTTGGATTCTTGACTCTTTCCTTCTTCTATTCCTTTCTTCTTCTACTAACATAAAGGAATCTCTATGCTGTGACATAGAGGATTCCTCTTCATTTTCTGTTTTCTTCTTTCTCATATGAGCAGGAACAAGGAAAAAGGCATTCTTGTTGAAGCTGATCCTGAACCTGAAAGGACTCTAAAGAGGAAACTAAGAGAAGCTAAATTACAACAAGACAGAGACAACCTTACTGAAATTTTCGAACAAGAAAAGGATATGGCAGCCGAACCCAACAACAATAATGCAAGGAGGATGCTTGGTGATTATACTACACCTACTTCTAAATTTGATGGAAGAAGCATCTCAATCCCTGCCATTGGAGCAAACAATTTTGAGCTAAAGCCTCAACTAGTTGCTCTAATGCAACAGAATTGCAAGTTTCATGGACTTCCATCAGAAGATCCCTACCAGTTTTTAACTGAGTTCTTGCAGATCTGTGAGACTGTTAAGACTAATGGAGTATATCCTGAAGTCTACAGGCTCATGCTTTTCCCTTTTGCTGTAAGAGACAGAGCTAGAACATGGTTGGACTCACAACCTAAGGATAGCTTGGACTCTTAGGATAAGCTGGTCATGGCCTTCTTGGTTAAGTTCTTTCCTCCTCAAAAGCTGAGCAAACTTAGAGTGGATGTTCAGACCTTCAAGCAAAAAGATGGTGAATCCCTCTATGAAGCTTGGGAAAGATACAAGTAGATGACCAAAAAGTGTCCTTCTGACATGTTTTCAGAGTGCACCATGTTAGATATATTCTATTATGGTCTATTTGAGTTCTCTAAGATGTCACTGGACCATTCTGTAGGTGGATCCATTCACCTAAAGAAAATGCCTGCAGAAGCTCAGGAACTTATTGAAATGGTTGCAAATAACCAATTTATGTACACTTCTGAGAGGAATTCCGTGAATAATGGGACGCCTCAGAGGAAGGGAATTCTCAAAATTGATGCTCTGAATGCCATATTGGCTCAGAACAAAATGTTGACTCAGTTAGTCAACATGATTTCTCAAAGTTTGAATGGATGGAAAAATGCATCCAACAGCACTAAAGAGGCATCTTCTGAAGAAGAAGCTTATGATCCTGAAAACCCTGCAATGGCAGAGGTAAATTACATGGGGGACGCCTTTGGCAACACCTATAACCCCTCATGGAGAAACCATCCAAATTTCTCATGGAAGGATCAACAAAAGCCTCAACAAGGCTTTAATAATGGTGGAAGAAACAAGTTTAGCAATAGCAAGCCTTTTCCATCATCTTCTCAGCAACAGACAGAGAATTCCAAACAGAACACCTCTAACTTATCAAACATAGTCTCTAATCTGTCTAAGGCCACTTTAAGTTTTATGAGTGAAACAAGGTCCTCCATCAAAAATTTGGAGACACAAGTGGGCCAGCTGAGTAAGAAAATCACTGAAACTCCTCCTAGTACTCTCCTAAGTAATACTGAAGAGAATCCAAAAAGAGAGTGCAAGGCCATTGACATAATCAACAAGGCCGAACCTAGAGAGGAAGGAGAGGACGTGAATCCCAATGAGGAAGACCTCATGGGACGTCTCTCAAGCAAGAAGGAGTTCCCTATTGAGGACCTAAAGGAATCTAAAGGTCATATAGAGACCATAGAGATCCCATTAAACCTCCTTTTGCCATTCATGAGCTCTGAAGACTATTCTTCCTCTGAAGAGGATGAAGATGTAACTGGAGAGAAAGTTGCTCAATATCTAGGAGCCATCATGAAGCTGAATGCCAAGTTGTTTGGTAATGAGACTTGGGAAGGTGAACCTCCCTTGCTCATTAGTGAACTAGACACATGGGTTTTGCAAACTTTACCTCAAAAGAGATAAGATCTTGGCAAATTCTTAATACCCTGTACCATAGGCACCATGACCTTTGAAAAGGCTCTGTGTGACCTAGGGTCCGGCATAAATCTTATGCCACTCTCTGTAATGGAGAAGCTGGGGATCATTAAGGTACAGCCTGCCATATTCTCATTACAAATGGCAGACAAGTTAGTAAAAATAGCTTATGGATTGGTAGAGGACGTGTTAGTGAAGGTTGAAGGCCTTTACATCCCTGCTGATTTCATAATCTTAGACACTAGGAAGGAGGAGGATGAATGCATCATCATTGGAAGACCTTTCCTAGCCACAGCAGGAGCTGTGGTTAACAGAGGAGAATTAGTCTTTCAATTGAATTGGGACTACCTTGTGTTTATGACCCAAGGGTGTTCTTCTGCATACATGGAGATGAAGCATGAAAAGCTTCTCTCAAGACAGAGTCAAACAAAGCCCCCACAATCAAACTCTAAGTTTGGTATTGGGAGGCCACAGCCAAACTCTAAGTTTGGCGTTAAAACCCCACATCCAAACTCTAAGTTTGGTGTTGGGAGTCTACAACATTGACCTGATCACCTTTGAGGCTCCATGAGAGCCCGCTGTCAAGCTATTGACATTAAAGAAGCGCTTCTTGGGAGGAAACCCAATTTTTATTTATCTAATTCTATTTTTTATTTTTATTTTATGTTTTCTTAGGTTCATGATCATGTGGAGTCACAAAACAAATACTAAAATTAAAAACAGAATAAAAATAGCAGAAGAGAAAGCACACCTTGGAGGAATGGCTTATTGGCGTTTAAACGCCAGTAAGGAGCATCTGGCTGGCATTCAACAGCAGAACGGAGCATGGATCTGGCGTTTAACGCCAGAAACATGCAGCAATCTGGCGTTTAAATGCCAGGATTTCACACTGAGGAAAGCTGGCGTTCAACGCCAGAAACATGCTGCAGACTGGCGTTGAACGCCCAAAACAAGCATAGAGCTGGTGTTTAACGACAGAAACAAGCATCAATGTGGCGTTAAACATCTCAGGATGTGGGGATGTAAATCCTTGACACCTCAGGATCTGTGGACCCCACAGGATCATATCAGGATCTGTGGACTCCACAGGATCCCTACCTACCTCAACTCACCTTCTCTCTTCTTCACACAATCCAATAACACTCTTCCCCAAAAATCCTTCACCAATCACCTCAATCTCTCTTTCCCATCACCTCTTCACCACTCACATCCATCCACCCTTCCCTATAAACCCCACCTACCCTCAAATTCAAAATTTCTTTCCCACCCAAACCCACCCAATATGGCCGAACCTTAACCCCTCTCCCCTCACTATATAAACCCCTCTATCCTTCTTCATTTTCACACACCACAACCCTCTCTTCTTCACTTTAGCCGAAACCACACACCTCCACCTTTCCTTCATATTTTCTTCTTCTTCTTCTTCTCTTCTTTTGCTCGAGGACGAGCAAAAATTCTAAGTTTGAAAGCATAGCTTTTTTGTTTTTCCATAACCACTTATGGCACCTAAGGCCGGATAAACCTCTAGAAAAGGGAAAGGGAAGACAAAAGATTCCACCTCCGAGTCATGGGAGATGGAGAGATTCATCTCAAAATCCCATCAAGACCACTTCTATGAAGTTGTGGCCAAGAAGAAGGTGATCCCCGAGGTCCCTTTCAAGCTCAAGAAAAATGAGTATCCGGAGATCCGACATGAGATCCAAAGAAGAGGTTGGGAAGTTCTGACCAACCCAATTCACCAAGTCAGAATCTTAATGGTTCAAGAATTCTATGCCAATGCATGGATCACTAGAAACCATGATCAAAGTATGAACCCAAATCCAAAGAACTATCTTACAATGGTTCGGGGGAAATACTTAGATTTCAGTTCGGAAAATGTAAGGTTGGCATTCAACTTGCCTATAATGCAAGAAGATGCATGCCCCTACACTAGAAGGGTCAACTTTGATCAAAGGTTGGACCAAGTTCTCATGGACATATGTGCGGAAGGAGCTCAATGGAAAAGAGACTCAAGAGGCAAGCCAGTTTAATTGAGAAGACTGGACCTTAAGCCTGTGGCTAGAGGATGGTTGGAGTTCATCCAACGCTCCATCATCCCCACTAGCAACCGATCTGAAGTTACTGTGGATCAGGACATCATGATCCATAGCATCATGATTGGAGAGGAAGTAGAAGTTCATGAAGTCATCTCTCTTGAATTCTATAAAATAGCCGAAAAGTCCTCCACCATGGCAAGGCTAGCTTTTCCTCATCTTATCTGCCATCTATGCTACTCAGCTGGAGTTATCATAGAAGGAGACATCCTCATTGAAGAGGACAAGCCCATCACTAAGAAGAGGATGGAGCAAACAAGAGAGGCCATCCATGGATCTCAAGAGATGCATGAGGAAGCTCATCATCAAGAAATCCCTGAGATGCCTCAAGGGATGCATTTTCCTCAAAATAACTATTGGGAACAACTCAACACTTCTCTAGAAGACTTGAGTTATAACATGGATCAATTAAGGGTGGAACATCAAGAGCACTCCATCATTCTCCATGAGATTAGAGAAGATCAAAGAGCAATGAGGGAGCAGCAACAAAGGCAAAGAAGAGACATAGAAGAGCTCAAGGACATCATTGGTCCTTCAAGAAGAAGACGCCACTAAGGTGGACTCACTCCTTGTTCTTATTTCACTATTTTTTGGTTTTTAAGCTATATGTTTATCTATGTTTGTGTCTTTATTACATGATCATTAGTGTCTAGTGTCTATGTCTTAAAGCTATGAATAGTTCCATGAATCCTTCACCTTTCTTAAATGAAAAAAGATTTTTAATTCAAAAGAACAAGAAGTACATGAGTTTCGAATTCATCCTTGAATTTAGTTTAATTATATTGATGTGGTGACAATACTTTTTGTTTTCTGAATGAATGCTTGAACAGTGCATGTTTTTGATCTTGTTGTTTATGAATGTTAAAATTGTTAGCTCTTGAAAGAATGATGAACAAAGAAAAATGTTATTGATAATCTGAAAAATCATAAAATTGATTCTTGAAGCAAGAAAAAGCAGTGAAAAAAGCAAAAACTTGCGAAAAAAAATGGCGAAAAGAAAAGAAAGAGAAAGAAAAAGAAAAAGCAAGCAGAAAAAGCCAATAGCCCTTAAAACCAAAAGGCAAGGGTAAAAAGGATCCAAGGCTTTGAGCATCAATGGATCGGAGGGACCAAGGAAATAAATCCAGGCCTAAGCGGCTAAATCAAGTTGTCCTTAACCATGTGCTTGTGGCATGCAGGTCCAAGTGAAAAACTTGAGACTGAGTGGTTAAAGTCGTGATCCAAAGCAAAAAGAGTGTGCTTAAGAGCTCTGGACACCTCTAACTGGGGACTCTAGCAATGCTGAGTCACAATCTGGAAAGGTTCACCGAGTCATGTGTCTATGGCATTTATGTATCTGGTGGTAATACTGGAAAACAAAGTGCTTAGGGCCACGGCCAAGACTCATAAAAGTAGCTGTGTTCAAGAATCAACATACTTAACTAGGAGAATCAATAACACTATCTGAAATTCTAAGTTCCCATAGATGCCAATCATTCTAAACTTCAAGGGAAAAAACAAGATGCCAAAACTGTTCAGAAGCAAAAAGCTACAAGTCCCGCTCATCTAATTAGAACTAATATTCCTTGATATTATGAGATTTATAGTACATTCTCTTCTTTTTATCCTAATTGATTTTTAGTTGCTTGGGGACAAGCAATAATTTAAGTTTGGTGTTGTGATGAGCGGATAATTTATACGCTTTTTGGCATTATTTTTAGGTAGTTTTTAGTAGGATCTAGCTACTTTTAAGGATGTTTTTATTAGTTTTTATGCTAAATTCACACTTCTGGACTTTACTATGAATTTGTGTGTTTTTCTGTGATTTCAGGTATTTTCTTGCTGAAATTGAGGGACCTGAGCAAAACTCTGATAAGAAGGCTGACAAAGGACTGCAGATGCTGTTGGATTCTGACCTTCCTGCACTCAAAATGGATTTTCTGGAGCTACAGAACTCCAAATGGTGCGCTCTCAACGGTGTTGGAAGGTAGACATCTAGAGCTTTCCAGCAATATATAATAGTCTATACTACATTCTGGAGTCCAACGGCAGGTCCATGCTATATCCTGGAGTCAAACGCTAGAAACACGTCACGAACCAGAGTTGAACCCCAAAAACACATTACAACTTGGTGTTCAACTCCAAGAGAAGCCTCTGCACGTGTAAAGCTCAGCTGAAGCACACACCAAGTGGGCCCCGGAAGTGGATGTCTGCATCAATTACTTATTTCTGTAAACCCTAGTAGCTAGTCTAGTATAAATAGGACATTTTACTATTGTATTCAGAGTCTTTTGACTGTTTAGTCTCTGACCATTTGGTCTTTTGAACACAATTGGGGGCTGGCCATTCGGCCATGCCTGGACCTTCATCACTTATGTATTTTCAACGGTGGAGTTTCTATACACCATAGATTAAGGTGTGGAGCTCTGCTGTACCTCGAGAATTAATGCAATTACTATTGTCTTTTATTCAATTCAAGCTTATTTTTATTCTAAGATATCACTCGTACTTCAACCTGATGGATGTGATGATTCGTGACCCTCATTATCATCTGTCCTTTTGAACGTGTGCCTGACAACCACCTCCGTTCTACAAGCAAGAGCTAGAGTGTGTATCTCTTGGATTCCTGATGCACGACGCATGGTTGCCCTCGCCTGACAACCGAGCCTTCCATTCTGTGAAATCAGAGTCTTCGTGGCATAAGCTAGAATTGATGGTGGCATTCATGAGGATCCGAAAAGTCTAAACCTTGTCTGTGGTATTCCGAGTAGGATTCAGGGATTGAATGACTGTGATGAGCTTCAAACTCGCGATTGTTGGGCGTGATGACAAACACAAAAGAATCAATGGATTCTATTCCGACATGATCGAGAATCAACAGATGATTTGCCGTGCCATGACAGAGCATTTGGACCTTTTTCACTGAGAGGATGGGATGTAGCTATTGACAACAGTGATGCCCTACATACAGCTTGCCATGGAAAGGAATAAGAATTATTGAAGGAAGGCAATAGGAAAGCAGAGATCCAACAAGGATAAAACATCTCCATACACTTATCTGAAATTCTCACCAATGATCTACATAAGTATTTCTATCTTTATTTTCTGTTTTTTTATTATTATTATTCGAAAACTCCATAACCATTTATTATCCGCCTGACTGAGATTTACAAGATGACCATAACTTGCTTCATACCAACAATCTCTGTGGGATCGACCCTTACTCACGTAAGGTTTATTACTTAGATGACCCAGTACACTTGCTGGTTAGTGATGCAAAGTTGTGAAGAAAGTAATGAGTTAGTAGATGCGCATACCAAGTTGAATACCATTGTTAGAGATCACAATTTCGTGCACCAAGCATCATCAAACTTTCTAGCCCAATCCTTTCTGGAGGTATACACTGCTTCTCTAGGATTTGCTTTAGTTCTCTATTTGAGACTTCAGCTTGACCATTTGTCTGGGGATGATATGGTGTTGCTACTTTATGGCCAACTCCGTAACGGCTTAAGACAAAATCCAACTGTCTGTTGCAGAAAGGAGTACCTCCATCAATAATTAGTGTCCTAAGGACACCAAATCTGCTGAGGATGTTCTTTTGGAGGAACTTCATTACTACTCTGGTGTCATTAGTGGGTGTTGCTATTGCTTCAACCCATTTAGATACATGATCTACTGCCAGAAGGATGTAGGTGTTTGAGTATGAAGGTGGGAAGGGTCCCATGAAGTCTATACCCCATATGTCAAATAGCTCAATCTCTAGGATTCCTTGTTGAGGCATGCTATGACCGTGAGGGAGATTGCCAGCTCTCTGGCAACTATCACAATTACGGATGAACTCTCTAGAATCCTTTAAGAGAGTAGGCCAGTAAAAGCCACTTTGGAGAACTTTAGTGGCTGTCTGCTCACCTCCAAAGTTTCCTCCATAGTCAGAGCCATGGCAATGTCATAGAATTCTCTGTGTCTCTTTTTCAGAAACACAACATCGGGTTATTCCATCCGAGCATCTCTTAAAGAGATATGGTTCATCCCATAGGTAATATTTTGCATCATTCATGAGTTTCCAGGCTTGTTGCCTAGTAAATTCCTTGGGAATGAACCTTATAGCCTTGTAATTTGCAATGTCTGCAAACCAAGGTACTGTCTAGATGGCATAGAGTTGCTCATCTGGAAAGGATTCGGATATGTCAGTGGAGGGAGAAGAAGTCCCTGCTACTGGCTCAATCTGGGACAAGTGATCATCCACCTAATTTTCTGTCCCTTTTCTATAACTAATTTCTATATCAAACTCTTGCAGTAGTAATACCTATCTTATAAGTCTGGGTTTAGAATGCTACTTTGTGAGTAGATACATTAGAGAATGATGGTCAGTATAAATAATGACCTTAGATCCTACTAGGTAGGATCTAAACTTGTCAATGGCATAAACCATTGCAAGTAGCTCCTTTTCTGTTGTAGTGTAGTTTTTCTATGCATCATTTAATATGCGAATAGCATAATAAATGACATGCAAAAGCTTGTCATGTCTCTGCCCTAGGATTGCACCAATTGCATGATCACTGGCATCACATATTAGCTCAAATGGTAAGTCCCAATTGGGTTCAGAGATGATAGGAGCAATGACAAGCTTGGCTTTCAGAGTTTCAAAGGCATGTAGGCATTCTTAGAGAAAAAGATGAATGGAACAACAATGGCCAAGAGATTACACAGTGGTTTTGTGATTTTTGAAAAATCTTTTATAAACCGTCTGTAAAATCTTGCATGTCCTAGGAAGCTTCTGATTGCTTTGACATTAGTAGGTAGAGGCAATCGTTCAATCACATCCACCTTAGCTTGATCCACTTCTATCCCCTTTTTTTAGATCGATGTCCAAGAACAATGCCTTCAATTACCATGAAGTGGCATTTTTTTCAGTTTAGAACTAGGTTTGTTTCTTAGCATTTTTTCAGAAGTCAGGTCAGATGATCAAGATAGGAGTCAAATGAGTCTCACATAACAGAGAAGTCATCCATGAATACTTCAAGGAACTTCTCTACCATAGAAAAGAAGATGGATAAAATACATCTCTGAAAAGCGATAGACATGTGAATGATGTCTTCTCTTGATCTTGTGGATCCACTTCTATTTGATTGTATCCGGAATATCCATCCAGGAAACAATAAAAAGCATGACCTGCTAGTCTTTCTAGCATTTGGTCAATGAAGGGTAAAGGAAAGTGATCTTTCCTGGTGGCATCATTAAGTCTTCTATAGTCAATGCACATACGCCACCTTGCGACTGTCCTTTTAGGGATCAACTCATTCTTTTCATTATGAACCACTGTCATGCCTCCCTTCTTAGGAACAACTTGGACAGGGCTCACCCAAAGGCTATCAGAAATGGGATAAATGATCCCAGCCTTATAGAGCTTAGTGATTTCCTTCGGTACTTTTTCCTTCATAGCTGGATTTAATCGCCTTTGTAGTTGCACCACTGGTTTGGCATTATCTTCCAATAGGATTTTATACATGTATTGAGCTGGGCTAATGCCCTTAAGGTCACTTGTAGTCCATCCAATGGCGGTCCAATGTGTTTTGAGCACTTGAATTAGTGCTTCTTCTTTATGTGGCTCTAAGGCAGAGCTTATGATTACAGGATAAGTGTCTCCTTCTCCCAGAAATGCGTATTTCAAGGAGGAAGGTAATGGCTTAAGCTCAAGCTTTGGAGGCTTCTCTTTTTTCTCATAGGTTTCTAGAGGTTCCTCTGAATCAGGCTGAGTATCATCGAGGATATCATCTAGCCCTTCCTTGAGGCTTTCGGCCATGTTAACCTTTTCCACCAGAGAATCAATGAGGTCATAGCTCATCCATTCTTCAGGGATGTCTGGATGCTGCATAGCCTTGACAGCATTCAGTTCAAACTTTTCCTCATTGACTCTTAGGGTTACTTCGCCTTTTTCAACATCAATGAGGGTCCGTCCTCTAACTAGGAAGGGTCTCCCTAGGATAAGGGATGCACTCTTGTGCCCTTCCATGTCCAACACCGCAAAGTTAGTAGGAAAAGTGAAGGGTCTAACCCTGACAATCGTGTCTTCGATTACTCTAGATGGTATCTTAATAGAGCCATCAGCAAGTTGATGGCATATGCAGGTTGGTTTGACTTCCTCAGTCAAACAGAGCTTCTTTATTGAAGAAGCAGGTATTAGGTTGATGCTTGTCCCAAGGCCACATAAAGTTGTCCTTGTACAAGCATCACCTAAAGTGCATGGTATCATAAAGCTTCTATGGTCTTTAAGCTTCTCTGGTAAGCTATTTTGAATTATTGCACTGCACTCTTCAGTGAGGAGGACTGTTTGTGTCTCTCTGCAAAAGGGATCTTTATCTCTAATGTTCTGAGATACTCCACAAAGCGGGCAAACTATTTATCCCATTCCTCTTTACAGAGTTTCTAAAAAAATGGCATCTTAGCCTTATACTCATCAATCTTGATTGATGGAGGCCGAATGCCATATGTGTTGGAAGGGGAGTTACTAGCTTGCTTAGGAGGGTTGTTGTCAGTGAATGACAGACCTCCCTTGCTTGGGCGTTCAATGCCCATACTGCTACCCTCTTTCTGGCTTTTGACCCCAGGGGCATCACTCCCTTGTGGGTGTTTAATGCCAAGGGTGCTGCCTCTTTGGGCATTTGAACGCCCAATCTCTGCCCTTTCCTGGCGTTCAACGCCAAGAGGGATACCTTCCTGGGCGTTTGAATGCCCATTCTCTACCCTTTTCTGCCGTTCAAAGCCAAGAGTGATACCTCTCTGGGCGTTTGAATGTCCAGAATTATCTTGTGCAGAGACTTGGTTATCCTCTGTTAGTTGCTCTTTTCCTAACCTCCTATTGTTCTAAGGTTGGGTAATCAAGGATTTGCCACTCTTTAATTGAATGGCCTGGCATTTATCTATTATCTGCGTAGATAACTACTGTCTTATTTGACTCAGCTGTGCTTCTACATTTCTATTAGAAGCTTGAGTTTCTTGCAGAGCCTCTTGCAGTTCCAGTAGTTGATGAGCAAGGGCCTACAGTTACTGAGTCAATAGGCCATCCTGTTATGGAAGGTTAGGTTCAGTATATACTGCCCTAGCCTCTCCCTTTATAGATATCTCAGCAGATAAGTACAGATGCTGATTAGTGGCAACTATATCAACAAGCTCTTGAGCCTCTCCAATGGTCTTTCTTATGTGTATGAAACTACCACCAGAGTGGTCCAAAGACATTCTAGCCATGTCTGAAAGTCCATAATAAAAGATGTCTAACTATACCCTTTCTGAAAACATTTCAGTGGGACAAAACCCTAAACCCTAAACCCTATACCTTCCCCAGGCATCATAAAAAGATTTATTATCTCCTTGTTTGAAGCCTTGGAGGTCCAGCCTCAGCTGGGTCATCTTTCTTAGGGGAAAGTATTGATTTAAAAACTTGTCTACTAACTGTGTCCATGTTTTTGAATTAGATCTGGGCTGGTTATCCAATCACCTCTTTGCTTGATCCTTTACAGCAAAAGAAAAGAGCAATAATTTGTAGACATCTTGGTTTACTCCCTCATGGTGTACATTGTCAGCAATTTTTAAGAAATCTGCTAAGAATTCTGTAGGCTCTTCTTGTGGAAGTCCAGAAAACTGGCAATTTTGCTGCACTATGGTAATGAGTTTAGGGTTTATTTCAAAGCTACTTGCTCTAATGTGAGATATGCTAATACTTCTTCCATAGGAGTCAACAGTGGGATTTGTATAGGATCCCAGAGTTCTTCTGAAGTCTTCATTCCCACTTTGGTTCATAATGAAGAAAGGTAGAAGAAGGGGAAGAAGAAATCGGAATAGAAGAATAAATAGAAGTAGAAGAGATGAATAAGAATTAAAATATTTTTTATTTTATTTGTTTATTTAATCCAAAATTAAAATCAATTAATTAAAAGGAATGAAATTCGAAAAAGAAGAAAGAAGAGTAGAAGAGGAGATTTTGAAAATTAGGAAAGAGAAGAGTTAGTTAGGAAGTTTTGAAAGAGAAGAGAGAGAAGATAAACAACTAATTGAAAAGAGATTTGAATTTAAGATTTGAAATTTGATAATTACAATTTAAATTTTGAAATCTTAAATTTTGAATTTTTGAAAAAGTCAATAAGATAAGATAAAGATTGAAAAAAAAAGGATTTGATTTCTGAATAGGTTTGAAATTGAAAATTGAAAATTGAAATTTTAAAATTGAAATTTGAATTTGAAAATTGAAAATTGAAATTTAAATTTTTGAAAGTTAAAATTTTAATTTTAAAATAAGATAAGATAAGATTTTGAAAAAAGATGTGATTTTTTATTTTGAAAAGATTTGATTTTGAAAATTGAAAACTAAGATATGATAAGATAAAAATTTTAAATTGAAATCTGAATTTTTAATTATTGTTCTGAGGGTTACCTGAAACTTAGGTCGATCTCGGATGAGATCTTCTGTGCTGGTCGGAGATGACGTGTCCCGCTTGTTGGATCTGGTGGCCGGAGCTGTCGTGTCTGACCTGTTGGACTTGGCAGTGCTGCTGATCCGTCGTCCCCGGAGGGTGGGGGGTACCTGCAAGGGACTCCGATACTTAAGTTAGCAAGGGTATTAAGCAGGTTTTAAGTAGAATTAGAGTATGAGTTATACCTGGGTGCTCCAGTGTATTTATAGTGATGAGGCGTGACCTTTTTAGATAAGATAAGTTAGTTATCTTATCTTATCTTACCTTCTAGGTGAGGTCAGCTTATCTTCATGGGAACTGCCCTTCTCACTGTAGGCTTGGGCTGCCTTAGGATTTGGGATGTGTTCCTCTATTTGGGCCCTTCTTTGGGCTTTTCTGGTGACTTGGCCGAGCTCTTTGGAAAGAGGTCGGGTTGTCCTGACCTGAAGAGGTCGGTCGCTTGACCCAGGGTATGAACAGTGCCCCTGCTCGAGCTTGGTCTTTATTTGGAGGTCGAGTCTTAGTCTTCAAGCCTACTCGGGTAAAGCCGAACTCGAGCATTTTGTCGCTTTATCTTTGTAGAGCTCCTTTTTGAATGTGGAACGTTTCTGCTTCTTTAAGCGTGCGCTTTTGCATTAGCGCTCTAGCTTTGGAAACGTGCGAGGGTTTAACACCTCATTAATGGGCTTTTAATGCTCCGCTTTCTCTAGGTCTCTTTATTTTTAAACTTCGTATTCTAAAAACGGTTTCTCTTCTTCGTAACCTTCTTTCTCTCTTTTCTGTTTTCTCTGTGATTTTCTGATTTCCTTCTGCGACGTTTGCTTGGCGATCGTTTGGTGTTACTCTTGGAGTGCGATTTTGGTTTCCTTCTTTCTTCACTTTCTTCAGCGCTTCCTCTTTTCCTCAGGTTGGTTCTTTTCCCTGCTTCTTTTCTTTCTTTGAAATGTGATTCTTCAATAAAGTTTTGATTTTACCTGCATCTATGTTGGAAAGCTTGAATCTTTTCATATTGCCATGCTTGACTGCCGCTGTGATGTACGTGTTCTGGTCCTCTTTTCGCCCTTCTGTTTAGTGTCTCTAGGGCTTTGCATGTTGTCGCTGCTTGAAAAAAGGTTTCTCCTTTAGTGGGTTTAGGTTCTATTGGTAGTTTCTCTTTTGATGAAGACGATGTTTTCTTTATGATTTCTACTTCGGTTGTTATTTCTAGTTAGAAAGGGAAGGATTGTTGCTGGGGTGTGAATCTTGTAAATCCTCTTGGGTTCTTGTTCTGTGGCTGCCTCCAAAGGATGCCCCAGGATGTAAGTCCTGGGGTCTCCTTTTTGTTGCTTGTATTGTGCTAGGTTGTGTAGCCGAGTTGTTTTGCTGTTGCCCGAGATGTGTTTTAGTAATCCAATATTTTATTTCTTTATTGTAGGACTTGTTGGTCTTATGGCTTCTCGTAAGAATATTGTTGAGACGTCTTCCCAAGTCCCTGAGGGCATGGCTGATTAGGTGGATTCCATGGTTCTTCTGTGTTTTTTGGTGGTGGATTTCGAATTCTGTAGAAAGCTGCGAAAACATCATAGGGTTTATGGTAGATGATGCCCAGGAAGGGAATTACGAGCTGATAGCGCCTGATTCCCATGAGAGAGTTTGTTTTCCTACTTCAGTCGAGAGGGAGCGTCCCTATTTTTATGCTTATGAATACTTCTTTAGTCTGTTGGACATTACTTTTCCTTTTTCCACTTTTGAGACCGACTTGTTGTGGTCGTGTAACATTGCTCCATCCCAGCTTCATCCCAATTCGTGGGGTTTTATAAAAATCTTTCAGCTGCTGTGTCGAGAGTTAGGCATCAAGCATTCTCTGACTCTTTTCTTTTATCTCTTTGTCTCGGCCAAGCCTAGGGCTTCTTCAAAAAAGAAAGCTTCTTGGGTTTCCTTTAGATCTGCTCAAGGGCACAAAGTCTTTGCTATGTATGACGAGTCCTTTAAGGACTTTAAAAACTATTTCTTTAAAGTTCGAGCTGTTGAAGGGGTCCGCCCCTTTTTTCTTTACGAAAATGATGAACCTGCTTTTCCTTTTGAGTGGCAAAAGAATGTAATGGTGTCTCGATATACTTGGGAGATGTTGGACGAGGTCGAACAGGCCTTTGTGAGTGTCTTGGAGGATATTTGGGGGGAGCCTCCGCATCTGGATACTAAGAAGTTCCTGGGGGACCTATCTTTGGTCCGAGATGTGTTGGGTATTGACTGACGTGTTTTCATTTTTATTCTGTTTTACCTTTGTGATCCATGATTTTTGTTGTTGATTTTGTCTTTTCTGTTTTTCAGAAATGTCGAAAAACAATGACTCCATGAAGGCTTTCAAAAAAGCCAGGAAGGCAGCTGCTGCACAAAAAATATCGGTCAAGGCGGCTGGAGAGGGGTCTTCTCAAACCCTCATGAAACCGACCGTGCCGAGTTCCCCTGGGCCGAGGAGAGTGATCCCTACTCCTCGGGTTCGCCTGGCACGATCCTCCACAAACTTCTACTGCTGCTTCTGGTTCTCCTCCCTCGAAAAAGCAGAGAACATCTGAGCCCTTTAACCTGGATGCCCCGGATTTTGATGCTGTCGAGTTTGTCGACCAGCAAATTGCCCCTTATAGTGCGCTTTCCATGGATGATGTGTCCCTTCTTCAGCACCTAGAATTCATCACTAGAAATAGTGTGAAGATGGCACATATGGGTGTGGCTATTTTCCGAACTGCTCAGGGTTTCCCGATTCATGCTACGAAATCCTTCATGGAGGAGGCTAAATCGGAGTTTGATCGGATCAAGGGTCTGAAGGAGGAGTTGGAGGTGAAGTTGGCGAAGGTAGAAAAGGAATTGGAGGGTGAGAAGGCTAGATTTGTCACCTTGGCGGCTTCCTTGAAGTTGGCTGAGGACATGGCATTGAAGCACAAGGATAGCTATGTCTCTGCTTATAGGGAGTTGGTCCATCTCCGAGATGACTTGGAAACTGCTCGGGTTGATTATGCCGAGCTCCAAGGTCACCTTGCAGGCAACGTGACTGCTGCTTATGAGAACCTGAGGGAGCAGGTCCAGATTCTTGCCCCTGATGCCGGCTTGACTCTCTTTAGCCTTGACAATGTGGTAAAGGACGGCAAGATTGTCCAGGATGACCCTGATGATGATGACGTTGAGCCTCTTCCTGCGCCTTCTTTTAAAGCTTATGCTATGCCGATCTCTTCAGCCCCTTCGACCGTAGTTGAGCCAGATCCTGAATTGGGGCGACGGGACGGTGGATGCGGTGCCTCTCCAGTCTCGTCCTCCATCACCTCATGTTGATGCCGCCACTGAGGGTCCTTCGAACTCTCTTTAATTATCCTTGGTATATTGTGGTATAGCCCGGCCTGTGGGCTTTTGAACCTTTTATGTTTGTAAAGTATGCTTTTGACTCTGATACTTTTTAGTTGCTTGGCTTAGCAACTTTTATTTTCATTAAACAAAGTAGTCTCCGAGCTCTTAGGGCTGACCCTGATAGCTTCTTGAGTTCGTTTATTACTGCAACTTGTGCTTTTTACGACATATCTGTCTGCTACTTTCTTTGTTTGACCTCTTTGGACCTCTTTGCTTTATGCTGGTAGCCCGACTTCTTTTGAGGCTGAGTCCAACTTGTGCGTCGGTCTTCTTTCCTTGTTGAAGTTATCTTTAGTAATCTGTTTCAGTTGAGCCGACTTCGTGATGTCGGGCTCTTCTGAGTTATTTCTGTAATCCTCTTTCTTGGACCTTGTTCAGGTCTCTTTCAGGGATTACGAACTCTTTGTTGATTGAGCCGACTTTGTCATGTCGGGCTCTTCTGAATTATTTCTGTAATCCTCTTTCTTGGTCTTTGTTCAGGTCTCTTTCAGGGATTACTTTATAACTCTTTGTCGATTGGGCCGACTTCGTCATGTCAGGCTCTTCTGAGTTATTTCTGTAATCCTCTTTCTTGGACCTTGTTCAGGTCTCTTTCAGGGATTACTTTATAACTCTTTGTTGATTGGGCCGACTTCGTCATGTCGGGCTTTTCTGAGTTATTTCTGTAATCCTCTTTCTTGGACCTTGTTCAGGTCTCTTTCAGGGATTACTTTAGAATTCTTTGTCGATTAGGCCGAATTCGTCATGTCGGGCTCTTTTGAGTTATTTCTGTAATCCTCTTTTTTGGATCTTGTTCAGGTCTCTTTCAGGGATTACTTTATAACTCTTTGTCGTGGGGCCGACTTCGTCATGTCGGGCTTTTCTGAGTTATTTCTGCAATCTTCTTTCTTGGACCTTGTTCAGGTCTCTTTCAGGGATTACGAACTCTTTGTCGATTGAGCCGACTTCGTCATGTCGGGCTCTTCTAAGTTATTTCTGTAATCCTCTTTCTTGGTCTTTGTTCAGGTCTCTTTCAGGGATTACTTTATAACTCTTTGTCGATTGGGCTGACTTCGTCATGTCAGGCTCTTCTGAGTTATTTCTGTAGTCCTCTTTCTTGGACCTTGTTCAGGTCTCTTTCAGGGATTACTTTATAACTCTTTGTTGATTGGGCCGACTTCGTCATGTCGGGCTTTTCTGAGTTATTTCTGTAATCCTCTTTCTTGGACCTTGTTCAGGTCTCTTTCAGGGATTACTTTATAATTCTTTGTCGATTGGGCCGAATTCGTCATGTCGGGCTCTTTTGACTTATTTCTGTAATCCTCTTTTTTGGATCTTGTTCAGTTCTCTTTCAGGGATTACTTTATAACTCTTTGTCGTGGGGCCGACTTCGTCATGTCGGGCTTTTCTGAGTTATTTCTGTAATCCTCATTCTTGGACCTTGTTCAGGTCTCTTTCAAGGATTACTTTATAACTCTTTGTCGATTGGGCCGACTTCGTCATGTCGGGCTCTTCTGAGTTATTTCTGTAATCTTCTTTCTTGGACCATGTTCAAGTCTCGTTCAGGGATTACTTTATAACTCTTTGTCGTGGGCCGACCTCGTCATGTTGGGCCCTTCTAAGTTATAGTAATCCTCTTTTATAGGGTTGGCCAGACCTCTTTCCAGGGATTTACTGATAACTTTTAGTCGACGTGACTGGTCCGACTTTTATGTCGGTCCGTCTTTAAGTTATTTTGTAGCAATCCATTTTTTTAAAGACCTCGTCAGGTCCTTTCTATGGATCACTTTCGATAACTTTTTACATTATTCTGTTTTCATCTTTGCCGATATTTGTAGAAGTTGGGTTTTAACCCTCGCGTGTTTGACCTCCGATGAATCTGGTTTTCATCTTTGTGGGTCTTTGGTGCATGGAATTATGATCATCAATGGCGCCATCAACATGGTACGCTCAATTGCAATCTCAACTCTTTATCACAACTTCACAACTAACCAGCAAGTGCACTGGGTCGTCCAAGTAATAAACTTTACGCGAGTAAGGGTCGATCCCACGGAGATTGTTGATATGAAGCAAGCTATGGTCATCTTGAAAAACTCAGTCAGGCGGATTCAAATGGTTATGGAGGATTGATAACTAAAAGATGAATAAAACATAAAATAAAGATAGTGATACTTATGTAATTCATTGGTGAGAATTTCAGATAAGCGTATGGAGATGCTTTGTCCCTTCCGTCTCTCTGCTTTCCTACTGTCTTCATCCAATCCTTCTTACTCCTTTCCATGGCAAGCTGTATGTTGGGCATCACCATTGTCAATGGCTACAGTCCCATCCTCTCAGTGAAAATGTTCAACGCGCTCTGTCACAGCACGGCTATTCATCTGTCGGTTCTCGATCATGTCGGAATAGAATCTTTTGTGTCTGTCACTAACGTCCCACAATCGCGAGTTTGAAGCTCGTCACAGTCATTCAATCCTTGAATCCTACTCAGAATAACACAGACAAGGTTTAGACCTTCCGGATTCTCAAGAATGCCGCCATCAATTCTAGCTTATACCACAAAGATTCTGATTAAGGAATTCAAGAGATACACATTCAAGCCTTGTTTGCATGTAGAACGGAAGTGGTTGTCAGGCTCGCGTTCATAAGTGAGAATGATGATGAGCGTCACATAATCATCACATTCATCATGTTCTTGGGTGCAAATGAATATCTTAGAACAAGAATGAGCTGAATTGAATAGAAGAACAATAGTAATTGCATTAATACTCGAGGTACAACAGAGCTCCACACCTTTATCTATGGTGTGTAGAAACTCCACCATTGAAAATACATAAGTGATAATGGTGATCATTGGCTTCGGCCCCAGAGAGGGAACCAGAAGAACCAAGATGAAAATACAATAGCAAAAGGTCTTATTTATAGAGAACTAGTAGCTTAGGGTTTACAGAAATGAGTAAATGACATAAAAATCCACTTCCGGGCCCACTTGGTGTGTGCTTGGGCTGAGCATTGAAGCTTCCATGTGTAGAGACTTCTCTTGGAGTTAAACACCAGCTTTTGTGCCAGTTTGGGCGTTTAACTCCCACTTTTGTGCCAGTTCTGGCGTTTAACACTGAGAATTCTTGAGCTGATTTGGAACGCCGGTTTGGGCCATAAAATCTCAGGCAAAGTATGAACTATTATATATTGTTGGAAAGCCCTCGATGTCTACTTTCCAACGCAATTAAGAGCGTGCTAATTGGACTTCTGTAGCTCCAGAAAATCCACTTCGAGTGCAGAGAGGTCAGAATCCAATAGCATCTGCAGTCCTTTTCAGCCTCTGAATCAGATTTTTGCTCAGTTCCCTCAATTTCAGCCAGAAAATACCTGAAATCACAGAAAAACATACAAACTCATAGTAAAGTCTAGAAAAGTGAATTTTAAATAAAAACTAATAAAAATATAATAAAAACTAGCTAAAACATACTAAAAACATACTAAAAACAATGCCAAAAAGCGTATAAATTATCCGCTCATCACAACACCAAACTTAAATTGTTGCTTGTCCTCAAGAAACTGAAAATCAAATAGGATAAAAGAAGAGAATATACAATGAATTCCAAAAACATCTATGAAGATCAGTATTAATTAGATGAGCGGGGCTTTTAGCTTTTTCCCTCTGAACGGTTTTGGCATCTCACTTTATCCTTTGATGTTCAGAATGATTGGCTTCTATAGGAACTCAGAATCCGGATAGTGTTATTGATTCTCCTAGTTAAGTATGATGATTCTTGAACACAGCTACTTTATGAATCTTGGCCGTGGCCCAAAGCACTCTGTTTTCCAGTATTACCACCGGATACATCCATGCCACAGATACATAACTGGGTGAACCTTTTCAGATTGTGACTCAGCTTTGCTAGAGTCCCCAATTAGAGGTGTCCAGGGTTCTTAAGCACACTCTTTTTTCTTTGGATCATGACTTTAACCGCTCAGTCTCAAGTTTTCACTTGACACCTTCACGCCACAAGCACATGGTTAGGGACAGCTTGATTTAGCTGCTTAGGCCAGGATGTTATTCCTATAGGCCCTCCTATCCACTGATGCTCAAAGCCTTGGATCCTTTTTATTACCCTTGCCTTTTGGTTTAAAGGGCTATTGGCTTTTTCTGCTTGCTTTTTTTTTTCTCTTTCTTTTTTTTTTTTGAATTCACTGCTTTTTCTTGCTTCAAGAATCTTTTTTATGATTTTTCAAATCCTCAGTAACACGTCTCCTTTTTCATCATTCTTTCAAGAGCCAACAATTTTAACATTCATGAACAACAAATTCAAAAGACATATGCACTGTTCAAGCATACATTCAGAAAACAAAAGTATTGCCACCACATCAAAATAATTAATCTGTTATAAAATTTGAGATTCATGCAATTCTTCTCTTTTTCAATTAAGAACATTTTTCATTTAAGAAAGGTGATGGATTCACAGAACATTCATAACTTTAAGGCATAGACACTAAGACACTAATGATCATAAGACACAAACATAAATAAAACATAAAGCATAATTTTCGAAAAATAGAAAAATAAAGAACAAGGAGATTAAAGAACGGGTCCACCTTAGTGATGGCGGCTTGTTCTTCCTCTTGAAGATCTTATGGAGTGCTTGAGCTCCTCAATGTCTCTTCGTTGCCTTTGTTGCTCCTCTCTCATGATTCTTTGATCTTCTCTAATTTCATGGAGGAGGATGGAATGCTCTTGGTGCTCCACCCTTAGTTGTCCCATACTGGAACTTAATTCTCCTAGGGAGGTATTGATTTGCTCCTAATAGTTTTGTGGAGGAAAATGCATCCCTTGAGGCATCTCAGGGATCTCATGATGAGAAATTTCCTCATGCTCTTGATGAGGTTCTCTTATTTGCTCCACTCTTTTCTTGGTGATGGGCTTGAGGTCATGCCTTCTTAGTTGAAACGGCTTCCCTCTCTCTTCCATTGAGCGCCCTCTTAACAAATGTCTATGAGGACTTGGTCCAACCTTTGATCAAAGTTAACCCTTTTTGAGCTTGAAGGGGACCTCGGGGCTCACCTTCTTCTTGGCCACAACTTCATAAAAGTGGTCTTGATGCACCCTTGAGAGGAATCTCTCCATCTCCCATGACTCGGAGGTGGAAGCTTTTGCCTTCCCTTTTCTCTTTCTAGAGGTTTCTCCGGCCTTTGGTGCCATAAATAGTTATGGAAAAACAAAAAGCTTTAGCTTTTAGCACACCAAACTTAGAAGGTTTGCTCGTCCTTGAGCAAAAGAAGAAAGAAGAGAGTAGAAGAAGAAGAAATAGAGGAGATGGAGGGGGGCTTTGTGTTTCGGCCAAGGGGGAGAAGTAGTGTTTAGGTTGTGTGAAAATGAAGGAGTGAAGATGGATTTATATAGGAGTGGAGAGAGGGGGGTATGTTTCAGCCATTATGGGTGGGTTTGGGAGGAAAAGTGGTTTGAATTTGGATGGTGGGGTAGGTGGGGTTTTATGAAGAATGGATGTGAGTGGTGAAGAGAATGGTGGGATTTGATAAGTGAGGGGTTTTTGGGTAAGAGGTATTGAGGTGATTGGTGAATGGGTGAAGAAGAGAGATAGTGGTGGGGTAGGTGGGGATCCTGTGGCGTCCACAGATCCTGAGGTGTCAAGGATAGCTCATCCCTACACCAAGTGGCGTGTAAAACGCCCTTTCTGCCAATCCTGGCGTTAAACGCTAGGCTGCTGCCCTTTTCTGGTGTTAAACGCCAGTCTAGTGCCCCTTTCTGGCATTAAACGCCCAGAATGGTGCCAGACTGGGCGTTAAACGCCCATTTGCTGTCCTTTTTGGCGTTTAAACGCCAGCAAGTTTTTCCTCCAGGGTGTGCTTTTTTTCTTTCTGTTTTTCATTCTATTTTTGCTTTTTCAATTATTTTTGTGACTTCACATGATCATCAACCTATAGAAAACATAAAATAACAATGGAAAATAGATAAATATAACATTGGGTTGCCTCCCAACAAGCGCTTCTTTAATGTCAGTAGCTTGACAGTGGGCCCTCATGGAGCCTCACAGATGTTCAGAGTAATGTTGGAACCTCCCAACACCAAACTTAGAGTTTGAATGTGGGGGTTCAACACCAAACTTAGAATTTGGTTGTGGCCTCCCAACACCAAACTTAGAGTTTGACTATGGGGGCTCTGTTTGACTCTGTTTTGAGAGAAGCTCTTCATGCTTCCTCTCCATGGTTACAGAGGGATATCCTTGAGCCTTAAACACAAAGGATTCTTCATTCACTTGAATGATCAATTCTCCTCTGTCAACATCAATCACAGCCTTTGCTGTGGTTAGGAAGGGTCTGCCAAGGATGATGGATTCATCCATGCACTTCCCAGTCTCTAGGACTATGAAATCAGCAGGGATGTAATGGTCTTTAATCTTTACCAGAACATCCTCTACAAGTCCATAAGCTTGTTTTCTTGAATTGTCTGCCATCTCTAGTGAGATTCTTGCAGCTTGTACCTCAAAGATCCCTAGCTTCTCCATTACAGAGAGAGGCATGAGGTTTATGCTTGACCCTAGGTCACACAGAGCCTTCTCGAAGGTCATGGTGCCTAATGTACAAGGTATTGAGAACTTCCCAGGGTCCTGTCTCTTTTGAGGTAATCTCTGCCTAGTCAAGTCATCCAGTTCTTTGGTGAGCAAAGGGGATTCATCCTCCCAAGTCTTATTACCAAATAACTTGTCATTTAGCTTCATGATTGCTCCAAGGTACTTAGCAACTTGCTCTTTAGTGACATCTTCGTCCTCTTCAGAGGAAGAATACTTATCAGAGCTCATGAATGGCAGAAGTAAATCCAATGGAATCTTTATGGTCTCAGTGTGAGCCTCAGATTCCCATGGTTCCTCATTAGGGAACTCATTGGAGGCCATTGGACGTCCATTGAGGTCTTCCTCAGTGGCGATCTCTGCCTCTTCCTCCTCTCCAAATTCGGCCATGTTGATGGCCTTACACTCTCCTTTTGGATTCTCTTCTGTATTGCTTGGAAGAGTACTAGGAGGGAGTTCAGTAACTTTCTTACTCAGCTGACCCACTTGTGCCTCCAAGTTTCTAATGGAGGACCTTGTTTCAGTCATGAAACTTTGAGTGGTTTTGATTAGATCAGAGACCATGGTTGCTAAGTCAGAGTGGCTCTGCTTAGAATTCTCTGTCTGTTGCTGAGAAGATGATGGAAAAGGCTTGCCATTGCTAAACCTGTTTCTTCCACCATTATTGTTGTTGAAACCTTGTTGAGGTCTCTGTTGATCCTTCCATGAGAGATTTGGATGATTTCTCCATGAAGGATTATAGGTGTTTCCAAAGGGTTCTCCCATGTAATTCACCTCTTCCATTGATGGGTTCTCAGGATCATAAGCTTCTTCTTCAGATGAAGCGTCCTTAGTACTGCCTGGTGCAGCTTGCATTCTAGACAGACTTTGAGAAATCATATTGACTTGCTAAGTCAATATTTTATTCTGAGCCAATATGGCATTCAGAGTATCAATCTCAAGAACTCCATTCTTCTGATTCGTCCCATTATTCACAGGATTCCTTTCAGAAGTGTACATGAATTGGTTATTTGCAACCATTTCAATGAGTTCTTGAGCTTCTGCAGGCATTTTCTTCAGATGAAGAGATCCTCCAGCAGAGCTGTCCAATGACATCTTGGACAGTTCAGACAGACCATCAGTGAAGATACCTATGATGCTCCATTCAGAAAGCATGTCAGAAAGACACTTTCTGATCAATTGTTTGTATCTTTCCCAAGCTTCATAGAGGGATTCACCTTCCTTCTGTCTGAAGGTTTGGACTTCCACTCTAAGCTTACTCAATTTTTGAGGTGGAAAGAACTTTGCCAAGAAGGCATTGACTAGCTTTTCCTAAGAGTTTAGGCTTTCTTTAGGTTGTGAGTCCAACCATATCCTAGCTCTGTCTCTTACAGCAAAAGGGAATAGCATAAGTCTGTAGACCTCAGGGTCAACCCCATTGGTCTTGATAGTGTCACAGATTTGCA
The DNA here is from genome assembly GCF_014773155.1 of Arachis stenosperma. Lineage (NCBI taxonomy): Eukaryota > Viridiplantae > Streptophyta > Magnoliopsida > Fabales > Fabaceae > Arachis > Arachis stenosperma. The sequence continues at coordinate 82,355,894 of NC_080385.1, read as the reverse complement.
AGAATTCAGCTAAAAACTGATGAGGATCTTCCAATGGAAGTCCATAGAACTTGCAATTCTGTTGCATTAGAGAAACTAATTGAGGCTTAAGCTCAAAGTTGTTTGCTCCAATGGCAGGGATAGAGATGCTTCTCCCATAGAAGTCGGGAGTAGGTGCAGTAAAGTCACCCAGCACCTTCCTTGCATTGTTGGCATTGTTGTTGTTTTCGGCTGCCATGTCTTCTTCTTGTTTGAAGATTTCTGTTAGGTCCTCTATAGAGAGTAGTGCTTTAGCTTCTCTTAGCTTTCGCTTCAAGGTCCTTTCAGGTTCAGGGTCAGCCTCAACAAGAATGCTTTTGTCTTTGCTCCTGCTCATATGAAAGAGAAGAGAACAAGAAAATATGGGATCCTCTATGTCACAGTATAGAGATTCCTTGAGATGTCAGAGGAAAAGAAGAATAGAAGGAGGAGGTAGAATAAGAAGAATTCGAACTTATCAAGAGAGATAGAGTTCGAATTTTTGATAGTGGAGGAGTGTTAGTGCTTAAGTGGAAGAATTTTTGAAATTAAAGTAAAAGATTTTAAAATAATTAAAAGAAAATTTGAAAATTTGATTGATGATTTTCGAAAATTAAAGTTGGGAAAGAAATAAAGTGATCTTGAAAAAGATTTTGAAATTAGAAATCAAAGAGATATGATTGAAAACTATCTTTAAAAAGATGTGATTAAAAAGATATGATTGAAAATTTATGGTTTTAAAGAGATATGATTGAAAAGATATGTTTGAAAAACAATTTAAAAAGATTTGATTTTTAAAATTAATGACTTGGCTAACAAGAAATTTAAAAGATATGATTCAGACATTAAACCTTTCTCAACAGAAAAGGCAACATACTTGAAATGTTGAATCAAATCATTAATTGTTAGCAAGTATTTTTAAAAATGGAAAGAAATTGATTTTGAAAATATATGATTGAAAATATATGATTTGAAAAAGGTTTGATTTTGAAAAATTATGAAAACTTAAAACAATTTGAATTAAAAACAAAATCTTCCCTCTTGTGCCATCCTGGCGTTAAACGCCCAGAATGGTATCCATTCTGGCGTTTAACGCCCAAAATGCTACCCTTTTGGGCGTTAAACGCCCAGCCAGGGCCCTTTTGGGCGTTAAACGCCCAGCCAGGGACCCTGGCTGGCGTTTAAACGCCAGTTTTCCTTCTTCACTGGGCGTTTTGAACGCCCAGCTTTTTCTGAGTAATTTCTCTGCTGCATGTTCTGAATCTTCATATCTCTGTATTATTGACTTGAAAAGACACAAATTAAAATTTTTTTTTTGAATTTTTAATGATGAGGAATAATCAAAATGCAACTAAAATCAAATAAACAATGCATGCAAGACACCAAACTTAGAAGTTTGTATACTATTAACACTAACAAATTGAGAATGCATATGAGAAACAACAAAACACTCAAGACAAGAGAATTTAAAGATCAGAGCAAGGAAATCATCAAGAACAACTTGAAGATCAATGAAGAACATAATGCATGTAATTTTTGAAAATTAGAAGAATAAAGACATGCAATGGTCACCAAACTTAAAATTAGACACTAGACTCAAACAAGAAACATAAAATTTTTTTTATTTTTATGATTTTATAAAATTTTTTTTTGTGATTTTTCGAAAATTATATGGAGAAGTAAAATAAAGGATTCAAAATTCTTAATGAGAATTCCAGGAATCATGCAATGTTAGTCTAAAGCTATAGTCTAAAGAAATTAGACATGGCTAGCCAAGCTTCAGCAGGACATTACATTCAAGAGCTAAATTGATGAGAATCAATCAGCTTTTGTGATGATAAGAACATCACCTTGAAACTCTAGAATTCATTATTAAAAATTCTGAAGAAGAATACCTAATCTAAGCAACAAGATGAACCGTCAGTTGTCCAAACTCGAACAATCCCCGGCAACGGCGCCAAAAACTTGGTGCACAAAATTATGATCATCAATGGCGCCATCAACATGGTACGCTCAATTGCAATCTCAACTCTTTATCACAACTTTGCACAACTAACCAGCAAGTGCACTGGGTGGTCCAAGTAATAAACCTTATGCGAGTAAGGGTCGATCCCACGGAGATTGTTGGTATGAAGCAAGCTATGGTCATCTTGTAAATCTCAGTCAGGCGGATTAAAATGGTTATGGAGGATTGATAACTAAAAGATGAATAAAACATAAAATAAAGATAGAGATACTTATGTAATTCATTGGTGAGAATTTCAGATAAGCGTATGGAGATGCTTTGTCCCTTCTGTCTCTCTGCTTTCCTACTGTCTTCATCCAATCCTTCTTACTCCTTTCCATGGCAAGATGTATGTTGGGCATCACCGTTGTCAATTGCTACAGTCCCGTCCTCTCAGTGAAAATGTTCAACGCGCTCTGTCACAGAATGGCTATTCATCTGTCGGTTCTCGATCATGTCGGAATAGAATCCAGTGATTCTTTTGCGTCTGTCACTAACGCCCCACAATCGCGAGTTTAAAGCTCGTCACAGTCATTCAATCCTTGAATCCTACTCAGAATACCACAGACAAGGTTTAGACCTTCCGGATTCTCAAGAATGCCGCCATCAATTCTAGCTTATACCACGAAGATTCTGATTAAGGAATCCAAGAGATACACATTCAAGCCTTGTTTGCATGTAGAACAGAAGTGGTTGTCAGGCACGCGTTCATAAGTGAGAATGATGATGAGCGTCACATAATCATCACATTCATCATGTTCTTGGGTGCAAATGAATATCTTAGAACAAGAATGAGCTGAATTGAATAGAAGAACAATAGTAATTGCATTAATACTCGAGGTACAGTAGAGCTCCACACCTTAATTTATGGTGTGTAGAAACTCCACCGTTGAAAATACATAAGTGATAATGGTGATCATTGGCTTCGGCCCCAGAGAGGGAACCAGAAGAACCAAGATGAAAATACAATAGCAAAAGGTCTTATTTATAGAGAACTAGTAGCTTAGGGTTTACAGAAATGAGTAAATGACATAAAAATCTACTTCTGGGCCCACTTGGTGTGTGCTTGGGCTGAGCATTGAAGCTTCCATGTGTAGAGACTTCTCTTGGAGTTAAACGCCAGCTTTTGTGCCAGTTTGGGCGTTTAACTCCCACTTTTGTGCCAGTTCCGGCGTTTAACGCCGGGAATTCTTGAGCTGATTTGGAACGCCAGTTTGGGCCATCAAATCTCGGGCAAAGTATGGATTATTATATATTGCTGGAAAGCTCTGGATGTCTACTTTCCAATGCAATTGCGAGTGCACCAATTGGGCTTCTGTAGCTCCAGAAAATACACTTCGAGTGCAGGGAGGTCAGAATCCAGTAGCATCTGCAGTCCTTTTCAGCCTCTGAATCAGATTTTTGCTCAGGTCCCTCAATTTCAGCCAGAAAATACCTAAAATCATAGAAAAACACACAAACTCATAGTAAAGTCTAGAAAAGTGAATTTTAAATAAAAACTAATAAAAATATAATAAAAACTAGCTAAAACATACTAAAAACAATGCCAAAAAGCGTATAAATTATCCGCTCATCAGTCTTCTGTCGTGATTGTGCAGTGAATTCGATTTTCACTTTTCCCGATCTGTAGCTTTATAATCGGACGATGAATGTTTCAGATTAATGCGGCTTGAGAACGTGTAGAAAATCTGAACAAAATTTATTCAACAAAAAATGCAAATATATACATATAGGAGTTTTTAATTGAGTTAGGTGGCTAGCAGGCCTTGGCTTGGCGCCTCATTAAAAAACCTTTTCAAGAAAAAGAGTGGGCCTTGTCCTAAGATCCTTTATCACCCCTAACTATAATACCTTCTTAGTTTGCAAGCGTGCCATGACCTGGGAAACTCTCGTCTGTCAAGTTCGGACAGTCTGTAGTAGCCTTTTCTGAGTACCTCTATGACTCGGTAAGGTCCTTTCCAGTTTGCTGCCAACTTTCCTTCTCTAGGTCGAGTCATTCCGATGTCATTTCGGATTAGGATGAGTTCATTTTCAATGAAAGCCCGCTGTATCAACTTTTGATTGTATCTCAAAGTCATTCGTCGTTTTAGTGCCTCTTCCCTGATCCGAGCTCTTTCTTGAACATCTGGGAGTAGGTCGAGTTCTTCCCATTGAAGTTAGGAGTTGGCTTCCTCATTATAGTGGATTACTCTGTATGACCTTTCCTCAATCTCTACTGGGATCATTGCTTCTATTCCGTATGCTAATTAGAAAGGTGATTCCTTTATGGTGGAATGTGGTGTTGTTTGGTATGCCCATAGGACTTGTGGGAGCTCTTCAGCCCAGGCTCCCTTTGCGTCCTGTAATCTCTGTTTCAACCCGGCCAATATAACTTTATTAGCTGCTTCGGCTTGTCCATTGGCTTGGGGATGTTCTACAGAAGTGAATTGTTATTTTATACTGAAGTCGGCTACTAATTTTCTGAAGCCTGCGTCAGTGAATTGAGTGCCATTGTCTGTAGTTATGGAGTAGGGGATCCCAAACCTTGTGATGATGTTCTTATACAGGAATTTCCGGCTTCTTTGAGCCGTGGCATTAGCTAGAGGTTCTGCCTCGATCCATTTTGTAAAATAGTCCACCCCTACTATGAGGAACTTAACCTGTCCTGACCCCTGAAGGAAGGGTCCAAGAAGGTCGAGTCTCCATTTTGCGAACGGCCAGGGTGAGGTCACGCTGATGAGTTCTTCTGGCAGCGCGATGTGAAAGTTGGAGTGCTTCTGACATGGTGGACATGTCTTTACGAATTTGGTGGCTTCTTTTTGTAGAGTTGGCCAATAAAATCCTACTCGGAGTACTTTTTTGGTAAGTGCTTGCGCTCCGAGATGATTGCCACAAATGCTGCTGTGTACTTCTTCTAGGACTTCCTTTGTGTTGGAAGTCGGTACGCATTTTAATAATGTTGTTGAAATCCCTTTTTTGTACAGATTATTGTTTATGATGGTGTAGTGTTGCGCCTCTCGTTTGAGCCTCTTTGCCTCCTTTTCTGCTGTGGGAAGTGTTCCTGCTTTGAGGTAGTTGATTATAGGAGACATCCATCCTTGATCCTGACCTGTTATAACCAGGATATTTTCTTTTTCCGAGATTGATGGGTCCTGCAGGGTTTCTTGGATGAGGCTTCTGTTGTTGCCCCCTGGTTTGGTGCTGGCTAATTTTGAGAGCGCGTCTGCTCGGGCATTCTGTTCCCGGGGTATGTGTCGAACTTCATATTCTCCGAATTGTCCAAGTTATTCCTTGGTTTTATCCAAGTACTTTTTCATGGTGGGGTCTTTAGCTTGGTAGCTCCCTGTTATTTGTGAAGTGACTACTTGTGAGTCGCTGAAGATGATAAGTTTTTGAGCTCCAACATCTCCAGCCAGCTTCAAACCAGCTAGTAGTGCCTCGTATTTTGCTTGGTTGTTTGAGGCCGGGAACCTGAATTTAAGGGAGAGTTCGATTTGAGTTCCCTGATTGCTTTCAATTATCACACCCGCACCACTTCCAGTTTTGTTAGAGGAGCCGTCAACATAGAGATTCCATTCTATGGGGCTTTTAGATGTGTCTGTAAATTCTGCAATAAAGTTGGCCAGGTATTGTGACTTAATGGCTGTCCGAGCTTCGTATTGAAGGTCGAATTCGGACAACTCAACTGCCCACTATAGGATTCTGCCTGCTAGGTCTGTTTTCTGCAGGATCCCTTTTATGGGCTGGTTGGTCCGAACCCTAATGGTGTGAGCTTGAAAGTATGATCGAAGTCGTCGAGATGTCAGAATGAGAGCGTAGGCAAACTTTTCTATTTTTTGAGAGTTCAGCTCGGATCCCTGTAGTGCCTTACTGATGAAATATACGGGTTGCTGTCCGCTGTTGTCTTCTCGAACTAGTGCTGAGGCTACTACTCGATTTCCTACCACGAGGTACAATATGAGTGATTCCCCTTTCCGAGGTCGAATCAGGATAGGTGGTTGTCCTAGGAATTTCTTGAAATCCTGAAAGGCTTATTCGCACTCCTTTGTCCATTCAAATTTTTGTCCCTTCCTCAGGGTAGTGTAGAAAGGTAGAGACCTTATGGCCGATCCGGCAAGAAATCTGGACAAGGCTGCCAATCTCCCGTTTAGTTGTTGTACCTCTTTGACACAAGTCGGACTTTTCATGTCAAGTATGGCCCGGCATTTATCCGAATTTGCCTCGATTCCTCTTTGTGTGAGCATAAATCCTAGGAATTTGTCGGCTTCTACGGTGAAGGTGCATTTTACAAGATTGAGTCGCATGCCGTGCTTCCTTATAGTGTCGAATACCTTGGCCAGGTCGGACAGTAGTGTTTCTTCATTTTGCGCCTTTATTAACATGTCGTCTACATAGACTTCCATGATTTTTCCAATGTGATCCAAAAAGACTTTATTCATCAGTCTCTGATATGTAGCTCCTGCGTTTTTGAGACCAAAGGGCATGACGATGTAGCAGTATTTTGCTCTTGGGGTTAAAAAGGAAGTTTTCTCCTGATCGGGCAGATGCATTGGGATTTGATTGTATCCTGAGTATGCGTCCATAAACGAGAGGTATTTATATCCGGAGGAGTCATCTACCAGAGCGTCAATACTTGGGAGTGGATAAGGATACTTTGGGCAGGCTTTGTTGAGGTCGGTGTAGTCGGTGCACATTCGCCACTTCCCGTTTGATTTCTTCACCAATACGACGTTGGCTAGCCATAGCGGGTATTTAACTTCTCTTATAAACCCTTCCTCCAGTAGAGCTTGTAACTGTTCTTCCACAGCTTGGGATCGTTCTAGTCTGAGCTTTCTTCGTCTCTGTTGTACTGGCCAAGCTCCCGGGTAGACTGCTAGCTTGTGGCACATTAGCGTGGGATCTATGCCTAGCATATTCGCGGCCTTCCATGCAAAGAGGTCGGCGTTGTCGTGTAGAAACTGTATGAGTGATTCTTTGATGTCTCCTTTTAGGAGTGTGCCGATATTAGTTGTTTGGTCCGGGGTATCCCCGATCTGGATTTTCTCTATTTCTCCTTCGGGTTGTGGGCGAAGCTCTTCCCACTTTTGAACTCCACCGAGCTCAATTGTGTGGAATTCTTTTCCTCTGCCTCTGAGGTTTAGACTTTCGTTGTAACAGCGGTGCGCCGTTCTCTGATCTGCTTTTATCATAGCTATTCCTCCTGCAGTTGGGAACTTCATGCATAGATGCGGAGTCGAGACTATTGTGCTGAGCTGATTTAACGTTGTCCGACCTATTAGGGCATTGTAGGCTGAACTTACGTCGACCACAATGTAGTCTATCTTGAGTGTTCTTGACTGATTTTCTTTTCCGAAGGTTGTATGCAGCGAGATGTATCCAAGTGGTTGAACTGGGGTATCTCCCAGTCCGAATAGGCTGTTCGGGTATGCTTTGAGCTCTTTTTTTTCCAAGCCAAGCTTGTCGAAGGCAGTTTTGAACAAGATATCGGTGGAGCTCCCTTGGTCTATCAGTGTGCGGTGGAGATTTGTATTTGCTAGTATAATAGTGATAACCATGGGATCATCGTGTCCCGGAATGATACCAGATGCATCTTCTCTGGTGAAGGTAATTACTGGGATATCGGGTACTTCCTCTTTCCCCTCGACATGATATAACTCTTTGAGATATCTTTTACCGGATGATTTTGAGATTCCTCCTCCAGCAAATCCGCCGTGTATCATGTGGATGTGTCTTTCAGGTGCGCGGGGTGATTGCTCCGTTCGCCCGTCGTCTTCATCCCTTCTTCTTTTTCTTTCATCTCGAGTGACCAGATACCGATCTAACTTCCCCTCTCTTACTAGCTTTTCTATGACATTTTTAAGTCGAAACATTTGTCGGTGGAATGTCCGCGAACTCGATGGTATTCACAGTATTCGGTCCGATTTCCTCCTCCTCTTCTGCCTTTGAGCGGTCGAGCTGGGGGTATTTTTTCAGTGTGACAAACTTCTCTATATATATCCACAAGGGACACCTGGAGAGGGGTGTAATTGTGGTATTTTTTGATCTTATCCCCGTATCGGTCTTCCTTCTTCTTAGACTCTTGACGTTTCTCCTAGTCGGGCGTTTTCTTCCATGTTGATATACTTCTCGGCTCATTCTTATATTTTATTTAGCGATGTGGGATACTTTTTTGATATGGATTGGCTGAAGGGCCCTTCTCGTAGGCCATTAATGAGGCCCATGATGGCCGCTTCAATGGGTAGATTTTGTATGTCTAGACATGCCTTGTTGAATCTTTCCACGTAGCTGCGGAGACTTTCCCGATCTCCTTGCTTAATCCCCAATAGACTCGGGGCGTGCTTGGTTATATCTTTTTGGATAGAGAATCTGGCTGCAAACTTCTTGGCTAAATCGTCAAAATAGGAGATGGATCTTGGAGGTAGATTGTCAAACCATCTGATTTCTATTTTTGTTAAAGTAGCTGGAAAGGCTTTGCAACGAACTGCATCTGAAGCATCGGTGAGATACATTCTACTTCTAAAATTGCTGAGGTGATGGCCAGGATCTGTGGTGCTGTCGTATAAAGTCATGTCCGGGACTTTAAAGTCTTTTGGGATCTTGGCCTTCATGATTTCATTGGTGAATGGATCTTGATCCTTGTGGGGGTTATCTTTACTAGGAGATCGAATAGGTTTGGTTTTGAGATCGGCTTCAATTTGTAGGAGTTTGCTTTCCAGCTCTCAACGTCGCCTTATCTCCCATTGTAGGTCCTTCTCTGCCTCTCGTTGATGTTGGGCATCTTTCTTGAGTTGCTTTAGTCGATCTTGAAGCATGTCCAGAGCTTCCTGATTTGGCACGTTCTTGTCTCCGCTAGGCCGGGGGGTATCTTTAGGCGTATCGTCATTGTTTTTGTGCGGTGTTCTATCTTCTAGATCTGAATCGTGATCGTTGTCATGATCGTCCGCCATGGTGATGGGATGACTTCCAGGTTCCCCGGCAACGGCGCCAATGTTCTGAGGGTTACCTGAAACTGTAGGTCGATATTGGATGAGATCTTCTGTGCTGGTCGGAGATGACGTGTTCGGCTTGTTGGATCTGGTGGCCTGAGCTGTCGTGTCTGATCTGTTGGACTTGGCGGTGCTGCTGATCCTTCGTCCCCAGAGGATAGGGGGAACCTGCAAGGGACTCCGATGCTTAAGTTAGCAAGGGTATCAACCAGGTATTGAGTAAAATCAGAGGGTGAGTTATACCTGGGTGCGCCAGTGTATTTATAGTGATGAGGCGTGACCTTTTTAGATAAGACAAGTTAGTTATCTTATCTTATCTTACCTTCTAGGTGAGGTCAGCTTATCTTCATGGGAACTGCCCTTCTCTCTGTAGGCTTGGGCTGCCTTAGGATTTGGGGCATGTTCCTCTATTTGGGCCCTTCTTTGGGCTTTTCTGGTGACTTGGCCGAGCTCTTTGGAAAGAGGTCGGGTTGTCTTGACCTGAAGAGGTCGGTTGCTTTGTCTGTAGAACATCCCAGGTCGGACAGCTTGACTTAGGGTATGAACAATTATGATTTTCAAAAGTTAGGGAAAGATAAGATAGAAAAGATATTTTTTATTTTTGAATTTAATGAGGAGATAGAAAAACAAGTAAAAGACACAAAACTTAAAATTTTTAGATCTAATGCTCCTTATTTTCGAAAATTTTGGAGGGAAACAAAAAGGGACACCAAACTTAAGGATTTGAAAAAAGACTCAAACAGAAAAACACTAAATTTAAAAGTTTTTAGAAAAAGACTCAAGAATTTTCAAAAATTACCAAGAACAAAATTAAAAGACTCAAATAGAAAGCTAAGGATGCTTGAAAATAAACTATATGAAAAAGGTTTTTGAAGAAGTTTTAAAATTTTTGTAATTGAAAGGCAGAAAAAAACAAGAACATGTATGACTCAAACCAAGAACAAAAATTAAACAAAGAAAAGAAAATATTTTATGAAAAAGTTTTTAAATTTTTCGAAAATAAAGAAGAAAAAAAATGAAACAAAAGACTCAAAACAAATAAACTCAATTAAAAATGATCAAGAAATAAAGTACCTGATCTAGGGAGCAAGACAATCTGTCAGTTTGTTCAAACTCAACAATCCTTGGCAACAGCGCCAAAAACTTGGTGCACGAATCCTCACATCTTCATATAATTGTACTAGGAAGTGCACTGGGTCGTCCAAGTAATACCTAAGCAAGTCAGGGTCGATCCCACGAGGATTATGGTTTAAAGCAAGCTATGGTTATCCTATAGTTCTTAGTCAGGCGAATGAAAGAGTAGGAGATGTTGGTATGTTATTTTTAATTGCATAAAAAGGAATATGAGAGAAGGGTATCAGGTATTTTGCCATTGAAATCAGTAAAAAGGTTATAATTAAGGATTGGAGTTGCTTAGCCTTTTTGAATTAACTCTGGTATTACTGTCTTCTTTGCTTGTGAGTGATCTCTTCAATGGCAGGCTGTAAGTGATTAATGCCTTTATTTAGAAGTCGTCAATACTCCACCAGATCTGAACCCCAGGGTTAGTGTTGAACTATCTCTGCTTGAGGGTGAAGCGTGTACAGTCCATTCTCCTTAATGATCCTACTCAAAATGCCACAGAATAGGTCAGATCTTCTAGATCAGAGAATGTTGTATCCTTGGGTTCTAGCATCTACCACAGAGACCCTAATCTCCCCATAAATTGGCTGAACTAGTGTCTGGAGAAGTCCCCAACGAAGTCGTGGATTAACCGTCTGATAGATGTATGATTCAAGCTGACAGTTAGTGCTTTCCACTGAAGTATTCACACGAACCCGGTAGACGCAGGTGTTTGTTAGGCAAGTTCGTCTTAGTATGATGAACATAGTTGATTTTCACTAATCATCCTATTCATCATGTTGAAGTAAAATATACATCTTAGAATTAATCAAACACGGATCGAAGAAAAATAGTAATACTTTTATTAATTCATAGGACTCAACGGGGCTCCTCCCCTCAACTTAGGAGGTTTAGAAACTCATACTGATGTGAAAAACAAAGTGATACATGAAAATATGCTGAATGATGGTAAAGATGTTTGAATAACATCAATAAAATCTCTTAAATACTAAATTAGTGACTAGTAAGGGTAAAATAGTCTTTTTGTGCTAAAATCCACTTCTGGGGCCCACTTGGTGAGTGTTTGGGCTGAGCTTTGTTGGGATCCACGTGCTATGAGGTCTCTTGGGTGTGAAACACTGGCTAGGGTGTCCTCTCTGGGCGTTTGGATGCTGGGCTCTGCTTCTTGGGCGTTGGACGCCAGAAAGAGGGCAGGGAGCTGGCATTGGCCGCCAATTTTGGGCCTTCTAATCCGAAGCAAAGTATGAATTATTATACATTGCTGGAAAGCGCTAGAAGTAAGATTTGCATAGTTATTGATAACGCTCTATTTGGACTTCTGTAGCACCAGAAAAGATCTTCCGAGTGGATGAAGGTCAGATCTAGACAACATCTGCAGTGCTTTCTCTGTCTCTGAATCAGACTTTTGCTCCAGCTCCTCAATTTCAGCCAGAAAATATCTGAAATGGTACAAAAACACACAAACTCAAAGTGGAATAAAAAAATATGAATTTAACACTAAAACCTGTAAAAACTTACTAAAAACTAAACAAAACATATTAAAAATAATATAAAAACTATGCCAAAAAATGTATAAAATATCTGCTCATCAGGAACACTTAAGAACTGTGTTGCAGATTCTGAAGGAAGGAAACTCTATGCAAAACTATCTAAGTGCAAATTCTGGTAGAGCGAGGTAAAGTTTCTTGGCCATGTAGTAAGTAAATAGGGGATAATAGTAGATCCTTCTAAGGTGGAAGCAGTGATGGAGTGGGGGCGAGCGACCTCAGTAATTTAGATAAGGAGTTTTCTAGGCTTAGCTGGCTATTATCGGAGGTTCATCAAAGGCTTTTCTCAGATAGCATTGCCATTAACGAAGTTGACCTGCAAGGATACGTCATTTGTCTGGACTCCTGAGTGCAAGGAGAGTTTTCAAGCACTAAAACATAGGTTGACCACTAAGCCTGTATTGGTGTTTCCTGAACCGAATGAACCATTTGAGGTGTACAGTGATGCCTCACTAAAGGGTCTGGGGTGTGTCCTGATGCAGCACCGGAATGTGGTGGCGTACGCCTCACGATAGTTGAGACCCCACGAAGTTAATTACCCAATGCACAACTTGGAACTTTCTGTGGTTGTGTTTGCACTGAAGGTGTGAAGGCACTACCTCTATGGGGTTAAGTTCCGAGTCTTCTCCGATCACAAGAGCTTGAAATACTTCTTTGATTAGAAAGAGCTTAATATACGGTAGAAAAGGTGGATGGAGTTACTAAAGGACTATGACTTTGACCTGAATTACCATATGGGGAAACTGAATGTTGTGGTGGATGCCTTAAGTCGGAAGTTGTTGTGTGCCGCTTGGATGATGCTTAGAGAAGAGGAGTTACTTAAAGCATTTGAGGCTTTGAATTTGGGTGTTCAAGAAGTGTCTAGGACTTTGTAGGAAGCTTAGCAGGATGACAAGGAATTGCAGAAGGTATTACCGGCCATTGAGCGAGAAAAGTGGTGGAGAGTGTCAGAGAACAAAAACAGATTATAGACGTTCAAGGACCAAATTATTGTGCCGAACATCGGAACCTTGCGACAAGACATCTTGAGGGAAGCACATAAAAGCGAGTTTCCTATTCATCTGGGAAGCACTAAGATACATCAAGATTTAAAAGCTATGTTCTGGTGGCCTTGTATGAAAAATGATGTGGCCGAACATGTTTCAAAGTGTTTAATTTGTCAGAAAGTGAAGATTGAATACCAGAGAACGTCCGTGACTTTACAACCTTTGGAGATTCCGCAATGGAAATAGGAGAGCATTGCGATGGATTTTGTATCGGGATTGCCGAGAACTAGAGCCAGTTTTGATGCTGTCTGGCTAATTGTGGACCGATTGACGAAGTCGGTTCACTTTTTACCCATTCGGATGAGCTATATCCTTGAGGAGCTAGCACGCTTAAACATCAAGGAGATTGTGAGATTTCATGGTGTACCTACCACTATAATTTCTGATAAAGATCTTGTTTTACTTCAAGGTTCTGGGGTGCATTTTAGAGAGCTTTTGGAACCCGATTAAGCTTGAGTACAGCTTACCATCCTCAGACAGATGGTCAATCTGAGAGGATAATTCAAAACTTAGAAGATACATTGAGCTTGTATTCTGGACCAGCTGGCGAGCTGGGATCGGTACATGCTATTAGTGGAGTTTACATACAATAATAGCTACCATGCGAGCATCGGAATGGCTCTGTATGAGGCTCTGTATGGTAGAAAGTGTCAATCTCCGTATGATCGGAATGAGCTTATTGGGGCCTGAGATGATAGCTGAAACTTCCGAACAAGTCAAGAAAATCCGGGATAGGATGCTCACTGCTCATTGTCGTCAGAAAAGTTACCCCGATCATAGGCGTAAGCCCTTAGAGTTTGAGAAAGGAGACCATGTATTCCTTAAGGTTACTCCAACAACAAGAGTAGGCAGAGCATTTTAAACAAAGAATCTGAATCCTCGATACATCGGTTCATTTCAGATTCTTGAGCGGGTTAGACCGGTGGCATATCGGATAGCTCTGCCACCTCACATTTCGAACCTGCACGACGTATTTCACGTGTCGCAGCTTCAAAAGTACAGTCCTGATGCAAGTCATGTGTTATAACCTAAATCTGTTCAATTAAGGGAAGATTTGACACTCCAGGTGACTTTGGTCAGGATTGATGACATCAGTGTTAAAAAGTTACACAGAAAAGAAGTTTCATTAGTCAAAGTAGCGTAGAGTCGGGCCGTTATTGAGGAGCATACATGGGAACTCGAGTCGGACATGCAAATAGACTACCGGCACCTATTCTCGGGTAACTAAATTCGAATTTTATGGGCAAAATTCCGATTTCGGTGGGTAGAATATAAAATCCGGTTAATTAACGAATAATTAACCAACAAATTAAAACTTATTCTAGAAATTAGAAAGTGGAATTTTATAGTTTAATATGATAGAAAAAATTAAAACAAGAATTTCGACACTAATTTTAAAGAATTTGGCCCAACTCAATAGCCAATTAAGTGAAGGGCACATCCCTTCCTTCCCCACATGAAACACAAACACGCTGAAAGGGAAAGGGGAGCTTGAAACCCTTGCCCTCATTCAATTCAAAATTCATTTGATCATAACTTTTGATCTGGAGCACCAATCGCCGCACCGTTTATGGCCACGCAACTGAGGCGTCAAGCTCTGCAAAGCCCATAACTCTATTCAAGAGGTAAGCCACGAACCCCTCTCTGACTTCCCAACACTTGAATTCAAAATTATTGGGTAAAATGTGTTGAGATTTTGAGTTTTTGATGTTATAGGATCCAATTAGCTTGAGGAGAAAGCTTAATCTTGCCTCTTTGATCCTTGGATATGGTAAGATTCTAAACCCTAAGTCAAATACTTGAGTTGTTGTGATTAGATATTGAGTTTGTATGTATGGGTTCATATTATGTATACTAGAGAAGGTATATATGTAAATAGATTGGAGCTTGATAGAGATTTTGGGAGCTTGAGGTGATTTGCAAGCTAAAAATCTGATCTTGGAGGTGTTGGAGTCTCGAAAGTTAAGGAAGAGTTGAATTGGAGGTGTTCCGAGTTGAGCGGAGAATTGGCCAAGGTATGGTTTCGGTTTTCTGTATCTAAAATGTAATGTAATGTGAAAACTTAGGCTAGAGACCCTAGGATAGGAATCTTTGAGATGTAATTGATTGGTTATAATAGATTGTATGGGTTTTGTGGTTATTGTTTTTCTGAAGGAGGAATTAATGTCCTTGTTGATGATGCATGTGATTTGTATATGATGATATTTGGCAAGTATAAAGGTTGAGTTGAAGTTGAAATTATGCTTGATATGGGTTTTGTATGTTGAACATTGTGGAATTGGAAGTCTTGGTTGTGGGGTTTGATGAAAATGGAAGGTTGGAAATTGATAATGTATATTGTGAATTGTGAACTTGGATTATTGAGTTAAGATTGATGAAATAGAGAATTGATGTGTTGTGGAATGAATAAGCAAGTTAGATTGTAGTTAAGGTTGAATTGGTAAGGTTTTGGTTGAATTAAAAAAGGTTTGAAAAGAGTATGTTCTGAAAATTGAGATTTATTTGTTTTGGTAAAAAGTGTGATTTTTGCCAACTTTGGCAAAGCATAACATGATCTCCGGACCTTCAATTTATGTCAAACTTGTTTAGAAATAAAATTTGGTTCGAGATGTTTATGCCGTTGAAAGAATGGAAGAAAAATGTTTTAAAATGAGAAAGTTATGCTTGATCAAAGTTTAGTGTGCAAGCTAAAAATTTTGGACTTAGCAGCTTTTTGAAGCTGCTGCAATGTATGCGTACGCATAAATTCTCATATGCATACATGTGCCTCGGGTTGGCCCATACGTGTACGCAAAAATGGCAATGCATACGCGAAATAGGCCAAAATGCACATGATGCACGGAAATTTGTATCGCTACAAATTTCCCTCGGCAAGTATACCGAATTGTCGTCAAGTAAAAACCCACAATAGAGTGTGGTTAAATCTCACAGGGAGTGATTGGTTGAGCAACTTTAATTAGAGGAATGTTCTAGTTGAGCTTAGCAAGATTGGATTTAGAATTACAGAAAATTAAATGGCGGAAAAAGTAAATAGCAAGAAATGTAAATAACTGAAAGTAAATGGCGGAATATAAAGTGCAGAAATTTAAATTGTAGAAACTTAAATGGGAATGGGGTGATGAAGATCAAAGTAAACAATAGAATATAGAGAATGGGAAAGATCAGAAGTAGGGAAGCTCATTGGGCTTAGGAGATGTTGCATTCTCTGGATCAAGTTCATTCTCATCTCTTCCTTAATCCATGCATTCATTAATCTCTTGGCAATCTTAGGTGATTAAACCCCAATTCCCTGGCAATTCAATCACTCTAAGCTTGAACAATTGCCTAATTTCTTGATCTAATTGCCCATGGGAAGAGATGAAGTGCGATCACTGATTATACCACATGTTTTTCTAGATCAAAGTATTGGTAGGATTATATGTCACTATATCCATCCAACCCCCAACCCAGTGTAACATGAGAAAGTATTTCTAGTATGATTTCCTCATTCCTCTTCCAAGGTTTAGAGGAAATCCAAGTATGAGTAATTTCTCTTCCGAGACAATTACCCAATTGGATGAAGATCGAAAGCTTTTAAGCAAATCAAGAGAATAGAAAGAAGAAGAAGAATAAAAACTATAATTGATCAATTGAATTACAACAGAGCTCCCTAACCCAATCAAGAGGGTTTTAGTTGTTCATAGCTCTAGGAATAGAAAGTGAAAATGAAAAGTGCATTGCAAAAGTATTCTGAATTACAGAGAAAGTAGAATACAGAGTGTTTACTATCCTGGAACCCCCAAGTCCCAATCCCATTTATAGTTCAAAACTACCCCTATATATACTACTTCTTTGATCTTCGGTTAAGTCTGCAAGTCTCTGGATGTGAGCCTTTGAGCTCAGTTGAAGCAGTTGTGATCTAAGTGGGCTTATCTTATTTTGCTGGAGGAGCTTGAGTCAGGTATCATTCACGTTAGTCCAGGCGTTAGTGTGGCTAACGTCAAGTATAAAATCCTGGTTCGAAGACGTTAGTGACACTAACTTTGTCACTAACGTCCCAACCCCTTTGAATTACGTTAACTCCACCATTAGTGGCACTAACGTTGCCACTAACGTAGCCTTTCCTAACCCTTGAACCATTAACGTCAAGACCATCCTTTTCTCCACGTTAATGGCCTACGTTAGTGGTGTTAACGTGGCCATTAATGTAGGCATACCTTAGCTCGAAGACGTTTGTAGTGTTAACTTCACCACTATCATTGCAAACTTCCATGTTAGTGGCACTAACTTGGGTTTCTTGGCCATTTCTAACGTTAGTAGTGAAGTTAACACCACTAACGTTGCAACTCATTCCTTTATTCCACGTTAATGCCCACGTTAGTGGCACTAACGTGGGCTTATGATGGCGTTCCTCACATTAGTGGTGAAGTTAACACCACTAACGTTGCAACTCTTTCTTTCTCCACATTAGTGCCCACGCTAGTGGCACTAATGTGGGCTTATGTGGCCTTCGAAGACGTTAGTGGTGCTAACTTCACCACTAACGTTGCAAGCTTCCCATTCCTCTACGTTAGTGGCTCTAACGTGGCTCTCCTCTGCTTCTTTTTGCCTAAAATCAAACAAACAAAGTGCATCAAAGTCTTGTTCTTGATCATGAGATGATGCATCATTCATTTCATCATTGAACCTTTGCATTATTCTCATGAAATTGTTCAAAATTCACAATATTTGCTTGAATTTAAGTGTAAATGCATATTCAACCAATTACTTGCTTATTGCCTAAGAAATTGCATGAAACAAACTTAAATCACACAAAAAATGGCTAGTAAAACTAGCCATGATGCCCTGGCATTAGCACGCTCACGCGTATGCATGGCCCACGTGTACGCGTGACCTGGGATTTTTATGTACACGAAAATCCTCATACACGGCCAGTCATTTCGGGTTGGTGCGAATGCGTACGCATGTATGGCAATGCGTACGCGTGACCTTGTTTTCAGCAAATATGAATTTTGTATTTTTCAAACAATTTTCAAACCTCTAAGCCTCTAATTATCCTTTTTGTTTTAAATCTTAATAGTATGCCTAGTAATGAGAAGAAACTAGGAAATATGGTAACTTGTGGATGAAGTAAAGGGAGAATTAATGATGAAACATGATTAATGATGATTGTATGCATTACTGAGGATGATGGTGGAAGTGTTGTATATCCCATGAGCCGAAGGGTTGTGTTTATTAATGAATTATGGCTGGTGGAAGATTGTATTATGAGCCGAATGGCTGTTTTAATATTGATTTTGGCTATGTATGAATGCATATATGCTTATTGATTAAAATGTAATTGTTGCACTTCCCCTATCTAAGATACGAGTTTCCCTGGGTGAAAGTAGTGGCTAGCCACCACGTGCTCCAGGTTGAGAACTCGATACTTTGCGGACCCTATGTCGTAAGTGTGGCCGAACACTGTGAAAGTTCCGGATGAGCTCATCCCTGTGGATAAATAACTTTATAGGTGTTGTATATATATTGATAATTATGATTGTGAATAACTCAAGTTGGGGATGCACAACAGAGGAACAGTCCAATGGTTAGCTACCAGGACTTGTCGGATCGGCTTTATAATCGACAAATGAGACTCATTAGCCACTAGGATAGGCATGCATCATTGATGATCAGACTTTTGACGGTTTAGAATTTCTCCAATGGAGACTCGTTGTGAAGTATAGTTTCTAAACCAATCAATAATCCTTTCTGATGACGGGTCATCATATACCCATTTTTCAAGCTAATTTCACTTGTTTTATTAGCCTTTATGCACTTTCTTGTATCTTAAGTAAGCAATTTGGAATGAAAATGCACAACTTCTTTAAATCAAGCAACCACCATTAAATTGATGCTAAATCATGAGGTTTAAGCAAGAATTAAGTGATTTTTAATGAATTATAAACCTTATGAGTTTAGAGATACTTTGAGTGGTTGTTTTGGTTTCTTGTAGATGAAGAAAGGAAGAAAAGAGGAAAAGCGTGGCTTAAAGAAAGCGTGGCCCAAGGGAAGAAGAAGTGTGGCGCATGGAAGGGAGGAAGCAAACATTGCCCTCCACAAGGGCACACTGCCCTCCAGGAGGGCAACATAATGAGCCAAGCTTTGAGAGGTAACACTGCCCTGCCCACAATAAGGGCGGAGCACAAATTGATGCTAAGGATCAAGGAGAACAAAAACTCTGCCCTGCCCTCCTCAAGAGCAATATCGGGCTCATCAAAGAAATAAATTCAAGGAAAAAGCCTACCAATGCTTGCCACAAGGTTCGAACTCATGAGCAAGGGAGTGGGAGAGCGCTACTCACAAGCTTGTTTTCAATCTCCCAGGATCGAACACGGCACCATGAGGAAGCAAGGAACTAAGCATGACTTTGGTGCCAAGAAAACCAAGGAAAAGAAGCAACATGTGCCTCCACCGAGTATCGAACGTGGGACCTCATCTTTGGCACATTGCCCTGCCCTCCACAAGGGCAGGGCAGCATTTTGTGATGCACGGGCCAGCGCACAAGATTGGCGCACCAAGGGAGCTTTGGCACAGCAAGCACGCACGGGCAGCAGAATCTGGCGCACCAAAAAACTCTGTCCTGCCCTCCACAAGGGCAGGGTAGCATCCTGAAGCATCAACGCACCAAGCACGCATGCACAAGGCCGCACGCATCATTTCCTGCCCTGCCCTCCACAAGGGCAGGGCAGCCTCCTGGGAGCTACTTTCTTCATGGGCTGAAATTGGATTAAAAATCCAATTAAATTCATTTTCTTCACCAAATCAAAAGCCCATCCAAATTCCAAAATCCAAGAATAGAAAGTGTATAAATAGGAGATAGTTTGATGTAATTAGAAACCTTCTTTTCACTTTTGAATTTTGAACCTTCTTTTGAATTTTGGAGATTTCATTGAGAGCTAGGAACTGAGATTTCAGAGAATTGGGGAGGAGAATTGATCTCTCTTCTTCCTGGTTCTTACTTGAGCATTTTTATTTTTCTTGTTTGAGTCTTGGGTGTGAAGAATTGAGGAATTTCTGTCTCAATATCCATTCAAGATCTCTTTAATTCATCTTCTGCATAATTGAGTTCAATTACATTTCCTTTACTGCTTCTTCTTTAATTTCTTGCTAATTGCTTTGTGAACTTGGATCTGGGAAGGCAATTGAGATCTAGACCTTGCTATCTAGTCTCTGGAGTCCTGAGACCCAATTTTCCTTTTGGTTCTTCTGTGAACCTCTGCTGCAATTTAATTTCCCTTTCTATTTGAGATTTAACAGAATTCAAATTACTTCTTGCTTTGATAATTGTTGCAATTTACTTTCCCTTGCTTGAATTCTAACATCCCAGTCCTTAAATCCTTTTTCATTTCTACAATTTATATTTCTTGCACTTTAAGTTACTGCAATTTACATTTCTTGCACTTTAAGTTTCAGTCATTTAATTTCTTGTTCTTTAAGATTCAGCTCTTTTACTTTCAGTTTTCTTTAATTTCTGCAATTCTTTCCTCCCCCTTTACATTTTCTGTCATTTACTTACTGTTGGATACAAAATCACTCAACCAAAACTTGATTCGCTTGACTAAATCAACCACTAAACTAAAATTTCTCAATCCTTCAATCCCTGTGGGATCGACCTCACTCCCGTGAGTTTTATTACTTGATGCGACCCGGTACACTTGCCGGTGAGTTTTGTGTTGGATCGTTTTCCACACATCAAGTTTTTGGCGCCGTTGCCGGAGATTGAAATAGATTGACAATGATTAAGTGAAGTGGAGATCTAGATCAAGCGCATTTTTCTTTATTTTTAACTAACACACTAACTGTTTGAAAATTTGCCTCTATCAACTCACTAACTGTTTGAGAGTTTATCTCAACTAACTACACTCAATTCTCAAGAGTGCTGTTGTTTGTTCCTCCTGATTGTTTGCGTGCCACAGGAAAAGAAGTCTCTACAGACGGAGAGTATCATGACATGAAGCCACCACTCATTACACTAATCAAGAACAATTATTCTTATAACGGAAATCCATTGGAAGATCCTCAACAGCACATATCCACTTTTCTGAGGACTTGTAATGCTGTCAAAACTGATGGTCTAGATCATGATACTTATAAGATTCTGTTATTCCCTTTCTCATGTACGGGTGAAGCTGCACAATGGTTTGAAACTTTCCCCCAAGGAAGTATCACTAGTTGGGATGATTTGGTCACCAAATTTCTGGCCAAATTCTCCTCATCCCAACAGATCAACAAGCTGAAAGAGGAGGAACATCTACTCACACAAGGAGAAGAAGAACCACTCTTCAAGGCATGGGAAAATATAAGAAAGCAACTGATAAAGTGGGTTTTCGAGCTTTCTATGAAGGACTAACCCCAGAAACAAGAAAAGCAGTGGACTACTTCTCAGATGGCCTACTCAAAGCAACAACAACTGCCCAAGGAATTACAAATTTCAATGACAAAGGAGTCATCAACCAACACTCATTCGAGAAACCACAGAGTGAAAAAGAAGTGATGAATCTTGAAGGAATGAATGTATTCATGAACCTGAACAAACAAATGCACCATCAAACACGGCAACACATGGAGCTGAGAGATAGAAAAGTCGATTGCCTGCAGTCTGCTGCAGTGAATGCCCAATTTCCACCATGGAGGCCCCATTCTTATCTAAGAATGGGGGAGTCCCGACATCAAGAACAAGGAAGTTTCAACCAGGGCAAATCCATGACCACAAACAACCAACATCACTCATCCACCAATGCCAATCAAAGCCAACACTCACAAAACACACACTTCCAGACTCATTCCAACTGGAGAAGGACTGAATACCAAAATCACGAACGAAGGAACTTCAATTACAACAACCCCAACTTCCCAAACCAGCAAAAATACCATTATGGTAACAATAACCACTACATGCCACCACCACACCCACCCTTCCAACCTTTAACATCTCATAACCGACCAATCTCACAAGACTCTCAGAGGATCACGAACTTGGAGATCCTAATAGAGAGAATGATGAAACACCAAGAGGAGATGACAAGGAACCAAGAGATGTCAATCAGAGGAATTGAAGAGCAGATAGCTCAACTGGCGAAGTACTTTGCAGAAATGGGTGAGAAGAAGGCAAATACTTTCTCCAGAGCCACTGAAGACAAACCAACTAACAACGAAGATGCTACAAAGAAGGAAGGATGGAAAGGGATCATAGAGGAAAGTAAGAAAACCTTGGACAAAGAAAGTACCAGCCAAGAAAAACACAACAAGGAATTCTTACAAAGAGAGACAGAGGATAGAATCAAAGAAAAGCAGAAAATCCCCACTGGAAAATTTTCACTAGGGGATAGAGTAATGATAAACATTCAAACCATGAAGGTGTCCCCACAGTTGTCTAATCACTACATTGTGACTAAGATCCTTCCACAGGAATTCATAGAGGTCATCAAAGAGGAAACCGGAAGGAAGTTCACAGTGAAGAAAGACAAGCTAAGGCACTGTGATTTTCAACTTTCATGATCAGCAGAATGGAAGATGTCAAGCTAGTGACAATAAAGAAGGGCTTGTTGGGAGGTAACCCAACCTGAGGTAGTTTTCTTTTCATAGCTTTTTTAATAAAGATGTTGAATAATTGTTATGCATTGCAAGGAGCTATGTTTGGTGTTGCACACCAAAACAACTTAAGGGAGAATGAAGGATTCTAAGTTTGGTGTTCCACCAAAATCTCATTTAAAAGAACATTTTCACTTCCTGCACAATGCTAGCTCTAAGCAATCAGACAAATTATTCAACTGTTTAAATGTTTTTCTAGCTTCAATCCCATAACCTTTAGCAAGGATACAAGGTTTCACATATGGTTAACATGTTGCATCAGAGGTAGTGGCAAGTAATTAAGTTTGGTGTTCACACACCAAAATAAATCCAAGAGCCACACTCAATTTATGCATACTAACCATGCACTTAAGGGCTTGAGAAGCAAGCAACTTTGAGAATTATGCAGGACATGAGTCAACAATTAAAGAGATTGTGCATCTTAACTCAAAGAAAACACAACAGAAGGAAGAATAAAAGGGCTGCAACTTCAAAGGTTGTATCTAAACTTAATCCTTGCTGCTGTGAATTGTTTTGGACATGGGAACCATTGTATGTCTTGCTGAAGTGTTCATTTAGTTGCAAGTGAAGTTATTTGATTAAGAATGCTAATCTGCATATTGCTTGTCATCCATTACCTAGCTGAATTTTGTTTTGTTTCCCATATGCTTGAATAAAAGAGAATTGTTTGAATTGAAAAGTAAATATCCAATGTTGCATAAGTAGAATAGAAGTTAATGGTGGTGTATGTGTTTGATTAAATGCATAACTCATAAAATAATTGCTGCATAATGTCATTTTCATTAAAGTGTGAGCTAGCTTGCTGTTATAAAGGTTTTTATCAGTAAAGAAAGAAAAAAGCCCTTGAGAACAAAAATAAAACAGAAAGAAAAGGAAGAAGAAAAAGCCAATATGGCAAGAAAAACAAAGAATAAAGGCTGGACACCAATAGTTTGGACCCTAGGACACATGCCTGTGGTGTTTTTGTACTAGGATATGCTTGGATAAGTAAATTCTGAGGGGTATTTCAAAACTCGGTCACTTAGATCAATTGATTTGGGATGACCAATTGAAAGTCCATAATAAAGAGCAACCTAGATACAGAACATTTAGTTATCCAAAGAGATGCTGGGCATCAATGATCCTAGGAAGAAATAGTGAGCCATGTGCCTGTGGTGGAAAGATGTTGAGAAAAAAATAAAAAGCCAAAGGCTACTACTGCAACATTAGACACCAAGCCTTCAAAGAATAATAAGCTTGATAAGCAACATGAGAAAAGAAAAGTTAGCAAGGGAGCAAAGAAAGAATAAACCTTATAACAGCAAGTTTAGTAAGCCTTTGAGGAAGAATGTATATTATGTAACAGCAACAATAATTGAGTTATCATTGTCTGCATAAAAACTCCATAAGTCAAGTTCTGCTATATGCCTAATAAGGATATGTTTTCTTTTCTTGTTCATTTCATTTTCTCTTAGTTTTGATGCTTGCTTGGGGACAAGCAAGAATTAAGTTTGGTGTTGTGATGACGGGTCATCATATACCCATTTTTCAAGCTAATTTCACTTGTTTTATTAGCCTTTATGCACTTTCTTGTATCTTAAGTAAGCAATTTGGAATGAAAATGCACAACTTCTTTAAATCAAGCAACCACCATTAAATTGATGCTAAATCATGAGGTTTAAGCAAGAATTAAGTGATTTTTAATGAATTATAAACCTTATGAGTTTAGAGATACTTTGAGTGGTTGTTTTGGTTTCTAGTAGATGAAGAAAGGAAGAAAAAAGGAAAAGCGTGGCTTAAAGAAAGCGTGGCCCAAGGGAAGAAGAAGTGTGGCGCATGGAAGGGAGGAAGCAAACATTGCCCTCCACAAGGGCACACTACCCTCCAGGAGGGCAACATAATGAGCCAAGCTTTGAGAGGTAACACTGCCCTGCCCACAACAAGGGCGGAGCACAAATTGATGCTAAGGATCAAGGAGAACAAAAACTCTGTCCTGCCCTCCTCAAGAGCAATATCGGGCTTATCAAAGAAATAAATTCAAGGAAAAAGCCTAGCAATGCTTGCCACAAGGTTCGAACTCATGAGCAAGGGAGTGGGAGAGCGCTACATACAAACTTGTTTTCAATCTCCCAGGATCGAACACGGCACCATGAGGAAGCAAGGAACTAAGCATGACTTTGGTGCCAAGAAAACCAAGGAAAAGAAGCAACATGTGCCTCCACCGAGTATCGAACGTGGGACCTCATCTTTGGCACATTGCCCTGCCCTCCACAAGGGTAGGGCAGCATTTTGTGATGCACGGGCCAGCGCACAAGATTGGCGCACCAAGGGAGCTTTGGCACAGCAAGCACGCACGGGCAGCAGAATCTGGCACACCAAAAAACTCTGCCCTGCCCTCCACAAGGGCAGGGCAGCATCCTGAAGCATCAACGCACCAAGCATGCACGCACAAGGCCGCACGCATCATTTCCTGCCCTGCCCTCCACAAGGGCAGGGCAGCCTCCTGGGAGCTACTTTCTTCCTGGGCTGAAATTGGATTAAAAATCTAATTAAATTCATTTTCTTCACCAAATCAAAATCCCATCCAAATTCCAAATTCCAAGAATAGAAAGTGTATAAATAGGAGATAGTTTGATGTAATTAGAAACCTTCTTTTCACTTTTGAATTTTGAACCTTCTTTTGAATTTTGGAGATTTCATTGAGAGCTAGGAACTGAGATTTCAGAGAATTGGGGAGGAGAATTGATCTCTCTTCTTCCTGGTTCTTGCTTGAGCATTTTTATTTTTCTTGTTTGAGTCTTGGGTGTGAAGAATTGAGGAATTTCTGTCTCAATATCCATTCAAGATCTCTTTAATTCATCTTCTGCATAATTGAGTTCAATTACATTTCCTTTACTGCTTCTTCTTTAATTTCTTGCTAATTGCTTTGTGAACTTGGATCTGGGAAGGCAATTGAGATCTAGACCTTGCTATCTAGTCTCTGGAGTCCTGAGACCCAATTTTCCTTTTGGTTCTTCTGTGAACCTCTGCTGCAATTTAATTTCCCTTTCTATTTGAGATTTAACAGAATTCAAATCACTTCTTGCTTTGATAATTGTTGGAATTTACTTTCCCTTGCTTGAATTCTAACATCCCAGTCCTTAAATCCTTTTTCATTTCTGCAATTTATATTTCTTGCACTTTAAGTTACTGTAATTTACATTTCTTGCACTTTAAGTTTTAGTCATTTAATTTCTTGTTCTTTAAGATTCAGCTCTTTTACTTTCAGTTTTCTTTAATTTCTGCAATTCTTCCCTCCCCCTTTACATTTTCTGTCATTTACTTACTGTTGGATACAAAATCACTCAACCAAAACTTGATTCGCTTGACTAAATCAACCACTAAACTAAAATTGCTCAATCCTTCAATCCCTGTGGGATCGACCTCACTCCCGTGAGTTTTATTACTTGATGCGACCCGGTACACTTGCCGGTGAGTTTTGTGTTGGATCGTTTTCCACACATCACTTTCAATCAAAAATATTTGGTTGTCACATATACAAACCCCAATAAAAATTAACCGAAGTATTAAGACTCTGGGTCGTCTCACAAGGAATTGCAATGAAGTGCTTAATTATTGGCTATGGGGATCAAGGGGGGTTTGATTTTATATTGGGCAAGGAAATGTAAAAGCAAGAAAGTAAATGATACGAAAAGTAAATCAAACAAGCAATTAAAGGAAGCAATTAAAGAAAGAGAGACATTCATGGCGATGGATTGAGATCATAGGCTTGCTATCCTAGTCATGCATGATTAATTCATCTTATTTAGTCAACTCCAACAAATAGGGAGAAAGTCAAACAAGATAATCAATCATATCACAATGATAAACAAGAATTTATCTCATTACGTCAACTCCAACAAATAGGGAGAAAGTCTAACGAGACTAGCTAATCTCAATCCAAAAGTCCTAACCGACTTACTAATTAAACTAGCAAAAGATTAGCGTCAATGGAAACAATATTCCATAAGTCATAATCAACTCACTAATTAAATTAGTAAAAGATTAGCGTCAATGGAAACAATATTAGCTAACAACTCTAGATCACCAACATAAGTTGGGTTTTCATGACTCAAGATTGCCTAATTACTCTTTCCAAGCCAAGAATGCTCAAAATCTACTCTAACATCCAACCAAGCATTTTGTCAAACACTTGGTGGGCACAAAAGGAAATCATAGTAAATGTGCAAGAATAATAAAATCTACCAACTACCAATAGCAAGAAAAGTAAAATCAATAACTCAAATCAACAATAAAAATAACATCAAACATAAAATTGCATTAAAGGAAAATTAAGATCCAACAAGGTTCATGAACATAAAAGCAACAAAATAAAAGAAATGAACAAGTAAAAACTAGAAGAGTAGAGATGTAACAACAAGAAATTAAAAGGAGAAACTAAATCAAAACAAGAATGAAAACCTGGATTCAAGAAGAATGAACTAAAACTACCCTAAAATCTAGAGAGAGGAGAGAGCCTCTCTCTCTAGAATTCTAACCTAAAACTTGATAAAAACTAAACTATGACTACTTGGTTCATTTTCCCTTCAATCCTTGGGTTCAATAGCGTCAGAAATGGGTTGGATTGGGCCCAAAATGAGCTGCAAAATCGCTGGGGGCGATTTCATTAAAGTGGGCCACGGACAGCATCGGCACGTGCGCGCAAAGTGCGTGTGTGCGCCCCTGAACGCGAAGCAACATATGATAAAATTTATATCATTTTGAAGCCCCGGATGTTAGCTTTCCAACGCAACTTGAACCGCCTCATTTGGACTTCTGTAGCTCAAGTTATGGTCGTTTGAGTGCGAAGAGGTCGGGCTTGACATCCTTACGGTTCCTTCATTTCTTCATGAGTTCTCCCACTTTGCATGCTTTTCTCCTCACTTCTTCCATCCAATACTTGCCTTATGAACATGAAATCACTCAACAAACACATCAAGGCATCAAATGGAATTAAAGTGAATTAAAATCACCAATTTTAGGGCGTAAAAAGCATGTTTTCACATTTAAGCACAAATCAAGGGAGAATTACAAAACCATGCTATTTCATTGAATAAATGTGAGAAAATGTGATAAAATCCCCCAAAATAAGCACAAGATAAACCACAAAATCGGGGTTTATCAAATCTCCCCACACTTAAACCAAGCATGTCCTCATGCTAAGAATAAAGAGGGACAAGAAAAGGGTATGAACATTTATTCAATGCAAAGAAACTATATGCACCTATCTATATGAATGCAACTAAATGCAAGATGATTCTACCTACTTGGTGAAAAGCAAATCAATCTCCAAGAACATGTATGAGCAAGTGGGGCAAAGGTCATATTACGACTCACAAACTCCACCAATTCAAATATCAAAATAAAGTTCAAATAGACTTGCAAGAAGAAAGCTCATGAAAGCCGGGGACAAGGAATTGAGCATCGAACCCTCACCAGATGTGTATCCGCTCTAGTCGCTCAAGTGTATAGGGTTGATCACTTAATTCTCCTCTAATCATGCTTTCCAAGATTTGTTTTTCATCTAACAATCAACAATTATTCAATGCATGCATACATTCATCATGAGGACTTATTCATAGGTTGTAATGGGGCTAGGGTCAAGGTAAGGATGCATATGGTCAAGTGAGCTTAAAATTTTTATCTTTGATTAACCTAAGCTCTAATCAAACACATATAACAACCTATACAATTTTAATACACAACCTAGCTACCCATGATTCCCACTATTTCACATACTCATGCATTCTTTTTAATTCACATTCCATATGCATTGATTTTTATTGAACTTTACTTTGGGGCATTTTTGTCCCCTTTTTATTTCTTTTTCTCTTTTCTCTTTTTCTATATATATTTTTTCTTTTATATATATTTTTTTTCTTTTAATCTTTTTTTTATCATTTTTTTTCTAAAGTATATACAACGTATCAATGCATATGGTTTTACATATAGTGCATGAACATGTGCCCAATTCCCAATATTTTCAACAAAAATAAAAATTATACTTTTACCTCAACCAATGTCCCAAGTTTCCCATACCCAAATGATACACACCCTCACTAGCCTAAGCTAATCAAAGATCCAAATCAAGGACATTTATTATTTTTCACTTAGGGATAGTGATGTGCTAACATTGAGAACAAAAGGGATTAAATAGGCTCAAATTTGGCTAACAATGGTTGATGAAAGGTAGGCTATTTGGGTAAGTGAGCTAAATGAAATGATGGCCTCAATCATATAAATGCATGTATACATGGAATAATGGACATAAAGAATCAAACAAATCAAAGATTACAATCATAGAAAGAAAACAATGCACACAAGAATGGAAAATAAGTGGTTATAAAATGTAACCACACAATTAGGCTCAAAACTCACATGCTTGTGTTCTTAGCTCAAAAACCATGTTCCAAAATATATTCTTCAAGCAAGTTTATCACAAAAAAATTTTTCAAATTGGTAGGGTGCCCTAAAACAAGTTTTCTTGGAAAAGATATCATCACCCTAACCAAGTAGTCCTAATAAGAAAGAAGTGGTCAAATATGTACAAATTCTAACTAACATGCAACCTATCATGCAATGCAACAACTAACTAACAAAGACAAAAATTGAAAAATTGGTGTTGAAAAATGAAGTTGTTACCCATGGAGGTCGGTCGGACGACCTCCCCACACTTAGAAATTTGCACCGTCCTCGGTGCATGCAAAGAAGAGCAAGGTGGACGGGTTGCTACAATTGATGAGTTCCTCCAAAAGGTTGTGCGAAAGGACTTGTTTGTTGCCCCATTTAGAAGCTTTTCCTTTTCTTTCCTTCTTGGTGGCCAACCTAAAAGGAAAGAGAAAGAAAGAAAGTTAAGCCTACATCAAATATATCAAAGCAATAAAACGTAGGCGGGGGCTAATGCCAAATAAAAGTAAGGTTCTCACTACATGTTAGCTACGCATGTAAGTGAGAGAACAATATAAGCTAAGGGCATATCAACTAATACTTGATGCAAGAGTAAAGTCAAAGCATGAAGAGCACTCAAAAGCATCAAGTTCAACTAGAATAGTGGGTTATGAAAGACATGCAAGTTCATATCAATGCACAAAGAATATAAGAGTCATACAAGATTAAGCATTGATTCAAAAGTTTCATCACCCAACAATATCAAACAAGTCAAGAAGCACCAAGATTAACCAAAAAATTCTCAACAATTGAGTAAGAAAATTCAACACCATTATTTAAATAAGAGGCTTAGAAAAGAAAAAAAAATGAAAACAAGCTATAAAAACAAAATTAAAATGCAATAAATGAAACTAAGCAAATGCAATAAAAGAAATTGGAAGAGAAGAAAAAAAATTTTTTTATTTTATATATATATATATTTTATTTATTTTTTTATTTTTTATTTTTTTTTTAAGAAAAAAATTTTTTAAGAGAGGAAGAAAAAGAAAAAGAAGAAAAAAATAGAAAGAAAGAAGAAGAGAAGAAGAAAGAAGGAGAAAAGAGAAAGGAGGAAAACAGGGTGCAAATCCGTGCATATGCGCCATGCGTGCTTAGGCACGGATGCAGCAGGTACAATCCGCGCTTGGGCGCGGATGCGACATGGACAATCGGCGCGCGCGCCATGCGTGCTTACGCGCGGATTGCCTGGCACAAAGTAGGCATAAAGTGGGCACAACTCTCGGGTTTTAGTACTAGGAGTTGTGAAACCACATCGGCGCGCGCGTGCACTGCGCGCTTGGGCGTCGATGCCCATTTTTTTTTTTTTAAGAAGTATAAAAACAGAATTTAACACTCTCCTAACCTATAAACATTCTAAAGCAACCAAAATTCAAATTTAACAAAAATCTTTAAGTTTTTGAAAAATTTTCAAACATACTAAAAACAAAACTTATACTACAAACAAAATGCAATCTAACAACAACTATTCTAATCAAAGCATGAATGCAACAAACAACCTATCAATAAAATCAAAATGCATAAGAGTATAGAAAATGACAAAAACTACCTACAATGGCAACTCCAATCACTTATTAACCAAATTTAAAAGAGAGTGGAAAAAGTTTACCATGGTGGGGTGTCTCCCACCTAACACTTTTAGTTTAAGTCCTTAAGTTGGACATTTGGAGGCTCCTTGTCATGGTGGCTTATGCTTGTGTTCATCCTTGAACCTCCAAGAATGCGTGCTCTTCAATTGGTTGTCAGAATTTCCAACCATCTTCACCAAGCTTGGGTGAGGTTCTTCCCAAGATATGAGCTCCCAAAATTGATCCTCATATATTCCCGGATCCCAAATCTTATTTTTGCACCCATCTTCAAGTTGATCATCATAGCTCCAATTGGTTTGTTTAGCCTTGGAATTCTCAAAGAAGCCTCCAAACAACTTCCTAGACCCATACAATTTAGCTCCACACCAAACCTTGCAATCAAACTTTGAACATTCAACCATGAAGAACCTAGAATGATGTTTCCAACCACTACACAACTCTCTTCTACTCTTAACTCCACAAAGAGCTCTAAGTTGACCATCATTTTCAATCAAACCATATTCAAGTGGGAAAGTAAAGATTAGAGATAAGAATTTTACCCACTTGAATGTTGTGTAAGATGGTGACTTAGGAAGGGGGACCTCCCCACACTTAGACAGTGCGAGGTCTACTCCCTTGTGCTCTTTCTTGACTACCTCCACCTCTTTGCAAGCTTTTTCAACTTCAATTCCTTGCTCACCAACTTCTTCTATACACCCTTCATTGCTCAAACCATGTGTCGAAGATTGTGCACAGTCCTCCTTGTCATTAATTTCATAACACAATGAGGGAGATTCATCAATTCCAAAAGACTCATTAGTTGGTGTGGAATCATCTTCAATGGTGGAGCTTGCTTCTTGCTCAACCTCCTCCTCTTGGTGGCTTTCGTTGTAGTATAGTGGTAAGTATTCCCGCCTGTCACGCGGGTGACCCGGGTTCGATCCCCGGCAACGGCGCCATTTTGATGATCGGATTTCTTGACGGTTTAGAATTTATCCAATGGAGTCTCGTTGTGAAGTATAGTTTCCAAACCAATCAATAATCCTTTCATGCAAAAATTTTGGTTGTCACAAGGAACAAACCCCAAATAAGAAAGAACCGGAGTATTTAGACTCCGGGTCGTCTCACGAAGAGTTGCAATGAAGTGGTCAATTATTGGCTATGAGGATCAAGGGGGGTTTTGATTGATATGAGGCAAGAAATTAAATGGACAAGAATTTAAATGACAAGAAAAGTAAATCAAGCAAGTAATAAAGAGAGACATTCATGGCAATAGATTGAGATCATAAGCTTTCTATCCTAGTCATGCATGATTAATTCATCTTATTTAGTCAACTCCAACAAATAGGGAGAAAGTCAAACAAGATTAATCAATCATGTTACAAATATAAACAAAAATTTATCTCATTACGTCAACTCCAACAAATAGGGAGAAAGTCTAACGAGACTAGCTAATCTCAATCCAAAAGTCCTAACCCACTTACTAATTAAATTAGCAAAAGATTAGCGTCAATGGAAACAATATTAGCTAACAACTCTAGATCACCAACATAAGTTGGGTTTTTATTACTCAAGATTGCCTAATTACTCTTTCCAAGCCAAGAATGCTCAAAATCTACTCTAACATCCTACCAAGCATTTTGTCAAACACTTGGTAGGCATAAAAGGAAAGCATAGTAAATGTGCAAGAATAATAAAATCTACCAATTACCAATAGCAAGGAAAGTAAGATCTCAACACAAATCAACAATAAAAAGAACATCAAACATAAAATTGCATTAAAGAAAATTAAGATTCAACAATGTTCATAAACATAAAAGAGGACAAAATAAAGGAAATGACAAGTAAAACTAGAAGAGTAGAGATGTAATAACAAGAAATTAAAAGGAGAAACTAAATCAAAACAAGAATTAAAACTTGGATTCAAGAAAAATTAACTAAAACTACCCTAAAATCTAGAGAGAGGAGAGAGCCTCTCTCTCTAGAATTCTAACCTAAAACATGATAAAAACTAAACTATGACTAAGTGTGTTCATTCCCCCTTCCAATTCAATCCCTTCTTCATTGCTTACCAAGGATATGGGAGGTGAGGTATCTTCTTCATTACCCTCTATGTCAAACCCAATTGGAGAGGATTCAATTATACATAAGAATTCTTCAATGATTGAATCCATCTCTTGGTCAACCTCTTCAAAGGCTTCAACCACTTCTTCTGGCTCAATTATTTTAACTTCCTCCCCTTGTGGCAATTCTTTCTTCAACTTCTCTTCTTCACCTTAAAGCTCTAAACTCACTCCCTCACTATGCTCTTTGGTTGCTTCTCCACATTCGTCAATGGGAGTTCCTTGATTGCTTAGTTGGGAAGAGGCCATATTGCTAACGGCTTCCACTAGGATAGCCATCTTGGCTCCTAGCTCTTTAAACTTCTTTTCATCCTCCTCTTGTCGCCTTAAGATATGAGATTCAAGATCTCTTAGTTCTTGCGTGGGGGCTTCATCGGGAGGTGATGGTGGAAGAGAAGGTTCATTGTTTGGGAGGAAAGGTTCATAATCGGAAGTTGTTTCATCTTGGTAAGGGTATGGAGGTGGTGTATATTGAGGTGGTTCTTGAAAGTGATTGTGTTGGAATGGTGGTGGTTCCATGTGTGGTTCATATAGTTCATAAGGTGGTTGGTATGGTGGATAGGGATTAAGGTCATAATGAGGTGTTTGGTGGTAGGGGGCTTGTGAGTAAGGTGGTTAAAAATCATGTTGAGGGGGTGGTTCATAGGCATGTGGTGGTGGTTGTTGACAATCACAATAAGGGTCACCATATCCATTAGATTGATATGCATTAGGATGAGAATTATACCCATAAGAAACCGGAGGCGGTTGTTGCCAATAAGGTTGATCAATCCCTTGAGGCTCCTCCCATCTTTGATTGTTCCATCCTTGACGCACATCCTCATTGAAGCTTTCATTTCCTACAACATAGTTTGAACCAAACTCATAGCCAAAGGGGTGAGAATTCATGATAGCAAATAAAAACAAAAACTAACAAAAATAAGCAACAAAGTCCTAAAGCTAACAAAAACTAACAAATAAGCAAAAGGCAAACATATTCACAATATTCACAATAGCCAATAACATAACACCATTGCAACTCCCCGGCAACGGCGCCATTTTGATGATCGGACTTTTGACGGTTTAGAATTTATCCAATGGTGTCTCGTTATGAAGTATAGTTTTCAAACCAATCAATAATTCTTTCAATCAAAAATATTTGGTTGTCACATATACAAACCCCAATGAAAATTAACCGAAGTATTAAGACTCCGGGTCGTCTCACAAGGAATTGCAATGAAGTGCTTAATTATTGGCTATGCGGATCAAGGGGGTTTGATTTGATATTGGGCAAGGAAATGTAAAAGCAAGAAAGTAAATGATACGAAAAGTAAATCAAACAAGCAATTAAAGGAAGCAATTAAAGAAAGAGAGACATTCATGGCAATGGATTGAGATCATAGGCTTTCTATCCTAGTCATGCATGATTAATTCATCTTATTTAGTCAACTCCAACAAATAGGGAGAAAGTCAAACAAGATAATCAATCATATCACAATGATAAACAAGAATTTATCTCATTACGTCAACTCCAACAAATAGGGAAAAAGTCTAACGAGACTAGCTAATCTCAATCCAAAAGTCCTAACTGACTTACTAATTAAACTAGCAAAAGATTAGCGTCAATGGAAACAATATTCCATAAGTCCTAATCAACTCACTAATTAAATTAGCAAAAGTTTAGCGTCAATGGAAACAATATTAGCTAACAACTCTAGATCACCAACATAAGTTGGGTTTTCATGACTCAAGATTGCCTAATTACTCTTTCCAAGCCACGAATGCTCAAAATCTACTCTAACATCCAACCAAGCATTTTGTCAAACACTTGGTGGGCACAAAAGAAAAGCATAGTAAATGTGCAAGAATAATAAAATCTACCAACTACCAATAGCAAGAAAATTAAAATCAATAACTCAAATCAACAATAAAAATAACATCAAACATAAAATTGCATTAAAGGAAAATTAAGATCCAACAAGGTTCATGAACATAAAAGCAACAAAATAAAAGAAATGAACAAGTAAAAACTAGAAGAGTAGAGATGTAATAACAAGAAATTAAAAGGAGAAACTAAATCAAAACAAGAATTAAAACTTGGATTCAAGAAGAATTAACTAAAACTATCCTAAAATCTAGAGAGAGGAGAGAGCCTCTCTCTCTAGAATTCTAACCTAAAACATGATAAAAACTAAACTATGACTACTTGGTTCATTTTCCCTTCAATCCTTGGGTTCAATAGCATCAGAAATGGGTTGGATTGGGCCCAAAATGAGCTGCAAAATTGCTGGGGGCGATTTCAATAAAGTGGGCCACGGACAGCATCGGTGCGCGCGCACAAAGTGCGCGTGCGCGCCCCTGAACGCGAAGCAACATATAGCAAAATTTATATCATTTCGAAGCCCCGAATGTTAGCTTTCCAACACAACTGGAACCGCCTCATTTAGACCTCTATAGCTCAAGTTATGGTCATTTGAGTGAGAAGAGGTCGGGCTTGACAGCTTTACGGTTCCTTCATTTCTTCATGAGTTCTCCCACTTTGCATGCTTTTCTCCTCACTTATTCCATCCAATACTTG
The DNA here is from genome assembly GCF_014773155.1 of Arachis stenosperma. Lineage (NCBI taxonomy): Eukaryota > Viridiplantae > Streptophyta > Magnoliopsida > Fabales > Fabaceae > Arachis > Arachis stenosperma. The sequence goes on along the minus strand of NC_080385.1, from coordinate 82,320,890 downwards.
CCTTATGAACATGAAATCACTCAAAAAACACATCAAGGCATCAAATGGAATTAAAGTGAATTAAAATCACCAATTTTAGGGCGTAAAAAGCATGTTTTCGCATTTAAGCAGAAATCAAGGGAGAATTGCAAAACCATGCTATTTCATTGAATAAATGTGAGAAAATGTGATAAAATCCCCCAAAATAAGCACAAGATAAACCACAAAATCGGGGTTTATCAATCATATGCATTTATATGTTTGTTTGGTGTGATTTGTTTGGAATGCCTAACTGACTGCATAATTACTTGCTACTTATTTAACTACCGTATCTATTTCCTATTTTTGATTTCCTTGCTTGACATAATTGTGTTTGCAATATCCAAATTTCCGATGACGGTTGGGAGGTTCGAAGAAGTTGGAAAGGGGAGTTTTAGTATGTTTATAAGCTTTATTTATATATTGGAAGTTCTAGGATTGCCTTCGGCTTTTCCAGGACATTATATGTTAGATATGTGGACAATGTTACCATGTTGAGAACCTCCGGTTCTCACGCATGCAGATTTTGTGGTTTTCAGATGCAGGACGTGAGGCTCCTCGTTGAGGCATGCTGGAAGCTTCTGATTAGTGAAGGTCCTTATCTTTTAGGGCTCTTTTTGGTTATAGGTACTTGCATAGATACTTAATATCTCAACTGTTTATATATATACTGTATTAACTCCTCTTAGAGGTTATTTTGGAGAATTAGGTTTTGTAATATATCCTTTGGGCATCTTTTTGGGTTTTATATACATATATACGTATGTCTACTTATATGCTCGGGCCAGTTACCTTCCTAAACCGAGTTTTGAGCTTTAATATCTGTATTTTTTGCATTCTTCTATATATGTATCCGCGTTAGTTATCTTTTACCTCACTGTGCTTATGTTATTACACTTGGGAGTGTTTTTGTTTTTCAAATTTAACGAATTTGCTTAACCCCTTTTCTTTAAAGGCTCTTAGCTACAAAAAATATTTTTTTTCACATTACTATAAATACTAAATCTTATTTTTAGAGGTCGTAATACCTCACCATCTCCGTCTTATGATTTAAGCATAAGGCTCTGCGTGGTAGGGTGTTACAAACTCCATATACTATCATATATCATTGAAAATTTCTGGATGTCTAGTTTCTAATGTCGCTAGAAGCACGCCATTTATATCTCTGTAACTTAAAAATATTTTTAAGAAGGTGAAGAGGTCAGCTGGCGCCTCTCTAGGGACATGCTTTGCTCACTTCACGTTTTAGGCGCCACTATAGGCGTTGGAAATGCCACTTTAGGTGCTTAAACTGTGGCTGGCCCTGGAGAAGAAGGATTGGGTGTTTTAGATGCCAGTTAAGGGTGTTTTAAATGTCAGTGCTCTACTCATCTTGTGTTTTTCGGGGGTAAATTGCAACCTCATATCCATTGTCCACTATAAAGCATTATATATGGTTGGAAAGCTCTTGAATTCTTCTTTCTAATGACACTAGAATCACCTCATTTGGCGCTTTGTAGCTCAAGTTATTTATGTTAAGAGTATGGATAGGTCAGGTTGCCAAGTAAAAAGGTTGAGATTGGAGCACCAAGTTGGTGCCCCCTGGAGGTCAAATACATGGCTTTTTCAACGCCCTTAGCCCACATTGCCAACGCCAAGAATGAGCTAGTTTTGGGGCACCAAGTTGGTGCCCCCTAAAAGTTAAGTAAGTGACGTTTTAGATGCCCTTAACCCACATGCACACACCAAATAGAATGTCGCATTGGGCACCAGGTTTATTGCCCCTTGAGGGTGAACTTGTGGCATTTCAAGCGCCACCTTTGATGTTGGAAATGCCAAGGAATGAAGCAACATTGGGGTGTTACATTATGACTCGAGCAAACTTATGACTTATGATTTGAGTATAAGGATTTGAATATTAGGGTGTTATATTATGGTATTAGAGTAGTTCGTCCTCGTGAGCCTGAGGGAAGGACTGCTTATGGTTTAATGCATACTTTGAGTCTGTGCCTGTGCTAGTTTGGGTATCTAGTTGATACGTCTAGCATGAAGTTCATGAGTGTACCTTTGGTAATTTAAAGCACTTAACTTGAGATATTGAGGCTGATCACCTTGATATCGCTTGTTTGGTATGGACAGGACCCAAATGGCATCTCATGGACATGAGCGAAGTCCTCGGGGAGGAGTTCCCAAGATTGAACTGATGGGGGAATGCTGAGATAGGAATCTTGGCAGTGATATATGTGAGATCGGCGTGATGATTTTAGATTATTGAGTAAAATACTTGGAGGTGAATAGTTAATTGGATGATTTGTTTAAGGTTTAATTACTCTGTTGGTCCCTATAGTTTGGCCGAATTTTTAATTAGGTCCCTGTATTTTTTTTCCTTTTAATTGAGTCCCTATACCAATTTTTTTGTTTTAATTGGGTCCTTACAGTGACAAGAAACGTTAGGAGTAACGGAATATTCCGTTTCAAAATAGAATATACCCAATTATAAACGTTTTTTGTAATTCTTAGTGTATTTACTTATTATGTATTGTCAAAATTGCCCCTTCCTTAATAAAGGAATAACCCTTCATTTTCACTGAGGCAAAAGAAACCCTTCTTCTTCACTCCCTCTCCGTTTCTGATAGTTCGAGAACGAGTTTGCATTCCACCATTGTATGATCGAGGTTTGTTATTGTCTATCGTCGCCTTCTTTATCGAAGTAGCTACTGTCGTCGTTGTTGCAAAGGTTTAGGGTTTAGGGTTTTAGGATTACACAACAAAAAAAAAACATCATCTGCATCTTGGTCTGCTTCTTCATGTTTTCTTCCAACTTTCGAAGTTCCTCCTGGACCGAATTCAACTTTACACAAATTCTTCCAACACAATCATCAACTTCTCCAATCTCCACCTTCAACCTCTCTGTGTCAACACTAAGTCTATCAACCCTTCTTTCTTGTGCATTTTCACCCCTAATTTCACCCTCTACCTGACCAGAGTGATACTCTGAAGACAATAAGCAAGCATCACGAACCTTCTTTTCTTCATCAACCCACTCAAAAAATTTGCATCTTCTACTTAGGGAAGACATGAACCTTCTGTTTGGATTCTTGGGTGTATTAGAACTTTTCAGAATCAGAGAGTCTCCACAGAAGCAACGACTCCTCCTCTCCTTCTGCTTCAACCACTCACCTTTCATATCATCTTCATTGTCAATCCACTTGAAAAAACTGCACCTTGGCACTCGTCCACAAGCTACATACCTCCTTCCATGGCTGGCCACTTCAGAAGAAGACAAAACAACAACTGCCTCCCCACAGTAACACAAATGTCTTTTCTTGTTGAGATTTCTTGAACTCGATATTCTCGAAGAACGTTGGGTGGAATCCATGCAAGATGAGAAAATTTCAGCAAGAAATCAGAAGAAAGGGAGAAGAGGAGAACGATGAACAGAATACGATTCTGGAGTTTCAGGATAGGCCAAGGATTATGTAGGGTTAGACACAAGGGTATTTTCGTAACTTTAACACAGGTCAACGTTTTATTTAACGTTGACTGCGACTAAGGACCAAATTAAAACAAAAAAATTGGTATAAGGACTCAATTAAAAGGAAAAAAACTATAGGGACCTAATTAAAAATTTGGTCAAACTATAGGGACCAACAGAGTAATTAAACCTTTGTTTAATTAGGCTTGAATTGATTAGACATTGATGATTTAGAGTAGAGGGGACTTGTAATTGGCATTACTATAGTTTGGATTTGAATTAGAATGAAGGTTTATGGGATTAAACACTAATATAGGAATTGGAGAATGACTAATTGATAGGCAACTAATATTATAGGTTTTTAACGATTACGTAATGTGAGTATGGATTGAGGGTTTTTAAGAGGCTGTGATTTAGTCTTAGGATAAGCGCAAGCATTATCCCGTTCAGGTTAAGAAAGCTTAGAAGTGGACCTAGGTTTTGTGATCTGATATGGGAATATGACGTGAATACCTGATTGGATTCTTGGTGGTTAATAATCAAAGTGACGCAACGGAAGCTTGCGGAAGCGTTGATGTAGTAAAAATAGGATAGTGAGGAATAGTAGAATGCGATGAGAAATATTTTAAGCTTCAATACGTGATGGATTTAGTTGATTTATGTAAATGATGATTTTCAGATAATTAAGCTTGATTTTGGCGAAAGATTTGGCTGGTTCCAAAAGGGTTGTGGCAACGAAGGTAGGTGTGTAATTGGTTTCGGTGGAAGATTAGAAATACTTAGTTTTGAATGACGAATCCGAGATGTTGAATTGGAATGCTAAGTTGGTGTTGCTACTAGATTAAGTGAAAATATAAAGGGTAGAAAATTTCGACTTAAGAAAGTTCCATTAATATTGGTAAAGGTTTAAGGAGTCCGGAAGATTTTAAGTCATGATTTTTATTAAGAGTTATAGTGGGTCTTATGAAAGGGATGGTAGACGTGATATTAGGTTTGCTAAAGTTAGGAGTAAGACTTGAAATTCATTAAGTTGTGAGGGAGGTTCTATTAACCATTGTTAAGGATTCGGAGGATTTTGGTAATGCTAAGTTAATACTTCATTTAGAAGTTACATGAGGTTTAAGCAAGGTGCTTTTCAAGCAACTAAATTTTAAGGGCAAAATTTTAAATAAAGTGGGTAGGATGTAAAATTCCGAATAAATGAAAATTAAATAAATAATAAAGTAAATATGGGTGAATAGATTCAAAAAATTTAGCAATCTGAATTTGGTAATTTAAATATGATATTTAGACTTAGTGGATTTTTCTGAGTCAGATAACACGGTTTTCGGCGTAAAACGTAAATTGGCATTTTAGATGGCAGTACTAGCTTAAGTCTACCCGGTACTGCGTCTGGGAAAATTAATTATGAGTAAAGAGGGTAAAAAAGTTAAAATTTAATTTGGGAAAAGTAAAAATGAGTAAAAGTGAATTAAAATGCCAATCTTAAAGGTTTTGGCCCAAAATTGGACCAACGGGCAAAACCAGTTGGATTGAGTCCATATTAAGCCCACGCCCAACATATATATTCATCATTAATGAGCTTTCAGCTCATTTTCTTCAAAGAGAGAGAGAGAGAGAGAGAGAGCTTGGATTGAGAAGAGAAGGAGAAAGGGTTTTGGTGACACTATTCATCACCAATTTTAAATCACTATAACTTTTGATTCGGAGCTCCGATTGACGAGTTGTTTGCAGCCACACGTCGCTCTCAATGAGCTCTTCAAGTATATCTAGGTTTTATGGTGAGTATTTTTCTCTCCTCTGCCCAGTTTCATTTTTCCCCTTTCATTTCGAATTTAGTTTGGGTTTTAAGGAAATCTTGTGGTCTCGGTTGTTTAGGAGTGCTCTAGTATGAGCCATTGAAGTATTTCATCAATAAATTCCATGGGTTAAGGTAAGGAACCCTCCAAACGTTATGATTTATCAATTTTATGAACCCTAGATTAATGTATATTGGTTATGTTTGTGTTGTTAGGTGAATTTGGAGCACCTAGAACAAGGTATTAGTGGCTAAAAGCTTATTGGTGTTGATTGGGAGCCTTGGAAGCTTGAGTTGTGATGTGTTAGGTGTGAACCGCTGTCATTAAGGTATGGTTTAAGTTTAATTTAAGTACCGTGTGGTGTAATGTAAATTCCTAGGTTAGATTCCCCTAGGATTAAGTTTGAGTTTAGTATCTGAATGGAGTTGCTATGTGTAGAAGACATGTTGTGATAATTGACGCTTTGGATGATGCATTGTTGTTGTGTTGATTGAAATTGGTTTTGGAAAGTGAATTATATGGTTTTGAGTTTATGTATGTTGATTTAATGAAATATTGGGCCAGAGGCTGTAAATTTGGGCCGGAGGCCGGAAAGAGGTAAAGACGGTAAGTGATGGTTGATGATTGGTGATTTGATGGTGTTAATGATTGAGATTAGGTAATATGTATGTTGGTTAGTAATTTTGAGGTGGGGATTGATGCTATTATGAATAGTGTGTTAAATCTTGTAAATGAGGTTGCGAAAATGATGATGATGATGTATATTGTGTTGAATTGAATGTGGAATGGTTGAGTTTGGTTGTTAGTTGGCATGAGGAGGTTGATGGTGTTGATGATGTATTGAATGAATAATGATGCTATATTAATGTTTGAGTATGGAATTATGTTAGGTTATGAGTTCTTGGGGTTGAAGTTGATGAGTAAGTATATTGGTGGGTTGTGAAATTAATGAGAAGGGCTGAGATTGAGTTTAATTTGTTTTGGGATGGTTAAAACTTGGAATGTTCGTTTGAGTAGGAATATGTGGTAAAAATAGAGGTTGTTTTTGATGAAACACTTGATTTTTGAATGAAATTTGGTGGTCCATAACTTGAGGCTCAAATTTTGGTTTTGAATAAAACTTATTTCAAATTAAAGATAATTCCAAGGGCTTTAAAATGGTGTAAAGTTTGTGGAAATCGGAATTTTGTAGAGGAAGTTATGGATGCTGAAAAACGGGTGTAGAAATCTGATTCAAATAAGTTGTAGAATTTTTTAAAGTGCTTATATGTGCGCAGGCACACTGCTGTGTACACGCGCCGAGCAGTATCTATGTTTTGGCTCGTGCGTACGCACAAGCCATGTGCGCGCGTGCACCTTGTGGTTTTCAGAAAACGTGCGTATGCGTACTATTGTGCGCACGCGCACACAGGGATATGCTTGCTGTTGAGTGTGTCCGCACATCCTAGAGCATACGTACACCTTTGAAAGTTTGCACAAGTGTTCGTACGCACACACCCTATTTTTCAGCAACATGTATTTTATGATTCTAAACATGATCTTGAACTTCTAAACCTCTATTTTTACTCCTTTCACTACAAGAAAATAAGCTTTCTGCCACGCTTCAAAAGCGTGCCAAAAAGTACAAAAAAGCGTGCCGATAGGTTTTCACCACGCTCTTTGAGCTTTTAGCACGCTTTTGAAAGGGTCACGTCCACCAGCGTGCCGTTTGCTCTATCGCACGCTTTTGTGGATCTATCGGCACGCTTTTTTGTTGGGACGCTTTCACCTCTTGGCACATTTAAAAAGCGTGGCCATAGGTCTTAACCTATAGCTACGCTTGAGAAGCGTACCGAAAAGTGTACATATCGCTATGCTTTTGGAAGCGTGCCCAATGGAGTGGTTTTGGCTACCCTTCAAAAGCGTGCCAATAGGGGATGATATGGCTACAGTTTTTAAGCATGCCAATATGAGAAAATATGGCTATGCCTGATAAGCGTGGCTGTTGATGATTACGAAAAGATATGGCGACGCTTAAAAAGCGTGCCAATAGCAAAAAATATGACAATCAGTTAGATCAAAATACTTATAGCAATACTTGTTTATGAATCTTCCTAATTAAACATTGCAAAATTGATATATAATTTTACATCATAATTTGAATGACTAATTTAAACAAAGGAATTTTTTTATATAATTTTAAATTAACCAATCCAACATACATAACCTTTCATCACATTTGTCAACAAAAACAATAAAATTTATAATTTGAAGAACAAGAAAACAGTTCGTGTGAAGACCAAAACAGCTTTGGCTCATTGACACCTTTCACAAGCTCTGATATGGGTAACTCCACACCTTCCTCATCAATGACCAAAACCACTATTTTAGCTGCCTCCTTAGGTGAAGCTTGAACCTCCTAGAATATAAAATAAATAAAATCAGATGATGCATTGAATCAGTTGAAATACCACAATCAAAAGGAACACTCATAATTCTTGAAAAAAGCATGTATGAAGGATATTCATAATGCAGGCTTCCCTATAAGCATTTAAGAATCAGTTTTCTCTTAATGCATAATAATACACGGAACCTTCTTAATATGCTAATCAATTCCAGTTCATACCTCAAACACAATGCTCCAAATGCATTTGCAAAATACACGAGATCATAAAAAAATGCACATGTCATAGACTACTTTCCAAATTTTATTGTCGAAATAGTTTGAATCAAAGTATCCAACAAAAAATGAATCTCTATTCTCCAAATCTATAAAACCAAGTTAACTAATTCCATGATTAATGTGATAGTCATCATTCAACTAGTTGGATTTCATTCATCAATCCCTACTTAATTAACTAATAATTAAGAACATTGAGAAATACCTAAGTCAATATGCATTTGAAAAATCATTCCCAATCATATCTAAAGCACTTCAGCACTTTCAATGCAATGGTAATCGACTCATTGATTCATTGATTCAGGGGGAATAAATGAAGAATCATTTACAAACACCGTGATTATCCACAAAAGAATAAAAGTGAAAAGAGGGAAACCAAGAAAAGGGGGGCAGGAATAATCACCTTTCAAAGGTGGCCTTGGAGAACCAGAATGCAGAATTGTTTGGAGGGAGAAGCTTAATTGAGTATCCATCTTTAGAGATCCCATCTTTCACAAACTTGAGGTGAGAAACAAAAGGCTTAAACAACCCTGAAGCTATTTTCTCATGAACACCACCACAAAACTCTACCAGCTCACATCTGCAGAGAAAAAGGATCAAACCCAAAATTCCAAAACCCATCCACTAATCATGGAAACCAAAAAAGATTAATTCTTGAGATCATAGAAATTCTGGCTGTGATTTCTCTTTTAATATAAATAGATTGCACGTGTGAATTGCTTCAGTTTAGCAGAAATTAAGCCAAGATACCAAAGTTGAGTGACGGTGCCACGTTACCTATTTATTTATACTGCAAAATGCTTGTCTAGTTTACCGGTAGTAGATGTACTCAAGTAATTAAGTGTAAAGCATAGTAAAACACATCAGCTCAAATTTACAAAGAACCAATTAGGATTTTTTCATGTGATAGTTTACAAAGAACCAATTATCTCTTACTATATGGTACTAAAAGAAGTATAGCCCTCATTTGTTAGCAACATATATATAAAAGTAAATACTGGTAAACCAGAAGAAGACAAATTTTGTTTAAGAAACCCGGAGAGGAGTAGGTGTTATCCAAACATACCCGTTCTTTCATCTAATTACATCACAAAATTAATTATGTAGCATTCCCTTTAATTTGTTATTTTACTATAGACCTTGTCATCATGCGTACATAAAGTTACACAAGCTTAAATACAAGTTGTTAGGCTTTGAAGTAAAAAAGTTATTCCATTTAATTAACTAACCAGAAATCAAGAGCAAGCAACGTCGTTATAGTGATCAAGAAAAGGAGCATATATAAAGAGTACAAACGTTTAAAAACAGTTATAATAATCTATAATTCATCCACCACATGTTAAATTTATTCTGTCATATTTTAATATAACCAATGCATGTCTTTCTCCAATAGAAAAATATGGAAAAAAGATATGAATCAAAAAGAAAGATATGCAAGAAGAGCTTTGAAATTTTCAACATTAATCTAAAGTAATGTTTAATCCTAACTTTTGTGTCAATTCTCACATTGAATACTTAATAATTTGAAGACCGACATTGAAGTCAACCTAAGCAAGTGTAGACTCCCTCAATAAGGCAAGGAAAAAAAATTATAGTAATTAAAAGAAATGCACATAAGAAAAACACATGCATGCCTAGCAAAAGAAAATAAAGTACATGTGAAAAAGTATCATTAGGCCAAATCATTATTTTGTCTAATGAAAAGTAGACCATAGTGCTTAAGAAGTTAATGCAAGAAAGGAATTGATGCAGGTCTAAACAAATAAAAACTCCCAATGATAATTCATAGATTTCAATGCAAGAATACTGTAGGAACCAGGGTCTAATAATGCCTTCTAATAATTAGTTAAGCTTAAGCTTAAACACTTTTGCTTTATACCATGCTCAAAACATTACCTGGTCTTGGTTGGTGTGAGTTGAAACACTACAAGTTTTACAATCTCTTTGTTGTGTAGATCAATGTCTTGTCCTAATCATAATTTGAGGATAATTCTTTAAAAAACGAAGGTCCCACATAGAAAACAAACAAAGAAACCATGTATGACTGTGTACAAAACTGTGTTCAAGATCAAATAATGATTTGAATGCCAAAATTTGATTACACTTACAATAGTAAGACTGTAGATATCTCAAAGATGTTCACAGAATGCCAACATTAATGCTGTTGTCCTGCATTACCAAATCAGAACTAAAATTCAGAATAAGAAATCGGTTCAGAAACAACATTCAAAACAAGAGAAACCAAAACCAAAAATTAGAACCGGTAACAAATAATCATAACAAAGAAATCAGAATAAAAAATAATAACAACCAAGAACAAATAATTAGATCCAAAAAAATTAGAACAAATAATTAAAAGTAAAAAAGGTAGAAATTCAACAAATAACTGCAAATAAGAAAAATAGATGCAGAGTTTCAGAGAGCTGGATGAAGGATGTGTAGAGGAATGCAACTATTTATTACGTTGTACCGCGGAGGACGATAGCGGTTGCAAGTTCCACGGAGGACGACGAGCGACGGGTGAGTTTCGAGGAGGACAACCGGCAACGGCTTCGGAGTGCGACTTCGAGTGACGGACTTCGGGCGACGGCCGCTGTGACTGCGAGGGAAGGAAAGGGTGAGCCAGGGACTGCGACGGTGGAGGGGATGAGTGGCGTTGAGGAGGAGAGTAGAGAGGGGCCGAGTCTGTGAGGGTTGAGGGAAAGACTGAAATAATGGCGGTGGAGAAAGATGGAGGACGAGGAGAAGTGCTCGAATGCTGAAAATAAGGGAGTGGGAGGCACTACTGCTGCGTGAATTAGGGTTAGGGGAATGGGATAGAAATGTGAGATTCAAAGGTGATGAACATGAAGGCGAGCTGCTAGTGGGTGCGACGGCTTCTTTAGGGTTGAGATGAATTTGGAAACAAAGTCTATAATGTTATCACTTACAGGTTTAAAAGCGAAAAGTTAGAAAAAACAAAAAAGAAAAGTGTTTGAAAAAAAAATAGGTGGAAAACTAAATTTTGGGGGAGGAAACTCTATTGGTACGCTTTTGTAGAGTGCCCAAATAAACACATGATATGGGCACGTTTTAAAAAGGTGACCATTGGAAGACAAATTAGTTACGCTTTTTAAGCATACCGATTTCTCTCTATGGCGATGTTTTTTAAGTGTGTCAAAAAAAAGTGTGGCCAAATCACAAATCAGTGGCCACCCTCATAAAAGCATATCGGTTTCCCTCTATGGTCACGCTTTTCAAGCGTGGCAAAAAAAAGCATGGGCAAATCACAAATTAATGGCTACCCTCACAAAAGCGTGGCCATTGATCACTTTTGGCCACGCTTTAAAAGCGTGGCAAGAAAAAAGTGTCCCGACAGACCTTTTTTCTTGTAGTGTTTAGACCCGATATATTAGTTTTAAGTGTACTGACGGGATTAAGCTTTGAGAAGGGGGTTACTTGAAAGTGAAGAAAAGTTTGGAGTGATAAATTGTGGTTGAGGATGTGCTAAATTGATGATGATGTATGATTGATGACAGAGTTGAGAAGGAAAAGAGTTGATCTGTGATGTGATTGGATTGAGAAGTAAATATTGAGGTTGGCGATGACTGAGTATGGCTAGAATGGCTGAGATGGCAAGCTCTGGGTGTGATCCCGCCTGTTAGTTAACTGAAGACTTTATCGGGTGGCAAGTTGAGGATGGAGGATTCCCTCTCTTGTTGTGATGTGAATGTGTGGCAAGTTGAGGATGGAGGATTCCCTCTCTTGTCGTGACGTGGATGTGGGGAAGGTGGAAAGGCGTACTCCTTCGATGTGGAAAGGCACTCTCCTTCGTGATACCTCCAAGAGAAGGTGGAAAGGCACTCTCCTTCGTTAAAGTTCCTCCTCGAGATGCGCAGCCTAGAGACCATATCCAGGTTAGCTACCGAATGTGTCGAGTTCTGGCAATTTAACCGATATGTGAGCTCACGTCCACTAGGATAGACATACATCATATGCATATGTTTGAATTGTTTGGGTTTGCCTAATTGTCATATTTCATGATTATTTTCTAATTATCTTACTTGCCTTACTCGTGCATTATTTGTATGTATTGTTTGTGTTTGTATGATGTTGAATTACTTGAAGGATGGTTCGGTTTTTAGATTATTCAGTTGGAAGGTAGTGAAAGTATGAAGGATATTGGGTTAGAATTAGAATCCCCTATGATAGTTGCCAAGTTATGGATTAATGAGTATGTAGGATGGAGATGACGAGGTAAGAAGTTTAATATGCTTATTGAATTTATGTTATAGTCCATTGTATTTATTTGGCACTTTTATCGTACTGAGAACCCATGGGTCAGGGGTTCTCATTCCGTATATATTTTCTATTTTACAGATGCAGGTCCTGGTGCTCTGTAGTGAGCTGGATTCGTCTGGAAGGAGGCAATGTTTATTTGATTCTGTTTTGTAGTTTTAGAATCTCTCATGTTTATTTTGCAATTTGCCTGTAGAGGCGATGATGTATCTTTAAAAGAGATAGAAAATACTGTTGTCAAACTAGTTTTAAATTCTGTACCCTAGCCAGCATAAACTTCGCAGGTCGCGGCTTGTGGCTATTTACTTATATCTTATTGTTATCGTTTTCTGAAACGCGTTTTATGTAAGAACCGTGAATTAACTAATCGATTAATTAACTTAAGATAATAATAATTTAATTGTCCGGAATAGGTTCAAAATTTTAGAATATTAATTAGAAAATATAAATATGATATTTGAACTCAGTAGATTTTTCTGAGTTGGAAAATGTAATTTTCTTCGAAAAATTTCATAAAAACGCGTATCGATAAATTAATCGGCGGTACCGGCTTAAGACTGTCCGGTACTGTTGCGAGAATAATAAAAATAGTAGAAAACTTTAGGAAATAAATTAAAGTTGAAAACTAGACACTAATTTTAAAGGTTTGGCCCAAAGTTGGACCAAATAGACCAAAAACGCTAATGGGTTGGATCGGGCCTAAGTTGGGCCCAAGCCCAACACATATATACTCTCTTTAATGGCCATTTCAGCCACACTCCCCTTCATAATAACACACAACAGCAGCTGCATGAGAGGTGAGAGAAGAGAGCTAAAAGAGAGAGTGTTACTATTCACATACAACTTCTGGTGGCCATATCTTGAGCTACGGTGCTCCGATTCGCGTGCCATCGCGGCTACGCAAATTTCTTGCTGAGCCCGTCACTTCTAGCTAGGTATTGTGTTAAGATTTTCACTCATCTCTGCCCAGTTTACTGCCTTAAGGATTTCGAAAATTTGGGTTTTGGTTTTGAGTGAATTTTTGTGTTTTGATTGATCAGGTAGTCTCTAAGGTTGGGCTATTGGTGGTTTATGCCCCAAAAATAATCGAAAATGGTAAGGAAACTCTTTACCTTGTGAATTTGTGTTTTTAGAAACCCTAGGTATTGATGTATGGTAATTTATATGGTTTTAGTTAAGTTCTTGCACTTGTTGGAGTTGCTTTGGAGCTTTGAAGGTGAGATTAGTGATTTGTTGGTGATTGAATGCTTGTTTGGACTCAAAGTGGTGTTATGTGCATATTGGAAATCGGCCAAGGTAGGTTTTTGGTTTCCTCTATGTAATATATAATATTTCTGGATACTTAGGCTAGTGAACCATAGGATAGGATTGAAATTGAATGTTGATGATTATGATGTATAATGACTTTGAGTTTATGTTGCATGATGATGGATTATTGATGTTGTGTTAAGATTGGTGTTGGGTGACTATTGTGGTAATGATGGGTGGTAAGTGATATATTTGCGTATGAGGAATTGTTGATGTGTGATGTTGTTGTGTATTGTTTGAGAGATTAATGAATTGATTGATGATTTGGTATGGAGATGATAAAAAATTGAATTTTAGATTGTGGAATGAAATGAAGGATATGTGAATATGATCTAGGTATATTATGACTGTTTTGAATGTGAAATAGGAGATTTTGGATTGAGATTTCGTTAAAATTGAGGTTTAGAGACTTTTGGTAAAAATGGACTTTTGGTGAACTTCAGCGGATCATATCTTGAGCTACTTTTTTTTGAAATGGTTTGAATTTTATTATAAACTAAAGATAATTCAGAAAGTTTTAAAACTGTATAAATTTTGTAGAAATTTGAATTTTGTAGAGAAAGATATGATGATCATTAGAAGTTGGCGTCGAAAATCTGAATTCTGTGATGTGGAATTTATGATTTCTGGTTTGTGTGTGCATGCACACTGCTGTGCGCGTGCTCTTATCAGTGGCAAATTTTGACTTGTGCATACGCACAGCCCTGTGCGCACGCACACCCTATGAGTTTTTTAAAATGTGCGTACGCACACACTTGTGCGCACGCACACATAGTGAGGTGCTTACTGTTGGGAGAACTAGCACACTCTGGTGCGCACACACACTCTGCAAAATTTGCAAGCTGTGCGTACACACAACCTCATGTGCTCGCGCACACTGGAAGGTGGATTCTGTTGAGGGTATTCGCACGTATCTGTGCGTGTACACAGAATGGAAAATTTTACTCTCTGTTCGTATGAACACCTCTATGCGTACGCACACTTCTTGGAAATCCTTCTGGGTGTGCGTACCTGCGACCCTATGCATACGCACACAACCCTGTTTTTCAATAAACCTATTATTTTTAACTGTTTTACCTTTCCGGCAAGCTTGTAAACTTCTGTGACACTTATATAAGACTCTTTTGCTTGTTTTTAGGTGTCATAACATAGAGAGGGCTCGAGATGAAATTAATCAGATATTTTCTTGTAAAAAGTTTAGAAAATGGAGACTTAGATTTCTTGAGTATTGAGGATAGATTTGATTTAGTGAGGAGGCGAAGCATTGTGTTGATGATCACTGATTATGAATTGTGGAAATTATGAATTGATGGTGGTTAAGACGAGTCTGGGACTCGGAATGGAATAATGGATCTCTGATATATTGAAAAATGATTTCTGAAAACCACTGAATCACTATTTTATATTGAGATTGTTGAGACACTATGCGCCTGGCAGGGACGGCGGTTAAGGCTGGTGGTTAGTCTCACTTACATTCCTATCTGAGGTCCGTGGCAAGAGTATCCCACTCGCATCCCTTCGAAATCACTATAGTGTGCAGGCACTGGCATCCTAGATCGTGATCCGGGCATGATATCTTGGGGGGTTCCCATTATGAGACCGAAGGGTGACATCTCAATGGAGATGTGTCGGGTTTGTAGTTGAACCGACAATGTGATATCACAGCCAATAGGATAGGCATTCATCATGTGCATATTCTATCTGCTTGTTTGCTTTGCCGACTTGAAATTTCTTGCCTAATTGTATAACATGACTAAATGCTACTTGAATTTCTTGATATACATGCTATACTTGTATTTTGTTTGCATTGTGTTTACTTGTGCTTTCTACTGGGATTGAGGAGGTTTAGAAGGCGGTGACGATGGGATCGCATGGCGGTTAGGCTGGCGAAGGCTATGGGACAACAGAGAATTATTAGATTAGAAATCCGCTAAGTTAGATTACCCTTTTTCATTGTGGTTTTAAAGTTAATGGTTTAATTTATGTATGTTTTAAGCTTGAATCTCATGATGGATATGAAGCTCTAGGATTACCTCTAGAGCCCAGGAGTCTTATATCTTACATCATTGGGTACTGTTACCATATTGAGAATCTTCGGTTCTCATTCCATACTCTGTTCTTGTTTTCCATGTGCTGGTCGCAATCCACCTCGGTGAGTTGTTTAATGGTGATAGAGCGGAGGATCTTTACTATGTTCTGAATTTTTTTATTATTTTGTTTAGCTTCTTTCACTTTTTTATTTATTTTGCCTAGAGGCTCACTATGAGAGGAAGTTTGTATAAGCTGTTTTACTTTTAAAACTTAGTGTGTCTGTATATAACTAGCTGGCTTAAACTCCGCAGGCGGCGGCTAGATTTCTTATGACTATTATACTTTGATACATCTATATATATATGTCATGATATCTGTATTTATATCTTGTGCCTTGCTTAATGTAGTTTCATGTGACGGCCTGCGCTTTTCGAACTCTGTTTTTGAGCTTAATTCTTCATCGGGCTACTAGAATTATTATTTCTTTCTATATATCTACACGTATAAGCTTTAGAATTGTCGTAACCTTCGACTAACCTTCGCTTAAGACACGAGGTAGGGCTTAGGATAATTAGGGTGTTACATTTAGTGGTATCAGAGCGGTTCGTCCTCTTGAGCCTGAGGGATGGACCAATTGTGTTTTAGTGCATACTCTGTGTCTTTTCCTTGATGCTTTTTAGGTTATCTACTTGATATTGCATAGCATGCTTGTTTGTGAGTTCTTTTTTGGGATAATTGAAGCACTAGGCTTTTGATATTGAAAACGATCACCTTGATATCAATTATTTGGTGTGGAGAGGACCCTGAATGGCATCTCGCAGACAAGGTCAGTCACGTATACGGAGAGTGGTGTGCACGAATACCCACACTTTGTACACTGAACCAGCAAGTACACTGGATTGTCCAAGTAATACTTGAGCAAGTCAAGGTCGATCCCACGAGCAACCTATGGTTATCTTGCAGATCTTAGTCAGGCAGATAGAAGAGTTGTTGGATTTGGTTAAAATCATAAAAGGAATAAACATGGAATTACAAGATTTGATTATAAGGAGATGGTTAAGGCTTGGAGATGCTTTATTCTTCTGGATTAATTCTAGTCTTACTGTCTTCTTCAATTTTGAATGATTTCTTCTATGGCAGGCTGTATGTGATCAACGCCGGTTGAGAGGTCGCCAATGCTCCTCCAGATCTGAACCACAGGGTTAGTGTGAATCCATTCTGATTGAAGGTGAAGCTTCTGGCAGTCCATTCTCCTTAATGATCCTTCTCAAAATGCCACAAACGAGGTCAAATCTTCCAGATCAAAGGATGCTGCACCTTTGGGTTCTAGCCTTTACCACAAAGACTCTAATCTCCCCATACCTCGGCTGAACTGATGTTTCGAGAAATCCCTAACGAAGTCGTGGATTAGCCGTTTAAGACATATATAATCAAGCTGGTGGTTCAATGCTTTCAAGTTACGTATTCACATGAACCCAAGAAGAACACGGGTGGTTGTCAGGAATGCGGTCTTAGAATGAAGAACGAAGATACATCTTAGAATAGTGAATCAAACACGAATTGAAATAGAACAGTAATATTTTTATTAGTCCATGAAACTCATCAGGGCTCCTCCCCTCAACCTAGGAGGTTTAGAAACTCTTACTGATAAATAAAAAATACAATGATAAAATGTGTAAAGTGTGCGTCCTCCCCTTAATGAGAGATGTAAAAGTCTTTAAATACTAAACTTATGACTAAGCATTACATTAAGAAGGGTAAAGCATTCTTTTAGTGCTAAAATCTACTTCTGGGCCCACTTGGTGAGTGATTGGGCTGAGCTTGATTGAGATCCACATGCTAGGAGGCCTCTAGGGCATTGAAGGATGGCTAGAGTGTCCTTTATGGGCATTGGACGCTGGTCTCTTCTCCTTTGGGCGCTCGACGCCAGAATAGGGTAGGATGCTGGCGTTGGATGCCAGTTTTGGGCCTTCAATTCAGAAGAAAAGAATAAACTATTATACATTGCTGGAAAGCTTTGATGTTAGCTTTCCATATCCATTAAGAACGCTCCATTTGGACGTTTGTAGCTCTAGAAAAGCTTTTTCAAGTGCAAGGAGGTCAGATCCAGATAGCATTTGTAGTGCTTTCGCTGTCTCTGAATCAGATTTTTGCTCCAGCTCCTCAATTTCAGCCAAAAAATACCTGAAATTGTATAAAAACACACAAACTCCAAGTAGAATCCAAAAATGTGAATTTTACACTAAAACCTATGAAAACTTAATAAAACTTAAATAAAACATGCTAATAACTATATGAAAATGATGCCAAAAAGCGTATAAAATATCCGCTCATCAAAGAGACTATGAGGGTAACCCCTCAATGGACAATCACGGTGAACTCGTGGCGGTGATGACTAACTTATTTAACACAATTCAAGCAAGCACTACTTTGACTACTCATGCTAAGTGGCTGACAAGGCAATCATCCGAAAACAAAAATAAAGAAGGTGTTGAGAACAACTTAGGTGGTGTCCCGAGAACTTTAGCTGCTTTTCTGAAAGTTGACCCGCCAATTTTCAATGCATCGATAAACCCTGCTGAAGCAGACAACTGGTTCCAAGCTGTGGAGCGTGCATTGCGAACTTAACATGTACTGTATGACCATTTCTTGGAATATTCGGCTTATCAACTAGTGGGAGAAGCTCAACAATGGTAGCAAGGAGAGCGTCGACTTCTATACCAACAGAATGTGGATATTACATGGACGTTATTCCAGGCAGCTTTCTACAAGAAGCACTTTCATGAGTCAATAAGGGAGGCCAGAGAATTTGAGTTCTTACGATTGAAGCAAGGGTCCATGACGGTAGCTAAATACACCAGCAAGTTCGTAGAACTCTGTAGGTTCATGAGAATAAGTCAAGGTGTCGCTGAGTCCTTGATAAACCACTATTTTATGGTTTATCTTGTACTCAATTGAGTGGATTTTATCAACTCTTTACCCACTTATTCATACTATTTGCATGTTTTACATTTCCCTTCCTAATTATGTGCTTTGATTGAAAACATGCTTCTTCGACCTTAATTTTATTAATATTAATTCTCCTTTTATACCATTAGATGCCTTGATATGTGTGTTAAGTGTTTTCAGAGATTACAAGGCAGGAATGGCTCAGAGGATGGAAAGGAAGCATGCAAAACTAGAAGGAATACAAGAAGTTGGAGAAACTGCTAAGCTGTCCAGCCTGACCTCTTCGCACTCAAACAGCGATAACTTTAGCTACAGAGGTCCAAACGATGCGGTTCTAGTTGCGTTGGAAAGCTAACGTTCGGGGCTTCGATTTAATATATAATTTGCCATAGCTGCCATGACGCCAGGTGACGCGAACGCGTGGGTCACGCGGACGCGTGACCTGGCAGGAACGTAACCCGCGCGGCCGCGTGAGCCATGCGGCCACGTCACTTTTCCGCGACCTGTACGGATCAGAAAGCGCTGGAAGTGACTTCTGGGCTGCTTTTGATCCAGTTTGCGGCCCAGAAAACATAGATTAGTGGCTATAAAGTGGGGGAATGCATGTATTCATAATCATGCACTCATAATTCACTTCTCATGATTTAGATTAGTTTTCAGAGGGGTTCTCTCCTCTCTCTCTTAGGATTTAGGATTTCTCTTAGTTTTTGGAGTAGCTCTCAATCCCAGGTTCTTTATTTTTATTTATTCCAATTTAATTTAAGAATTCTTCCATGTTACAGATTACTCTTTTAAATTAATGTTATTTGAGATATTTCAGATTGATGATTGCTGTCTTTTATTTATATAAATAATTTGGATTTTTCTATTGCCCAATTGGCTTATTAATATTGTTAGTTTTAGATTTTACTGCTTTGAATGAATTGAAGGTATTCCAGATATTTATGATTTTAATTTAGCTTTTTACATTCTTGGCTTTGGTTAAATAATTGGTAACTCTTGAGTTGTTAAACTCATTGTTGATTGAAAATTGGAATTCATCCACTTAACTTACCTTCATAGTTAGAGGTTAACAAAGTGGGAGAAAAATCTAATTCTCATCACAATTGATAAGGATAACTAGGATAGGACCTCCAGTCTTTATACCTTGCCAAGAGTTTATTTTACAGTTATTTATTTATTTTTATTGCTTGAAAATATACCTGTGCGCATTGCCCAAACTCAACATCCCCCAATTTACAAACTCATAACCAATAATAAGAACATACCTCCCTGCAATTCTTTGAGAAGACGACCCGAGGTTTAAATACTCAGTTATCAATTTATTTAGGGGTTTGTTACTTGTGACAACCAAAACGTTTGTACGAAAGGATTTCTGTCGGTTTAGAGACTATATCTACAATGCGACTGTTTTTATAAAATTCTTTACTGGCAAAAATCCTAACGTCAGTCCTATGAGGGCTGGAAATGCATCAAATACTGAGTATGGCTGAGGGAAGATATCATGCGTGTTGTGGCTTCATTAGAGATTAGGGAATTCTCGAAATTGGTAAACGAGGCAAGAGATGTGTAAATTGCATTAGGAAGACAACTTTACTGAGAGATACTCATGGGGGTAGCAGTAGCAAAGGTCATAGAAAGTATTTTCCAACAAAAGGCCAGATCTTCAAAAGGGACGGACAAGCCACCCAGCATCCTTATGGACAAAGAAACTTCAGAAGGAAAAATAATGCCCCGTTTCTCCGGGCAAAAGGAAATGGTCGATGCTACACTTGTGGACTGTTTGGACACATTGCCAGGGATTGCCGTCGTGGAAAAAACCAAGATGCGAGTCAGAATCAGCAGTAAAGTCGTGTATTCGCTATAACGCCATATGTGTGAGCTTGAGATAAAAGGTAGGTGTATAACTGGTTATAAAGCTTTAACTGTATTGTGCGATATTAGGATAACGCGTTTATTCATAGCTTATAATAGGGATGAGGGTTCGAGACTAAAGGTGTCCAACTTAGTATCAAACTTAGGACCAAGCTCACTTGTGTCACGTTAAGTATTGCCGCTAGAGCCGACAGAACTTAGGGATGTTTTTGGTTGACGTGAGTGAATCATTAAATTCTAAAAGACCAACAAGTCAGAGTAACGCTGTGTAAGCATGGTACTCTTAATGGTGGTGTGAGATTTTATACGAATAAAAGAATCAACACATCCCTTTTGGTGAATGAATTGAACCTTGCTAAATCCTATTTCTTGTTTTCACATATCCTCACGCGAACCTTGTATTCCTTGATGTGAGCCTGAACGTTTACTGTTGAGTTAAACCGCCTTTATTCAAGGGCTCATAATCCTCTTAAAATCTTTACAGACCTATTTTGAAATTCAATTTGCCTTATTGTTTCCACCAAATATTAGTAATTTAAAATCTCTTTCTTAAGGTGCACTTTAACTCTCTTTCTGGTGTATTTTCTTATTTTTTACAATCTCTTCTGATTACAACACAATGTATCTTTTCATTTTTTACATATACCATTCAAAATTGTTTTCTTTCTTTCAAGCTTGATATTCCTTTAGATAACTTGAGCTCATTTCGATATCGCATCAATCCTTATATGGAACCTCCGATATGTTAGTTCCTTAGGACACAATTTATGAACACGAAGAATGAAACCGGTGACCGTGCAGCCTTACGAGGAGTTGTGAAGCTTTGATTTTGCAAATGGAATTACCGATCACTGAGTCGACACACAAAGGTGCCCATTGGTGGGAATGTCATATTATGAGGGAAAATCCTTCAAAACTTAAAAGAAAGATTAACCACAGCGCTAGTGTTTACACTGCTTAAACCCCATGGGCCGTTAAGGATCTACTGGTATGCTTCATATGAAAATCTTGGAGTGCATTCTGATGTAACATTAGGATGTAATGGTTTATACATCGTGACAATTGAGGCCGTACGAAGTGAATTCATTAACTCACGATCTAGAGCCTGCTATATTTGTGCTTGTGTTGAAGATGTGGAGCAAGGAGGAACTACCCCTATGGAGATGGATGTAATTACTAAAGGACTATGAATTTAAGTTAAGTTATCACTAGGAATTTTTGCACTTGACTTTGGTTTTTACTGGTAGATTATAGGGTGGTTAATATAACATTTGGTACTTGGTGAATTATAGGGTGCAGAGGTAAGTAGAGAAGGAGAAAAATAGGTGAGAATAAATTTAGGCTTGAATTTTTGGCTGAGTTTAATATTTAATTTTAGTTGTGATAAGTATAAATTGATTAGTTTTTTAGTGTGTCTAAGGGAGGTTGAATTGTATACATTGATGAAATTCTGAATGAATTGGATAATTAGATGCGGAATAAACGTTATGGTGGACCTTGGGTTTTGTCAAATGAGTATAGGAAATGGGGAAGAGAATATTTTAGGTATTGGAATGATTGAGTGTGTTATGAGTGTGATTGAGTGGATGGTGGTGAAGTTATGGTTAGTATAAGAACTATTGTTAGGCTTTGAAAGTGTTGAGTGGTTGGAAATTGATGAAAATTATACTTGTAGCGGTAGAAAATCGTTTAAGATTAGAATTAGGCATAGAGATGCTATAAGGCACTAAGTTAGGAATTAGTCTTAGGATAAACATAAATGCTATTTGGGTAAACTTGAGGAAGCTCAGAAGTAAGCCTAGGTTTTGCAACCCGATGAATGATGTATGACTTGATTGAACATTTGGATTAGTT
This sequence comes from Arachis stenosperma, assembly GCF_014773155.1. Lineage (NCBI taxonomy): Eukaryota > Viridiplantae > Streptophyta > Magnoliopsida > Fabales > Fabaceae > Arachis > Arachis stenosperma. The sequence goes on along the minus strand of NC_080385.1, from coordinate 82,298,665 downwards.
AGTTAAATTGTGGCTAAAAATCAGAGTGGCACAACAGAAGCCTGTGGAATGCAGCAGCACATGATAGTTGTGAATAGAGGTAGTAGAATGGTCACTAGACACATCTTAGGCTTGAATACTTGCAGAGTTTAATGAGTTAAGGTAAGTAAGGACCCTTAAGAAACTAAGATTGATTATGGCTGTAAGATTAGAATGAGTTGGGATAGGCTGTGAAGATAAGGGTAGGCGAATAAATTAGATTTGGGTGATAACTGAATGTAATTGTCGTGTCGGAAAGATAGTGTTCATGCCCTGGGTCGAGCTGTACGACTCGGGCAGAGCCGACCGACCTCTTCAAGTCTGGAAGTTCCCGACCTCTTCTCAAAGAGCTCGGCCAAATCGCCAGAGAAGCCCAAAGAAGGCCCAAATGAAGGAACCCAGCCCAAATCTAAAGGCAGCTAAAGCCTAGAAAGATAAAGGCAGTTTCCCTTAAAGATAAGATGACTTCACCCAAATATAAGAAAGGTCACTCCACACTATTATAAATACACTAGAGCACCCAGGTATAACTCATACTCTGATTCTTCTAAAAACCTGCCTAAAGCATGTGCTAACTTAAGCATCGGAGTCTCTTGCAGGTACCACCACCCTCCGGTGATGAAGGATCAACAACACCGCTGAGTCCAACAGGTCGGACACGACAGCTCTGGCCACCAGATCCAACAAGTCAAACACGACAGCTCCGACCAATATAGAAGATCTAATCCGAGATCAACCTTCAGTTTCAGGTAACCCTCTGAACATTGGCGCCGTTGCCGGGGAACCTGGAAGTCATCCCATCATCATGGCGGACAACCTTGACAACGACCACAACTCTGATCTAGAGAACAGGACGCCGCATAAGAACACGGACACCACACCAAAAGATGCATCTCAACCAAAAAAGACAAAAATTCACCAAATACAGAAATCATGGAGGCACTACAAGCTCAACAGAACTGGTGCACGAAATTGTGATCTCAATGGCGCCAACAATTTGGTACGCATAATTGTAATCTCAACTGTTTTTCACAACTTCGCACAACTAACCAGCAAGTGCACTGGGTCGTCCAAGTAATAAACCTTACGTGAGTAAGGGTCGATCCCACGGAGATTGTCGGCTTGAAGCAAGCTATGGTCATCTTGTAATTCTTAGTCAAGCAGATTCAAATGGTTATGGAGTTTTGATAATTAAAAGATAAATAAACATAAAATAAAGATAGAGATACTTATGTATGATGACAAGTCATCACATACCCATTTTTCTATGCTTTTTCATACAATAAATTGATGATTAGTGCTTAAATATTGCATTCTTTTGTGCTTAAATGATATATTTTCTTGATCTTTTAATTTTATAAATCTTGTAGGAAATAAGAAGAAAAAGAAGCAAAGAAGCACAAAATAAGCTAAAAAGGAGAAAAAAAAGAGCTTTGGGGTACACTTTGAAGTTGGGGTACACTTTGGAGCCTTAGGCCACGCTTTTAAAAGCGTGGCCCATGACCAAATTGAAAGAAGAAAGCAACCAGCACGCACACTGCCCTGCCCTTGCCAATAGCAGGGCAATATCGTGATGCAAAGTGAGGTTGGAAGCAAATTTTCGCTAAGTTAAAAATCTGGGCGCTCATAGCATGACCATGCCTACTTCAAAGGACTATAACTTGAGCTACAGACGCCCAATTGATGTGCTTTCAGTTGCGTTGGAAAGCTGACATTCAGAGCTTTCCAACGATATATAGCAATACATATTTGGCGCACAATTGAGGCATGAGTGAAAGGCATCTTTAAGGGCAAAAAATAAGCGAAAATAAACCAAAGTGCTTCCACCAAGGTTCGAAGCTGGAGCCTCACTCCAAAGCAAGTAGCGCTCATTTTTCTGCTCTGCCCTCTTGGAGAGCAGGCAATGTCGTGCATCTCTTCATGGAAAATCAAGAAAAATTGCTCCCCCAAGTGCTTTCACCAAGGTTCGAACACAAGACCTTCAAGGAAGTAAAGGCTTAGGCGCTACTCCTTGGCGCACACAAGCACAAGTTGGCACGGTCAAGGAACTTGGAGCGCGCACAAGGCCGCACCATGACAACATTGCCCTGCCCTCCACAAGGGCAGGGTAGCATCCTGAATGCCTCACACACACCAAGCACGCACGCAATGAAGCCGCATGCACCATTTCCTGCTCTGCCCTCCACAAGGGCAGGGCAGCCTCCTGGGAGCATCATGGGCCAAATTCAACCAAAATCTCATTTAAATTCAATTCCTCTCCAAATTGAATCAAGGCCATGTAAACCCATTTCTCCTCAAATCCAAAGCAAGCTAAGCCCACATCATCACTCAAAGGCACAAGAACAAGCTAGAATTAGGATTTTCATTTGTTTTTCATTTCAATTTCATTTTATTTTGTAAAGCCTATATAAGGCATCATTTCCATCTTTGTAGAGGAGAGCTGAATTAGAATATTGGGAGGCTTGCTCCATTAGGGAGTAGTAGTAGAAGAGAGCTCACTTTTACATCTTAACTTGAATTGGAGAATTGAAGGAATTCTGTTTCAATTTTCACCTTGAATTCTCTCTTGTTCTTTTACTGCATAATTCAAAATTCATTTGCTGTTTTAAATCTTCTTCTTCTGCAATTTTAGCTTTTCTGTTTTGGATCTTGAATTGAGGTTGAAGAGCTCCATTGATTCAAATTCTGAGAATCATCTTCCACTCTTCCTCTCAATTGATCTAAGGATTGGGTTTTAATCTTCTCTGCAATTTTTAAACCTCATTTTCTTCTGCAATATATTTCCTGACTGAGCAAAGGAGAATTGAGATCCAGATTTGCTTCCTGAGTTCATTGCTCTTCTTGGATCCTCAAATTCTCTTTTAGATTTTACAATTGAGCTAAGTTTCTTTCTGTCTTGTTCTTCAAGCAATTTTTCATTTCTGTTTGAATCTGCTGCACTTACTTCATCTTTTACTTCTTTGCTTGATTGCACTTTACATTTTCTTGTTGAAATTTTAATTCCCAGCACCCAATCCCTTTTACTTTTCATGCAATTTAATTATTCTGTAATTATTCTAAGAGCTGCTTTTTGCTTTCCTTTAAATTTCCTGCACCCAATCGCCTTTACATTTTCTGCACTTTACATTTCTTGTCATTTAAGTTTCTGCAATTTACATTGCTTGTTCTTTAACCTTCCTGCCTATTTACATTCCGTCATTTACAATTCTTGTCAATTTACTTTCTGTTGGCTACGATTTCACTTAATTTCACTTCAATGTTAGCTTGACTAAACTAATCACCCACTAAAGTTGCTTGATCCATCAATCCCTGTGGGATCGACCTCACTCTATGTGAGTTATTACTACTTGATGCGACCCGGTACATGATGATTGGATTTTTGACGATTTAGAATTTCACAAATGAATTCTCGTTGCAAGTATAGTTTCTAAACCAACAACAATCCTTTCATACAAAAGATTGTTTGTCACAAGTAACAAACTCCTAATTTTATAAACCGAAGTATTCAAATCTCAGGTCGTTCTCCCTAGGAATTACAATAAAATGTCTTGTTATTGGTTAGAAATGTGTTTTGGGGTTTTGGATAAGAAGCATGAAAGTAAATGGCAATGAAAATAAACTAACAACTATAAAAGGCTCTTGGCAAGGTATGAAAATTAAAAGTCCTATCCTAGTTATCCTTCTCAATTGTGATGAGAATTGTTCATTGCTACCACTTAGTTAACCCTTACTAAATAAAGGAAAGTCAAGTGGATGAATTGACTTGAGCCACAAGTCCTAGCCAACTCCCAAGGAAAGACTAGCTTTAGTACACTCCAAACCAATTAGCAATCTCTCTAATTATCAATCAACAAAGGAATTAGATAACTCAAGTGTCACTAATTACTCTACCTAGGCCAAGAGGAACAAAATCTAACTAATAGCTATAAGAGACATTTCATCAAACACATAGAGTGCAATACAAGTAAACACATGAATTTGCAAGAATAAAAGAGAGATCTAACTACAAAGGCAAGAGGTCTACAATAGAAAACCAAATCAATCATGAAACAACAAAGAACTTACCAATTGCATTGAAGGAGAAATGTAGATCTACAAAAGAGAATTCATAAACTACAAACAAAGGAATTACATTAGAAGAAGAATTCTACAACTACAATAGAGGAGAGGAACAAAAATTGGAAGAGAGAAGAAGAAGAAATAGATCTAGATCTAAGAACTAACCTAATCCTAATTCTAGAGAGAAGAGAGAGCTTCTCTCTCTAGAAACTAACTCTAACTACTAAACTAAGCTAATGGTAACTAACATGTGTTTCCCTCTTCACTCCTTGGGTTAAATAGCATCAGAAATGAGTTGGATTGGGCCCACAAGACTTTAGAATTCGCTAGCCACGTTTTGCTTTAAGTGAACCAGGTGGCAGCAACGGCGCGTGCGTGTACTTTGCGCGTGCGCGCCACCATACGTATAGCAACTATGATAAATCTTATATCGTTTCGAAGCCCCGGATGTTAGCTTTCTAACCCAACTGGAACTGCATCATTTGGACCTCTGTAGCTCAAGTTATGGTCATTTAAGTGCGAAGAGGTCGGCTTGACAGCTTTCCGGTTCTTTCATTTCTTCATGAGTTCTCCAACTTTTCATGCTTCTTTCTTCATTCCCTTGATCCAATCTTTGCCTTCTAAATCTGAAATCACTTAGCAAACATATCAAGGCATCTAATGGAATCAAGGAGAATTAAATTTAGCTATTTTAAGACCTAAAAAGCATGTTTTCACTCTTAAGCACAATTAAAGGAGAATATACAAAACCATGCTATTTCATTGAATAAATGTGGGTAAAAGGTGATAAAATCCCCTAAATTCAATACAAGATAAACCGTCAAATTGGGGTTTGTCAGTACACTTGCCGGTTAGATCTATGTGTTTGGAAAATTCGTTTTCCGCAAAAACACCATCAAGTTTTTGGCGCCGTTGCCGGGGATTGATTAGATCAACAATGATTAAGTGGGTGAGAAGTCTAGATCAAGCATTTTCTTTGTTTTTGTTCTCTGTTTTAAAGTGAAACCAAGGTGTTTGAGTTTTTGCCTCACTAATAAATTCTCATATCTGATATGAGTAATTTCAATTTTCCTTGGTGTTGTGTTTTCCAAAATTTAAATGGAGTTCAACTCATCTTATGACCAAACAAATTTTATGGGATATCACCCACCATCACCAATCTCTAATGGTGGTTGGGAATATCACCAAGAAATCACAGATTCTGAGCACTCCAATCCATGGAGATTTGCTTCACAGACACAAGATGAGCAAGAAAACCATATGGGATATTTTCTTCCACCACAAAATGATGCTAGTCATGATTCTAATGGTGGCTGGGAAGGAAATTCTAATGCTCCATATGATATTCATCCAAAGATATCATCACTTGACCATGCTTCAACAGAAAGCCTCTATCAAAATTCACCACCCACACAAACTTCCATGAACTAAAGCCTCTCAAAGCTTGAGACCATGTGTGAAAAATATGAGAAGGAGGCACAGATATCCTGGAACGAGCAAGAGAATTCATTCAAAAACATGGAAATAATGTTAGCTCAATTGGTGAGTGCAACAAGGAAAGAGGAAAAACAAGAGGAAGAGGCTACTAAGTCAAGTGAATTTTTAGTGAAGAAGGAAGAAGTGGTGGAAATATTTGAACCTGAAACTGTACTTGAGATGACAAGAGCACATGACAACTCACAACTCTCACAAACTTCCCTGGACCAAAACGCCTCAACACTTGAATCCATGATTGAAAGGTATGAAGAGGAGATGAAGAAAGCTTGGGAAGATCAACAAACCTCCTCCATGAAAGAGCTATTAAAGCAAATGTTGAGTGTAAAAGAGGAAGTAGAAGAACAAGCTAGTGAGGAGGACAATCAAGAACGTCCAAACTCAAGGGAAACAGAGAGGCACATGAAGGACAAGCTCATTGAACCACCAATTCAAAAGACTCTGGATGAAGATCAAACTCCAAACATCACACAGCAACCATGTCTTGACATCCAAGAAGTGAAGGCAACTAACAAGAGCACCAATCATGTCCCTGGTCCAGCAAGCAAGGTCAATCAAGTCATGTGCAAAAGGAAGCTTGCTGAGAAGTGGCCAAGACAAGGGACACTAGCTGAATCTTCTCCCCCTTTAAGGTCATTCCTCTTAACAAACTGGAAGAAGAGGAAGAAAGTGAAGAATAGGTAAACAGTAGGTAACATTCGTTCTCCTTGCCTTGTTTAAATTTCAATAAATTGGCATATGATCACATTCTAAGTTTGGTGTTGCCTTGCAACAAATTGTTTTCAATTCCTTTGGATGATTGCATCAATTCTACATGAAAGTGTCACACTATGATTCTAAGTTTGGTGTGCCACTTATTTTTCTATGTAACTCATCCAGCAACATCACTTGTCTGCATAATCATATTGCCTTTGCATTGTTATTTTTCTTTTGTTTTGACATTTCATTTGCATTCTCTTTGTTTTAGTCACTTTTTTTATTTTTTTGTTTTCTTTTATTAATTTTTTTTGTTAATACATCACCAAGAGATCCTTATTAATGACAGATTTTTGGCTTGGTGATTGTATTCAACAAATAACAGTTTCTTTTGTTTAGTTTTAGTTCAAATAAATTGACATATGGTTGCATTCTAAGTTTGGTGTTGCTATGCAACAAAATTTGGTTCCAATGCTTACTAGATACTTGCACTAATTTCAAGTGAAAGTGTCACACTAAGTTGGTGTGCCACTTATTTTTTTATGCAATGTATCATGCACACCCTCTTATGTTTGCAATCAAAATGTCTCTGTCTCTTGTGCCTTGATTGTTATCTTTAATTTTGCTTGCTTAAAACACATGTGCTACTAACATATCATTGTGTAAGACAATCATGATCCATCTTAGCCCCATAGCCATTGTTCTAATTGTTGCTTGAGGATAAGCAAGCATTCTGAGTTTGGCAAGGGAAAGAGGAAGAATAGAGGAAAAAGGACAACAATAATGAAGATGAACTACAAGGTTGTAGAGTTCCTTTTCTTCTCATTTGTTTCCAGCACTTAAATTGCATGATTGTCTTATTATCTTCTCTGTTTACATGTGTGTATGAATAAAGCATAGCTTGAATCTTGATTTGTAACATGTTGCTGTGGCATTATGACTACCAACTTCAGTTTTGTGAATTCAAAAGTAAAAAAAAAAGCATCATGATCATAAACAAACAAGGAATTAAAGAAGAATTTAGCATGTGCATACAAGTATTGGAAAGCTAGTATGATTGATTGTTGCTCAATTGCATTGGATTTTATTTAATTGAAGTTTTTCATCTAGTACATTTTGTGAAATCTTTTGAAATCATTAAAACCTTGAAGAATCAAATACAATTAAAGCAAGAAAAGAAAAAGGGAAAGAATGAGAAAGCTGAAGGCTCTGAGTACCAATGGCAATTTATTTGTTAAGTGCTTGTGGTGTTTATGTATCAAGCCAAATGCTTGAAAACAAAACACTTAGAAGTTAAGGATAGGCTCAAGTGCAAAAGCACTCCCTCAAAGCTCAAGGTTCTGAGCATCAATGATTAGAGAGTCAAGAAAAGAAAAAAAATGATGAGCTTAATGAAGTCCTCTAATTAAATGCTTGTGGTGCTTATGTATCAAGTGGTAATACTTGAAAACAAAGCATTTAGAAGTCGTAGCTTTGTTATCAACTCATGGGGCAAAGCACCCAAAAGGAGAAGCTAATGAAAAAAAAAATCAAAAGCTTGTTTCAAGGAAGAAATATAAGGAAAAGATTTCATAAAATGAGCTAGATAGAAGCATCAATCATTTACATTTCTTTTGTGATTGTAGCATGCTTAGAAAACTAGCTTACCATGAACATTGAGTTGCTATTCTTCTTACCTTGGATTGTCAATCTTTATTGCATGATTCTTTTCTTGCTTGGGGACAAGCAAGGTTTAAGTTTGGTGTTGTGATGACAAGTCATCATATACCCATTTTTCTATGGTTTTTCATACAATAAATTGATTATTAGTGCTTAAATATTGCATTCTTTTGTGCTTAAATGATATATTTTCTTGATCTTTTAATTTTATAAATCTTGTAGGAAATAAGAAGAAAAAGAAGCAAAGAAGCACAAAATAAACTAAAAAGGAGAAAAAGAAGAGCTTTGGGGTACACTTTGAAGTTGGGGTACACTTTGGAGCCTTAGGCCACGCTTTTAGAAGCGTGGCCCATGACCAAATTGAAAGAAGAAAGCAACCAGCACGCACACTGCCCTGCCCTTGCCAAGAGCAGGGCAATATCGTGATGCAAAGTGAGGTTGGAAGCAAATTTTCGCTAAGTTAAAAATCTGGGCGCTCACAGCATGACCATGCCTACTTCAAAGGGCTATAACTTGAGCTACAGACGTCCAATTGATGTGCTTTCAGTTGCGTTAGAAAGCTGACATTCAGAGCTTTCCAACGATATATAGCAATACATATTTGGCGCACAATTGAGGAATGAGTGAAAGGCATCTTTAAGGGCAAAAAATAAGCGAAAATAAACCAAAGTGCTTCCACCAAGGTTCGAAGCTGGAGCCTCACTCCAAAGCAAGTAGCGCTCATTTTTCTGCTCTGCCCTCTTGGAGAGCAGGCAATGTCGTGCATCTCTTCATGGAAAATCAAGAAAAATTGCTCCCCCAAGTGCTTTCACCAAGGTTCGAACACAAGACCTTCAAGGAAGTAAAGGCTTAGGCACTACTCCTTGGCGCACACAAGCACAAGTTGGCACGGTCAAGGAACTTGGAGCGCGCACAAGGCCGCACCATGACAACATTGCCCTGCCCTCCACAAGGGCAGGGCAACATCCTGAATGCCTCACACACACCAAGCACGCACGCAATGAAGCCGCATGCACCATTTCCTGCTCTGCCCTCCACAAGGGCAGGGCAGCCTCCTGGGAGCATCATGGGCCAAATTCAACCAAAATCTCATTTAAATTCAATTCCTCTCCAAATTGAATCAAGGCCATGCAAACCCATTTCTCCTCAAATCCAAAGCAAGCTAAGCCCACATCATCACTCAAAGGCACAAGAACAAGCTAGAATTAGGATTTTCATTTGTTTTTCATTTCAATTTTATTTTATTTTGTAAAGCCTATATAAGGCATCATTTCCATCTTTGTAGAGGAGAGCTGAATTAGAATATTGGGAGGCTTGCTCCATTAGGGAGTAGTAGTAGAAGAGAGCTCACTTTTACATCTTAACTTGAATTGGAGAATTGAAGGAATTCTGTTTCAATTCTCACCTTGAATTCTCTCTTGTTCTTTTACTGCATAATTCAAAATTCATTTGCTGTTTTAAATCTTCTTCTTTTGCAACTTTAGCTTTTCTATTTTGGATCTTGAATTGAGGTTGAAGAGCTCCATTGATTCAAATTCTGAGAATCATCTTCCACTCTTCCTCTCAATTGATCTAAGGATTGGATTTTAATCTTCTCTGCTATTTTTAAACCTCATTTTCTTCTGCAATATATTTCCTGACTGAGCAAAGGAGAATTGAGATCCAGATTTGCTTCCTGAGTTCATTGCTCTTCTTGGATCCTCAAATTCTCTTTTAGATTTTACAATTGAGCTAAGTTTCTTTCTGTCTTGTTCTTCAAATAATTTTTCATTTCTGTTTGAATCTGCTGCACTTACTTCATCTTTTACTTCTTTGCTTGATTGCACTTTACATTTTCTTGTTGAAATTTTAATTCCCAGCACCCAATCCCTTTTACTTTTCATGCAATTTAATTATTCTGTAATTATTCTAAGTGCTGCTTTTTGCTTTCCTTTAAATTTCCTGCACCCAATCCCCTTTACATTTCCTGCAATTTACATTTCTTGTCATTTAAGTTTCTGCAATTTACATTGCTTGTTCTTTAAGCTTCCTGCCTATTTACATTCTGTCATTTACAATTCTTGTCAATTTACTTTCTGTTGGCTACGATTTCACTCAATTTCACTTCAATGTTAGCTTGACTAAACTAATCACCCACTAAAGTTGCTTGATCCATCAATCCCTGTGGGATCGACCTCACTCATGTGAGTTATTATTACTTGATGTGACCCGGTATACTTGCCGGTTGGATCTATGTGTTTGGAAAATTTGTTTTTCGCAAAAACACCATCAATGTAATTCATTGATGGGAATTTCAGATAAGCGTATGGAGATGCGTTATTCCTTCTAAATCTCTGCTTTTCTACTGTCTTCATTCAATCATTCATACTCCTTTCTCTGGCAAGCTGTATGTTGGGGGATCACCGTTGTCATTGGCTACTGTCCGTCCTCTCAGTGAAAATGGTCTGGCTACGGGTTACGTAGGGCTAATCATCTGTCGGTTCTCACTCGTGTTGGAATAGGATCCATTGATCCTTTTGCGTCTGTCACTACGCCCAACAGTCATGAGTTTGAAGCTCGTCACAGTCATCCCATCCCAGATCCTACTCGGAATACCACAGACAAGGTTTAGACTTTCCGGATCTCAAGAATGCTGCTAATTGATTCTAGCTTATACCACGAAGACTCTGATCTCAAGGAATTGAAGGCTCTGTTGTCAGGAGAGGCAATCAAACGCATGGACCAGGAATCCAAGAGATACACACTCTAGCTATTGCAAGTAGAATGGAAGTGGTTGTCAGGCACGCGTTCATAAGTGAGAATGATGATGAGTGTCACGAATCATCACATTCATCCAGTTGAAGTGCAAGTGAACATCTTTGAATAAGAATAAGCTTGAATTGAATAGAAGAACAATAGTACTTTGCATTAATACTCGAGGAACAGCAGAGCTCCACACCTTAATCTATGGTGTGTTGAAACTCCACCGTTGAAAATACATAAGTGATAATGGTGTAGGCATGGCCGAATGGCCAGCCCCCAATGTCTAAGGACTAAAAATGATCCAAAGATATTGTTCCGGGGGTTTATCTGAAACTATAGGTCGATCTTGGACGAGATCTTTTGTGTTGGTCAGGGCTGTTGTGTCCGACTTGGTGATGGTGCTGATCCTTCGTCCCCGAAGGGTGGGGGGTACTTGCAAGGGACTCTGTTGCTTAAGTTAGCAAAGGTCTTAAGCAGGTATTGAGTAGAGTCAGAGTATGAGTTATACCTGGGTGCTCCAGCGTATTTATAATAGTGTAGAGTGACCTTCTTAGATAAGATAAGTTAGTTATCTTATCTTTATCTTTTATCTTTTGAGTGAGGTCATCTTATCTTCAAGGGAACCGCCTTTATCTCTACGGGCTTGGGCTGCCCATGGATTCGGGATGTGTTCCTCTGTTTGGGCCCTTTATTGGGCTTTCCTGTGACTTGGACGAGCTCTTTGAGAAGAGGTCGGGTCGTCCTGACCTAAAGAGGTCGGTCGGTTTGTCTGTAGAACATCCCGGGTCGGAGAGCTCGACCCAGGATATGAACAGTGCCCCTGCTCGACCTCGGTCTTTATTTGGAGGTAGAATCTTAGTTTTTAGGACTTTGAACCTTCTCGGGTGAAACCAAACTCGAGCATTTTGTCGACTTTATCTTTATAGAGTTCCTTTTGAATGCGAAACGTTTTTGCTTCCTCTGAGAGCGCACGCTTTTGTATTAGCATCCTAGTCTTGGAATGTGTGAGGGTTTTAATGCCCTCATTAATTGGTTTTTAATGCCCTGTTTCTCTTGGTTTCCTTTATTTCAAATTTTGTATCCAAGAGACGGTTTTCTTTTCCCTGTAACTTCCCCTCTTTTTTGCTGCTTTCATCGTTTTTTCTCTGTGACGCTTTGGTATTCGCTTGGTGCTTCCGCTTCGTGGTCAATTCTTCGCTGCTCCTTTTCAAAGCTTTCTTCCTTCTTCTAGGTTAGTTTTTGCTTTCTCTTCACTGTTTATTTTTGCTGTTTTCATTTTTGATTCTTTTGATGATGTTCTTGATTTTGTGTGTTGGGAAGCTTGAATTTTTTCCTTGCTTCTGTACTTGGTTTATTACTGTGATGCCCTGTTTCCTGATCTTCTTTCATTCTTATGTATGCTTTGGGTGATCTTCTCGGTTTTTGGCTTCTTTTTAGGGCTTCGTGTGTTGTCGTTGATTTCCGTACTGCTATTTTGAAAAAGGTTGCTCCTTTGATGACTTGTTTGCTCCATTGATGATTTTGTTTTTGTTGATGACTTTTCTTTGATAGTGACGATGGTTTCTGATGACTTTCCTTTGACTTTCGCCTTTTTCTCCTCGGAACGCTTGTTTTGTTTGAAAGAGGGTTTTATCTTTGTATCTTTTTCTGGGACTTCACTCTGTCATTGCCTCCAAAGGATGCCCCTGGACCCTGGTGTGCGTCTTGGGGTTTTCCTTTTACTGTTTTTGTGTGCTTAAGGTCGCATTTGTTCGAGTTGCTTCCTTTTTGTCCGAACTTGCTTTTTGGGGTTAGTAACCCGTTTCCTTTTCTTTGTAGGATTAGTTGGCCATGTCGTCTCACAAAAATATTGTCGAGGCATCCTCTAAGGTACATGAGGGGATGTCCGAGTGGTTGGACTCCCTGGTGTTGCACAGAGCTTAGAAAATACCATCGGATCTGTAGTAGTGAGAATCAGGAACGTAACTATGAGTTGGTGGAACCCGATTCTGATGACAGGGTCTGTTTTCCTACTTAGATCCAGGGAGAGCGTCCTTTCTTTTATGCATACGTTTTCTTCTTTAGCCAGATGGATATTACCCTTCCTTTTACTTCCTTTGAGACCGACTTGTTGTGGTCTTGCAACGTGGCCCCATCTCAGCTTCATCCGAATTCTTGGGGCTTTATCAAGATTTTTCAGATGGTTTGTCATGAGTTTGGTGTTAAACCCTCTTTAACCCTTTTTTCTGTATCTCTTTGTGTTGACCAAGCCTGGGACTACCAAAAAGAAAGCTTCTTGGATTTCTTTTAGGTCGGCCCAAGGACATAAAGTCTTCTCCATGTATGATGAGTTTTTCTGTGATTTTAAGAATTATTTTTTCAAGATCCGAGCTGTTGAAGGAGCTCGTCCTTTCTGTCTGGATGAGAATGGCGAGCCTCGATTTCCTTTAGAGTGGCAGAGGAATGTAGCTGTGTCTAGGTATACCTGGGAGATGTTAGACGAGGTCGAGCAGGCCTTTGTCGCTGCTTTAGAGGATATTTAGGGGGAGCTGATGAGCGGATAATTTGTACGCTTTTTGGCATTGTTTTTAGTATGATCTAGTTAGTTTTTAGTATATTTTTATTAGTTTTTAGTTAAAATTCACTTTTCTGGACTTTACTATGAGTTTGTGTGTTTTTCTGTGATTTCAGGTATTTTCTGGCTGAAATTGAGGGACCTGAGCAAAAATCTGATTCAGAGACTAAAAAGGACTGCAGATGCTGTTGGATTCTGACCTCCCTGCACTCGAAGTGGATTTTCTGGAGCTACAGAAGCCCAATTGGCGCGCTCTCAACGGCGTTGGAAAGTAGACATCCTGGGCTTTCCCGCAATATATGATAGTCCATACTTTGCCCAAGATTTGATGGCCCAAACTGGCGTTCAAAGTCACTTTCAGATTTCCCAGCGTTAAACGCCGGAACTGGCACCAAAGTGGGAGTTAAACGCCCAAACTGGCACAAAAGCTGGCGTTTAACTCCAAGAAGAGTCTCTACACGAAAATGCTTCATTGCTCAGCCCAAGCACAAACCAAGTGGGCCCGGAAGTGGATTTTTATGTCATTTACTCATTCTTAAGCTACTAGTTCTCTATAAATAGGACCTTTTACTATTGTATTTTCCTCTTTCAGTCTTAGGATCTTTTGATCATGTTTTGATGATTGAACCCTCTTTGGGAGGCTGGCCTCACGGCCATGCCTAGACCTTGTTCTTATGTATTTTCAATGGTGGAGTTTCTACACACCATAGATTAAGGTGTGGAGCTATGCTGTACCTCGAGTATTAATGCAATTACTATTGTTCTTCTATTCAATTCCGCTTGTTCTTGTTCCAAGATATCACTTGTTCTTCAACTTGATGAATGTGATGATCCGTGACACTCATCATCATTCTCACCTATCAACGTGTGACTGACAACCACCTCCGTTCTACCTTAGATTGGGTGAATATCTCTTGGATTCCTGATACACGATGCATGGTTGATCGCCTGACAACCGAGCGCTTGCCTGACAACCGAGCCAGCCATTCCGTGAGATCAAAGTCTTCGTGGTATAGGCTAGAACTGATGGTGGCATTCAAGAGAATCCGGAAGGTCTAACCTTGTCTGTGGTATTCTGAGTAGGATTCAATGATTGAATGACTGTGACGTGCTTCAAACTCCTGAGGGCGGGGCGTTAGTGACAGACGCAAAAGAATCACTGGATTCTATTCCGGCCTGATTGAGAACCGACAGATGGATAGCCGTGCCATGACAGGGTGCGTTGAACATTTCCACTGAGAGGATGGGAGGTAGCCACTGACAACGGTGAAACCCTTGCATAAGCTTGCCATGGAAAGGAGTAAGAAGGATTGGATGAAGACAATAGGAAAGCAGAGAGACGGAAGGGACAAAGCATCTTCATACGCTTATCTGAAGCTCTCACCAATGATATACATAAGTATCTCTATCTTTGTCTTTATGTTTTATTCATATATCACCCATACCCATTTGAGTCTGCCTGACTAAGATTTACAAGGTGACCATAGCTTGCTTCATACCAACAATCTCCGTGGGATCGACCCTTACTCGCGTAAGGTTTATTACTTGGACGACCTAGTGCACTTGCTGGTTACTTGTGCGGAGTTGTGATAGAGAGTTGAGATTGCAATGAGCGTACCATGTTGATGGTGCCATTGATGATCACAATTTCGTGCACCAAGTTTTTGGCGCCGTTGCCGGGGATTATTTCGTGTATGGACAACTGACGGTTCATCTTGTTGCTTAGATTAGGTATTTTCAGAATTCTTAAGAATGAGTTCTAGAGTTTCATGATGATCTGTTGAAATCTGGCTGGCTGAGAAGCCATGTCTAATCTTATTGGACCGAGGTTTCAACTGATCATCACAAGAGCTTGTTGATCTCTATCAATCTTGCTATTGGAGCAATGATCTGCTAAGGCTTGGCTGGCCATTGGCCATGTCTAGTGTTTTGGACCGAAGCTTTCTTTGAAGGCTTGGCTGGCTGTGAAGCCATGTCTAATTCCTGGACCGAAGTCTTAGACTAGCATTGCAATGATTCCTGGAATCCAAATTAAGAATTCTGAAACCTTTATTTTCTATTTCCATATAATTTTCGAAAAATCCAAAAAAAATTTCAAAATCATAAAATCCAAAAATATTTTATGTTTCTTGTTTGAGTCTAGTGTCTAATTTTAAGTTTGGTGTCTTGCATGCATTGTTTATTTGATCTTGGTTCTATTTTCAAGTCAATAGTACAGGGAACTGATGATTCAGAACATGCAGCAGAGGAATTACACAGAAAAAGCTGGGCGTTCAAAACGCCCAGTGAAAAAGGACAGACTGGCGTTTAAACTCCAGCCAGGGTGCCTGGTTGGGCGTTTAACGCCCAAAAAGGTAGTGCATTGGGCGTTAAACGCCAGAATGTGCACCATTCTGGGCGTTTAACGCCAGGATGGCACAAGAGGGAGGATTTTGTTTTCAAATCAATTTTTTTTCAAGTTTTCAAAGTTTTTCAAAATCAAATCTTTTTCAAAATCAATTTCTTTCCTTTTTCAAAGATACTTGCTAACAATTAATGATTTGATTGAACATTTCAAGTATGTTGCCTTTTCTGTTGAGAGAGGTTTAATGTTTGAATCATATCTTTTCTTGTTAGCCAAGTCATTAATTTTTAAAATCAAATCTTTTTAAAATTTGTTTTCAAATCATATCTTCTCAATCATATCTTTTTAAAAGCATAACTTTTCAATCAAATCTTTTTAAGCACATCTTTTTCAAAATAGTTTTCAATCATATCTTTTTAAATTCTAATTTCAAAATCTTTTTCAAAAATTACTTGATTTCTTTCCCACTCCTGGTTTTCGAAAATCAATTAAAGTTTTTCAAAATGTTTTCAAAATCTTTCACTTAATTTTCGAAAATTTCTTCCTCTCTTCTCACATCCTTCTATTTATGGAGTACCACTCCTTCTCAATGCACAATTCGAACTCTATCTGATTAAATTCGAATTCTTCTACCTCTTTCTTCTATTATTCTGTTCTTCTGACACCTCAAGGAATCTCTATACTGTGACATAGAGGATTCCATATTTTCTTGTTCTCTTCTCTTTCATATGAGCAGGAACAAAGACAAAGGCATTCTTGTTGAAGCTGACCCTGAACCTGAAAGGACCTTGAAGCGAAAGCTAAGAGAAGCTAAGGCACAACTCTCTGTAGAGGACCTAACAGAAATCTTCAAAGAAGAAGAACCCATGGCAGCCGAAAACAACAACAATGCCAACAATGCAAGGAAGGTGCTAGGTGACTTTACTGCACCTACTCCCGACTTCTATGGGAGAAGCATCTCAATCCCTGTCATTGGAGCTAACAACTTTGAGCTTAAGCCTCAATTAGTTTCTCTAATGCAACAGAATTGCAAGTTCCATGGACTTCCATTGGAAGATCCTCATCAGTTCTTAGCTGAATTCTTGCAAATCTGTGACACTGTCAAGACTAATGGGGTTAACCCTGAGGTCTACAGACTTATGCTATTCCCTTTTGCTGTAAGAGACAGAGCTAGGACATGGTTGGACTCACAACCTAAAGAAAACCTGGACTCATGGGAAAAGCTAATCAATGCCTTCTTGGCAAAGTTCTTTCCACCTCAAAAATTGAGTAAGCTTAGAGTGGAAGTCCAAACCTTCAGACAGAAGGATGGAGAATCCCTCTATGAAGCTTGGGAAAGATACAAATAATTGATCAGAAAATGTCCTTCTGACATGCTTTCTGAATGGAGCATCATAGGTATTTTCTATGATGGTCTCTCTGAACTGTCCAAGATATCTTTAGATAGCTCTGCTGGAGGATCTCTTCATCTGAAGAAGATGCCTACAGAAGCTCAAGAACTAATTGAAATGGTTGCAAATAACCAATTCATGTACACTTCTGAAAGGAATCCTGTGAACAATGGGACAAATCAGAAGAAAGGAGTTCTTGAGATTGATACTCTGAATGCCATATTGGCTCAGAACAAAATATTGACTCAACAAGTCAATTTGATTTCTCAAAGTCTGTTTGGAATGCAAAATGCACCAAGTAGTACTAAGGATGCTTCATCTGAAGAAGAAGCTTATGATCCTGAGAACCCTTCAATGGAAGAGGTGAATTACATGGGAGAGCCCTATGGAAACACCTATAATTCTTCATGGAGAAATCATCCAAATTTCTCATAGAAGGATCAACAGAGACCTCAACAAGGTTTCAACAACAATAATGGTGGAAGAAACAGGTTTAGCAATGGCAAGCCTTTTCCATCATCTTCTCAGCAACAGACAGAGAATTCTAAGCAGAACCACTCTGACTTAGCAACCATGGTCTCTGATCTAATCAAAACCACTCAAAGTTTCATGACTGAAACAAGGTCCTCCATTAGGAATTTGGAGGCACAAGTGGGACAGCTGAGCAAGAAAATTACTGAACTCCCTCCCAGTACTCTTCCAAGCAATACAGAAGAAAATCCAAAAGGAGAGTGCAAGGCCATCAATATGGCCGAATTTGGAGAGGAGGAAGAGGAAGTGAACGCCACTGAGGAAGACCTCAGTGGACGTCCACTGGCCTCCAATGAGTTGCTCAATGAGGAACCATGGGAATCTGAGGCTCAAAGTGAGACCATAGAGATTCCATTGGACTTGCTTCTGCCTTTCATGAGCTCTGATGAGTATTCCTCCTCTGAAGAGGATGAGTATGTCACTGAAGAGAAAGTTGCTAAATACCTTGGAGCAATCATAAAGCTAAATGACAAGTTATTTGGAAATGAGACTTGGGAGGATGAACCCCCTTTGCTCACCAAAGAATTGGATGACTTGTCTAGGCAGAAATTACCTCAAAAGAGGCAGAACCCTGGGAAGTTCTCCATACCTTGTACCATAGGCACCATGACCTTCAAGAAGGCTCTGTGTGACTTAGGGTCAAGTGTAAACCTCATGCCTCTCTCTGTAATGGAGAAGCTAGGGATCTTTGAGGTGCAAGCTGCAAGAATCTCACTAGAGATGGCAGACAATTCAAGAAAACAAGCTTATGGACTTGTAGAGGATATTCTGGTGAAAATTGAAGACCATTGCATCCCTACTGATTTCATAGTCCTAGAGACTAGGAAATGCATGGATGAATCCATCATCCTTGGCAGACCCTTCCTAGCCACAGCTAAGGCTGTGATTGATGTTGATGGAGGTGAACTAATCATTCAAGTGAATGAAGAATCCTTTGTGTTTAAGGCTCAAGGATATCCCTCTGTCACCATGGAGAGGAAGCATGAAGAGCTTCTCTCAAATCAGAGTCAAACAGAGCCCCCACAGTCAAACTCTAAGTTTGGTGTTGAACCCCCACATTCAAACTCTAAGTTTGGTGTTGGGAGGTTCCAACATTGCTCTGAGAAAATGTGAGGCTCCATGAGAGCCCTCTGTCAAGCTACTGACATTAAAGAAGCGCTTGTTGGGAGGCAACCCAATGTCATATTTTATCTATTTTCCTTTGTTATTTTATGTTTTCTGTAGGTTGATGATCATGAGAAGTCACAAAATCAATTGAAAAAGCAAGAACAGAATAAAAAACAGGAAGAAAAACAGCACACCCTGGAGGAAGAACCTACTGGCGTTTAAACGCCAGTAAGGCTAGCAGATGGGCGTTTAACGCCCAGTCTGGCACCATTCTGGGCGTTTAACGCCAGAAAGGGGCACCAGACTGGCGTTAAACGCCAGAAAAGGGCAAGAACCTGGCATTAAACGCCAGAAATGGGCACCAGCCCAGCGTTTAACGCCAGAATTGGCTCAAAACGCATTTTTGCATGCCATTTGGTGCAGGGATGACTTTTCCTTGACACCTCAGGATCTGTGGACCCCACAGGATCCCCACCAACCCTACCACCCTCTTTCTTCTTCACCCATTCACCAATCACCTCAATACCTCTTCCCTAAAAACCCTTCACCTATCAAATCCCATCTTCTCTTCACCACTCACATCCATCCTTCATAAAACCCCACCTACCTTACCATTCAAATTCAAACCACTTTCCCTCCCAAACCCACCCATAATGGCCGAACCCTACCCCTCCCTTCACCCCTATATAAACCCATCTTCACTCCTTCATTTTCACACACCCTAAAAACTACTTCTTCCCCCTTTTGGCCGAACCACACAACCTCCTCCATCTCCTCCATTTTCTTCTTCTTCTCCTCTATTCTTTCTTCTTTTGCTCGAGGACGAGCAAACCTTTTAAGTTTGGTGTGGTAAAAGCGTTGCTTTTCGTTTTTTCATAACCATTTATGGCATCCAAGGCCGGAGAAACCTCTAGAAAGAGGAAAGGGAAGGCAAAAGCTTCCACCTCCGAGTCATGGGAGATGGAGAGATTCATCTCAAGGGTGCATCAAGACCACTTCTATGAAGTTGTGGCCTTGAAGAAGGTGATCCCCGAGGTCCCCTTTTCACTCAAAAAAGGTGAATATCCGGAGATCCGACATGAGATCCGAAGAAGAGGTTGGGAAGTTCTTACCAACCCCATTCAACAAGTCGGAATCTTAATGGTTCAAGAGTTCTATGCCAATGCATGGATCACCAAGAACCATGATCAAAGTGTGAACCCGGATCCAAAGAATTGGCTTACTATGGTTCGGCGGAAATACTTGGATTTTAGTCCGGAAAATGTAAGGTTGGCATTCAACTTGCCCATGATGCAAGGAGATGAACATCCTTACACTAGAAGGGTCAACTTTGATCAAAGGTTGGACCAAGTCCTCACAGACATTTGTGAAGAGGGCGCCGAATGGAAGAGAGATTCAAGAGGAAAGCCGGTTCAATTGAGAAGGCATGACCTCAAACCCATGGCTAGAGGATGGTTGGAGCTTATCCAATGCTCAATCATTCCCACTAGCAACCGGTCCGAAGTTACTATAGACCGGGCTATCATGATTCATAGCATCATGATTGGAGAAGAAATAGAAGTTCATGAGGTTATAGCTCAAGAACTTTATAAGGTGGCGGACAAGTCCTCTACCTTGGCAAGGTTAGCCTTTCCTCATCTCATTTGTCACCTCTGTTATTCAGTTGGAGTTGACATAGAGGGAGACATCCCCATTGATGAGGACAAGCCCATTACTAAGAAGAGGATGGAGCAAACAAGAGACCCCACTCATCATGAGATCCCTGAGATTCCTCAAGGGATGCACTTTCCTCCACAAAACTATTGGGAGCAACTAAACACCTCCCTAGGAGAATTGAGTTCCAACATGGGACAACTATGGGTGGAGCACCAAGAACATTCCGTTCTCCTCCATGAAATTAGAGAAGATCAAAGAATCATGAGAGAGGAGCAACAAAGACAAGGAAGAGACATTGAGGAGATCAAGCACTCCATAAGACCTTCAAGAGGAAGAACAAGCCGCCATCACTAAGGTGGACCCGTTCTTTAATCTCCTTGTTCTTTATTTTCCTATTTTTCGAATTTTAGTGCTTATGTTTATCTATGTTTGTGTCTTGTGATCATTAGTGTCTATGCCTAAAAGTTATGAATGTCCTATGAATCCATCACCTCTCTTAAATGAAAAATGTTCTTAATTGAAAAAGATAAGAATTGCATGAATTTTGAATTTTATAACAGTTTAATTATTTTGATGTGGTGGCAATACTTTTGTTTTCTGAATGTATGCTTAAACAGTGCATATGTCTTTTGAATTTGTGGTTCATGAATGTTGGCCCTTGAAAGAATGATGAAAAAGGTGACATGTTACTGAGGATCTGAAAAATCATTAAAATGATTCTTGAAGCAAGAAAAAGTAGTGATTCAAAAAAAAAAAAAGAATGAAAAAAAAGCAAAAAGAAAGAGAAAAAGAAAGAAAAAGAAAGAAATAAAGTTGTGATCCAAGGCAAAAAGAGTGTGCTTAAGAACCCTGGACACCTCTAGTTGGGGACTCTAGCAAAGCTGAGTCACAATCTGAAAAGGTTCACCCAATTATGTGTCTGTGGCATGTATGTATCCGGTGGTAATACTAGAAGACAGAGTGCTTTGGGCCATGGACAAGACTCAATAAGTAGCTGTGTTCAAGAATCATCATACTTAACTAGGAGAATCAATAACACTATCTGGATTCTGAGTTCCTAAAGAAGCCAATCATTCTGAATTTCAAAGGATAGAGTGAGATGCCAAAACTGTTCAGAGGCAAAAAGCTAAAAGCCCCGCTCATCTAATTAATATTGATCTTCATAGATGTTTTTGGAATTCATTGCTTATTCTCTTCTTTTTATCTTATTTGATTTTTAGTTGCTTGAGGACAAGCAACAATTTAAGTTTGGTGTTGTGATTAGCGGATAATTTGTACGCTTTTTGGCATTGTTTTTAGTATGTTTTTAGTATGATCTAGTTAGTTTTTAGTATATTTTTATTAGTTTTTAGTTAAAATTCACTTTTATGGACTTTACTATGAGTTTGTGTGTTTTTCTGTGATTTCAGGTATTTTCTGGCTGAAATTGAGGGACCTGAGCAAAAATCTGATTCAGAGACTGAAAAGGACTGCAGATGCTGTTGGATTCTGACCTCCCTGCACTCGAAGTGGATTTTCTGGAGCTACAGAAGCCCAATTGGCGCGCTCTCAACGGCGTTGGAAAGTAGACATCCTGGGCTTTCCAGCAATATATGATCGTCCATACTTTGCCCAAGATTTGATGGCCCAAACCGGCGTTCAAAGTCACCTTCAGATTTCCCAGCGTTAAACACCGGAACTGGCACCAAAGTGGGAGTTAAACGCCCAAACTGGCACAAAAGCTGGCGTTTAACTCCAAGAAGAGTCTCTACACGAAAATGCTTCATTGCTCAGGCCAAGCACACACCAAGTGGGCCCGGAAGTGGATTTTTATGTCATTTACTCATTCTTAAGCTACTAGTTCTCTATAAATAGGACCTTTTACTATTGTATTTTCATCTTTCAATCTTAGGATCTTTTGATCATGTTTTGATGATTGAACCCTCTTTGGGAGGCTGGCCTCACGGCCATGCCTAGACCTTGTTCTTATGTATTTTCAACGGTGGAGTTTCTACACACCATAGATTAAGGTGTGGAGCTCTGCTGTACCTCGAGTATTAATGCAATTACTATTGTTCTTCTATTCAATTCCGCTTGTTCTTGTTCCAAGATATCACTTGTTCTTCAACTTGATGAATGTGATGATCCGTGACACTCATCAACATTCTCACCTATGAACGTGTGACTGACAACCACCTCCGTTCTACCTTAAATTGGGTGAATATCTCTTGGATTCCTGATACACGATGCATGGTTGATCGCCTGACAACCGAGCGCTCGCCTGACAACTGAGCCAGCCATTCCGTGAGATCAGAGTCTTCGTGGTATAGGCTAGAACTGATGGCGGCATTCAAGAGAATCCGGAAGGTCTAACCTTGTCTGTGGTATTCTGAGTAGGATTCAATGATTGAATGACTGTGACGTGCTTCAAACTCCTGAGGGCGGGGCGTTAGTGACAGACGCAAAAGAATCACTGGATTCTATTCCGGCCTGATTGAGAACCGACAGATGGATTGCCGTGTCGTGACAGGGTGCGTTGAACATTTCCACTGAGAGGATGGGAGGTAGCCACTGACAACGGTGAAACCCTTGCATAAGCTTGCCATGGAAAGGAGTAAGAAGGATTGGATGAAGACAATAGGAAAGCAGAGAGACGGAAGGGACAAAGCATCTTCATACGCTTATCTGAAGCTCTCACCAATGATATACATAAGTATCTCTATCTTTGTCTTTATGTTTTATTCATATATCACCCATACCCATTTGAGTCTGCCTGACTAAGATTTACAAGGTGACCATAGCTTGCTTCATACCAACAATCTCCGTGGGATCGACCCTTACTCGCGTAAGGTTTATTACTTGGACGACCCAGTGCACTTGCTGGTTAGTTGTGCGGAGTTGTGATAGAGAGTTGAGATTGCAATGAGCGTACCATGTTGATGGCGCCATTGATGATCACAATTTCGTGCACCAGGAGCCTCCTCATCTTGAGACCAAGAAGTTTCTGGGAGATCCATCCTTGATTCGCGATGTGTTGGGTATTTTATAAACTGTACTCCCATGTCATTTGTTTTCTACTTTCCTTTCTGAATATTCATAAGTCGTTTGTTTTTTTCTTATTTTTTAGAGATGTCGAAGAATAATGACTCACTGAAGGCCTTTAAGAAGGCGAGGAAGGCTACTGCGGCTCAGAACGTCCCGGCCAAAGTGACCGGGGAAGGGTCCTCCCAAGTTTTGTCGAAGCCGTCTGTCCCGAGCTCTCCTGGGCTGAGGAGAATGATCCCGACTCCCCGGGTTCGTTTGGTTGACCCGCCTTCGTCTTCAGTGGGTACCTCTGCTCCTCCAGTTGCTCTTCCTCCAAAAAGACCTCGGACTGTCGAGCCATTTAATCTTGGTGCTCCGGATTTTGATGCGGTTGGGTTTGTAGACCAACAGATTGCTCCTTATGGTGTCATGCCTACCGACGATGTATCCATTCTTCGTCATTTAGAATTTGTTACTCGAAGTGGTATTACTCTGGCACACATGGGAGCGGCTTTATACCGAAATGCTCAAGATCTTCCTATTCATGCTACCAAGGCTTTTATGGAGGAGTCAAAATCAGAATTTGACCGAATTAAGGGTTTGAAGGAGGAGCTCGAGGTGGAAGTGGCTGAGTTGAAAAAAGAGCTGAAGGGGGAGAAGGCCCGGGCTTTGGCCTGGCGGCTGCCGCGCAACTGGCTGAGGATACGGCTCAAAAACACAAGGATAGCTATGTTACTACCTATAGAGAGGTGATAGAGCTCAGAAGTAGGTTGGAATCTGTTCAGGCCGATTACTCTGAACTTCAAAGTCATCTCGTAGGTAGTGTTACTGCGGCCTATGAGAATCTGAAAGAGCAGGTTCGGGTTATCGCCCCGGGAGCTGATCTTGCCTTATTTAGCTTGGATAATGTTGTGAAGGATGGTAAGA
Organism: Arachis stenosperma; assembly: GCF_014773155.1. Classification (NCBI taxonomy): domain Eukaryota; kingdom Viridiplantae; phylum Streptophyta; class Magnoliopsida; order Fabales; family Fabaceae; genus Arachis; species Arachis stenosperma. The sequence continues at coordinate 82,274,484 of NC_080385.1, read as the reverse complement.
TTGTCCCTGATGAACCCGATGATGATGATGATGTCATCCCTCCTCCAGTCACTTCTGCCAAACCCTCTGTTGTCCCGCCTTCCTCAACCTTGGCAATTGAAGCTACACAGCCGGAATCTGATCCAGACGTCCAGATTTTGAACAGGGATGACGGGACAGTGGATGTAGTTCCCCTTCAGACTCGCCTTCCTTCTTCCCAAGATGCTGCTACTGGGAAGCCTTTGGATCCTCTATAACTTTTCTGATATGCTTATGTATAGCCCGGTTTTTGTGGGCTTTTTGAACTCTTTACTTTTGTAAGTTTGTGATCTCTGACTTTGGATGCTCCAGTTGCTACTTTAGCAACTTTATTTTGAAAAACAAAATAGTTTCTCTTGCTCTTGGGGTCGGTTTCAAGCGGCCTCTTGAGTCTTGTTTTATGGTAACTGCCTTGTTTCTTTGTGATATGCTTCCTTGCAGCTTTCTTTAGCACTTTACCTCGAATCTTCAGAGTGTTTTTTATCCGACCTCTTTTGATTGCCTTTGTTCCTTAGTTGAAGTGTCCCTTTTAAAGTTAGTTGTTTGTTTGAGTATTCTTTGATAGAATACTTTATAGATCGATTTTGGCGAGGTCGAGGTCCTTCGGGTTGAGTTATCTCCCCTCTGTTGGTTGATTCTCTCAGTTGATCTTTGAGTTATTTCTAGTAACCCCTCGGGTGTACTTTTTATAACTTTTTATAGCTTTAGTCCGGCTTCTTCATGTCGGTCCCTGTTCCGTTGCTAGGTAATCCTTTTTCTTGGATCTTGTTCAGATCTCTTTTGGGGGTTTACCTTTTGTAACTTTTATTTTTTTTTTCAGGCCGACTGCATCATGTCGGGCTTTGTCGAGTTACTTGATAATCCTCTTTCTTGGACCTTGTTCAGGTCTCTTTCAGGGATTATCTTTTGTAACTTATCTTTCCGGGCCGGCTTTGTCACGTCGGGCCCTGTCGAGTTACTTAATATCCTCTTTCTTAGACCTTGTTTCAGATCTCTTTCAGGGATTATCTTTTGTAACTTATCTTTCTGGGCCGACTTTGTCACGTCGGGCCCTGTCGAGTTACTTGATAATCCTCTTTCTTGGACCTTGTTTCAGATCTCTTTCAGGGATTATCTTTTGTGACTTATCTTTCCGGGCTGACTTTGTCACGTCGGGCCCTGTCGAGTTACTTGATAATCCTCTTTCTTGGACCTTGTTTCAGATCTCTTTCAGGGATTATCTTTTGTAACTTTTTTGTAGGAGTCCGACTTCCTCATATCGGGCTCTTCGAAGTTATAATAATCCTCTTTTATAGGGTTGGCCAGACCTCTTTCCAGGGCTTTACTTATAACTTGAGTTGTTGTGGCTGGTCCAACTTTTGTGCCGGCCAGTCTTTAAGTTATTTTATAGCAATCCATTTTATTAGGACCTCGTCAGGTCCTTTCTGTGGATCACTTTCTATAACTTCTTGCATTATTCTGTTTTCATCTTTGTCGATTTTGTAGATTTTGGGTTTTAACCCTCGTTTTTATTGTGATCGTGCAGTGAATTCGGTTTTCACTTTTCGTCGATCTGTAGCTTTATAATCGGGCGATGAATGTTTTCAGAATAATATGACTTGAGTGTTTGTAGAGAATCTAAACAAATTTTATTAAGAAAGAATGCAAATATACATGAGGAGTTAATTTCCTAAATCGGGTGATTTGTAAGTCTTGGCGGGGCGCCTCGTTAAAAAACCTTTTTTTAAGAAAAAGAGTGTGCCTTGTCTAAGATCTTTTATCACCCCTAGCTATAGTACCTTATGAGGTTGCAGGCGTGCCATGACCTGGGAAGCTCTCGTCCGTCGAGTTCGGAAAGCCTATAATAGCCCTTTCCCAGCACTTCTATGACTCGGTAGGGTCATTTCCAATTTGCTGCCTACTTTCCTTCTCCCGGTCGAGTTGTTCCGATGTCGTTTCGTATTAGGATGAGGTCATCCTTAGTGAAGGTCTGTCGTATTACCTTTTGGTTATACCTGGAAGCCATTCGTCGTTTTAGCGCCTCTTCCCTTATCCGGGCTCTTTCTCGGATTTCCGGAAGTAAGTCGAGCTCTTCCCTTTGAAGTTGGTGATTGGCTTTCTCGCTAAAGTGGATCACTCTGGGTGACCCTTCTTCGACTTCCACTGTGATCATCGCCTCCATTCCATATGCTAATCGGAAGGGTAATTCCTTTGTGGTGTGATGCCATGAGTGAGGATTGGTTTGCGAAGATGGTGAAAGCTATGAAGTTGAAGATGGAATTCGGTTGATGTGAAGCAGAATGTGTCTTAGAGGAATGTGTTTTGAGAGAAGGAAGAAAGGTGAGGATATAAGGTGTACATGAAGTATGTATAGCCGAGAGAAAGAAGTGAAAAAGATGGGGATACAGGGTGTGTACAGAAAGGTTGTGTGAAGGGTTTTATATAGAGAGATGGCAATTGTTAAAGGGTGTGGATTGATGGTATTGTTTGGTAGTGGACGGTTGGGGTTTTGAGACTGAATGAGCACAAGGATCACCTCTTTTATGAGGGTCTTGGTTTGGTCTCCAAAGCCATCCACTCCCAATGTTGCATGGCAACACTTCCAAGGACATTCCCCATGAGGACAAGTGTGAAATTCCCTTGGTGTAGTGGCCGAATCCTTCTTCCTCATTTGTTCTATCAAGTACCATCAATGTCCTTTTTGATTCCCTATACACGAAAAAGAGAGAATGTGAAAATTAATTGAAAAATTAGTGGGAAAATTCAAGGGGTGAACTAACGAAACAAAAATCTCTTTTTTTTTGCTAATTTCTTTCCATGAATTCACGAATACACATCAATCAACCATTAAGCTGCCCATGCATGCAACGTTGGTACACCAAACTTGTTTATGGTCATATGGTGCAACAAGTTTGGGGAATGAATTGCTTTTTTCAAAGAGTGTGTTCAAACCCACTTGGTGTGCTTTGAACACCAAACTTATCATGTACTATACTTTGCATGTAAAGGAGTCTTATATTGGTTGTCAACATTGATCTTAAAATCCATGAACTTTGTATTATTACTACTTAAGAGAGATAGTTATAGAACATGGGTTGCCTCCCATGAAGCGCTTCTTTAGCGTCACTAGCTTGACGTTTTTGGTTCTTGTCAAGGTGGCTGATAGTGCTTGAAATCCTCCCCTCTTGCAGTGAACCTATGTCCATTAGCTTTGTTGATAAGCTCCATATGTTCTAAGGACATGATTTTGTTGATGGTATACACTGGGGGCAGCTGAGATGGAATAGTGGGAAGATGAGGTGGTATGGTTGGGAAGTATGTAGAGATCACTTCATCACCTGGAGAGAAATCTTCTGTAGGAATTTTTTTGTTTCTCCATCTTCTGGGTACTTTCTTCCTTGTTTTTCTTAGTGCTATCTTGCTTTCTACAGATTCTTCCTCTAAGGGATTTTTGTTGCTAGTTTTGCATGGCTCTAGTGGTTCTGGTTTCTTTTGGATCCCCTTTTGATATGGTTCTTCCTGAGCACATGGCTTTCCAACCAATGGGGCTTCTATTTGAATTGTTTCTGCTTCACTGCTTGTTTCTTGCATCAATGCTTCCTTGGTTGGCTCCTCCATCAACTCTCTGTTATCATGATTTGATTCTTGTGAGGGTTTAAAGACATTGAAGGTGAGTTGCTCATCATGTATCCTCAGTACTAGCTCTCCTCGCTCTACGTCTATGAGTGCTCTGGCTGTGGCTAGGAATGGTCTTCCCAGAATGATGGGGTAGATAGGGTTCTCATCCATTTCCAGAACAACAAAGTCTGTGGGAAGGTAATAGCTCCCAACCTTTATCAGCACATTTTCAACCACTCTTATTGCTTGTCTTTGAGTTTTGTCAGCCAATCTGATAATTACATCAGTGGGAGTTAGTTCATTGATTTGGAGCCTCTTCATGAGGGAGAGAGGCATTACATTGATGCTTGCTCCCAAGTCACAAAGCCCTTTGTCAATCTTTGTTTCTCCTATGGCACAAGGGATGTGGAAACTCCCTGGATCCTCCTTCTTTGTAGGTGCTCCTGGTTGAATGAGGGCACTGCAGTCCTTATTCATCTTTATGGTTTGTCCACCTTTCAATGGACTCTTTCTGGCTAGTAGCTCCTTTATATACTTGATGTAGAAAGGCATTTGCTGGAGAGCTCTAATGAATGGTATATTTACATCAAGAGATGCAAACATATCAAGGAACGTTGAGTACATTCTCCCTGCTACACCACCTTTAAGCCTGTGGGGAAAAGGTTGCATATGGGTTCAACACATCCTTCTTCTTTAGCTCTTCCTTGGATGTAGGTTGAGTTGTACAACTTCCTTCCTCCTGGCTTTCTTTATGATTGTTTTGAAGGTGCTCTACTCCATTCATACTCTCTCCATCACTTGTGGTGATCATTTTACATTCTTCCCATCTTACTTTCCTTGTTTCTCCTCTTGGATTCTTCTCTGTGTCACTGGGGAATCCATCAGTGGACTTGGGAAGTTGTTGAGATAAGTACCCTACTTGGGACTCTAACCTCTTGATGTTCTCTCCTTGGTTTTTTATGTTGGCTCGTACCTCTTCCTTAAACACCTTGTTGTCTTGAACTTCTCTGCATAAGCTTTCAAGTAGAGCTTCAATCCTTGAGAGTCTATCATCTGTGATTGATGTGGGGTTGAGATTAGGTGGTTGTGAAGATTGGTTGGATGGGTGTTGGTAATGTCTCTATGAGGTGTTTTGATGAGTTGCATGGTTGTTGGAGTTGAGGTTGTTGTGTCTCTGATCTTGCCCTTGATCTTGTTGATTTCCCCATCCAAAGTTGGGGTGATTTCTCCATCCAGGGTTGTAAGTTTTGGAGTATGGATCATGGCTTTGTCTAGGTGAGTTTCCAACATAGTTGGCTTGCTCCCAATCACCTTCTTCTCCTATGTTTGCTCCTTCTTGAGCTGGTGATGAAGTGATGGCTGCTGCAATTTTGTTCTCCTCCACCTTCTTGGTGATCATCTTGTTTTGAGCTAGCAAGGCATCCATGTGGTTCAGCTCCATGACTCCTTTGGTGTTACTTCTTTCGGATGCATAGAAGTAGTCGTTTTCAGCAACTGTTTCAATGACATCTATGGCTTCTTCAATGGTTTTTTTCTTGTTTAGAGATCCTCCTGATGAATGATCCACAGCCTTCTTTGACTCATATAAAAGACCTTCATAGAAGATGTGGAGTTGGACCCACTCATTAAACATCTCTGGTGGGCATCTCCTTGTTAGATCCTTGAACCTTTCCCAAGCTTCATAAAGTGTCTCCCCATCTTGTTATCTGAACGTCTGCACTTCCGTTCTCAGCCTATTGATCCTTTGAGGGGGGTAAAACCTTGCCAAAAACTTGTTCACTACCTCTTCCCAATTAGTCAAGCTCTCCTTTGGAAAGGATTCAAGCCACTTGGATGCCTTGTCCCTGAGTTAAAAGGGGAACAAGAGCAACCTATAGACATCGGGGTGGACTCCATTGGACTTCACCGTGTCACAAATCCTCAAGAAGGTGGTCAAGTGTTGGTTAGGGTCTTCTTGAGCACCTCCTCCAAATGAGCAATTATTTTGCACCAAAGTGATGAGCTGGGGTTTTAGCTCAAAATTGTTGGCATGTATGGTGGGTTTCTGAATGCTGCTCCCACAGTTTCCATGATTAGGATTGATATAGGATCCTAAGACCCTCCTTTCTTGCCCATCACGGTTGGCATGGCCTTGATTATGAGCCTCTTCTTCATGGTTATTCTCCAAATTCTCTTTCATGTTGGGTTCAAAATACTCTTCCTCTACTTCCTCAGCACCAATAATCCTTTTTCCTCTTGTTTCCCTTCGTCGTCTCCAAAGGATTCTTTCAGGTTCTGAATCAAAGGATGTTGAAGCTCCTTCTCTTCTCCCTGTCATACAACAGATTGCACAGCAGGAGATGAAATGCTGAAACTAGTTTTGTTAGAGTAATTGTTAGTTTGAGTGATGCAAATTATCAAATAGTTAGTGGGTTAGTGAGCAGAATTATAATAAACAAAGAAATGAAGAACGAAATAAAACTAAGGGGGTGCAGGGGTGAGGAAGAAATCAAAACAACTACAGAAATTGACTGAATAAACTAAACAAAAAGGAAAAATGCTCAATCTAGTGATCTTTAAACTTAATCATTGTTGATTCAAAATCAATCCCTGGCAACGGCGCCATAAACTTGATGCGTGAAAACTTGTCTCTCAACAAATTTCCCTTCGACAAGTATACCGAATTGTCGTCAAGTAAAACTCACAGTAGAGTGAGGTCGAATCCCACAGGGATTGATTGGTCAAGCAATTTGAGTTAGAAGAAAGTGCTAGTTGAGCTGAGCAGAAATTGGATTTGGAATTTGCAAAAAATTAAATGACTGGAAAGTAAATAGCAGGAATTAAAGTGCAGAATCTTAAATGGGGAGTTTGGGTAATAAGCATGAAATTAAATGGTAGAAAGTAAAGAGAATGGGTAAGATAAGATATGGGGAAATCATTGGGTTCAGGAGATGTTGCATTCTCCAGATCAAGTTCATTCTCATCTCTTCCTCAATCAATGTATTTATTGATCTCCTTGGCAATCTTAAGTGATTGGATCCCAATTCCTTGGCAATCTAATCTCTCTAAGCTTGAACAATTGCCCAATTCCTTGATTTAATTGCTCATGGGAAGAGATGAAGTGTGGTCACTGATTATACCACATGTATTCCCAAATTAAAGTGTTGGTAGGATTACATGTCACAATATCCATCCAAACCCCAATTTGATCCAACATGAGAAAGCATTTCTAGCATGATATCCTCATCTCTTTTCCAAGGCTCAAAGGAGATCCAATTATGGAGAGTTTCTTTTCCAAGACAACTAACCAATTGAATTAAGATTGAAAGCTTTCTAGTAAGATCAAGAGAAAAGAAAGAAGAAGAAGAATAAAAACTATAATTGATCCATCAAATTACAACAGAGCTCCTTAACCCAATGAAAGAGGTTTAGTTGTTCATAGCTCTAGAAATGAAAAATAGCAGAAAAGAAGAATCCATGCTAAAGTATAGAAAAAGTAAATCTATAGAGAGTAGTGCCCAGAAGTGCTAAGCTCCTCTCTAGTTCAAAACTACTCCTATATATACTACTCCTCATGATCTTCTAGTGAGTTCTTCAAGTCTTGGATGTGGGTTCTGGACCTTGAGTTGAAGTAGTTCTCATCTTTAGTGGGCCCAGCTTGCAGAGAAATATGAGTTAGGCTTGGAATTTAGTGGGATTAAGATTGAGTCACCTTTTTGGGTGCGAGAACGTTAGTGGCATTCACTTTTTCCACTAACGTTCCACCCTTATATACCCACGTTAACTCCAACGTTAGTAGTCTTAACGTGACTACTAACGTCTCCTATTCAATCCTTGGCCAACGTTAATGGGACTCACTTTTCCCATTAACGTTGGCTTGCCTCTTGCCCCTACGTTAAGTCTCACGTTAGCTTAGCTAACGTGGCTCTTAACGTGGGTGTTCTTCACCTTCGAAAGTGTTAGTGACACTCACCTTTATCACTAATGCTCCAATTGCCTAAAGTTCCTACGTTAGGACTCACGTTAACTAAGTTAACGTGGCTCTTAACGTAGTAAATGAAGCCATTTCCTAACGTTAGTGACAAAAGTGAGTGTCACTAACGTTGGTTCTTTGAATTTAACTCCACGTTAACTTTCACGTTAATAATCTTAACGTGAAAATTAACATAGGCAATGATAATGATCCAACGTTAGTGACAAAAGTGAGTGTCACTAACAATGGCGTTGTTGCTCCCCTTCCACGTTAGAGTTCTGATGAGCGGATAATTTATACGCTTTTTGGCATTGTTTTTAGTATGTTTTTAGTAGATTTAGTTAGTTTTTAGTATAATTTTTATTAGTTTTTAGTTAAAATTCACTTTTCTGGACTTTACTATGAGTTTGTGTGTTTTTCTGTGATTTCAGGTATTTTCTGGCTGAAATTGAAGGACCTGAGCAAAAATCTGATTCAGAGACTGAAAAGGACTACAGATGCTGTTGGATTCTGACCTCCCTGCACTCGAAGTGGATTTTCTGGAGCTACAGAAGCCCAATTGGCGCGCTCTCAACGGCGTTGGAAAGTAGACATCCTGGGCTTTCCAGCAATGTCCATACTTTGCCCGAGATTTGATGGCCCAAACCGGCGTTCCAAATCAGCTCAAGAATGCCCGACGTTTAACGCCGGAACTGGCACAAGAATGGGAGTTAAACACCCAAACTGGCACAAAAGCTGGCGTTTAACTCCAAGAAGAGTCTCTACATGAAAATGCTTCAATGCTCAGCCTAAGCACACACCAAGTGGGCCCGGAAGTGGATTTTTATGTCATTTACTCATCTTTGGACATCTAGTTCTTAGATCAGATCTTGAGATCTTTGAATCTTTTGATCACTGGGGGCTGGCCTCACGGCCATGCCTAGACCTTGTTCTTATGTATTTTCAACGGTAGAGTTTCTACACACCATATATTAAGGTGTGGAGCTCTGCTGTACCTCGAGTATTAATGCAATTACTATTGTTCTTCTATTCAATTCAGCTTGTTCTTGTTCCAAGATATCACTTGTTCTTCAACTTGATGAATGTGATGATCCGTGACACTCATCATCATTCTCACCTATGAACGTGTGACTGTCAATCACCTCCGTTCTACCTTAGATTGGGTAGATATCTCTTGGATTCTTTAACCGGAATCTTCATGGTATAAGCTAGAATTGATGACTGCATTCATGAGAATCTGGAAGGTCTAAACCTTGTCTGTGGTATTTTGAGTAGGATTCAATGATTGGATGACTGTGATGAGCTTCAAACTCACGATTGTGGGGCGTTAGTGACAGACGCAAAAGAATAACTGGATTCTATTCTGACATGATCGAGAACCGACAGCTGGATAGCCGTGCCGTGAGAGGGTGCGTTGAACATTTCCACTGAGAGGACGGGACTGTATCCATTGACAATGGTGATGCCCAACATACAGCTTGCCATGGAAAGGAGTAAGAAGGATTGGATGAAGACAGTAGGAAAGCAGAGAGACGGAAGGGACAAAGCATCTTCATACGCTTATCTGAAGTTCTCACCAATGAAATACATAAGTATCTCTATCTTTATCTTTTAGTCATATATCATCCATAACCATTTGAGTCTGCCTGACTGAGATTTACAAGGTGACCATAGCTTGCTTCATACCAACAATCTCCGTGGGATCGACCCTTACTCGCGTAAGGTTTATTACTTGGACGACCCAGTGCACTTGCTGGTTAGTTGTGCGAAGTTGTGTTTATGCCATGGTATTGAGCACCAAGTCTTTGGGGCCAATACTAGGGATTATTTGAGTTATGAAAAGTAGTGATCACAATTTCGTGCACCAAGTTTTTGGCGCCGTTGTCGGGGATTGTTTCGAGTATGGACAACTGACGGTTCATCTTGTTGCTTAGATTAGGTATTTTTCAGAGTTCTTAAGAATGAATTCTAGTGTTTCAAAGTGATGATCTTATCATCACCAAAGCTGATTGATTCTCATCAATTTAGCTCTTGAATGCAATGTCCTGCTGAAGCTTGGGAATCCATGTCTAATTCCTTTAGACTGAAGCTTTAGACTAACATTGCATGATTCCTGGAATTCTCATTAAGAATTTTGATACTTTTATTTTCTTTTCCACTTAATTTTCGAAAAAACCAAAAAAAAAATTACAAAATCATAAAAACCAAAAATAGGTTATGTTTCTTATTGAGACAAGTCTCATTTTAAGTTTGGTGTCTTGCATGCATTGTTTATTTGATCTTGGTTCTATTTTCAAGTCAATAATACAGGGAACTGAAGATTCAATACATGCAGCAGAGGAATTATACAGAAAAAGCTGGGCGTTCAAAACGCCCAGTGAAGAAGGAAAAACTGGCGTTTAAACGCCAGCCAGGATACCTGGCTGGGCGTTTAACGCCCAAAAGGGTAGTACTTTGGGCATTAAATGCCAGAATATGCACCATTCTGGGCGTTTAACGCCAGGATGGCACAAGAGGGAAGATTCTATTTTTAACTCAATTTTTTTTAAGTTTTCAAAATTTTTCAAAATCAAATCTTTTTCAAATCATATCTTTTCAATCAAATCTTTTTCAAAATCAATTTCTTTCCATTTTCAAAAATACTTGCTAACAATTAATGATTTGATTGAACATTTCAAGTATGTTGCCTTTTCTGTTGAGAAAGGTTTAATGTTTGAACCATATCTTTTCTTGTTAGGCAAGTCATTATTTTTTTTAAAATCAAATCTTTTTAAATTGTTTTTCAAATCATATCTTCTCAATCACATCTTTTTAAAACCATAACTTTTAAATCACATATTTTTCGAAAAAGTTTTCAATCATATCTTCTTCAAAATCTTTTTCAAAATGTTTTTAAAATCTTTTACTTAATTTTCGAAAAATCTCCTCCCCTTTTCTCACATCCTTCTATTTATGGAGTACCACTCCTCCTCAATGCACAATTCAAACTCTATCTCACTAAGTTCAAATTCTTCTACCTCTTCCTTATATTTTTCTGTTCCTCTGACACCTCAAGGAATCTCTATACTGTGGCATAGAGGATTCCACATTTTCTTGTTCTCTTCTCTTTCATATGAGCAGGAGCAAAGACAAAAGCATTCTTGTTGAGGCTGACCCTGAACCTGAAAGGACCTTGAAGCGAAAGCTAAGAGAAGCTAAGGCACAACTCTCTGTAGAGGACCTAACAGAAATCTTCAAAGAAGAAGAACCCATGGCAGCCGAAAACAACAACAATGCCAACAATGCAAGGAAGGTGCTGGGTGACTTTACTGCACCCACTCCCGACTTCTATGGGAGAAGCATCTCTATCCCTGCCATTGGAGCAAACAACTTTGAGCTTAAGCCTCAATTAGTTTCTCTAATGCAACAGAATTGCAAGTTCCATGGACTTCCATTGGAAGATCCTCATCAGTTTTTAGCTGAGTTCTTGCAAATCTGTGATACTGTCAAGACTAATGGGGTTGACCCTGAGGTCTACAGACTTATGCTATTCCCTTTTGCTATAAGAGACAGAGCTAGAATATGGTTGGACTTACAACCTAAAGACAGCCTGAACTCTTGGGAAAAGCTAGTCAATGCCTTCTTGGCAAAGTTCTTTCCACCTCAAAAATTGAGTAAGCTTAGAGTGGAAGTCCAAACCTTCAGACAGAAGGAAGGAGAATCCCTCTATGAAGCTTGGGAAAGATACAAACAATTAATCAGAAAATGTCTTTCTGACATGCTTTCTGAATGGAGCATCACAGGTATTTTCTATGATGGTCTCTCTGAACTATCTAAGATGTCTTTGGATAGCTCTGCTGGAGGATCTCTTCATCTGAAGAAGACGCCTACAGAAGCTCAAGAACTAATTGAAATGGTTGCAAATAACCAATTCATGTACACTTCTGAAAGGAATCCCGTGAACAATGGGACAAATCAAAAGAAAGGAGTTCTTGAGATTGATACTCTGAATGCCATATTGGCTCAGAACAAAATACTGACTCAGCAAGTCAATTTGATTTCTCAAATTCTGTCTGGAATGCAGAATGCACCAGGCAGTACTAAGGATGCTTCATCTGAAAAAGAAGCTTATGATCCTGAGAACCCTTCAATGGAAGAGGTGAATTACATGGGAGAACCCTACGGAAACACCTATAATTCTTCATGGAGAAATCATCCAAATCTCTCATGGAAGGATCAACAGAGACCTCAACAAGGTTTCTACAACAACAATGGTGGAAGAAACAGGTTTAGCAATGGCAAGCCTTTTCCATCATCTTCTCAGCAACAGACAGAGAATTCTAAGCAGTGCCACTCTGACTTAGCAACCATGGCCTCTGATCTAATCAAAACCACTCAAAGTTTCATGACTGAAACAATGTCCTCCATTAGGAATTTAGAGGCACAAGTGGGACAGCTGAGCAAGAAAATTACTGATCTTCCTCCTAGTACTCTTCCAAGCAATACAGAAGAAAATCCAAAAGGAGAGTGCAAGGCCATCAACATGGCCAAATTTGGAGAGGAGGAAGAGGCAGTGAACGCCACTGAGGAAGACCTCAATGGACGTCCACTGGCCTCCAATGAGTTTCCTAATGAGGAACTATGGGAATCTGAGGCTCAAAATGAGACCACAAAGATTCCATTGGACTTACTTTTGCCATTCATGAGCTCTGATAAGTATTCTTCCTCTGAAGAGGATGAGTATGTCACTAAAGAGCAAGTTGCCAAGTACCTTGGAGCAATCATGAAGCTAAATGACAAGTTATTCGGTAATGAGACTTGGGAGAACGAACCTCCTTTGCTCACCAAAGAACTGGATGACTTGTCTAGGCAGAAATTACCTCAAAAAAGACAAGATCCTGGGAAGTTTTCAATACCTTGTACCATAGGCACCATGACCTTCAAGAAGGCTCTGTGTGACTTAGGGTCAAGTGTAAACCTCATGCCTCTCTCTGTAATGGAGAAGCTAGGGATCTTTGAGGTACAAACTGCAAGAATCTCACTAGAAATGACAGACAATTCAAGAAAACAAGCTTATGGACTTGTAGAGGATGTTTTGGTGAAGATTGAAGACCATTACATCCCTGCTGATTTCATAGTCCTAGAGACTGGGAAGTGCATGGACGAATCCATCATCCTTGGCAGACCCTTCCTAGCCACAGCAAAGGCTGTAATTGATGTTGACAGAGGAGAATTAATCATTCAAATGAATAAAGAATCCTTTGTGTTTAAGGCTCAAGGATATTCCTCTGTCACCATGGAGAGGAAGCATGAAGAGCTTCTCTCAAAACAGAGTCAAACAGAGCCCCCCACAATCAAACTCTAAGTTTGGTGTTGGGAGGCCACAACCAAATTCTAAGTTTGGTGTTGAACCCCCACATTCAAACTCTAAGTTTGGTGTTGGGAGGTTCCAACATTGCTCTGAGTATCTGTGAGGCTCCATGAGAGCCCTCTGTCAAGCTACTGACACTAAAGAAGCGCTTGTTGGGAGGCAACCCAATGTTATATTTAATCTATTTTCCTTTGTTATTTTATGTTTTCTGTAGGTTGATGATCATGAGAAGTCACAAAATCAATTGAAAAAGCAGAAACAGAATGAAAAACAGAAAGAAAAATAGCACACCCTGGAGGAGAACTTGCTGGCGTTTAAACGCCAGTGAAGTTAGCAAATGGGCGTTAAACGCCCAGTCTGGCACCATTCTGGGCATTTAACGCCAGAAAGGGGCACCAGACTGGCGTTAAACGCCAGAAAAGGGCAAGCACCTGGCGTTAAACGCCAGAAATGGGCACCAGTCCGGCGTTTAACGCCAGAATTGGCAAAGGGTGCATTTTTGCACGCCACTTGGTGCAGGGTTGAATTTTCCTTGACACCTCAGGATCTGTGGATCCCCACCTACCCCACCACCCTCCCTCTTCTTCACCCATTCACCAATCACCTCAACCACTCTTCCCCAAAAACCCCTCACCTATCAAATCCCATCTTTCTCTTCACCACTCACATCCATCCTTCATAACACCCTACCTACCTCACCATTCAAAATTCAAACCACTTTCCCACCCAAACCCACCCATAATGCCCGAACCCTATCCCTCTCTTCACCCCTATATAAACCCATCTTCACTCCTTCATTTTAACACACCCTAAACACTACTTCTCCCCCCTTTGGCCGAACCACCAAGCCACCTCCATCTCCTCCATTTCTTCTTCTTCTACTCTCTTCTTTTTTTTTTGCTCGAGGACGAACAAACCTTTTAAGTTTGGTGTGGTAAAAGCATTACTTTTTGTTTTTCCATAACCATTTATGGCATCCAAGGCCGGAGAAACCTCTAGAAAGAGGAAAGGAAAGGCAAAAGCTTTCACCTTCGAGTCATGGGAGATGGAGAGATTCATCTCAAGGGTGCATCAAGACCACTTCTATGAAGTTGTGGCCTTGAAGAAGGTGATCCCCGAGGTCCCTTTCAAACACAAAAAGAGTGAATATCCGGAGATCCGATGTGAGATCCGAAGAAGAGGTTGGGAAGTTCTTACCAACCCCATTCAACAAGTCGGAATCTTAATGGTTCAAGAGTTCTATGCCAATGCATGGATCACCAAGAACCATGATCAAAGTGTGAACCCGGACCCAAAGAATTGGCTTACAATGGTTCGGGGGAAATACTTAGATTTTAGTCCGGAAAATGTAAGGTTGGCATTCAACTTGCCCATGATGCAAGGAGATGAACACCCTTACACTAGAAGGGTCAACTTTGATCAAAGGTTGGACCAAGTCCTCATAGACATCTGTGAAGAGGGCGCCCAATGGAAGAGAGATTCAAGAGGGAAGCCGGTTCAATTGAGAAGGCATGACCTCAAGCCCGTAGCTAGGGGATGGTTGGAGTTTATCCAACGCTCAATCATTCCCACTAGCAACCGGTCTAAAGTTACTATAGACCGGGCCATCATGATTCATAGCATCATGATTAGAGAGGAAGTAGAAGTTCATGAGGTTATAGCCCAAGAACTCTATAAGGTGGCGGACAAGTCCTCTACCTTGGCAAGGTTAGCCTTTCCTCATCTCATTTGTCACTTCTGTTATTCAGTTGGAGTGGACATAGAAGGAGACATCCTCATTAATGAGGACAAGCGCATCACTAAGAAAAGGATGGAGCAAACAAGAGATCCCACTCATCATGAAATCCCTGAGATACCTCAAGGGATGCACTTTCCTCCACAAAACTATTGGGAGCAAATCAACACCTCCCTAGGAGAATTAAGTTCCAACATGGGACTACTAAGGGTGGAGTACCAAGAACACTCCATTCTCCTCCATGAAATTAGAGAAGGTCAAAGAATCATGAGAGAGGAGCAACAAAGGCAAGGAAGAGACATTGAGGAGCTCAAAGCACTCCATAAGATCTTCAAGAGGAAGAACAAGCCGCCATCACTAAGGTGGACCCATTCTTTAATCTCCTTGATCTTTATTTTTCTGTTTTTCGAAAATTTATGCTTATGTTTATCTATGTTTGTGTCTTATGATCATTAGTATCTTAGTGTCTATGCCTTAAAGTTATGAATGTCCTATGAATCCATCACCTTTCTTGAAAAAAAAATGTTCTCAATTGAAAAAGAGAAGAATTGCATGAATTTTAAATTTTATAACAGATTAATTATTTTGATGTGGTGACAATACTTTTATTTTCTAAATATATGCTTGAACAGTGCATATGTCTTTTGAATTTGTTGTTCATGAATGTTAAAATTGTTGGCTCTTGAAAGAATGATGAAAAAGGAGACATGTTACTGAGGATCTGAAAAATCATAAAAATGATTCTTGAAGTAAGAAAAAGCAGTGAATACAAAAAAAAAAGAGAAAAAGAATGAAAAAAAGAAAAAAAAAAGGAGAAAGAGAAAAAGAAAGAAAAAGAAAGAAATAAAGTTGTGATCCAAGGCAAAAAGAGTGTGCTTAAGAACCCTGGACACCTCTAATTGGGGACTCTATCAAAGCTGAGTCAAAATTTGAAAAGGTTCACCCAATTATGTGTCTGTGGCATGTATGTATCCGGTGGTAATACTGGAAGACAAAGTGCTTTGGGCCACGGCCAAGACTCATAAAGTAGCTGTGTTCAAGAATCATCATACTTAACTAGGAGAATTAATAACACTATCTGGATTCTGAGTTCCTAAAGAAGCCAATCATTCTGAATTTCAAAGGATAGAGTGAGATGCCAAAACTGTTCAGAGGCAAAAAGCTAAAAGCCCCGCTCATCTAATTAATACTGATCTTCATAGATGTTTTTGGAATTCATTGCATATTCTCTTCTTTTTATCTTATTTGATTTTCAGTTGCTTGGGGACAAGCAACAATTTAAGTTTGGTGTTGTGATGAGCGGATAATTTATACGCTTTTTGGCATTGTTTTTAGTATGTTTTTAGTAGATTTAGTTAGTTTTTAGTATAATTTTTATTAGTTTTTAGTTAAAATTCACTTTTCTGGACTTTACTATGAGTTTGTGTGTTTTTCTGTGATTTCAGGTATTTTCTGGCTGAAATTGAGGGACCTAAGCAAAAATCTGATTCAGAGACTGAAAAGGACTGCAGATGCTGTTGGATTCTGACCTCCCTGCACTCGAAGTGGATTTTCTGGAGCTACAGAAGCCCAATTGGCGCGCTCTCAACGGCTTTGGAAAGTAGACATCCTGGGCTTTCCAGCAATGTATAATAGTCCATACTTTGCCCGAGATTTGATGGCCCAAACTGGCGTTCTAAATCAGCTCAAGAATGCCCGACGTTTAACGCCGGAACTGGCACAAGAATGGGAGTTAAACGCCCAAACTGGCACAAAAGCTAGCGTTTAACTCTAAGAAGAGTCTCTACACGAAAATGCATCAATGCTCAGCCCAAGCACACACCAAGTGGGCCCGGAAGTGGATTTTTATGTCATCTACTCATCTTTGGACATCTAGTTCTTAGATCAGATCTTGAGATCTTTGAATCTTTTGATCACTGGGGGCTGGCCTCACGGCCATGCCTAGACCTTGTTCTTATGTATTTTCAATGGTGGAGTTTCTACACACCATAGATTAAGGTGTGGAGCTCTGCTGTACCTCGAGTATTAATGCAATTACTATTGTTCTTCTATTCAATTCAGCTTGTTCTTGTTCCAAGATATCACTTGTTCTTCAACTTGATGAATGTGATGATCCGTGACACTCATCATCATTCTCACCTATGAACGTGTGACCGTCAATCACCTCCGTTCTACCTTAGATTGGGTAGATATCTCTTGGATTCTTTAACCGGAATTTTCATGGTATAAGCTAGAATTGATGACTGCATTCAAGAGAATCCGGAAGGTCTAAACCTTGTCTGTGGTATTCTGAGTAGGATTCAATGATTGAATGACTGTGACGAGCTTCAAACTCGCGATTGTGGGGCGTTAGTGAAAGAATCACTGGATTCTATTCCGACATGATCGAGAACCGACAGCTGGATAGCCGTGCCGTGAGAGGGTGCGTTGAACATTTCCACTGAGAGGACGGGACTGTAGCCATTGACAACGGTGATGCCCAACATACAGCTTGCCATGGAAAGGAGTAAGAAGGATTGGATGAAGACAGTAGGAAAGCAGAGAGACGGAAGGGACAAAGCATCTTCATACGCTTATCTGAAGTTCCCACCAATGAAATACATAAGTATCTCTATCTTTATCTTTTAGTCATATATCATCCATAACCATTTGAGTCTGCCTGACTGAGATTTACAAGGTGACCATAGCTTGCTTCATACCAACAATCTCCGTGGGATCGACCCTTACTCGCGTAAGGTTTATTACTTGGACGACCTAGTGCACTTGCTGGTTAGTTGTGTGAAGTTGTGTTTATGCCATGGTATTGAGCACCAAGTCTTTGGGGCCATTACTAGGGATTATTTGAGTTGTGAAAAGTAGTGATCACAATTTCGTGCACCAAGTTCACGTTAACCAAGTTAACGTGACTCTTAACGTGGGGCATTGCCTAGTTTTCCAACGTTAGTGGTGTTCACTTTTCTCGTTAACGTGGAGTTCTCCTTATTCTTCTACGTTAACTACCACGTTAACTTAGTTAACGTGGCTATTAACGTGAGCTATGGATGGCTTCGCAGGCGTTATTGGTGATCACTTTTCTCATTAACGTTGCAAGCTCCTTGCCATTCCACGTTAGTGTTCTCGTTAACTAAGTTAACGTGAATGCTAACGTGGTTCTTCCATGCTTCATTTGTCTTGAAATCAAGCAATTAAAGTGCATCAAAGCTCTAGCTAAAGTCATGAGATTATGCATCATCATGTTATCATGCAATTCTAGCAAAAATCTCATGAAATCATGCAAAATTCACAATAGTTGCTTGAATCAATGTGTAAGTGTATTTTCACCCAAAACTTGCCTTATTCACTCAAAAAATGCATGAACCTACCCTAAAACAGTAAAGAAAAGGTCAGTGAAACTGGCTTAGATGCTCTGGCATCATGGTGGAATGTGGCATCGTTCGATATTCCCATAGAACCTGTGGGAGTTCCTCAGCCCAGGCTCCCTTTGCATCCTGTAATCTTCGTTTTAACCCTACTAATATAACTTTGTTAGCAGCTTCATCTTGCCCATTGGCTTGGGGGTGCTCAACGGATGTGAATTGTTGTTTTATATTCAGGTCGGCAGCTAGTTTTCTGAAGCCTGCGTCTGTGAACTGGGTACCATTGTCTATAGTCATGGAGTATGCAACTCCAAACCTTGTGACGATATTTCTATATAGGAATTTCTGACTTCTTTGAGCTGTGGCATTGGCCAGGGGTTCTGCCTCGATCCATTTTGTGAAGTAGTCTATTCCTACTATGAGGAATTTGACTTGTCCTGATCCTTGAGGAAAAGGTCCGTGGAGATCGAGTCCCCATTTTGCGAATGGCCAAGGTGAGGTTATGCTGATGAGTTCCTCTGGCGGAGTGGTGTGAAAGTTGGCATGCTTCTGACATGGTGAGCACGTCCTTACAAATTCTGTGGCTTCTTTTTGTAGAGTTGGCCAATAAAATCCTGTCCGAAGTACTTTTTTGGCGAGTGCCTGTGCTCCGAGGTGATTGCCACAGATGTCACTGTGTACTTCTTCTAGGACGTCTTTTGTGTTGGAAGTCGGCACGCATTTTAGCAGTGGTATCGAAATCCCTCTTTTGTATAGAGTATTGTTTATGAGGGTGTAGTACTGTACTTCTCGTTTTAACCTCTTTGCCTCTTTCTCATCTATGGGGAGAACTTCTGTTTTGAGGTAGTTAATTATGGGAGTCATCCATCCCTGATCGTGACCTGTTATGGCTAGGACTTTTCCTTCTTTTGAGATTGATAGATTCTGTAGAGTTTCTTGTATGAGGCTTCTATTGTTGCCTCCTGGTTTGGTGCTAGCTAGTTTTGAGAGTGCATCGGCCCGGGCATTTTGTTCTTGGGGTATGTGACGAACCTCGTACTCTCTGAGTTGTTCGAGCTGTTCCCTAGTTTTGTCCAAGTACTTTTTCATAGTAGGATCTTTGGCTGTGTAGCTTCCTGTTATTTGTGAAGTAACTACCTGTGAATCACTAAAGATGATAAGTTTTTGAGCTCCAACCTCCCTAGCAAGCTTCAGACCAGCTAGTTGTGCTTCATATTTCGCTTGATTGTTTGAGGCAGAGAACCCGAATTTGAGGGAGAGTTCGATTTGGGTCCCCTGGTCGCTTTCAATTATTACGCCTGCGCCACTTCCCGTTTTATTTGAGGAGCCATCCACATATAGATTCCATTCTACGGGGATTTCCGGTGTGTCCGTAAATTCCACAATGAAGTCGGCCAGATATTGAGATTTGATGGCCGTCCGAGCTTCATATTGAAGTTCGAATTCGGACAACTCGACTGCGCATTGCAAGATTCTGCCGGCCAAGTCTGT
This sequence comes from Arachis stenosperma, assembly GCF_014773155.1. Classification (NCBI taxonomy): domain Eukaryota; kingdom Viridiplantae; phylum Streptophyta; class Magnoliopsida; order Fabales; family Fabaceae; genus Arachis; species Arachis stenosperma. The sequence goes on along the minus strand of NC_080385.1, from coordinate 82,254,985 downwards.
TTTCTGTAAGATTCCTTTTATGGGCTGGTTGGTCCGAACTTTAATGGTGTGAGACTGGAAATATGGGCGAAGTCGTCAAGATGTTATTAGGAGAGCGTAAGCAAACTTTTCTATTTTCTGGTAGTTCTGCTTGGATCCTTGTAACGCTTTGTTGATAAAGTGTATGGGTTGTTGCCCACTGTTGTCTTCTCGGACCAGTGCTGAGGCTATTGCCCGATTTCCCACTGCGAGGTATAAGATAAATGGTTCTCCTTCCCGTGGCCAACTTAATATAGGTCCGTCCCAGAAATTTTTTGAAGTCTTGGAAGGCTTGCTCGCATTCAACTGTCCATTCAAACTCCTTTCTCTTCCTTAGAGTGGCATAGAAGGGGAGAGATCTTATTGCTGATCCAGCCAGGAATCTGGACAAGGTTGCCAACCGCCCGTTGAGTTGTTGTACCTCTTTGATACAAGTCGGACTTTTCATGTGGAGTACGACCCTGCATTTGTCTGGGTTTGCCTCGATTCCTTTCTGTGTGATCATAAAACCCAAGAATTTACCAGCTTCTACTGCGAAGGTACCACTACAAGAAAACACGTTTTTTGCCACGCTTTTAAAGCGTGGCAAAAAGCTCAAAAAAACGTGGCGATAGCTTTTCGCCACGCTTTTTGAGCTACCGCCACGCTTTTGAAAGGGTGACCTATCAAAGGGTGGCGGTTGTTCTATCGCCACGCTTTTTACAGCCTATTGCCACGCTTTTTGTTTGCCACGCTTTTTTACAAACTGCCACTTGTAAAAGCGTGGCTATAGGAGGGAAATACGGCCACGCTTTTAAAGCGTGGCGATAGGCAGAGATATGGCCACGCTGTAAAAGCGTGGTGATAGGGAAGATCTGGCCACGCTTTTCAAGCGTGACAATAGACCAGATATGGCCACGCTGTAAAAGCGTGGCGATAGGGTAGATCTGGCCACGCTTTTCAAGCGTGACAGTAGACCAAATATGGCCACGCTTTTAAAGCGTGGCGAAAGCGTGGTAGTAGAGGAGATTTGTCCACGCTTGAAAAACGTGGCGAAAAAGCTTAGATACAGCCACGCTTTCTAAGCGTGGCAATAGACAGAGATATGGCCATATGGCCACGTTTTTAAAGCGTGGCGAAAAAGATGGTCAGTAACCTAATTCCTTTTTTAATCTTCATAAATATATAAAACCTAATACGAATTCATAGATAATTTTATAATTTAGTCAATAACCAATCATCAAGTAATCCAACTTTCATAAAATTGTCACCAAAATAAGTGTGTGATCACATAACAACATACACTAACAAAATACCAAAAGTGAAAATCATAACTACTCATGAATTCCTAATACATGAATTAGAATTCCTAATCAAAGTCGTCTTCAAAATACCAAAAGTGTGAAATTCCTAATACATGAATTAGAATTCCTAATCAAAGTCTTCTTGTACTTCATGTATCATCATTGCAAGGTAAATTGTTTTAACCTGTGCCCTGCAAAATAAAAAACACAAATGAACAACCACAAATTGATTTGGCTTTCCTGGCCAGAGCACCCCAAAATCCATTCTCGGACTTATTCAGGTTCTTCATGGAAGTATATTCATAGGCTCTTGCCTCCTATATTTACAAGTAATACCATTTTGAATAATCAGAATGGTGCACTCAAAAGAATGTGAGTTTAAGAGAAGCAAAGAGAATGTAGGCATATGCTAAACAAGCATCTTCAATCTTCAATGCATTGATATAACATATTCAAAAAAACAGAAAATGCATAATATTTTCAGTAGATCTACCGTTATTTTCATCTGCTTTTTGAGCATGACAAGCTTGGAACTATAATTATGTGGACATCATCAAAGCAACTAAACAGTGTTGTTAGTGGAACCTCTTCAAACTTGTTCTTTTTCTCTCTCAATAGCTTCAGTGTTATTAGTGGTTGTTACTGCAAAAATAATACTTCCAATGTTATTCTATATATTTTCAGGCTTTTTTTTGCTAAAAGAAAAGAAAAGGACGTGTGTACTATACTTGAATTAACAATAGACAATATAATAATAGTGCATGATTGAGAAATGCAAATACAAATTCAAATCTGTTCAGAATTTCAGATTATATTAGATAATGGCAGCACAATGCAAGCATCAGAAACCACATCAAAGTAGGGACACAATGTTTTCTATCACAAACAGATGAATAACCTCAATCTCTCAGAATTAGCAGAAATCCTTCTCACTGAAAACATCAATTTAATTTCTATTTACTTTCAGATATCCAAAATATTTTAGGCCACAGTCCCATGTGCTTTTGTACAATGTGAAATTAATTTAATTATTTACTTAATAGTGAAAAGAAAATGAAAAATAAGATCCATGAATAATTGTTGCAAAAGAATCCAAGTGCAATTGCATGATCACACAATAATTTCCCAATGCCAAGCAAATTTAGGCAACCCCCCCCAAAAGAATCCAAGAATGAACATCATATATGCATGCATAGAAAGTGAGCAGAAGAGGAAATGCAAATTGAGAAATCAGCAGCAGCCAATGATTAAGGATGTAATGAGCATGAATGCATAATAAGCACAAAGAATCGCAACAAGGAAACGAGTTGCTAACACATGGCACGAAGCAGCAACACTTAATAAACAGCAGCAGTAAATAGCATGTTTCCCAGGTTCAACCAAGCACCAAACAGAATTCATATGACTTAACCAGTTCCACAAACTGAAATCATTGCAGTTCATATAATATGGACTAAGCAACAAGCAGAGCAGAACTCAGCAACAACAAACCAAGAAAAATTAATGAAACAGTAACTGTTCATACCCTGACCGAGGTCCTCCAACCCGACAAATTCATAAAGAGGTCCGACCTTGTCCTAAAGCTCACACCTAAAGGTCGGACCTCGGACAATAAGCAAGGAAGGCCCATCAAAAGGAACGAAGCCCAAAACCTAAAGGCCGAAAAGGCCTAGGAAAGGCGGTTCCACAAAGATAAAGATAAAACTCCCAAAAGATAAGATAAGATAAGAATATCTTATCCAGGGGAGATCACCGCCAACTACTATAAATACACTGGAGCACCCAGGTATGGCATTCATTCCAAATCTACACATATCTGCTTGGACCCATGCTAACTTAAGCATCGGAGTGTCATTGCAGGTACAACCACCAACCATTCTGCATACCAAAGCTCGGGTCACTGAACCCCCCACCTCGGGCCTCTCCAGACGACCGAGCTACACGTTTCAGGCCAACCCTCGGAACATTGGCGCCGTTGCCGGGGAACCTGGAAGTCATCTCTACCATGGCGGACGACCCTCTCAACAATGACCACGCTGCATCTGAACAAGAGGACGAAATTGACACCGGAGAACGACCGGACAGCCCTCTATCACCACGCACTCCAGGAGGAAACAAACAGAATCGCCCAAAAACATCACTCCCAAACAAAGATCCACCAAATTCCGAAAAAGAGAAGAGCTCGGAAATTCTAGAAGCAGTCCGAGCACAACAAGACCGACTAAAACAACTCGAAGAGGACATAAAGAAACAGAAAGAAACTGAACAAGATCTGAAAAGAGAGACTCGAAAGCGCAGAAAATTAGAAGAAAAACTGCGGAAAATAGAGGCCAACCTGAAAGACCGGACGGAACGCGGCACCACCACCGAAGGCAGCCATGATCCCTTCACGCAAGAGATCATGAAGGAGAAGGTACCGCGAAACTTCAAACCACCCGATATGGACCTCTACGACGGCACCACCGATCCCAGTCATCACCTCAGCAACTTCAGAAGCAGAATGTACCTAGTTGACGCCTCCGACGCGACTCGGTGCAAAGCCTTCCCCACCACTCTCACCAAGTCAGCCATGAAGTGGTTCGACAACCTGCCACCAAGATCAATCACCAGCTTCGAAGACCTAACCAAAAAATTCCTAACAAGATTCTCTATTCAAAAGGACAAGGCAAAACATGCCCCCAGTCTACTCGGGATCAAACAAGGCAACCAAGAAACTCTCCGAGAATACATGGAGCGATTCAACAAAGCCTGCCTGGACATACAACACTTGCCCACTGAAGCAGCCATCATGGGACTAGCAAACGGCCTAAAAGAGGGACCGTTTAGCCAATCCCTATCCAAACGATACCCGACCTCCCTATACGAGGTGCAGGAGCGGGCAGAAAAATATATCAACATGGAGGAAACCTCCCAGCTAAGAGACTCTTCTAGGAAGGAATCAACCTACCCACTCCGAGATCGGGATCGGGAACAGAAGAAGAAAGAAGAACCCAACTCGGACAAGCCACGGAAGTACCACAACTACACCCCCTCCGAGTCTCGCTGGTAGACGTCTACAGAGAAGTATGCCACACCGAAAAGATCCCACCGCCCCGACCGCTAAAACACAAGAAAGCGGGGAGAGATCGGTCCGAATACTGTGAATATCACAAGCTCTACGGTCATTCTACTAACGACTGCTACGACCTAAAAATGTTATAGAAAAGCTAGCCAGAGAAGGAAAACTCGACAGATACATAGCAGAGAAAGGAGAAGAGACCAGGAAGAGAAGGCGGGGAGACAACGAAGATCGGGCCGAACAAACCCCACGAACCCCTGAAAGACATGTTCACATGATAAATGGAGGTTTTGCGGGCAGAGGAACATCCAAATCCTCGCGAAAAAGACACCTCAAAGAAATCTATCACGTCCGAGAAGACAGTCCCCTGCCCGAATTACCCACTATCTCATTTACCCGAGAAGATGCTCAAGGGATAACTCCCGGACACGACGATCCAATGGTAATCACCATTATCCTAGCAAACGCCAACTTACATCGAACCCTGATTAACCAGGGAAGCTCAGCAGATATCCTGTTCAAAACGGCCTTCGACAAGCTCGGACTTGAAGAAAAAGAACTAAAGGCCTATCCCACCGACCTATTTGGACTAGGGGATACTCCGATCCATCCCTTAGGATACATCTCGCTACACACTACCTTTGGAAGAGGCGAGCAATCTAAAACATTAAGCATCAACTACATTATAGTCGACGTCACTTCAGCATACAATGCCCTCATTGGGCGACCAACCCTAAACAGACTGGCAGCTATAGTCTCGACCCCACACCTCTGTATGAAGTTCCCTACCGCAAAAGGAATTGCTACCCTAAAAGGCGACCAAAAACTAGCGCGGCGATGCTACAACGAAAGCCTGAGCCTAAAAGGGAAGGAGGTCAACACGATAGAACTCGGTCGAGTTCAATCCCGAGAAGATCTTCGGCCACAACCAGAGGGAGAGACCGAAAAAGTCCAGATTGGGAACACACCCGAAAAAATAACAAACATAGGAGCAAACCTCGAAACGGGCCTAAAAGAGGAACTCATAACCCTCCTAAGGGAGAATTCCGACCTCTTCGCCTGGAAAGCCTCCGACATGCCAGGCATAAGCCCCGACCTGATGTGCCATAGGCTATCAGTTTACCCGGGATCCCGACCTGTCCAACAAAGATGCCGGAAGCTCGGACCCGAGCGCATGCAAGCAATAGAAGAACAAGTACAAGCACTGCTAGATGCAGGGTTCATTAGGGAAGTAAAATACCCCCTATGGCTCGCAAACGTGGTCCTGGTAAAAAAGCCCAACGGAAAATGGAGGATGTGCGTCGATTACACGGATCTCAACAAAGCCTACCCCAAAGACCCATATCCACTACCAAACATCGACGCCTTAGTAGACGCAGCCTCAGGCTATAGATATCTCTCCTTCATGGACGCATACTCGGGATACAATCAAATTCCGATGTACGGACCCGACCAAGAAAAGACCTCGTTCATAACCCCAAGGGCAAACTACTGCTACGTAGTAATGCCCTTCGGGCTGAAGAACGCAGGGGCAACCTACCAGAGGCTAATGAACAAAGTGTTCTCAGAGCACATCGGACTACAGTTGGAGGTGTACGTCGACGATATGCTGGTAAAGACCCAAGAAGACAGAAACTTGCTGACCGACCTCACCAGTATCTTCGGCACCCTCAGAAAACACAACATGAGACTTAACCCGACAAAGTGCACCTTCGCCGCAGAAGCCGGAAAGTTCTTAGGCTTTATGCTGACTCAAAGGGGCATCGAAGCAAACCCGGACAAATGCCAAGCGATACTCAATATGAAGAGCCCGACGTGTGTCAAAGAAGTACAACAACTGAATGGAAGGCTAGCCGCCCTATCAAGATTCTTGGCAGGATCAGCAATAAAGTCACTACCTCTCTACTCACTCCTAAAGAAAGGGAAACCCTTCTCATGGACCTCGGAGTGCGAAAAAGCCTTTCAAGAATTCAAGGAATTCCTCGGGCAGCCACCAATCCTAACTCGACCTTTAAAAGGAGAAGAACTCGTACTATACCTCTCGGTTGGAAATCGAGCAGTCGCTTCAGCGTTAATACGAGAAAACGACCGAGGACAACACCCCATATACTTTGTAAGCAAGGCACTACAAGGGGACGAATTAAACTATCAGAAGATAGAAAAATTCGCCTACGCCCTAGTGTTCACAGCTCGGAGGCTCCGTCCCTACTTTCAAGCCCACACCATCAAAGTCCGGACGAACCAACCCATGAGACACATCCTCCAAAAAACAGACCTGGCAGGACGAATACTACAATGGGCGGTGGAACTGTCCGAGTTCGACCTCCACTATGAAACCCGGACTGCCATAAAATCTCAGTATCTAGCCGACTTCATCGCAGAATACACTGAAACCCCTGGAACCCCACTCTCGTGGAACCTGTATGTCGACGGGTCCTCAAACAAAACTGGAAGCGGAGCCAGGGTTATACTCGAAAGCGATCAAGGAACGCGAATAGAACTATCCCTAAAATTCGAGTTCCAGGCTTCGAACAACCAAGCCGAATACGAGGCCCTACTAGTAGGTCTAAAGCTAGCCGAAGAGGTCGGAGCCCAGAAAATCACGATCTTCAGCGACTCCCAGGTCGTCACATCACAAGTAAATGGAAGCTACCAGGCCAAAGACCCAACTATGAAGAAATACCTGGACCAAACACAGGCACAATTATGCCACTTTTCAGAGATACAGATTCAGCACATACCTCGGGAACAAAACGCCCGGGCAGACGCCCTCTCAAAGCTTGCCAGCACCAAGCCCGGAGGCAACAACAGAAGTCTCCTCCAGGAAACCTTACAATCTCCCTCCGTGCTAAGAGAGGAAGAAACGCTAAATATATCCAACCAAAAGCAAGGATGGATGACCCCCATACTCAGCTACCTGAAGTCGGGAACTCTCCCCGTCGAAAGAAAGGAAGCTAAAAGACTCACGAAAGACGCCCAGAATTATACACTAATTCACGACGTATTATACAGAAGAGGATTCTCAAACCCCCTCCTTAGGTGCGTCCCGACCTCAGAAACAAAGAGCGTCCTCGATGAAGTCCACGGAGGCATGTGTGGGAACCACCTCGGAGCTCGGGCATTATCCAAGAAAGTAGTCCGAGCCGGGTTCTACTGGCCGACCTTGCAAAGAGACGCAACGGAGTTTGTGAAAATATGCCCCCCTGCCAAAAACACGCCAATTTTCACAAGGCACCACCCGAAGACCTTATCAGCATCACCGCACCATGGCCCTTCGTAAAATGGGGACTTGACCTACTCGGCCCGTTCCCCCAAGGACCGGGGCAAGTCAAATACCTCATAGTAGGGGTCGACTACTTCACAAAGTGGATCGAAGCTGAACCCTTAGCCACCACCACGGCTCAGAAAAGCCGCAAATTCCTATACAAAAACATCGTCACAAGGTTCGGAGTCCCCTACTCCATCACAACAGACAATGGAACACAGTTCACGGACACAAGTTTTCAGAACTTGGTGGCCGAACTAAAAATCAAACAGCAATTCACCTCAGTCGAGCACCCACAAGCCAATGGACAAGCAGAGGCTGCAAATAAAGTCATCTTGGCCGGGTTAAAACGAAGACTCCAAGAGGCCAAAGGGGCATGGGCCGAGGAGCTCCCCCAGGTGCTATGGGCATATCGGACAACTCCACACTCCACAACGGGAGAATCGCCATTCCGACTAGCTTATGGGATGGAGGCAATGATTCCTATCGAAATAGATGAAGGGTCACCTAGAACCATCTTCTACAACGAAAAAGGTAACCCGCAGGCACAAAGGGAAGAACTCGACCTCCCCACCCGAGGTCAAAGAAAAAGCCCGGATCCGAGAAAGAAGCCTTAAAACGGCGAAAACAAAGATTTCGAAAACGCTTACTAAAAAGTTGCTATACAAAAACAACTAAAAAGTACAAGCGAAAAAACGAAATCAAAAGGAAAAAACAAAGTTTCAAAGAAAAAGCGCTAGCTAAAAAGTTGTTATCCAAAAACAACTAAAAAGCATAAAGCGGAGCTAAAAGTCAAAACGCGAACAAACACCGCATAATAAGCTAAAAAAGTTACTACAAGTAGCTAATAGCAAAAAGGTGTTCAAAGCATCTAAAAAAGAGCCCACAGGCCGGGCAAAAAACCAAAGATAAAAGGATTACAGGGAACCAAGATCCTTCCCGGACTCCACATCGGCAGAAGGCTGCGGAGGAAACATAGAAATCGGGACAGCATTGACGGCACCATCATCTCGGTTTAAAACCTCCACATTAGATCCCTCCCCAACCGAAGGTAAAGTCGGATCCGCAACCGGAACTTTAGGGTCAGACACCGGAACCTCATCCTCGTTGGGAGCAGGAACAATCTTTCCCTCCACAACAACATTATCTGTACTAAATAAACTCAGATCCAGGTCAGGAGCAAGAACCCGGACCTGAGCTTTCAAATTCTCAAACATAGCATCCATACCCTTAGCCACGTGTCCTTCTAACTCGTAAAAATCATCTTGAGCGGATTGCAACCTCTCCTTTGTCTCCACAAGCTCGGCATATGTCCGAGTATAGCTCTCCTTCGCCGCCTTCGCCATCTCCTCAGATGCATTCGCTGCCGCCACAGCCGCGGGAGCTTTAGCTTTCTCCTTCTCCAAAGACGCCTCCAACTCAGAAATCCTAGCAGCCTTCAGTTCACTAATCCTCTCGAACTCAGACTGAGCCTTCGCAAGTCGGGAACTGGTCGCACCAATGGGGAATTTCTTGAACTCTCGGGCAATAGCGGCGTGAAGACTAGCCATCCGGACACAGCTCCGCGCCATATACTGAAAATGGTGCTCCATAGACACATCATCAGTAGAAATAAAGGTCTGAGGGAGAATATGCTGTTCAACCCAACCAAGAGCATCAAAATCCTTATCATTAAAACCGGCAAGCTCTTGAGAGGTCTTCTGCTTCTTGGGAGGAGGACCCGAGGACGAAGGAGGAGAAGAGGTAGCAGGTCCAGAGGTCGGAGGATCTTGATTTATAGGTCAGAACTGGGGAGTCGGAATAGTCTTCGACCGAGTAGTGACACCCACAGTAGTCTTCTTCGGAGAAGATCGGGCAGAAGCCTCCCCAGCCTCGATATTTCGAGCAGCCACAGACTTCTTCGTCCGATGAAGGTACTTCATGGAATCCGCCTGAGAGGACATCTCTGCAGAAATAAAAGAAAAGGATTACCACAACAGAAATTCCACCAAAACAAGCAAAACCAAAATACTAAAAAAGGTGAAATCTCGGAGAGGTCGGGAACTACCTAACTCGGAACGGAGAAGGCTTGGATCTCCCAACATTTTCTTCGTGTCCAAGTGAGGTGCCCGACCCCATAAACTGCTTACCACACCCACAAAAGCCTGCTCCACCTCATCTAGACTCTCAAGGGTATACTTAGTAGACACTACATTCTCCTGCCAACAAAGAGGAAAAGAAGGCTCCCCACTCTCATCTAAAAAGAAAGGTCGGACATCTCCAATAGCCCGGACCTTGAAATAGAAGTTCTTAAAATCATGAAAGGACTCATCATACAGGGTGCAAAACTTCCTTCCCTGGTTAGCCCTAAAAGAAACCCAAGATACCTTCCCTCCACCCGACCCTGGCTTTGTCAACACAAACAAGTAGGAAAAAAGGGAAATAGAGGGAGCAACGCCCAAGAACTGACACAAAAGTTGAAACAGCTTTAAAAACGCCCAAGAATTTGGATGGAGCTGCGTAGGAGCAAGATTACAAGACCACAACACCTCAGACTCCAGATCGGTAAAAGGAAGTCGGACACTCAGCTTAGAGAAAAAACAATCATAAGCATAAAAGAAGAGCTTCTCGGAACTATCTAGGGGCGGGAAGCACACTCTCTCCTCGGAATCTGGGGCTACTAGTTCATAATCCCTCTCAGACTCTCTATTTTCACATATGCTACAATGCCTACGGAACCTAGCTAAATACTCAGAATCTACCACAGAAGGGGCTCTTAGAGGAAAAGGGTCTACCCAATCAAGACCACATGGAATTTTAGTCGACATCGCTTGAAGAACCTTGCGAGACATAAAAATTCTTACCTACAAAGAAGAATACAACAGCAAGCAAAAATCACATAAAGAAGACAGCGAAAACCCATTCAGCAAAGCAAAGAACAAAAACACCAGAAAACAAAAAAAGAGCCCCCCCATACAAAAACAACAGCAATGGCGGCGCCTCTTTTTGGGGCAACCCAGGCATAAAGAAAAAGAAACAAACAAGAGCCACACAAAGAACAGAAGCATATAATCACAAGAAAAGAGAAACATGGGAACAAACCTGGAAGAAGAAACGAAGACAAAGAGCTCCGAAAGCAAGGAGAACGAAACGACGGCACAGAGGAAACCCCGGAGAGACACACAGAAAGATTCGGGAAAGCAGAGCAAAGAGAAAGAAGAAGCAGTGCTCGCAAAAAGCATAAGAAAGACAAAACGCAGAAAAGAGGAAAGGGAGCAAATAAATAAAGCCTTCACAGAGCCCGAACGGAAATCGAGGAAAAACGGTAAAATACAATAAATGCAGAAACGGCCATTTTTGAATTTTGAAAAGAACTACTATGCCCGAGCACGACCTCCCAAAAAAAGGACGAACTCGGGCAGGGGCACTGTTCATACCCTGACCGAGGTCCTCCAACCCGACAAATTCATAAAGAGGTCCGACCTTGTCCTAAAGCTCACACCTAAAGGTCGGACCTCGGACAATAAGCAAGGAAGGCCCATCAAAAGGAACGAAGCCCAAAACCTAAAGGCCGAAAAGGCCTAGGAAAGGCGGTTCCACAAAGATAAAGATAAAACTCCCAAAAGATAAGATAAGATAAGAATATCTTATCCAGGGGAGATCACCGCCAACTACTATAAATACACTGGAGCACCCAGGTATGGCATTCATTCCAAATCTACACATATCTGCTTGGACCCATGCTAACTTAAGCATCGGAGTGTCATTGCAGGTACAACCACCAACCATTCTGCATACCAAAGCTCGGGTCACTGAACCCCCCACCTCGGGCCTCTCCAGACGACCGAGCTACACGTTTCAGGCCAACCCTCGGAACAGTAACACTTCCACAGCATCTATTTTGGACAATGAAAAAAATACAAGAAACAGCAATCACAGGTCCAAAATTCAACACCAAAATAGCACAATAAACAAGTTCATCCAGGGCAACTTTCAGAGGAAAGACAAATTCATTCCGAACAGCAGCAGTAAACAAAACAAAACCTACATCCATTAACCAGTCCAAATTCTCTAACCACCTAATTCAACTAAACTAAATTAGTTGAACTAAACAAGCTAAACAGAATGAGCTAAACCAGATTAATCAAACAGAAATAAAATCAAATGAGATGAAAGGGGAACCTGGAAAGCAGAGAATTGGAGCAGGGGAAGGGAAGGGAAAACAGTAAAACAGGGTCTCGTAGTGGCTCTTAACAGAATCTTGGACAAGTGCCCCGAGAGTGCCATGCTGAAAAAGAATAAAGGTAACTAATTAGTTCAAATAAACGACATCATATCAAGTATTGATAAGTAAGACGATTGTATGATTATCTTAAAATTCATTCACGAAGTCATAGTCCACCAATAGAAATGACATCATATAAAGTCAGTAACTTAAAACCTCTTTAGGGGAAAGCTAATAATAAATAAGGCCATTAGAGGTGAAAATACTGTTTAGGCAAAAGGCAAAAAACAGTGAGAATTAATGGAATACCAAAACCAGCAAGAAAACACACTTTTTATGTGACTTCAGCATCTTTCATCAGAAGCGAGTTTTTATGCAAAGTGGAGAGAAGAATCCAAAACAAAATACAATTGACGCTAATAAGTAACGTTAAATAGTCCTTAAAACGGGACAGAAAGTTTGAACCATGTTAGATAACATTTATATTTAATAGAAATGAGTGACGTTAGTCCCTTTAAATGAGCACGGGAGTTTCAACCATATCATCTCACAAACGCACACACACACTGGCACATATAATCACTTAACAAGCATCAAGCGGAGAATTAAAAAGAAATTAAAAAATGCTAAGATGCTGGTCTTAACAATGCAACTGTTTTAGGCTCCCAGGCCACCATTGTATTATTCAAGACACATAAACAAAGTGATGATGAAATAATGCTCATTCATCATCGTCCATACAAATTAAGTAATACTCTTAACGTAAAAAACACCGATCCACCAAATAAAATTAAAATAAAAAAAAACTAGTTTAAAATTAAAATTAAAAACATCAATTTAATGTACTTAAATAATGAGATTAATGTTTGGTTCTAGTCAACTTCTATAATTCGATTTATCAGCATAAAACATGGTTTTGACTTCAATCATTCACAACTGCACAAGGAAGAAGATAGATTTCACTCTTTCTGACACCAACACGAGTAAATTACAGAAGCCTTGTGTCTCACGTGGCTGAGACATTTCATTCATCATCATCAGCATTCATCATAGTAGGAAAAAGTCCATGGAATCCATTATTACCCGCGAATAGCATATATTAACAGTCAACATAAGATATCAAAAATCATAGGAGAATATAGTGAATAGAGTGCACCTTTGTGGCTTTCTCATTCCAGAAAAAAACCACGTACGTCCACAGCATCGCAAGCAACGCGTCTTCAGCATTATCATTTAACCAGGGACATGAAAATGAAAATGAAAAGGAACATGCAATCAGAGAGAACGAATCAGGGGAAAATGAAAATGAAAAGGGAAAGCCCTAAACGTAAAAACAATGGAAAAATCGAGAAAATAAAAAGAGGAAAATCGATCATACCTATGGAATTCGAGGGCTTGGAGGAGAAGAAGAGGGAGGAGCTTGCCGTCGCCCATGTTTGCTGGAGCTTGAAGGTGAGCAGAGAGATCCTCACTGATTCGAAGAAGAACAAGAAAGAGAAGAAGGGTATGAAGATTACCAAGATGAAGAAGAAGTGGTTTCCATCAGTGACGAAGGCGAAGGCGAAAGGCGACAGGCGAAGGGCGACGGGCGAAGGGCGACGGGCGAAGGGCTAAGGGCGAAGGGAGGAGCTCGGACGGCGAAGGGCGAAGGGCGAAGGGCGAAGGGAGGAGTTCGGACGGCGAAGGGCGATGGACGAAGGGAGAAGGGTGAAGGGCGAAGGGAGGAGCTCTTTGATACAGGCGAGTAGTTTCGAAGGTGAAAGAGACATTAGGGTTAGTGGTTTCGAAGGGGAAAGAGACATTAGGGTTGGGGACCGGGTTGGGGGCCGGATTTGGGCCGGGTTTGGGAGCTGGGTTTGGGTCAATCGGTTTGGCCCCTCTCGCCACGCTTTTAAAACGTTATTGTTGCTCTCTACGGCCACGCTTTTGAAGCGTGGCAAAAAAGAAACTTTTGGCCACGCTTTTAAAGCGTGGAGAAAGTGTACCAGCATATAGCCACGTTTTGAAAGCGTGGCCGTAATGAAACCCTGTGGCCACGCTTTTAAAACGTCCTTGTTTCTATCTATGGCCACGCTTTTGAAGCGTGGCAGAAAAAAAACGTAGCCTTTTCTCTAATCAAATGCCACCCTTACAAAAGCGTGGCCGTTGATCCTTTTCGCCACGCTTTTGAAGCGTGGCAAAAAAAAAGTGGCCAAATCTCTAATCTATCGCCACCCTCATAAAAAGTGTGGCCATAGACCACTTTTGGCCACGCTTTTGAAGCGTGGCAAGAAAAAAGCGTGGCCATAGGCCTTTTTTCTTGTAGTGTACATTTCGCGGGATTGAGTCGCATGCCGTGTCGTCTTATGGTGTTGAATACTTGTGCCAGGTCGAATAATAATATCTCTTCGCTTTGCGTCTTCACTAGCATATCGTATACGTAGACCTCCATGATTTTTCCGATGTGATCCGAAAAAACTTTGTTCATTAATCTTTTGTAAGTGGCTCCCACGTTTTTGAGACCGAAGGGCATAACAATGTAGCAGTAATTTGCCTTTGGGGTTAAAAAAGAGGTTTTTTCTTGGTCGGGTGGGTACATTGGGATTTGGTTATATCCCGAGTATGTGTCCATAAAGGAGAGGTATTTGTATCCGGAGGAGGCATCTACCAGTGCGTCGATGTTTGGGAGCGGATAAGGATCTTTCGGGCAAGCTTTGTTGAGATCGGTATAGTCGGTGCACATTCTCCACTTCCCATTTGACTTTTTTACCAAAACGACATTAGCAAGCCATAGCGGGTATTTGACTTCTCTTATGAAGCCTGCCTCCAGTAGAGCTCGTACCTGGTCTTCCACCGCTTGAGAGCGTTCTGGTCCTAGCTTTCTGTGCCTTTGTTGTACCGGCCGAGATCCTGGGTAGACTGCTAGCTTGTGGCACATTAGTTTGGGATCTATACCTGGCATGTCTGCGGCTTTCCACGCAAAGAGGTCGGCGTTATCGCGTAGGAACTGTATGAGTGATTCTTTTATGTCCCCTTTCAGGAGTGTGCCGATGTTGGTTGTTTGGTCCGGGGTGTTTCCGATTTGGATTTTCTCTATTTCTCCTTCAAGTTGTGGACGGAGCTCGTCCCGCCTCCGAACTCCACCGAACTCGATTGTGTGGAATTCTTCTCCTCTGCCTCTGAGGTTTAGACTTTCGTTGTATCAGTGGCACGCCATCTTCTGATCTGCCTTTATCGTGGCTATTCTTCCTACAGTTGGTAACTTCATGCATAGATGTGGAGTCGAGACTATTACACCAAGCTGATTTAATGTTGCCCGACCTATTAGGGCATTGTAGGCTGAGCTTACGTCGACGACGATGTAATCTATTTTGAGTGTTCTTGACTGACTTCCTTTTCCAAAAGTTGTGTGGAGCGAGATGTATCCCATCGGTTGAACTGGGGTATCTCCTAGCCCGAACAGGCTATCTGGATATGCTCTGAGTTCTTTTTCTTCCAAGCCGAGTTTGTTGAAAGCGGTTTTGAATAAGATATCGGCAGAGCTCCCCTGGTCTATCAACGTGCGGTGAAGATTTATGTTTGCCAGTATAATAGTGATTACCATGGGATTGTCATGCCCTGATGTGACGCCGGATGCGTTTTCCTTGGTAAAAGTGATCGCCGGGATTTCGGGTGCGTCCTCATTTTCTGCGACGTGATATACGTCTTTGAGATGTCTTTTGCGGGATGATTTGGAGATTCCTCCCCCGGCGAATCCGCCGTGTATCATGTAGACATGTCTTTCTGGCGTCTGGGTTGGTCCGACATCTTCTGCTCTTCTTCTTTTCCTTTGTTCATCATCATGGGTGGCCAGGTATTGATCTAGCTTTCCTTCTCGTACGAGCTTTTTTATGATATTTTTTAAGTCAAAACACTCATTGGTGGAGTGCCCGCGGATCCGATGGTATTCAAAATATTCAGCCCGGTTTCCTCCTCCTTTTTTGCCTTTGAGTGGTCGAGCTGGTGGTATTTTTTCTATGTTGCAAACCTCTCTGTAAACATCCACAAGAGACACCCGAAGAGGGGGTGTAATTGTGGTATTTTTTGATTTTCTCTCCATGGCGATCTTCCTTCTTTCTGGAATCCTTGTCTTTATCCCGAGAGGTGAACCCGACCTTTGAGGTCTCTCCTAATCGGGAGTTTTCTTCCATGTTGATGTACTTTTTTGCTCGTTCCTGCACCTCGTTCAGAGACGTGGGGTACTTTTTTGATATAGATTGACTAAAAGGCCCTTCTCGCAGGCTATTAATGAGGCCCATGATAGCAGCCTCTGTTGGCAGGTTTTGTATATCCAGGCATGTCTTGTTGAATCTCTCCATGTAGTTGTGCAAGGTTTCCCTTTCTCCTTGTCTGATTCCTAGTAAGCTCGGCGCATGTTTAGCTTTGTCCTTTTGGATGGAGAATCTGGCCAGGAATTTCTTGGCCATGTCGTCGAAACTCGAGATGGATCTAGGAGAGAGGTTGTCGAACCATCTAATTGCTGTTTTTGTTAAAGTAGTTGGAAAGGCTTTGCAACGAACTGCATCTGAGGCGTCGGTGAGATACATTCTGCTACTGAAGTTGCTGAGATTATGGCTGGGATTCGTAGTGCCATCGTACAAGGTCATGTCTGGGAGTTTAAAGTCTTTTGGGATTCTTGTCTTCATGATCTCCTTGGTGAATGGATCTTGCTCCTTGTGGGTGCTATCTTCGGGAGTGGATCGGCTGGCTTTAGTCTTGACATCGGCTTCAAGTTTTAGGAGTTTGTTATCCAATTCCCGGCGTCACCTTATTTTTCTTTGTAGATCCTTCTCGGCCTCTCGTTGAC
Source organism: Arachis stenosperma (assembly GCF_014773155.1). Lineage (NCBI taxonomy): Eukaryota > Viridiplantae > Streptophyta > Magnoliopsida > Fabales > Fabaceae > Arachis > Arachis stenosperma. The sequence continues at coordinate 82,238,332 of NC_080385.1, read as the reverse complement.
GTAGAACGTCTTCCTCAAGTTGTTTTAACCGATCTTGAAATGCATCCAGGGCTCCCTCGTTTGGGGAGTTCTTATTGTTGATTTGGGGAGTATCTTTCGGTGTGGAGTCCGCGTTTTTATGCGACGTTCTTTCTTCTAGATCTGAGGTGTGATCGTTGTCATGATCGTCTGCCATGGTAATGAGATGACTTCCGGGTCCCCGGCAACGGCACCAATGTTCTGGGGGTTTATCTGAAACTGTAGGTCGATCTCGGATGAGATCTTCTGTGCTGGTCGAGGCTGTTATGTCCGACTTGGTGATGGTGCTGATCCTTCGTCCCCGAAGGGTGGGGGGTACCTACAAGGGACTCCGATGCTTAAGTTAGCAAGGGTCTTAAGCATGTATTGAGTAGAATCAGAGTATGAGTAATACCTGGGTGCTCTAGCGTATTTATAATAGTGTAGAGTGACCTTTTTAGATAAGATAAGTTAGTTATCTTATCTTTATCTTTTATCTTTTGAGTGAGGTCATCTTATCTTCAAGGGAACCGCCTTTATCTCTACGGGATGGGCTACCCTTGGATTTGGGACGTGTTCTTCTGTTTGGGCCTTTTATTGGGCTTTCCTGTGACTTGGCCAAGCTCTTTGAGAAGAGGTCGGGTCATCCTGACCTGAAGAGGTCGGTTGCTTTGTCTGTAGAACATCTCGGGTCGGAGAGCTCGACCCAGGGTATGAACAGATGTTCCAAAAGATAATCCAAAGATGTGAGTACAATAGTAAAAAGTCATATTTATAAGCATGGTTTCATGTTTCCTTTTCCAAGGTTCCCATGAAACCAATTTTGCATTCAATCTCTTTTCCAAGTTAATTGAACACTAAGCATGAAAATTGAAATTCCTTCTAGAAAATCAAAGAGAAGAAGAAATTCACTATCATTAATCCATCGAGTACAATAGAGCTCCCTCTCTCAATGAGAGGGAATTTAGCTACTCAAAGCTCAGAGAGAAAGTACAAAAGATGGAAGAGATGAAGTGTAAAAAGTAAAAAGTGAAATCCCAAAACTAAACTCTGTGACTTGCTAACTCCCCTTTTTCAATACTTCCAAGGGTATTTATACTACTCCTAGATCTATAAAATAAAAGAAAATTACAAAAGTGAAAAGAAAATTACAATTTGGAGGGAAAAGAAACTCAACAAACGTGATCTTTTAGCTGGCGTGTGACTGGCGCTTCTCTAGCGTGTCACGCTCCTTCTGTTTCTAATTTGGCGTGCCACGCCTCTCCATTCAAGTGGCACACCGTCCTCTATTTTACCCCTGGCGTTCCACGCCTTCGAGCCTAAGTAGCACGCCCAGGATATTTTAAATGGCCAAGTAACCTGGCGTGCCACGCCTTCGAGCCAAAGTGGCATGCCCAAGGTCATCTTCCGTATCTCTATGCTTCTGGAAATTTGTACCAGCGTGGCACGCCCAGGGTCTGGCGTGCCACGCCCTTCTTAAAGCTTCACCCTTTTGCTGGCGTGCCACGCCTCGTCATCCAAGTGGCACGCCTGAGTCCATTGGCTCCCCTTCTTCCTCTCTGGAAAATACTATCAGCGTGCCATACCATCAGACTAGCAAGTTACACCCTTCATTTGCTTCATCTTCTTGCTGGCGTGCCACACCTCATCTCCCAAGTAGCACGCCTGAGTTCACTGGCCCTTTAATTTCTCCTCTGGAAAACACTACCAGTGTGCCACGCCATGAGACTGGCGTGTCACGCTCTTCATTTGCCATGGTCCCAGAGGTTGGCATGCCACGCCTGGATGTTCAAGTGGCACGCCAAAGTGAGATGATTGAGCTGGCGTGCCACGACTTCGATACCAAGTGGCATGCCCAGCTCTATTTGGCCTCCTTAGGTGCTGGTGTGCCACGCCTCATCACTCAAGTGGCACGCCTTAGTGGGACTTCTTGAGCTGGCGTGCCACGCCATCGATACCAAGTGGCACGCCCATCTTTTGCATTGTCTCCTTGATCACTGGCGTGCCACGCCTTATTACTCAAGTGGCACGCCCATTCAATTGTGGGTCTCATAAGCTTGGCGTGCCACACCTTGGTTCTCAAGTGGCACGCCCAAGTGAACTCTGGGGCTGGCGTGCCACGCCTTCGACACAAGGTGGCACGCTATAGTGATGGTTCTTTTAGTAACGAATTGGCGTGCCACGCCCTGCTTCTGGCGTGCCACGCTCCTTTGATGGTCTTCATTTTTGCTCTTTGGAATGTTGTACTAGCGTGCCACGCCCAGCTTCTGGCGTGCCACACCAATACATTTTTGTGGCGTTTGTTCCAAGTGGCACGCCTGCTTCACACGCCCTACTTGTTTTGTTGTTTTCTTTCCCATTTTTGATGTCTTCTCCACCTGAAATCCAGCACAAACTTATTTCAAAGCAATGTACTATGATATTCATCAATTAAGGCATGAATTGCAATGATCAAATGAGATTATGCCTCTTTTATGGTCTTTTTTATGCAAGAAAAAGGGTAGATGCTGTAAGTCATCACAAGGAGAGACCTCAAAACCCGGATTCTCTTACTCCTCCCGGGATAAAGATAAAGAGTCCAAGAAAAAAGAAGATCAACACGGAGAGAAGTCTAAAAAATATCACAATTACACGCTTCTTCGGGTGTTTCTCGTGGAGGTTCACCGAGAAGTATGCCACACCGAGAAGATTCCACCACCTCGTCCAATCAAAAGAATAAAAGGAGGAAGAAATCGGACAGAATACTGTGAATACCACCGAATCTATAGACATCCTACCAATGTGTGGTTCGACTTGAAGAATGTCATAGAAAAATTGGTAAGAGAAGGGAGACTAGATCGGTACCTAGCCAACAAGACGAATGAACACAGAAAAAGAAGAAGGGACGAAGAGGTGGGATGAGCAGACCAACCACATCACACCCCGGAGAGGCACGTTCACATGATAAATGGAGGATTCACAGGAGGAGTAATCTCCAAATCATCTTGCAAAAGGCACCTTAAAGAAATATATCATGTCGAAGGAGGAGAAGGACCACCCGACCTCCCTACTATTACTTTCACCTAAGAATACGCGGAAGGCATCATCCCGGAACATGACGATCCCATGGTCATTACTATCATATTGGCCAATGCTAATCTCCACCGCACATTGGTGGACCAAGGAAGGTTGGCGGATATCTTATTTAAATCCACCTTCGATAAACTCGGCCTACAAGAAAAAGAGCTCAGAGCATATCTGAACAGCTTGTTTGGACTAGGAGACACTCTAATCCAACCACTTGGATATATCTCGCTACACACAATCTTTGGAAAGGGAACCCGATCAAGGACACTCAACATAGATTACATCGTAGTCGATGTAAGCTCGGCCTATAATGCCCTGATTGGTCGGACAACATTGAATCAGCTCGCCGCAGTAGTTTTGACTCCACATCTATGCATGAAGTTCCCAACTCCAGAGGGGATCGCTATGGTAAAAGGAGACCAAAAAATAGTGTGATGCTGTTACAACGAAAGTCTTAACCTCAGGGGCAAAGGAGAAGAAGTCCACACCAACGAGCCCAGTGGAGTTCGAGGTCGGGAAGAACTTTGTCCTCAACCTGAGGGCAAGATTGAAGAAGTTCAGATCGGAGACACCCTGGACTAAACAACAAATATTGGGGCAACCTTAAATGGAGATGTAAAGGAGCCTCTGATTTAGTTCTTAAGGGATAATGTTGACCTCTTCGCATAGAAAGCCGCAGACACACCGAGCATAGACCCCAAGCTAATGTGCCATAAACTGGAAGTATACCCAGGATCTTGGCCAGTACAGCAGAAGCGTAGGAAGCTCGGACCGAAAAGATCTCAAGCTATGGAAGAACAAGTACAAGCTCTACTAGAGGCAGGATTCATAAGAGAAGTCAGATACCCATTATGGCTGGCCAACGTTGTCTTAGTGAAAAAGTCAAATGGAAAACGGCGGATGTGCACTGATTACACTGACCTCAATAAAGCCTGCCCAAAAGATCCCTATCCACTCCCAAGCGTAGACACTCTAGTGGACGCCTCCTCTGGATACAAGTACCTCTCTTTCATGGATGCTTATTCGGGATATAATCAAATCCCAATGTATCTACCTGATCAAGAAAAGGCCACATTCCTAACCCTAAAAGCAAACTACTGTTATGTGGTCATGCCTTTGGGACTCAAAAACGTAGGAGCTGCCTACCAAAGATTAATGAACAAAATCTTCGCAGACCATATCGGGAAACTCATGGAGGTATATGTAGACGACATGTTGGTAAAAACACCAAGTGAGGAGTCATTACTGTCCGACCTCGCCCAAGTGTTCAATACCATAAGAAAGCATGGCATGCGACTTAACCCTGCAAAGTGCACATTTGCAGTAGAAGCTGGTAAATTCCTGGGTTTCATGTTAACACAACGAGAAATTGAGGCGAATCCGAATAAATGCCAGGCTATACTCAACATGAAAAGTCTGACTTGCGTCAAAGAAGTACAACAGCTCAACGGAAGACTGGCAGCCTTATGCAGGTTTCTAGCCAGATCGGGCATAAGATCTCTCCCCTTTTACGCCACACTAAGGAGAGGAAAGAGGTTTAAGTGGACACTGGAGTGCGAACAAGCCTTCCGGGATTTCAAAAGGTTCTTGGGACAACCACCCATTCTTACCCAGCCACGGAAAGGAGAAGCACTCATATTATACCTTACAGTGGGATGTCGGACAATAGCCTCGGCACTAGTCTGAGAAGATGGGAATGGGCAACGGCCCATCTACTTCATCAGCAAAGCCCTGCAAGGGACCAAACTAAACTCTCAAAAGATAGAAAAGTTCGCCTACACTCTCATACTAATATCTCGACGACTTCACTCGTATTTTGAAGCTCACACCATCAAGGTCCGGACCAACCAGCCCATAAAAGGCATTCTACAGAAGATAGACTTAGCCGAAAGAATTCTACAGTGGGAAATCAAGCTATCCGAGTTCGATCTTCAATATGAAGCTCGAACGGCAACCAAGTCTCAGTATTTGGCCGATTTCATTGCTGAGTACACTGGCACCCCGGGAAGTCTTACAAAATGGAATCTCTACGTACATGGCTCTTCAAACAAAACCGGGAGTGGTGCAGGTGTGATAATAGAAAGTGATAAGGGAACTCAAATCGAACTCTCCTTAAAATTCGAATTCCCTGCTTCAAACAATCAGGCTGAATACAAGGCATTACTAGCCAGTTTGAGGCTGGTTAAGGAGGTTGGGGTTCAAAATCTTATCATCTTTAGCGATTCACAAGTAGTCACTTCACAAATAGTGGGGAGCTACCAAGCTAAGGATCCTACCATAAAAAAGTACATGGACAAAACCAAGGAACAGCTCGGACAACTCGAGGAATATGAGATCCGCCATATACCTCAGGAATAGAATGCCCGAGCTGACGCACTCTCAAAATTAGCCAGCACCAAACCAGGGGCAATAATAGAAGCCTCATCCAGGAAATACTGCAAAGCCCATCAATTTTGGAGGAAGAAAAGGTCCTAGCCATATCAAGCCAGGATCAAGGATGGATGACCTCCATAATCAACTACCTCAAATCAGAGATACTCCCTACAGACAAGAAGGAGGCGAAGAGGCTAAAACGAGAGGCAAAATACAGGAGAGAGATTTCAACATTCCTGTTAAAATGTGTGTCGACCTCCAACACAAAGGAGGTTTTGGAAGAAGTACACAGTGGCATGTGTGGCAATCACCTCGGAGCATGAGCTCTCTCCAAAAAAGTACTCTGAGCCGGGTTCTTTTGGCCGACCTTGCAAAAAGAAGCAACCGAGTTCGTTAAGACATGCCCACCATGCCAAAAACATGCCAACTTCCACATCGCCCGACTAGAGGAACTCATCAGCATAACATCACCTTGGCAATTTGCAAGATGGGGACTCAACCTCCTAGGACCCTTTTCCCAAGGATAAGGACAAGTCAAGTTCCTTATTGTAGGGGTAGATTACTTTACAAAATGGATTGAGGCAGAGCCCCTAGCTAATGCCACTGCTCAAAGAAGTCGGAAATTTTTATACAGAAACATTGTTACAAGGTTTGGGGTTCCCCATGCCATTACCACAGACAATGGCACGCAATTCACAGATGCGGGTTTTAGGAAGTTGGTAGCTAACTTGAAAATAAAGCACCAATTTACATCCGTAGAACACCCCCAGGCTAATGGACAAGCAGAAGCTGCCAACAAAGTCATACTAGCCGGGTTAAAGCAGAGACTACAGGACGTAAAGGGAGCTTGGGCTGAGGAGCTCCCACAAGTCCTATGGGCATATCGGACAACTCAACACTCCACAACGAAGGAATCACCCTTTCGATTGGCTTATGGAATGAAGGCAATGATTCCAGTAAAAATCGGAGAAGGATCTCCCAGAATGATCCATTACAACGAAGAGGTCAACTCCTAAAACCAAAGAGAAGAGCTCGACCTACTTCTAAAAATTCGAGAGAGAGCTCAGATCAGGGAGGATGCGTTAAAACGTCGAATGAACTCAAAATACAATCAGAAAGTAGTTCGGCGAAGTTTTGCCAACAACAATCTCATTCTAATCCGGAATGACATCGGAACAGGTCGACCAGGAGAAGGAAAGCTAGTAGCTAACTGGAAAGGACCCTACCGAGTTACAGAGGTACTAGGAAAGGGCTACTACAGGGTGTCTGAACTCGAGGGGCGAGAGCTACCAAGGTCATGGCACACCTGCAACCTAAGAAGGTATTATAGTTAGGGGGTAATAAAAGATCTTAGGACAAGGTGCAATTTTTTTCCTGAAAAGGTTTTTTAACGAGGCACCAAGCCAAGATCTGCAAAATTACCTGACTTAGAAGGGTAAACACCCACATGTATATATTTTTGCCTATATGTCTATTTTTTCTATTTGAATAAAACTTCCCAGATTCTCTACAAAGCATCTCTACCAAGACGTATTAAACCTGAACACAAAAATTCATTGCTCGATTACGATGCTACAAGTCGGCATGGTGAAAACAAATTCACCACCCGACCACGATGAAAATCGAATTCATGATCCAAATTTCGACAAAGGTCGGCAAGGTGAAAACCAAATTCACCGCCCGACTTCGACAAGAGCGGCTGATGCCAAGGCATCTTAGGCTAGTTTCACTAGCATTTTTCTGTTAGTTTTAGTTGTCTTATGCATTTTCTTGAGCTTAAAGTAACCAAGAACGGTTAAACGAACAACAAAGCAATGAACCATCCAAACAGTATGATTTTGATGCAAATTCCATGAGTTTTTAGTTATATTACTTGAATGCTATGAATGGATGATTTCTCATGAAATTTTGCAAGACTTTGATGCAATTGTTTGGATGATTTCAGGGAAGAAGAGGCTAGGCAAGGAAGCAACAAAATCAATAAAAGAAGCTTGAATATCAAATGTGGAGTTTAAGCTCCAGTTTAAGCCTAAACTGGAGCTTAAACGCCAGAATCATGAGAAAGGAGGAAATGCTGTAACTGGCGTTTAACCTCCAGTTTAACCTTAAACTGGAAGTTAAACGCCAGAATGAGAAAGGCACTAAGAAGCATTTCCACGTTTAACCTCCAGTTTAACCTTAAACTGGAGGTTAAACGCCAGAATGAGAATTGAACTAAAGGAGCATTTCCACGTTTAACCTCCAGTTTAACCTTAAACTGGAGGTTAAACGTGTTCGACACTTTTTCTCACCAAGGAGCAATTCCACGTTTAACCTCCAGTTTAACCTTAAACTGGAGGTTAAACGCCAGAAGCAAGAGAGGCACCAGGAGCATTTCCACGTTTAATCTCCGGTTTAACCTTAAACTGGAGGTTAAACGTGTTCGACTATTTCTCTCCTCCAGGGTTGCTTTCTCATTTTCCACGTTTAACCTCCAGTTTAACCTTAAACTGGAGGTTAAACGTGTTCGACCCAATTGCTCCTCCAGGGTTGTTTTCTTCATTTCCACGTTTAAGCTTCAGTTTAACCTTAAACTGAAGCTTAAACGTGTTCGACATTTTACACTCCTGGGTTGCTTTCTTCCAATTCCACGTTTAAGTTTCAGTTTAACCTTAAACTGAAACTTAAACTTCAACTTAAACGCCACCTTTTGAAAGGATTTCTGGGCCAAATATATTGAAGTTTAAGTTAGCATTTGAGCACAAAAATTAACTTAAACGTATTATGGTATGAAACCCAATTGAATATCATGGTTTATGGGATTGGGCCGGAAGAATTGATGAGTCTGGAACTTCAATTTGTTGAGTCTTGTGTCATTACTTGTTTATCACTAAATTTGCTCAATGAATGTTACAGAATTGGATCACAGCCTCATCAGGATTATGGATCATAAACCCAAAGCAAAAGGAAATCAAGAAAAAGCCTCAAAGCCCAAGAAACTCAACAGAAGCTCAATTTAGAAAGTGTATAAATAGGATAGAATTGAAGTTAGTTGGAAAAAACCTTTTTTTTTGGACATTTTGGAACTTTTGATCATTTTGCTATTTTTCATACTTTGTAATTGAATTCAGAGCTATGACTCACTAAACCCCTTTCATTGGGTTAGGGAGCTCTATTGTAATTCAATGAATCAATAATAGTTTTATCTTCTTCTTCAATCTTTTCTCTTGAATTTTGTTAGAAAGCTTCTCGATCTAATTCCATTGGGTAGTTGTCTTGGGAAAGAAACTACCCATAATTGGAATCCTTCGGAACCTTGGGAAAGGAATGATGGATTCATGCTAGAGAAGCTTTCTCACAGTGAATTGGATTGGGGTTTGGATGGATATTGTGACATGTAATCCTACCAAATTGTGGTTCATGAAACTGTGTGGTATAATCAGTGATCGAGCATCATCTCTTCTTATGAACATTTAAACCAAGGGATTGGGAATTTGTTTGTTTTTAGAGAGAATTGGTGAGCCAAGGAATTGGGATCCAATCATATAAGATTGCCAAGCAAGATTCAATGAATGCATTGGTTGAGGAAGAGATGAAAATGTTTTGATTCGGAGATTTCAATATCTCCTAACACCCAATGAACTCCCCATTTCTGATCTACACTTTCTATTTACCCTCTGCAATTTCAATTCATGCAATCACCCCCAATTCCCTTTAAATTTCAGCAATTTACTTTCTCGCACTTTAACTTCTCGCTCTTTAATTCATGCAATTTAAGATTCCGCAATTCTCATCTAAATCTTGATCCGCTCAACTAGAACACACTTCTAATCCGAATTGCTCATTCAACCAATCCTTGTGGGATTCGACCTCACTCTATTGTGAGTTTTTACTTGACGATAACCGGTGCACTTGCCGGAAGGAATTTTGCCGATCGTGCAATTTCCTAAATCGTAGCATATCAAGTTTATGCACATCTAGTTTATGGCGCCGTTGCCGGGGATTGGTTTTCGATTGACAATTCTCCAATTGGAAGTTAACTAGATTGAGCAATTTTTCTTTTCTTTGTTAATAGTTTTTGTTTCAGTTTATTACTGCTAATTTCTGCAAATTTTAATTTGTTTTCTTTGCTTATTCACTTGTTAGCATACTGACCCACTAACTATTTGAATTAATTCCTCAACTGTTCTAACCATACTCTCCCATTAACCAAGAGTATTCCACTTGTTTGTTGCTTGTGGTGTGTTCTTGTATGACAGGTAGGAGAGGAGAGATATCAACTCCTCCATATACCGAACCAGAGAGGACCCTTCATAGACTTAGAAGGGAAGCAAGAGGGAAGAGAGTACTGGGAGAAGAAGAATCTGAAGGAGAATCTGAGGACAATTTTGAGGAAGCTCTAGATCTCAACATGGATAGAGAAGTTCACAACCATGAGAGGGCTGATGGAAACAATGCCATTCCTGAGAGGAGGGTTCTTGGTTCATACATAAACCCAACCTCTAGGAATTGTGGTAGCAGCATTCAGAAACCACCCATTCAGGCCAACAATTTTGAACTCAAACCACAGCTAATATCACTGGTGGAGAATCATTGTTCATTTGGTGGAAGTGCTAATGAAGATCCAAACCAACATCTCACAAAATTCCTGAGAATTTGCGACACTGTGAAGTCCAATGGAGTCCAGGAAGATGCCTATAAACTGCTCTTGTTCCCATTTTCACTTAGGGACAAGGCAGCTAAGTGGCTGGAATCATTCCCAAGGGGGAGCCTAACAACCTGGGATGAGGCGGAAAGCAAGTTTCTAGCACGTTTCTACCCCCCACAAAAGGTCAATAGGCTTCGATCTGAGGTTCAGACTTTTAAACAACAAGATGGTGAAACTCTCTACGAGGCATGGGAGAGGTTCAAGGATTTGACAAGGAGATGCCCACCAGACATGTTCCATGACTGGGTGCAATTGCATATTTTCTATGATGGACTCTCTTATGAATCAAGGAAGGCTGTAGACCATTCATCAGGAGGTTCATTGAACAGGAAGAAGACTGTGGAAGAAGCCATTGAAGTGATTGAGACAGTGGCTGAGAATGAGTACTACTATGCTTCAGAAAGGCACAACACTAAGGGAGTCATGGAGCTGAACCATGTTGATACAATTCTAGCCCAAAACAAGGTGTTTGCCAAGCAACTAGCAGAGCTCACCAGGAAATTAGACACAAATCAAGTGGCTGCAATACACACACAAGATCAAGAGGAAGTAAGCATTGAAGGAGGTGATTGGGAAGAGGCCAACTATGTGGGAAACCAACAAAAGCAATCATATGATCCACACTCCAACACTTACAACCCAGGATGGAAAAACCACCCAAACTTTAGGTGGGGAAACCAGCAAACCCAACCACAAAACCACAAACCTTACAACTCCAACCAAAGATCATACCAAGCCACACAAAACACTTACTCCCAACCACCATATCATGGCCAAAATAATCAACCTGCCCAACCTAATCCGAACCAACAATTTCAAGATCAATTAAACAGGATAGAAGGAATACTAGCAAACATGGGTCAGGACATAAATGAGTTGAAAAGCTTTAGGGAAGATGTGAGATCGACCTTAAGGAGCCATGGTGAAAAACTCAAGTGGATGGAGTCTCGAGTAGGAGAGCTATCTCAACAGGCCCCCAAGTCAACTGCAGTGTTCCCTAGTGACACTGAAAAGAATCCTAAGGGGGAACAAAAGGGAGTGAGATGGGAAGAATGCAATGCCATCACCATATTGAAGGAAATCTCAGAAGAAGAAGGAATCAGACCCTCAGAAAAGGAGCCAGAAATCTTGAAAGAAGGTGTGGAAGAAGCTAAGCAGGAAAGTGAAACTAAGCAAGCCAAGGAAATGCAAAAGGAAGGCATGCTGGGAACATACCAACCAAAAGCACCATTTCCTCAGAGGTTAGGAGGAGGTGAAAAAGGAAAAACATATTCAAGGTTCTTAGAGACATTTAAGTCTCTCCACATCAATATTCCCTTTCTTGAGATCCTCCAGCAGATGCCTACACATATCAAGTATTTGAAGGAATTGCTGAGCAAGAAAAGAGTTTTGAAGGGAGGACAAACTGTAATAATGAACAAAGAATGCAGTGCACTCATCAAGAAGGATATGGTCTCTAAGAAAACAGACCCAGGAAGTTTTCATATCCCCTGCATCATAGGGAAACTAAAATTGACAGAGGATTCTGTGATCTAGGAGCTAGCATAAATGTGATGCCTCTGACTCTTATGAAGAGGCTACAACTGAATGAGGTGAGATCCACTGATGTAATCATACAACTGGCTGACAAAACTCAGAAGCAAGCTGAAGGGGTAGTTGAGAATGTGCTGGTGAAAGTGGGAAATTATTTCTTCCCCACAGACTTTGTCATTTTGGACATGGAGGAAAGCTACCTACACCCTATCATTCTGGGAAGGCCATTTCTAGCCACTGCTAGAGCGCTCATAGATGTAGAACAAGGAGAGCTAATTTTGAGAATACATGATGAACAGCTCATTTTTCATGTTTTCAAACCTGCATCTGAGCCTGAACCAGAACCTGAAAAGCTTAAGGATGATAGTAGCCATCTGTGTTTGGAGGAAAGCAACCCAGCAGCTGAAACTCTGAAACAGTCCTTGGAAGGCAAACAAGAATTGCAAGAGTTAAAGCCACAAGAATCAATAGAAACAGCTCAGAAGGATCCTCCTGGCATAAGGGTCAATGAAGAAATCCTCAAGAGAGAGGGAAGAATTGTAAAGAAATTGCCAAGAGGGTGGAGAAACAAGAAAATTCCCACTGAAGGTTTCTCTCCGGGAGATAAAGTGATATCAAGTCATTATCTGCCAATCCCACCTGGCCTCAAAACCATTCCTTCCCAGCTCCCTCAAGTGTTCACAATCAGGAAAGTTCTTTCTATGGAACATTTGGAAATCATGAAGGAATCAAATGGGGACGTTTTCATAGTGAGAGGAGAGGACATCAAGCACTACAATCCACCCTAACAAGGAACAACCGTCAAGCTAATGACGTTAAAGAAGCGCTTGTTGGGAGGCAACCCAACCTGAGGTAATACCCCTTTGCTGTTTCTTTTATTTGTTTCAATAAAAAGGGTGAAGTAGTTTCTGTGCATTACAAAGAATTAAGTTTGGTGTTTCACACCGAACAATGAATTCGTGGATCAATAATTAAAAGGGGAATATGTGACTCTAAGTTTGGTGTTCCACCATACAGATTAACTGAACACAACAACCTTTGAATTATATGAAAGGAAACAACCATTCTAAACAATCACAGAAACGCTTAAATTCCTTAGCAGTAACTTCATTCCAAGGAGAATTCAAGGATTCAAAGAGCAGAGGAGTAAGTAGGAGACTAAGTTTGGTGTTCACACACCAACTTAAGACTCAGACACTTGCCCATACATAATTGAGCTAACCACTCAAGTGCTTGAGAAGCAAGCAACTTCATCACTCTTTGCAGGAAAGGAAACAAGGACCTCAGACAGAACATGAAGCAACAACTAGGAGAAGAAGGAGAAATCAAATTGTTTCCTGGCAACAAAGAGGAAACAAGAAATTTCACAAGGTGGTGTTGTTCCTTGACCATTCTTTAAAAGGCAAACAAAAGCATGCTTGTTCTGGTTTAAACTGTAATTGTTGAATCTTTCTGGAATGTGAAGTTGTTAGTATGAGTGTTGGTTTACTGCTTTGAATAAAGTGAATGCCTAGATGTTGGATATAACTCCACCTTCTTAAACAAATGCTTGCCATGCTTGTTCTGTTTCCAAAAATAAAAGAAAAAGTTTGAACAAAAGTAACTTGGCTCAATTAGTGACAAATCAAGTAGAATTAAGTGGTGGTATGCATGCTTGATTGTTTAGTTAGCTCACTGGAAATTGAGTGTAGAATTATCATTTTTTGTGTAGAAGTTGAATACTGTCTATGGATCTTGATGAATAAATGTCTTTGGCAATGAAAAAGAAAGAAAAAGAAGAAGAAAAGCCACTGAAAAAGGGCAACCAAAAAGCAAAAGAATTAAGAAAATAAAGCTAGGCACCAATGGTTTGAACTTTTGAGACATATGCCTGTGGTGTTTATGTACTAGGATCTGCTTGGATGAATAGGTTCTGTGGAGTGTTTCAACACTTGGTAACTTGGGTTAACTAACCCGGGATTATCAACCAAAAGTCCATTATCAAGAGCAACCTAGCTACAAAACATTTAGTTACACAAAGAGGTGCTGGGCACCAATGTCTCAAAATGAAATGTGAACTAAAATGCCTGTAGTGGATATGTGTACTGCACTGATAAGAAAAAGAAAATGCCAAAGGCTTGTGCAACACATGACACTGAGCAAACAAGGAGCAAAGGAGCTCTAAGAAAAAGAAAAAAAAAAAAGAAAAAAAGTGCCAAGGACATAAGAATAATAAGAGGCCATAGCAGTGTTTGATGGATGCAATGAAAAAGTGATAATCCTCCATGATAAGAATGAAAAAGTGATGCTGCAACTTTCTGCATAAAACCCTTCTGATGAACTTCAAATGCTTGCTAATATAGCCAATGTAATTGCTTTCTGTTTCATACTTTCTTCTCAATTAACTCAGGACTTGCTTAGGGACAAGCAAGTATTAAGTTTGGTGTTGTGATGCCAAGGCATCTTAGGCTAGTTTCACTAGCATTTTTCTGTTAGTTTTAGTTGTCTTATGCATTTTCTTGAGCTTAAAGTAACCAAGAACAGTTAAACGAACAACAAAGCAATGAACCATCCAAACAGTATGATTTTGATGCAAATTCCATGAGTTTTTAGTTATATTACTTGAATGCTATGAATGGATGATTTCTCATGAAATTTTGCAAGACTTTGATGCAATTGTTTGGATGATTTCAGGGAAGAAGAGGCTAGGCAAGGAAGCAACAAAATCAATAAAAGAAGCTTGAATATCAAATGTGGAGTTTAAGCTCCAGTTTAAGCCTAAACTGGAGCTTAAACGCCAGAATCATGAGAAAGGAGGAAATGCTGTAACTGGCGTTTAACCTCCAGTTTAACCTTAAACTGGAAGTTAAACGCCAGAATGAGAAAGGCACTAAGAAGCATTTCCACGTTTAACCTCCAGTTTAACCTTAAACTGGAGGTTAAACGCCAGAATGAGAATTGAACTAAAAGAGCATTTCCACGTTTAACCTCCAGTTTAACCTTAAACTGGAGGTTAAATGTGTTCGACACTTTTTCTCACCAAGGAGCAATTCCACGTTTAACCTCCAGTTTAACCTTAAACTGGAGGTTAAACGCCGGAAGCAAGAGAGGCACCAGGAGCATTTCCACGTTTAACCTCCAGTTTAACCTTAAACTGGAGGTTAAACGTGTTCGACTATTTCTCTCCTCCAGGGTTGCTTTCTCATTTTCCACGTTTAACCTCTAGTTTAACCTTAAACTGGAGGTTAAACGTGTTCGACCCAATTGCTCCTCCAGGGTTGTTTTCTTCATTTCCACGTTTAAGCTTCAGTTTAACCTTAAACTGAAGCTTAAACGTGTTCGACATTTTACACTCCTGGGTTGCTTTCTTCCAATTCCACGTTTAAGTTTCAGTTTAACCTTAAACTGAAACTTAAACTTCAACTTAAACGCCACCTTTTGAAAGGATTTCTGGGCCAAATATATTGAAGTTTAAGTTAGCATTTGAGCACAAAAATTAACTTAAACGTATTATGGTATGAAACCCAATTGAATATCATGGTTTATGGGATTGGGCCGGAAGAATTGATGAGTCTGGAACTTCAATTTGTTGAGTCTTGTGTCATTACTTGTTTATCACTAAATTTGCTCAATGAATGTTACAGAATTGGATCACAGCCTCATCAGGATTATGGATCATAAACCCAAAGCAAAAGGAAATCAAGAAAAAGCCTCAAAGCCCAAGAAACTCAACAGAAGCTCAATTTAGAAAGTGTATAAATAGGATAGAATTGAAGTTAGTTGGAAAAAACCTTTTTTTTGGACATTTTGGAACTTTTGATCATTTTGCTATTTTTCATACTTTGTAATTGAATTCAGAGCTATGACTCACTAAACCCCTTTCATTGGGTTAGGGAGCTCTATTGTAATTCAATGAATCAATAATAGTTTTTATCTTCTTCTTCAATCTTTTCTCTTGAATTTTGTTAGAAAGCTTCTCGATCTAATTCCATTGGGTAGTTGTCTTGGGAAAGAAACTACCCATAATTGGAATCCTTCGGAACCTTGGGAAAGGAATGATGGATTCATGCTAGAGAAGCTTTCTCACAGTGAATTGGATTGGGGTTTGGATGGATATTGTGACATGTAATCCTACCAAATTGTGGTTCATGAAACTGTGTGGTATAATCAGTGATCGAGCATCATCTCTTCTTATGAACATTTAAACCAAGGGATTGGGAATTTGTTTGTTTTTAGAGAGAATTGGTGAGCCAAGGAATTGGGATCCAATCATATAAGATTGCCAAGCAAGATTCAATGAATGCATTGGTTGAGGAAGAGATGAAAATGTTTTGATTCGGAGATTTCAATATCTCCTAACACCCAATGAACTCCCCATTTCTGATCTACACTTTCTATTTACCCTCTGCAATTTCAATTCATGCAATCACCCCTAATTCCCTTTAAATTTCAGCAATTTACTTTCTCGCACTTTAACTTCTCGCTCTTTAATTCATGCAATTTAAGATTCCGCAATTCTCATCTAAATCTTGATCCGCTCAACTAGAACACACTTCTAATCCGAATTGCTCATTCAACTAATCCTTGTGGGATTCGACCTCACTCTATTGTGAGTTTTTACTTGACGATAACCGGTGCACTTGCCGGAAGGAATTTTGCCGATCGTGCAATTTCCTAAATCGTAGCATATCAAGTTTATGCACATCAGCGGCCAAATGAGAACCAAACTCACCGCCCGATTTCTGTAAAATTGGCAGGATGAAAAAGCGATAAAATAAGATTAATGCAAGAAGTTATAAAAAGTGATCCATATAAAGAGGCCTGATGAGGTCTGAGTAAAAATGGATTACTAGAAACAACTTGGAACGAACCGACATGAAGAAGTCAGACCAATCAACACGAAAGCTACAAAAAGTTATAAAAAGTAATCCATAGAAAGAGGCCTGATGAGGTCTGAGAAAAAATGGATTGCTAAAAATAACTTAGGATGGACCGACATGAAGAAGTCAGACCAATCGGCACGAAAGCTACAAAAAGTTATGAAAAGTAATCCATAGGAAAAGGCTTGACGAGGTCTAAGAAAAAATGGATTGCTAAAAATAACTTAGGATGGAGCGACATGAAAAAGTCAGACCAATCGACCAAAGCTACAAAAGTTATAAAAAGTAATCCATAGAAAGAGGCCTGACGAGGTCTGAGAAAAAATGGATTACTGGAAATAACTTACAAAGGACCGACTAAAGAAGAAGTCAAACCAGACCAATCAAAGCGACAAAGTTATAAAAATTAATACATAGAAAGAGGCCTGGCCAGCCCTGATTAAAAATAGATTACTAAAAATAACTCGAGAAGGAGCGACAAGAGAAGTCGACTAACAGAAGGCGTGCGCTAGAAGGGACACATCTCGACCCAAAAAGCCACGACCTCACTTTAAAAAGTATTCTATGAGAATAAATAAACAAAGCTAGCCTCAAAGGTCACTTTGACTAAAGTAGGAAATAAGTTAACATAAAAGGCAATCAAAAAGAGGTCGGACAACAAAACTCCAACACTCTTAAGATTCTTGGAAGTCCCAAAAGATTGCAAACAAACATAACAAGAGAAGCAAAGCTACTATAAAGACTCAGAAGGCCACCCGAAAGTCGACCTCAAAGAGTTCAAAAGCATTTTGTTTTTCCTAAATAAAGTTGCTAAGAAAAGCAACTAAAAGTGTCAAAAGCTACACCGGGCTCAATTACAAAAAACTAGAGTTTAAAAGCCTACAGACCGGGCTATACAAAATACATCAAAAGATAAGTTATCAAGGGTCCAAGCTCTCCCCAGCAGCAGCACCCTGAGCTGTAGAAGGAGGAATGGTCTTCAAAGGAGTCGCATCTACAGTTCCATCATCCCGATTTAAGATTTGAACATCAGGGTCGGATTCAGGGTGGCTGACCTCAGTAGCAGGAGTTGAAGAAGTCGGGACAGCAGAAGCTTTGACTGGCGGCTCAGGGGGAGGACTTTCCTCCTCGTCATCATCTGGGACAGGAACTATCTTACCATCATCGACCATATTATCTAAGCTAAAGAATGTCAGGTCGAGTTCAGGAGCTAGAACTCGGACCTGTGCCTTTAAGTTTTCATAAGCCGCCGTCATAGAATCTACCAGATGACCCTGGAAATCGGCATAATTAGCAAGGGCAGATTCAAGCCTCTCTCTCAGTTCCAACACCTTGGCATAAGTACGGGTATAACTTTCCTTGTACTTCTTCGCCATCTCTTTAGCCAAGTTAGCAGCCACCTCAGCAATGGTAGCTCGTGACTTCTCTTTCTCCAGGTCCAGTTCTAGCTTAATTACCCTAGCATCCAATTCATCCTTCAAGCCCTTAACCCTATTGAAATCTGACTTGGCATCCTCAAAAAAAGCTTTTGTGGCATGGACTGGGGAGTCCTGAACAGTTCAGAATAAAGCTGCTCCCATATGGGCCATCCGAATACTATTACTAGTAATAAAATTCAAGTGATGAAGGATGGATACATTATTCGTTGGAAGTCGGCCGAAAGGAGCAATTTGATTATCCACAAACTACACTGCATCAAAGTCAGGGGCATCCAAATCGAAAGGCTCCACAATTTTCTATTTTTTAGGAGGTGGACCAGCAATAGGAGAAGCACCAGCACCAGAGGTTGAATGGGGAGGGTTAGAAGGAACTACTCGAACCTGGGGAGTTGGGATAATTTCCCTTACCCCAGTAGTATCCAAAATCGGCTTCTTTAGAGAAGCTTGAGAAGATCCCTCCCCAGCAGGCTTGGCCGAGATATTCTGAGCGGCAGTTGCTTTCTTGGCCTTACGAAAATGTTTCATTGAATTCAAAGACTTCACCGTCTCTGAAACAAAGAAAACAGTAGAACCATGTCAGAAGAAAAGAAAGATACAAATCGGCAAAAACAAAACAAATAAACAAAGAAAAATATTTTCAGAAGTTGACAGCTACCCAATTCAGCTCAAAGAAGGGAAGGATCACCCAAGAACTTCTTCGTATCGAGACCAATTCTCCTCTAATACATTCACGAAGGCCTGCTCGACCTTGTCTAGACTTTCCCAGGAATACCTGATCACTACTACGTCATTTTGCCAGCATAGAGGGAAAGCAGGTTCATCATTCTCATCCAAAAAAAAGGGCCAAGCTTGAAGAAGTAGTTCTTAAAATCCCTAAAAGATTCATCATACATGGAAAACACTTTCTTCCCTTGGGAAGCGCAGAAAGAGATCCAGGAAGCTTTCTTCTTAGTTCTCCCAGGTTTTGTTAGAGCGAAAAGATAAAGGAAGAGGGTTTGAGAAGGTCGGACATCCAATTTTTGAGACAACAGTTGGAAGATTTTTAAGAAGCCCCACGAGTTCGGGTGAAGCTGAGAAGGAGCTATATTGCAGGTCCACAACAAGTCAATCTCAAAGGAAGTAAAATGAATGGTGATGTTCATTTGGCTAAAAAAGTAGTCATACGCATAAAAGAAGGGACGTTCCCCCGTCACTGGAGAAGGAAAACAAACCCTCTCCTCGGGGTCAGGCACTATCAACTCGTAATTTTTCTCCTAATCTCTATTACCACAGATCCTATGATGCCTTCTAAGTCATACGCAGTACTCAGAATCAACCACATCGACACACATCAGAACAAGAGAATCCAGCCAATCAGGCATGCCCTCCGGGACCTTAGTAGACATCTCAACAATATCTTTGTAAGAAGACATGGGCCAACTAGTCCTACAGTGAGAAAAAAGGAAAAATGGATTACTAATCAACCAGCTCGGACAAGTGGTGCACGAAATTGCAATCACACTTTTGCAATTCCGCACAACTAACCAGCAAGTGCACTGGGTCGTCCAAGTAATACCTTACGTGAGTAAGGGTCGATCCCACAGAGATTGTTGGCTTGAAGCAAGCTATGGTTACCTTGTAACTCTTAGTCAGGATATCAATAATTCTTGGGTTTAATTGTGATGAGTAGAAGAACATGAAATAGATACTTGTTTTGCAGTAATGGAGAACAGGTTGAGGTTTTGGAGATGCTCTATCTTCTGAATCTCTGCTTTCCTACTGTCTTCTTCTTCAAGCATGCAAGGCTCCTTCCATGGCAAGCTGTATGTAGGGTTTCACCGTTGTCAATGGCTACCTCCCATCCTCTCAGTGAAAATGTTCAACGCGCTCTATCACAGCACGGCTATTCAGTTGTCGGTTCTCGATCATGTCAGAATAGAATCCAGTGATTCTTTTGCGTCTGTCACTAACGCCCCACAATCGCGAGTTTGAAGCTCGTCACAGTCATTCAATCCCTGAATCCTACTCAGAATACCACAGACAAGGTTTAGACCTTCCGGATTCTCTTGAATGCCGCCATCAATTCTAGCTTATACCACGAAGATTCTGATTAAAGAATCCAAGAGATATCCACTCAATCTAAGGTAGAACGAAGGTGGTTGTCAGGCACACGTTCATAGGTGAGAATGATGATGAGTGTCACGGATCATCACATTCATCAAGTTGAAGAACAAGTGATATCTTAGAATGGAAGCAAGCGTGATTGAATGAAAAACAGTAGTAATTGCATTAATCCATCAAGACACAGCAGAGCTCCTCACCCCCAACCATGGGGTTTAGAGACTCATGCCGTAGAAGATACAATAAGAAATGTGTAATGTGTCGTGAGGTGTAGATACAATGCAAAAGGTCCTATTAAGAGTGAACTAGTAACCTAGGATATACAGAAATGAGTAAATGACGTAAAAATCCACTTCCGGGGTCCATATGGTGTGTGCTTGGACTGAGCATTGAAGCTTTCATGAGTAGAGACTTTTTCTGGAGTTAAACGCCAGCTTTTGTGCCAGTTTGGGAATTCTGAAGCTGATTTGCAACGCCGGTTTGGGCCATCAAATCTCGGGCAAAGTATGGACTATTATACATTTCTGGAAAGCCCAGAATGTCTAATGCAATTGAGAGCGCACCAATTGGGCTTCTGTAGCTCCAAAAAATCCACTTCGAGTGCAAGGAGGTCAGAATCCAATAGCATCTGCAGTCCTTTTCAGCCTATGAATCAGATTTTTGCTCAGGTTCCTCAATTTCAGCCAGAAAATATCTGAAATCACAGAAAAACACACAAACTCATAGTAAAGCCCAGAAAAGTAAATTTTAAATAAAAACTAATAAAAACATACTAAAAACTAACTAAAATGTACTAAAAACATACTAAAAACAGTGCCAAAAAGCGTATAAATTATCCGCTAATCACAACAGCAAACTTAAATTGTTGCTTGTCCCCAAGCAACTGAAAATCAAATAGAATAAAAAGAAGAGAATATACTATAGACTCCAAAATATCAAAGAAACTTAGCTCCAATTAGATGAGCGGGACTAGTAGCTTTTTGCTTCTGAACAGTTTTGGCATCTCACTTTATCCTTTGAAGTTTAGAATGATTGGCATCTATAGGAACTCAGAATTCAGATAGTGATTCAGAGGCTGAAAAAGGACTACAAATGTTGTTGGATTCTGACCTCCCTACATTCGAAGTGGATTTTCTAGAGCTACAGAAGCCCAATTGGCGCGTTCTCAATTGTGTTGGAAAGTAGACATCCTGGGCTTTCCAGCAATATATAATAGTCCATACTTTGCCCGAGATTTGATGGCCCAAACCGGTGTTCCAAATCAACTCAAGAATTCCCGGCGTTTAATGTAGGAACTGGCACAGAAGTGGGAGTTAAATGCCCAAACTGGCACAAAAGCTGGCGTTTAACTCCAAGAAAAGTCTCTACACATGAAAGCTTCAATGCTCAGCCCAAGCACACACCAAGTGGGCCCGGAAGTGGATTTTTATGTCATTTACTCATTTCTGTAAACCCTAAGCTACTAGTTCTCTATAAATAAGACCTTTTGTTATTGTATTTTCATCTTGGTTCTTCTAGTTCCCTCTCTGGGGCCGAAGCCAATGATCACCATTATCACTTATGTATTTTCAACGGTGGAGTTTCTACACACCACAGATTAAGGTGTGGAGCTCTGCTGTACCTCGAGTATTAATGCAATTACTACTATTTTCCATTCAATTCATCTTATTCTTGTTCTAAGATATTCATTCACACCCAAGAATTTGATGAATGTGATGATTATGTGACGCTCATCATCATTCTCACTTATGAATGCGTGCCTGACAACCACCTCCGTTCTACATGCAAACAAGGCTTGAATGTATATCTCTTGGATTCCTTAATCAGAATCTTCGTGGTATAAGCTAGAATCCATTGGCGGCCATTCTTGAGAATCCGGAAGGTCTAAACCTTGTCTGTGGTATTCTGAGTAGGATTCAGGGATTGAATGACTGTGACGAGCTTCAAACTCGTGATTGTGGGGCGTTAGTGACAGATGCAAAAGAATCACTGGATTCTATTCCGACATGATCGAGAACCGACAGATGAATAGCCGTGCTGTGACAGAGCGCGTTGAACATTTTCACTGAGAGGACGGGACTGTAGCCATTGCCAACGGTGATGCCCAACATACAGCTTGCCATGGAAAGGAGAAAGAAGGATTGGATGAAGACAGTAGGAAAGCAGAGAGACGGAAGGGACAAAGCATCTCCATACGCTTATCTGAAATTCTCACCAATGAATTACATAAGTATCTCTATCTTTATTTTATGTTTTATTCATCTTTTAATTATTAATCCTCCATAACCATTTGAATCCGCCTAACTGAGATTTACAAGATGACCATAGCTTGCTTCATACCAACAATCTCCGTGGGATTGACCCTTACTCGCGTAAGGTTTATTACTTGGACGACCCAGTGCACTTGCTGGTTTGTTGTCCGAAGTTGTTGCCACCACATCAAAATAATTAATCTATTATAAAATTTGAAATTCATGCAATTCTTCTCTTTTTCAATTAAGAACATTTTTCATTTAAGAAAGGTGATGGATTCATAGGACATTCATAACTTTAAGGAATAGACACTAAGACACTAATGATCATAAGACACAAACATAAATAAAACATAAAGCATAATTTTCGAAAAACAGAAAAATAAAGAACAAGGAGATTAAAGAATGGGTCCACCTTAGTGATGGCGGCTTGTTCTTCCTCTTGAAGATCTTATGGAGTGCTTGAGCTCCTCAATGTCTCTTCCTTGCCTTTGTTGCTCCTCTCTCATGATTCTTTGATCCTCTCTAATTTCATGGAGGAGGATGGAATGTTCTTGGTGCTCCACCCTTAGTTGTCCCATGTTGGAACTTAACTCTCCTAGGGAGGTGTTGATTTTCTCCGAATAATTTTGTGGAGAAAAGTGCATCCCTTGAGGTATCTCAGGAATTTCGTGATGAGGAGTTTCCTCATGCTCATGTCCATGAGTGGGATCTCTTGTTTGCTCTATCCTCTTCTTAGTGATGGGCTTGTCCTCATCAATGAGGATGTCTCCCTCTATGTTAATTCCAACTGAATTACAGAGGTGACAAATGAGATGTGGGAAGGCTAACCTTGCCAAGGTAGAGGACTTGTCCGCCACCTTATAAAGTTCTTGGGATATAACCTCATGAACTTTTACTTCCTCTCTAATCATGATGCTATGAATCATGATAGCCCGGTCTATAGTAACTTCGGACCGGTTGCTAGTGGGAATGATTGAGCATTGGATAAACTCCAACCATCCCCTAGCCACGGGCTTGAGGTCATGCCTTCTCAGTTGAACCGGCTTCCCTCTTGAATCTCTCTTCCATTGAGCGCCCTCTTCACAAATGTCTATGAGGACTTGGTCCAACCTTTGATCAAAGTTTACCCTTCTAGTGTAGGGGTGTTCATCTCCTTGCATCATGGGCAAGTTGAATGCCAACCTTACATTTTCCGGACTAAAATCTAAGCATTTCCCCCGAACCATTATAAGCCAATTCTTTGGGTCCGGGTTCACACTTTGATCATGGTTCTTGGTGATCCATGCATTGGCATAGAACTCTTGAACCATTAAGATTTCGACTTGTTAAATGGGGTTGGTAAGAACTTCCCAACCTCTTCTTTGGATCTCATGTCGGATCTCCGGATATTCGCTCTTTTTGAGTTTGAAAGGGACCTCGGGGATCACCTTTTTCATGGCCACAACTCGGAGGTGGAAGCTTTTGCCTTCCCTTTCCTCTTTCTAGAGGTTTCTCCGGCCTTAGGTGCCATAAATGGTTATGGAAAAAAAAAGCAACGCTTTTACCACACCAAACTTAGAAGGTTTGCTCGTCCTCGAGCAAAAGAAGAAAGAAATGAGTAGAAGAAGAAGAAAATTGAGGAGATGAAGGGGGCTTTGTGGTTCGGCCAAGGGGGAGAAGTAGTGTTTAGGTTGTGTGATAATGAAGGAGTGAAGAAGGGTTTATATAGGGGTGGAGAGAGGGGTAGGGTTCGGCCATTATGGGTGGGTTTGGGAGGGAAAGTGGTTTAAATTTGGAAGGTGGGGTTGGTGGGGTTTTATGAAGAATGGATGTGAGTGGTGAAGAGAATGGTGGGATTTGATAGGTGAGGGGTTTTTGGGGAAGAGGTATTGAGGTGATTGGTGAATGGGTGAAGAAGAGAGAGAGTGGTGGGATAGGTGGGGATCCTGTGGGGTCCACAGATCCTGAGGTGTCAAGGATAGGTCATCCCTGCACCAAGTGGCCTGTAAAACGACCTTTCTGCCAATCTTGGCATTAAACGCCGGGCTGCTGCCCTTTTCTGGCGTTAAACGCCAGTCTGGTGCCCCTTTCTGGCGTTAAACGCCAATCTGGTGCCCCTTTCTAGCGTTAAACGCCCAGAATGGTTCTAGACTGGGCGTTAAACGCCCATTTGGTGCCCTTACTGGCGTTTAAATGCCAGCAAGCTTTTCCTCCAGGGTGTGCTATTTTTCTTTCTGTTTTTCATTTTGTTTTTGCTTTTTCAATTGTTTTTGTGACTTCACATGATCATCAACCTATAGAAAACATAAAATAACAATAGAAAATAGATAAATATAACATTGAGTTGCCTCCCAACAAGCGCTTCTTTAATGTCAGTAGCTTGACAGTGAGCTCTCATGGAGCCTCACAGATGTTCAGAGCAATGTTGGAACCTCCCAACACCAAACATAGAGTTTGAATGTGGGGGTTCAACACCAAACTTAGAATTTGGTTGTGTTCTCCTAACACCAAACTTAGAGTTTGACTGTGGGGGCTCTGTTTGACTCTGTTTTGAGAGAAGCTCTTCATGCTTCCTCTCTATGGTTACAGAGGGATATCCTTGAGCCTTAAACACAAGGGATTCTTCATTAACTTGAATGATCAATTCTCCTCTGTCAACATCAATCACAGCCTTTGCTGTGGCTAGGAAGGATCTGCTAAGGATGATGGATTCATCCATGCACTTCCCAGTCTCTAAGACTATGAAATCAGCAGGGATGTAATGGTCTTCAATCTGTACCAGAACATCCTCTACAAGTCCATAAGCTTGTTTTCTTGAATTGTCTGCCATCTCTAGTGAGATTCTTGCAGCTTGTACCTCAAAGATCCCTAACTTCTCCATTACAGAGAAAGGCATGAGGTTTATGCTTGACCCTAGGTCACACAGAGCCTTCTCGAAGGTCATGGTGCCTAATGTACAAGATATTGAGAACTTCCCAGGGTCCTGTCTCTTTTGAGGTAATCTCTGCCTAGTCAAGTTATCCAGTTCTTTGGTGAGCAAAGGGGGTTCATCCTCCCAAGTCTCATTACCAAATAACTTGTCATTTAGCTTCATGATTGCTCTAAGGTACTTAGCAACTTGCTCTTCAGTGACATCTTCGTCCTCTTCAGAGGAAGAATACTCATCAGAGCTCATGAATGGCAGAAGTAATTCCAATGGAATCTCTATGGTCTCAGTGTGAGCCTCAGATTCCCATGGTTCCTCATTAGGGAACTCATTGGAGGCCAGTGGACGTCCATTGAGGTCTTCCTCAGTGGCGATCACTGCCTCTTTCTCCTCTCCAAATTCGGCCATGTTGATGGCCTTACACTCTACTTTTGGATTCTCTTCTGTATTGCTTGGAAGAGTACTAGGAGAGAGTTCAGTAACTTTCTTACTCAGCTGACCCACTTGTGCCTCTAAGTTTCTAATGGAGGATGATAAACCACTATTTTATGGTTTATCTTGTGTTCAATTGAGTGGATTTTATCAACTCTTTACCCACTTATTCATACTATTTGCATGTTTTACATTTCCCTTCCTAATTATGTGTTTTGATTGAAAACATGCTTCTTTGGACTTATATTTGCTTATTATTAATCCTTTCTTATCACCATTAGATGTCTTGATATGTGTGTTAAGTGTTTTCAGAGATTACAAGGCAGGAATGGCTCAGAGGATGGAAAGGAAGCATGCAAAAGTGGAAGGAATACAAGAAGTTGGAGAAACTGCTAAGCTGTCCAGCCTGACCTCTTCGCACTCAAATAGCGATAACTTTAGCTACAGAGGTCCAAACGACGCGGTTCCAGTTGCGTTGGAAAGCTAACGTTCGGGGCTTCGATTTGATATATAATTTGCCATAGCTGCCCCAACGCCAGGCGACGCGAACGCGTGGGTCACGCGGACGCGTGACCTGGCAGGAACGCAACCCGGGCGGCCGCGTGAGCCACGCGGCCGCGTCACTTTTCTGTGACCTGTACGGACCACAAGAGTTGACTAGGACTTGAGAATTAAGCTAATCAGTCCACTTAACCTTCCTTTGTTAGTAAAGGTTAACTAAGTGGGATTCAAACCCAATTCTCATCACAATTGATAAGGATAGGACTTCTAGTTCTTACACCTTGCCAAAAGTTTATTTTATAATTATTTATTTATTTTTAATTGCCATTTAAATTACTTGTCATACTTCTCCCTTATTTCTAAAACCCCTAATTTACAGGATTCATAACCAATAATAAGAACATACCTCCCTGCAATTCCTTGAGAAGATGACCCGAGGTTTAAATACTCGGTTATCAATTTTAAAGGGGTTTGTTACTTGTGACAACCAAAATGTTTGCACGAAGGGATTTTTGTCGGTTTAGAGACTATATCTACAATGCGACTGTATTTATGAACTTCTTTACTGGCAAAAATCCTAACGTCAAAGGATCTTATTTCAGTCATGAAACTTTGAGTGGTTTTGATTAGATCAGAGACCATGGTTGCTAAGTCAGAGTGGCTCTGCTTAGAATTCTCTGTCTGTTGCTGAGAAGATGATGGAAAAGGCTTGCCATTGCTAAACCTGTTTCTTCCACCATTATTGTTGTTGAAACCTTGTTGAGGTCTCTATTGATCCTTCCATGAGAGATTTGGATGATTTCTCCATGAAGGATTATAGGTGTTTCCATAGGGTTCTCCCACGTAATTCACCTCTTCCATTGATGGGTTCTCAGGATCATAAGCTTCTTCTTCAGATGAAGCGTCCTTAGTACTGCCTGGGGCATCTTGCATTCTAGACAGACTTTGAGAAATCATATTGACTTGCTGAGTCAATATTTTATTCTGAGCCAATATGGCATTCAGAGTATCAATCTCAAGAACTCCTTTCTTCTGATTCGTCCCATTGTTCACAGGATTCCTTTCAGAAGTGTACATGAATTGGTTATTTGCAACCATTTCAATGAGTTCTTGAGCTTTTGCAGGCGTTTTCTTCAGATGAAGAGATCCTCCAGCAGAGCTGTCCAATGACATCTTGGACAGTTCAGACAGACCATCATAGAAGATACCTATGATGCTCCATTCAGAAAGCATGTCAGAAAGACACTTTCTGATCAATTGTTTGTATCTTTCCCAAGCTTCATAGAGGGATTCACCTTCCTTCTGTCTGAAGGTTTGGACTTCCACTCTAAGCTTACTCAATTTTTGAGGTGGAAAGAACTTTGCCTAGAAGGCATTGACTAGCTTTTCCCAAGAGTTCAGGCTTTCTTTAGGTTGTGAGTCCAACCATATCCTAGCTCTGTCTCTTACAGCAAAAGGGAATAGCATATGTCTGTAGACCTCAGGGTCAACCCCATTGGTCTTGACAGTGTCACAGATTTACAAGAATTCAGCTAAAAACTGATGAGGATCTTCCAATGGAAGTCCATGGAACTTGCAATTTTGTTGCATTAGAGAAACTAATTGAGGCTTAAGCTCAAAGTTGTTTGCTCCAATGGCAGGGATAGAGATGCTTCTCCCATAGAAGTCGGGAGTAGGTGTAGTGAAGTCACCCAGCACCTTCCTTGCATTGTTAGCATTGTTGTTGTTTTCGGCTGCCATGTCTTCTTCTTATTTGAAGATTTCTATTAGGTCCTCTACAGAGAGGAGTGCTTTAGCTTCTCTTAGCTTTCGCTTCAAGGTCCTTTCAGGTTCAGGATCAGCCTCAACAAGAATGCTTTTGTCTTTGTTCCTGCTCATATGAAAGAGAAGAGAACAAGAAAATATGGAATCCTCTATGTCACATTATAGAGATTCCTTGAGATGTCAGAGGAAAAGAAGAATAGAAGGAGGAGGTAGAAGAAGAAGAATTCGAACTTATCAAGAGAGATAGAGTTCGAATTATTGAGAGTGGAGGAGTGTTAGTCCTTAAATAGAAGGATGTGAGAAGAGGGGAAGAACTTTCAAAAATAAAATAAAAGATTTTAAAATGATTAAAAGAAATTTTGAAAATTTTATGAATGATTTTCAAAAATTAAAGTTGGGAAAAAAATAAAGCGATTTTGAAAAAGATTTTGAAATTAGAAATAAAAAAGATATGATTGAAAACTATTTTGAAAAAGATGTGATTAAAAAGATATGATTGAAAAACAATTTAAAAAGATTTGATTTTTAAAATTAATGACTTGGCTAACAAGAAATTTAAAAGATATGATTCAGACATTAAACCTTTCTCAACAGAAAAAGCAACATACTTGAAATGTTGAATCAAATCATTAATTGTTAGCAAGTATTTTTGAAAAATGGAAAGAAATTGATTTTGAAAATATATGATTGAAAAGATATGATTTGAAAAAGATTTTATTTTGAAAAATTATGGAAATTTGAAAAAAATTTGAATTAAAAACAAAATCTTCCCTCTTGTGCCATCCTGACGTTAAACGCCCAGAACGGTATCCATTTTGGCGTTTAACGCCCAAAACTCTACCTTTTTGGGCATTAAACGCCCAGCCAGGTACCGTGGCTGGCGTTTAAACGCCAATTTTCCTTCCTCACTGGGCATTTTGAACGCCCAGCTTTTTCTATGTAATTCCTCTGCTGTATGTTCTGAATCTTCAATTCTCTATATTATTGACTTGAAAAGACACAAATTAAAAAAAAAAATTTGAATTTTTAATGATGAGGAACAATTAAAATGCAACTAAAATCAAATAAACAATGCATGCAAGACACCAAACTTAGAAGTTTGTATACTATTGACACTAACAAATTTAGAATGCATTTGAGAAACAACAAAACACTCAAGACAAGAGAATTTAAAGATCAGAGTAAGGAAATCGTCAAGAACAACTTGAAGATCAATGAAGAACATAATGCATGTAATTTTCGAAAATTAGAAGAATAAAGACATGCAATTGACACCAAACTTAAAGTTAGACACTAGACTCAAACAAGAAACATAAAAATATTTTTGATTTTAAGATTTTATAATTTTTTTGGATTTTTCGAAAATTGAGTGGAAAAGAAAATAAAGAGATTCAAAATTTTTAATAAGAATTCCAGGAATCATGCAATGTTAGTATAAAGCTTTAGTCTAAAAAGATTAGACATGGCTAGCCAAGCTTCAGCAGGACATTACATTCAAGAGCTAAATTGATGAGAATCAACCAGCTTTGGTGATGATGAAAACATTACCTTGAAACTCTAGAATTCATTCTTAAAAATTCTGAAGAAAAATACCTAATTTAAGCAACAAGATGAACCGTCAGTTGTCCAAACTCGAACAATCCCCGGCAACAGCGCCAAAAACTTGGTGCACGAAATTGTGATCATCAATGGCGCCATCAACATGGTACGCTCAATTGCATTCTCAACTCTTTATCACAACTTCGCACAACTAACCAGCAAGTGCACTGGGTCGTCCAAGTAATAAACCTTACGCGAGTAAGGGTCGATCCCACGGAGATTGTTGGTATGAAGCAAGCTATGGTCATCTTGTAAATCTCAATCAGGCGGATTCAAATGGTTATGGAGGATTAATAATTAAAAGATGAATAAAACATAAAATAAAGATAGAGATACTTATGTAATTCATTGGTGAGAATTTCAGATAAGCGTGTGGAGATGCTTTGTCCCTTCCGTCTCTCTGCTTTCCTACTGCCTTCATCCAATCCTTCTTACTCCTTTCCATGGCAAGCTGTATGTTGGGCATCACTGTTGTCAATGGCTACAGTCCCGTCCTCTCAGTGAAAATGTTCAATGCGCTCTGTCACAGCACGGCTATTCATCTGTCGGTTCTCGATCATGTCGGAATAGAATCCAGTGATTCTTTTGCGTCTGTCACTAACGCCCCACAATCGCGAGTTTGAAGCTCGTCACAGTCATTCAATCCCTGAATCCTACTCAGAATACCACAGACAAGGTTTAGACCTTCCGGATTCTCAAGAATGGCCGCCAATGGATTCTAGCTTATACCACGAAGATTCTGATTAAGGAATCCAAGAGATATACATTCAAGCCTTGTTTGCATGTAGAACGGAGGTGGTTGTCAAGCACGCGTTCATAAGTGAGAATGATGATGAGCGTCACATAATCATCACATTCATCAAGTTCTTGGGTGCGAATGAATATCTTAGAACAAGAATAAGATGAATTGAATGGAAAATAGTAGTGATTGCATTAATACTCGAGGTACAGCAGAGCTCCACACCTTAATCTGTGGTGTGTAGAAACTCCACCGTTGAAAATACATAAGTGATAATGGTGATCATTGGCTTCGGCCCCAGAGAGGGAACCAGAAGAACCAAGATGAAAATACAATAGCAAAAGGTCTTATTTATAGAGAACTAGTAGCTTAGGGTTTACAGAAATGAGTAAATGACATAAAAATCCACTTCTGGGCCCACTTGGTGTGTGCTTGGGCTGAACATTGAAGCTTTCATGTGTAGAGACTTTTCTTGGAGTTAAACGCCAGCTTTTGTGCCAGTTTGGGCGTTTAACTCCCACTTCTGTGCCAGTTCCGGCGTTAAACGCCGGGAATTCTTGAGTTGATTTGGAATGCCAGTTTGGGCCATCAAATCTCGAACAAAGTATGAACTATTATATATTGCTGGAAAGCCCAGGATGTCTACTTTCCAACGCAATTAAGAGCGCGCCAATTGGATCTCTATAGCTCCTGAAAATCTACTTCAAATGCAGGGAGGTCAGAATCCAACAGCATCTGCAGTCCTTTTTCAGCCTCTGAATCAGATTTTTGCTCAGGTCCCTCAATTTCAGCCAGAAAATACTTGAAATCACAGAAAAACACACAAACTCATAGTAAAGTCCAGAAAAGTGAATTTTAAATAAAAACTAATAAAAATATAATAAAAACTAACTAAAACATACTAAAAACATACTAAAAACGATGCCAAAAAGCGTATAAATTATCCGCTCATCACATACCTTCGATACAAAGTGGCACACCCTAGTGATGACTCTTCTAGGTAATTAGTTGGTGTGCCATGTCCAGCTTCTGGCGTGCCACGCCCCTTCGATGGTCTTCATTGTTGCTCTTTGGAATGTTGTACTAACGTGCCACGCCCAGCTTCTGGCGTGCCACGCCAATACATTTTTGTGGCGTTTGTTCCACGTGGCACGCCTGCTTCACACGCCCACTTGTTTAGTTATTTCCTTCCCATTTTTGATGTCTTTATTGCCTGAAATTCAACACAAACTCATTTCAAAGCAATGTACTATGATATTCATCAATTAAGGCATGAATTGCAATGATCAAATGAGATTATGCCTCTTTTATGGTCCTTTTTATTCAAGAAAAAGGGTAGATGATGTAAGTCATCACAACACCAAACTTAAGCCTTGCTTGTCCCAAGCAAATCAATGTGAGTGGTCTTTTTGTGAATTGAGACTTGACCTTGAATGGATGCAATATAACTAAGAATAGGACTAAGTGTTCAACACATGCATGAATGCTTTGAATGTCACAAAGAGTCCCTAGATCCTTGAGGGTTCTTCCAAGTATGTGCCTTAGGGGTCCTTTTCATTGATTGTCACCTTGAAGTAGTAAAAGTTAGCTCATTCTATTCTTGGTTTAGCTTCTTTTCTGTTCATTGACCACGACTCTAAGTGTTTTGTCTCAAGACAACACTTTAGTTAGGATTTCAATCAACACTCCCAAACTAGTTGGATTTAGGGTGTTAGGTGTTGAAACACCCCTGAGAATTTACTTGCCCAGGCCTCTTCTTGACATATCTTCACCACAAGCATCTACTAGGGTCTCTAACTCTTTTGAGTTTTTTTCAATGTTTCTCATCCCTTCCTAGTAGTTGATGCTCAGAGCCTTGGATCTTTGTTGCTTACTACTTCTTGGTTCTATAGATATTCAAGGAACACCCCTCAACCTCTACTTGTCATGCCTTATAAGACTAGTTGCCTTTCATGACTCATTTTCTTTTTAGTTCATTCAAGGTTCTACACTTAGTCTTTTGTTTCTTTGTTCTTTGAAAGAGCTTTCTTGGTCTTAGTCTCATTTACTCTTGTTCTTGCACAACTCACAACAACTCTTATGGAAACAAACTACACTTTATTGATGTTGAAAAAGACTAAAGTTAACAATGCATTTTCTTTCTTGCATATCAAGGGACTCACAAAAGACTTCAAGTAATAAAGAACTAAACATAAAACATAAACTATCCTAGCATTACCAATTATTCTCAAACATAAAGTAAAGTGGATAGATAAGAACTTAAACAGAATTCAGAAATTTGAAAAATGTCAACCATATAACTCAACAACCTTGTGCAGCTTCAACTTTAGTTCATTGGCCCTTTGCCATTGTCTTTCTTCTTGGAGGGGAAGGAGTCATTTTCACCCTTTTGAGAGGATCCTTCTTGTGATTTCTTGTCCTTGGGCTTCTAGAATCCCAGCCTTCTCATATAGGACTTCACATTTTCTTTATGTTGGTATGCAATTTCCTCCTGCCGTCCACTGAGTTCCTCCAATTTCTGCATATAGGTAGGATAATTGGGATTCATGTTAGCTACTGCATTGCACAAGTAGCTCAACTTGGTTTGTGCATAGCAGTCATAGTCCCCTCTTGCTATAGTTCTAGCTTCATAGAGGTGTCTGAATTCAGCAAGGCTATTCATTTGATGTAGTTGATGTTCCAACATCATCCCTAGACTGCCTTGCAACTCTCCCTAGTTGATCTGTTCTTGCTGCTCCTTCAGGTGTTCAAAGCTTCCTTGGAGGTTTTGTATGTTCTCATTCACTTGGTTCCATTGCTCCCTTTGGCTATTTTGAAATTGGTTGACATCTTCCCTCAATTGGTGCAAATCTCCCTTCATTTGATGCACGTCTCTTTGCAGTTGCTCCCAGTTTACTCCTTCAGGAAATTGTTGAAGTTACTGGTATTGTTGATATTGTGGTGGTTGAAGCGCTAGGAAATGTGGTTACTCCTCAGCCTCTTCTTCTTCTTCTTCTTCTTCTTGTGGCACATGAGCATGAGCTCTATGCTCTCTGGCCCTCTGAAGTGGGTTGACAGCTAAAACCTTGGCCATTTTCTTGGCAGTTATAGGCTTATCTTGCTTCACTAGTACCTCATCAATAACTTTCTCAACTCCAGCGTCATCACATAGCTCTTGTATGATGCTGGGGAATGCCAACCTTGTGCTTTCATTAGTGCCCTTCAATATCTTGTTGATGTTGTTGGCAATCAACTCCCCGACATTTACATTCTCTCCTTTCATAATGCTGTATATGAACACAGCTCTCTCCTTGGTCACCTCGGAGGTGTTGGATGTAGGAATCAAAGATCTTCTCACAAAGTCCAGCCACCCCCTAGCTTGGGGGCTCAAGTCCCTTCTTCTCAGCTGGTTGGGTTTCCCATCTTTGTCATTGATCCACTGCATATTTAGTACACAAATTTCGTTTAGGATTTCATCAAATCCTGGGTCTGGTTGCTTCATCCTTTCCTCATAACTCCGAGTGGAGTCTGTCCTCTTCACCATCAGCACCCTTTCTATGTTAGAGGGACTATAGTCAATGGACTTCCCTCTCACATAGCTAATGTACCCATAAGCTTGCCCTGGTTGTGGCATGACATTGGCATAAAATTCCCTTACCACGCCTTCCACCACTTTCCTTGGTGGGTTGTAGAAGAGTGCCCAGCCCCTGTTGTTAATCTCAATGTTGATCTCATGGTGCTCATTCCTTCCCAGTTGGAAACCAACCTCTGGGATGATCTCCCTCTCACTCACCTAACTATAGAATTGGTTTTGGTTGAATGCGGAGAGGAATTTGTATTCATTGAAGGTTGAGCTTGAGGAACTGAAAGTTGGTTTTTTGGTCTTTCTTTTCTTTGAGGCTGAAGACTTTGGTGGTGCCATTGGGTGGAGAGAGAGAGTGTGTTTGAAGGTTCTGAAATAGTAATAGAGTGTTACAAAGAAACACAAGAAAAACAAAAGTTGCTCCAACACCAAACTTAGGACTTGATTGTCCCAATTAAGTAGAAAGATAGAGAGAAATGGGATGAAAAGAGAAAAGAGAAGAGAAAGAAAGGTTTCTGTGAGTTTTTTTCGTGTGTGGGATGGGGTTTGAAGTGGAAGGGAAATTGGAAGTGAGGTTTTTATAGGGGTGAGAGTGTGGTTCGAATGGTGGGAAAGGAAAAGAATTCAATATTTCCCAACTTGGGGAGTGGCGCCTAACGTGGGAAGAGGTGCCAATCCTTATTCCACTGTGCCCTCTGTGTATGTTGGGTTCCAAAGTGCAAGTACACTTTGACCTCTTTGCTATCAACCAAGTGCGCCCCATTCAATCTCCTGAAAATGAAACCGAAACCCCATGAGTAATGACAATATAATCCTCCACATTCCTTTTTAATGCTAGTGAATGGATTTGCAACTGATGGGTGTCCCTTGGGACACCAAACTTAATTCATTTGCATCTCAATAAATTGGGTTCATCATTGGGTTTTTAAAGTGTTCATGGGAAAAAAGTAATTCCAATTCTTTCACATTCTGTTGCTTCTAATCTCCCCTGAACACATTAAAATTCATATTCAAGCCTCCACCAATATATTAAATGCTTTCAAATTGAGTGGCATTGGGCTTGTTAAGTGATCCTCGTATGGTGGTGGCCACACCAAATTTAATCTCTAGGCTTACTCTTCAAAATTTAGTTCATCCAAATGGTTGTAAGCTTAGATTATGTAGGTGAGTGGCCACACCAAACTTAGCTTTTTAGCTAGTTCTTAGCCCAATTACTCATCATCAATAAATGCCTTCATCAAGTTGCATTTCCAAAAATAGGAGACAAATTAATTCATAAAGCTATCCTAACTATCAAAACTGAAATTGAACTTCCTAAGCTAATATTTACAAACTACTTCTAAGAAAGCAATAAATCAAAAGAATATAAAGTGTTGGGGTGCCTCCCAACTAGCGCTTTTTTAACGTCACTAGCTTGACGTTCTTCCTTTTTCAGTTGAGGTGGTAGCTCACTCTCCTTTCATCCAGTGAGTCCCCCAGGTAATGCTTGAGTCTATGGCCATTTGTAGTGAAGGTTCTTTGTATTTTGTCCTCCATAAGTTCCACCTGACCATAGGGGTACACTTTGATGATGGTAAAGGGTCCTGACCATCTAGACTTAAGCTTCCCAGGGAAGAACTTAAGACTGGAATTGTACAATAACACCTTTTGTCCTTCAGTAAACTCCCTCCCTGCTATCTTTTGATCATGCCACCTTTTTGTGTTCTCTTTGTAAATCTTTGTATTTTCATATGCTTGGCTCCTAAATTCCTCCAACTCGTTGAGTTGCCTTAGTCTCTTTTTTCCAGCAGCTTGCTCATCAAAGTTCAATAGTTTTAGAGCCCAAAATGCTCTATGTTCAAGGTCAACTAGCAAATGGCAAGCCTTGCCAAATACCAATTGGTATGGAGACATCCAAATGGGGGTCTTGAAGGTTGTTCTGTAGGCCCATAAAGCATCATCTAGCTTCTTAGACCAGTCCTTCCTTGAGCTTCCAATAGTTTTTTTAAGAATCCTTTTTAGCTCCCTGTTGGAAATCTCTACTTGCCTGTTGGTCTGCGGATGATAAGGAGTTGCCACCTTGTGCTTGACTCCATATTTAAGAAGGAGTGCCTCTAGTTGTTTGTTGCAGAAATGTGTTCCTCCATCACTAATGAGTGCCTTGGGAACCCCAAACCTGCTGAAAATTTTCCTTCTTAAGAAGATCATTACGACCTTGTTGTCATTTATGGCGGTGGCAATAGCCTATTCACATTTTGACACATAATCTACAGCTACAAGTATATAACTATTTGAGTAGGAGGATGGGAAAGGCCCCATAAAGTCAATCCCCCCATACATCAAATAACTCTAACTCTATTATAAATCTCTGTGGCATTTCATTATTCTCGGGTAGATTGCCAGCCTTTTGGCACTCATCACATCTTGACACCAAGTCCTTTGCATCCTTGAAAATGCTTGGCCAGTAGAATTCACATTGGAGCACCTTGGCTGCTGTTCTTTCTCCACTAAAATGGCCTCCATATGCAAACCCATGACATTGCCAAAGCACTTCTTGTCCATCCCTATGGGATATATGATGAGCGGATATTTTATACGCTTTTTGGGGGTATTTTCATGTAGTTTTTAGTATGTTCTAGTTAGTTTTTAGTATATTTTTAGTATTTTTTAGGCAAAATTCATATTTCTGGACTTTACTATGAGTTTGTGTGTTTTTCTATGATTTTAGATATTTTCTGGCTGAAATTGAGGGATCTGAGCAAAAATCTGATTCAGGCTAAAAAAGGACTGCTGATGTTGTTGGATTCTGACCTCCCTGCACTCGAAATGGATTTTTTGGAGCTATAGGAGTCCAATTGGCGCGCTCTCAATTGGGTTGGAAAGTAGACATAAAGGGCTTTCCAGCAATATATAATAGTTCATGCTTTTCTTGAAGATAAGCGACATAAACTGGCGTTTAACGCCAGTTCTATGTTCCATTCTGGCGTTAAACGCCAGAAACAAGTTACAAGTTGGAGTTAAACGCCCAAAACAGGAACCTGGTGTCTAACTCCAGAAACAGCCTATGCACGTGTAAAGCTAAAAGCTCAGCCCCAGCATACACCAAGTGGGCCCCAGAAGTGGATTTCAGCACTATCTATCTCAGTTTACTTATTTTTTGTAAACCTAGGTTACTAGTTTGGTATTTAAACAACTTTTAGAGATTTATTTTGTACCTCATGACATTTTAGATCTGAACTTTGTATTTTTCATGGCATGAGTCTCTAAACTCCATTGTTGGGGGTGAGGAGCTCTGCTGTGTCTCGATGAATTAATGCAATTATTTCTGTTTTTTATTCAACACGCTTGTTTCTATCTAAGATATTCATTCGCACTTCAATATGATGAATGTGATGATCCGTGACACTCATCACCATTCTCAACCTATGAACGCATGCCTGACAACCACCTCCGTTCTACATTAAATTGAATGAGTATCTCTTGGATTCCTTAATCAGAATCTTCGTGGTATAAGCTAGAATCCATTGGCAGCATTCTTGAGAATCCGGAAGGTCTAAACCTTGTCTGTGGTATTCCGAGTAGGATTCAAGGATTGAATGATTGTGACGAGCTTCAAACTCACAAGGGTTGGGCGTAGTGACATACGTAAAAGGATCAATGAATCCTATTCCAGCATGAGTGAAAACCGACAGATGATTAGCCGTGCGGTGATAGCACACCTGGACCATTTTCACTGAGAGGACGGATGGTAGCCATTGACAACGGTGATCCCCCAACACACAGCTTGCCATAGGAGGAACCTTGCGTGCGTGAAGAAGAAGACAGGGGGAAAGCATAGATTCAGAAGACAAAGCATCTCCAAAACTCCAACATTTTCTCCATTACTACATAACAAGTATTATTTAATCCATGCTTTTTATTTACTACCAATCAAAACTGAGAATTATTATTATCCTGACTAAGAGTTACAAGATAACCATAGCTTGCTTCAAGCCGACAGTCTCCATGGGATTCGACCCTTACTCACGTAAGGTATTACTTGGATGACCCAGTGCACTTGCTGGTTAGTTGTGCGGAGTTGTGAAGAATTGTGATTTCCAATTTCGTGCACCATGTTTTTGGCGCCGTTGCCGGGGATTGTTCGAGTTTGAACAACTGACGGTTAATCTTGTTGCTTAGATTAGGAAAATTTTGTCTTTTGGGTCAGAGTCTTTTATTTTCTTTTCAAAAATTTTTCAAAAATATTATTTTTCTTTATTAATTTTTAGTTTTTCTGTGAGTTTAGTGTCATGTTTTAAGTTTGGTAACAATTGTATGCTTTTCTTTGTCTTTCAATTTTCGAATTGCATGTTCTTTGTTCTTCTTTGATCTTCAAGTTGTTCTTGTCAATTTTTCTTGTTTGATCTTTAGTTTCTCTTGTACTGTATCTTTTCTTGTTTTTCTTGTGCTATTTCAAAATATCAGTTTTCTAATAAAAAAATATTTTATTTATTAAATACCTTATTAAAACATGTTAAATTTATAGCTCAATTGGCTAGAGTGTTGTGCTTATGTTCTTAGTAATTGGCTATCTTCCTTTTAAAACTTTTTAAAAAATAATTTCTCTTTGATTAAATCTTGTGTCAATTTTTAAGTTTAGTGTTCTCTTGTTAATTTTCCTTTAGTTTTCGAAATTTTTATTGTGGTTTTCTAAAAATTTTAAGTTTGCTATTCTATCTTCATGTTCTTGAGTCTTCTTTGTGTTTTGATCTTAAAATTTTTAAGTTTGGTGTTCCTTGGTGTTTTCCCTCCAAAATTTTCGAAAACAAGGAGCATTAGATCAAAAAATTTTAAGTCTTGTGTCTTTTGTGTACTTTTCTCTTTCATCATAAAATTCAAAAAAAATTAAAAAAATTGATTTTCAAAATATTTTTCTTTCTTTTTATATAATTTTCGAATTTTGGGTCCTAATTTATTATTTTGATTGAAAAATTTTAAGCTTGGTGTTTTCTTGTTAAGAAAGTTTCAATCTTTAAAATTTTAAAATCATATCTTTTTCAAAACTTCCTAATTACTTTCTCTTTCTTCAATTTTTCGAAAAGCCTCATCAAAAAATTTCAAAAATCTTTTTTTATTTTATTAATTATTCTAGTTTCCATTTATTATTATTATTATTATTTCAAAAAATTTTTTAAAAAATATATTTTTAATAATACTAGTTGAATCTCTAATTCACATCATCTCCCTTTCTCCATCATGGACCTAGGTGGAAATGAACAGTCTAGAAGGACTTTGGGGTCACATGCTAACCCCACTACTGCTTCATATGAGAGTAGTATCTGTATACCCTCCATCGGAATCAGTAGTTTTGAGTTGAATCCTCAGCTCATTATCATGGTGCAGCAAAGTTGCCAGTATTCCGGTCTTCCACAGGAAGAACCTACAGAGTTTCTGGAACAGCTTTTACAAATTGCTGACACAGTACTTGATAAGGAAGTAGATCAGGATGTCTACAGGTTATTACTGTTTCCATTTGCTGTAAAATACCAAGCTAAGAGGTGGTAAAATAACCAATCTAAGGCTAGCATAAGGACATAGAAACAGCTGTCAGAAAAATTTCTCAATCAATATTTCCCTCCAAAAAGGATGACACAGCTAAGGCTGAACATCCAAGGCTTTAAACAAGGAGATAATGAATCTCTTTATGATGCCTGGGAGAGATACAGAGAGATGCTAAGAAAATGCCCCTCTGAAATATTTTCAGAGTGGGTGCAGTTAGACATCTTCTATTATGGGCTTACAGAGAAGGCTCAGATGTCTTTGGACCACTCAGCTGGTGGATCTATACACATGAGAAAGACAATTGAAGAAGCTCAAGAGCTCATTGATACAGTTGCCAAAAATTAGCATCTGTACCTAAGTAGTGAGTCTTCCATGAAAGAAGAGGCTAAAACAGTAACTGCTGAACTCAGTCCTACAGAATAAGTTACTGAATTCAATCAGCAATTAGATTTTCTAACAAAACAGCTAGCCGAATTCAAGGAGATACTACAAGACACAAGAATGGCTAATATGAATATGGAAGTACAGTTGAAGCAAACAAAATAGTAGTTATCAAAACAAATAACAGAAGAGTGCCAAGCAGTTCAATTAAGAAGTGGGAAAATATTAAATACCTCACTTCAAAGTAGCAGGAAGCCAAGAAATAAACAAACTGCTACCCAAAATCCCTCTGAGGACAGTAAGAGCCCAGAGAGGAATAATTCTGGCACTCAAGCACCAGAAAAGGGTGAAAAGCTAGCGTTAGACGCCCAATCCATGCTCAGTTCTGGCGTTCAAACGCCAAAAACAGGCAAGGAGTTGGCATTAAACGCCCAATAGAAGCTCAGTTCTGGCGTTCAAATGCCAGAAACAGGTAAGGAGTTGGCGTCCAAGGCCAATCCAGCTTCCAACCCTGGCATTCAAACGCCAGTGGGGGATCAGACACATACAAGTGCTGATAGCAACCCCTCTAAAAAGGCTTCTCCAACCACTTCTGTAGGAAATAAACCTGCAGCAACTAAGGTTGAGGAATACAAAGCCAAAATGCCTTATCCTCAGAAACTCCGCCAAGCAGAACAGGAAAAGCAATTTACCCGCTTTGCAGACTATCTCAGGACTCTTGAAATAAAGATTCCATTTGCAGAAGCACTTGAGCAAATACCCTCTTATGCTAAGGTCATGAAAGAGATCTTAAGTCGTAAGAAGGATTGGAGAGAAACTAAAAAAGTTTACCTCACTGAAGAATGCAGTGCAGTCATTTTGAAAAGCTTACCAGAAAAGCTTAAGGATCCTAGAAGCTTTATGATACCATGCACATTAGAGGGTACTAGTACCAAGAGAGCTGTATGTGATCTTGGGGCAAGTATCAACCTAGTACCTGCATCCACTATCAGAAAGCTTGGCTTGGCAGAAGAAGTCAAACCAACCAGGATCTGTCTTCAACTTGCTGATGGCTCCATTAAATACCCATCAGGCATGATTGAGGATGTGATTGTCACAGTTGGGCCATTTGCATTCCCCACTGATTTTGTAGTGCTGGAGATGGAGGAGCACAAGAGTGCAACTCTCATCGTAGGAAGACCTTTCCTAGCAACTGAATGAACCCTCATTGATGTCGAAAAAGGGGAAGTGACCCTGAGAGTCAATGAGGATGAGTTAAGGCTGAATGCTGTTGAAGTAATGAAGCATCCAGACACATCAAATGACTGCATGAGCGTTGATGTTATTGACTCCCTGGTAGAGGAGATCAATATGGCTGAGAGTCTCGAGTCAGAGCTAAAGAATATCTTTAAAGATGTTCAGCCTGATCTGGAGGAATCAGAGAGAATAATAGAACCTCTGAAAACCCCTCAGGAAGGGGAAAAACCTCCTAAACCCGAGCTCAAACCATTGCCACGATCCTTGAAATATGCATTTCTGGGAGAAGGTGACACTTTTACTGTAATTATAAGCTCTGCCTTAGAGCCACAGGAAGAGGAAGCACTAATTCAAGTGATAGGGACACACAAGACAGCTCTTGTGTGGTCCATCAATGATCTTAAGGGCATTAGCCCAGCCAGATGCATGCACAAGATCCTATTAGAGGATGATTCTAAACCAGTGGTTCAACCACAGAGGCGGCTGAATCCAGCTATGAAGGAGGTGGTGCAGAAGGAGGTCACTAAATTACTAGAAGCTGGGATTATTTATCCTATTTCTGATAGCCCCTGGGTGAGCCATGTCCAAGTTATGCCCAAGAAAGGAGGCATGACAGTGGTTCATAATGAAAAGAATGAACTGGTTCCTACAAGAACAATTACAGGGTGGCGCATGTATATTGACTACAGAAGACTCAATACAGCCACCAGAAAGGATCATTTTCCTTTACCATTCATAGACCAGATGCTAGAAAGACTAGCAGGTCATAATTACTACTACTTTCTGGATGGCTATTCAGGTTACAACCAGATTGTAGTAGATCCCCAGGATCAAGAGAAAACAGCATTCACATGTCCATCTGGAGTGTTTGCTTACAGAAGGATGCCAGTTGGTCTGTGTAATGTACCTGTAACCATTCAAAGGTGCATGCTCTCTATTTTCTCTGATATGGTGGAAAAATTTATGGAAGTCTTTATGGATGACTTCTCAGTATTTGGAGACTTATTCAGCTCCTGTCTTGACCATCTGGCACTTGTTCTAAAAAGGTGCCAAGAGACC
Organism: Arachis stenosperma; assembly: GCF_014773155.1. NCBI lineage: Eukaryota > Viridiplantae > Streptophyta > Magnoliopsida > Fabales > Fabaceae > Arachis > Arachis stenosperma. Next base: position 82,196,325 of record NC_080385.1, on the reverse strand, counting down.
AACCTAGTTTTAAATTGGGAAGAATGTCACTTTATGGTGACTGAAGGAATTGTCCTTGGGCAGAAAATTTCGGACAAAGGAATAGAGGTGGATCAAGCTAAGGTGGATGTAATTGAAAAATTACCACCACCTGCCAATGTTAAGGTGATACGTAAAAATTAGATTTCACGTACAACCGGCAAGTATACCGGGTCGTATCAAGTAATAAAACTCACAAAGAGTGAGGTCGATCCCACGGAGATTGGTAGATTAAGCAACTTTAGTTAATGGTAAATTTAGTCAAGCAAACATAGTTTTGATTTCATGAGCATTTTGATTTTTGAACATAATTGCAAGAATGTAAATGACACAAAATGTAAAGAACTAGAATAGAGAAATAAAATGAAAGTAAATGACGGAAACTTAAAGTGCAAGAAACTTAAATGACATCAAAGATAAATTGCAAGGAATTAAAGGTTGCAGAAATTTAAAGAACATAAGAGTAAATGGCAAGAAATAAAGGAACAGAATGTAATAACAAGAATAGTAAATTGACAGGATGTAGAAGGGAGTTGGGCAATGGGTTTTCAAACACTAAGAACAAGAGAAATAAGAATTAATGATAGAGAGGATCATTAGGGATCAGAGATGCTAGTTTTCATGAAGTGATGTTAGTCAAATCTTCCTCAATCATGGGTATAGATCCATGGCAAGTGGGTGATTGAATCCCAATCTCTTGGTGATTCAATCTCTCTCAACATAACCAATTGCCACTCTCGTGATCTAATTATTCATGAGAAGAGATGAAGCTCAAATCTAATCCAGCCACACAATTCCTATAATCTCAACCAAGGAGAGTTACATCTCACATACTAACCAAGGTATATTGATTAAAGAAATCATGAAAGGATGAACTCTAAACTGAATTATGTGGCTCATTCCTCAAATTCACCACATAATTCATATAGATTAACCCCTCTCTCGATGGTGGTTGAATCTTTGAAGAGCAAGAGTTCCCTCTTTAGATCAACCACTAGAATTGAGGAGGAGAAGATGGGTTCACCAATTCATTCCAACAAGCAGAGCTCCTCCCCCTAATGAAAGTGGGGTTTAGTGAATCATAGCTCCAATTTCAACCATAATTGCCATCAACAAAAATTAAACTAAGTGGAAAGAAAAGAAGAAGAAGAATAAGGAAAATGCTTCAATTGAAAACTAAATTGCATGAAACTAAAGTGCATGAAAATAAAGAGTGAGACTTCAAAACAGAAATTGAGAATTCAAGAATTCATAGATGAAAACTACAAATTAAACTACACTACTACTAAGGAAGAAGAGAAGGGGAAGTGAAGAAGAGTGTATGAAGGGGAGGGGTCCGAAGACCCACTCTCAATGGAGTGTGCCAATTCACAGAATTCCAAATTGGTCTCCTCCGTATCCCCCCTAATCCAACCTCCTAATGCTATGAGACTATGGCCTTTATATAGGCTTTTCTAAATTACAAATTGAAATAAAATTAAAAGTAAATTACAATTAAATGAAAATCAACTATTCTAGATGATTCTTGTGGCCTTGATTGATTGAGATTTATGGGTTTTTCTTGCTTGAGGTTAGCTAGCTCATGAGTGGAGTTGCTGCCCTTTTAAGGAAAACAGAGGAAGCAAAGCTTGTTCACATCAATTCTGGCCCAGTGAACAAGCGTTATTGGCAAACACGCCAATGTTATTGCACGTTGGCAACGTGCTCATGGGTTTCCTGGGCTGGGGCTTGGTGATAGGCGTTGCTAGCCCAAGTTATTGCCAAACACTTGGCTCTTCTTCTTGGTTTCACTTTTCATGCTTAATGTTGCCTAAACTTTGAGCTTCAATCCTTTGCTTAAATATGAACTATGATATATCATTGGAAAGCTCTTGATGTCTACTTTCCAATGCCACTGGAATCACCTCATTTGGACTTTCCTAGCTCAAGTTATGCTCCATTGAAGATGGCAAGGTCAGGCTGCCCTGGTTGGGCGTTTTTGTGGATAACGCCACCAATAACGTGCTCAACAACGCCCCTAGCCCAAATTTCTTGGCCTGGGCGTTGTTGCTGGAGTTGCCAAGGAACACGCCAGTTCATTTTGGCCCTGGCAACGTGTTCGACTCCCCCTCCTTGGCCTACTCATGCTTCCTTGAATTTCAACCTCATTTCCTTGTTTTTGGGGCCTAAAGATGACTCTGATTCGAGCTTCCATTTCATGCTCCACTATAGACTATTATATATGGTTGGAAAGCTCTAAATGTCAGCTTTCCAATGAAATTAGAAGCACTCAATTTGGACCTCTATAACTCAAGATATCTTCCATTGAAGAGGACATGGTCAGGCTGCCTTGTTGGAGTTGTTGTGGATAACGCCCCTACATTCCAAGTTAGCAACGTGCATCACAATTTCCTCACCATCCTGGCGTTGTTGATGAACACTCCTTCTCTTCAGCACGTTGGCAATGTGCTCGAGCCTTTCTCAAGGCTCCATGTTTGCTTCCTGGCGTTGGCAACGTGCATGGCAAGGCTTATGGGCGTTAGCAACGTGCATGGCATGGCTTATGGGCGTTGGCAACTTGATTGGTGCCCTTCCTGGCGTTGGCAACGTGCATGGCAAGGCTTATGGGCGTTAGCAACGTGCATGGCATTCCTTTCTTCATTTTGGGCGTTGGCAACTTGGTTGGGCGTTGCCAACTTGGTGAGCAAGCCAGAAACAATACTTTCCATGTTTGAGGCTCTAAATGAAGCCCACATTTGAACCTTCAAATGAACTCCAATTTCATATTGTGATATATGGTTGAAAAGCTCTTGATGTCTACTTTCCACCGCCACTGATTTCACCTCAATTGGAGTTTTCTAGCTCAAGATACACGTTCTTGAAGAGAGCATCCTCAAGCTGCCTGGGCGTTGTTGCCCAAGTTGTTGGCAAACACGCCAGCAACAACGCCAGGCTCTTCTTCAACTTGGCTTGGGCGTTGCCAACTTGGTGTTGGCGTTGGCAACGTGCTACTCTTCCCCTGGTGGCTTCCCCTGATGGCTCCTGGCATTGCCAACTTGCTGCTCAAGTTGGCAACTTGCAATGCTTCATTTCCTTGCTCTCGGGCTTGAGTTTCCCTCTGATTTGAGCTTCCATTCCTCGCCACATTATGGACTATTATATATCGTTGGAAAGCTCTTGATGTCAGCTTCTCAACGCAATTGGAATCATGCCAATTGGATCCTTGTGGTTCAAGATGTTCATCCTTGAAGAGGGGGAGGTCAAGCTGCCAACTCTGCTGGACACACAGTAGCAAGTTGCCAACTTGATTTCCAAGTTGCCAACTTGCTTGTTCTTCCTTTCTCCAATATTTTCTTGCTCCATTATCTTCTTGCTTCATCACCTAACATAAACCAAAGAACTTTCCTCAAAGTTTTGCCATCTTATGCAATAATTTTCAAGGAAATCATTCACATCAACTTGTATATAAACTCCTTGATGTATTTGCATGAATTATGCCAAATTTCACTTAATTCTTGGTTCATGGATGCATGGAGGAAAACTCACAAAATTGCTCATTTATTTCAAAGAAAGTGAATGAACCTAAGCTAAAACTAACTAAACTAACTAGTTAAAATGGCCAATATGCGAATGCATCATAAGGCAATCAGAAGCTTTTTGGGGCATGCAAGATTCTACAGAAGGTTTATAAAGGATTTTTTAAAAATTGCAAAACCTCTGAGTAACCTGCTAGCTGCTGACATGCCATTTATCTTTGATAAGGAGTGTCTGCAGGCATTTGAGACTCTGAAAGCTAAGTTGGTCACAGTACCAGTCATCTCTGCACCAGACTGGACATTACCATTTGAATTAATGTGTGATGCCAGTGATCACGCCATTGGTACAGTGTTGGGACAGAGGCATGACAAGCTTCTGCACGTCGTTTATTATGCCAGCCGTGTTCTAAATGATGCGCAGAAGAACTACACAACCACAGAAAAGGAATTGCTTGTAGTGGTTTATGCCATTGACAAGTTTAGATCCTATTTAGTAGGATCAAAAGTGATTGTGTACGCTGACCATGCTGTCCTTAAATATCTACTCACAAAGCAGGATTCAAAACCCAGACTCATAAGATGGGTGTTGCTTCTGCAAGAGTTTGATATAGAAATAAGAGATAGAAAAGGGACAGAGAATCAAGTAGCAGATCACCTGTCCCGAATAGAACCAGTAGAAGGGGCGTCCCTCCCTCTTACTGAGATCTCTGAAACCTTTCCGAATGAGCAACTCTTTGCCATCTAGGAAGTACCATGGTTTGCAGACATTGTAAACTACAAGGCTGTGAGATTCATACCCAAAGAGTATAGTAGGCAGCAATAAAAGAAATTGATCTCGGATGCAAAGTACTATCTGTGGGATGAACCATATCTTTTCAAGAGATGTACAGACGGAATAATCCATAGATGTGTGCCTAAAGAAGAAGCACAGAAGATTCTCTAGCATTGCCATGGATCACAGTATGGAGGACATTTTGGAAGTGAGCGAATAGCCACGAGAGTCCTCCAATGTGGCTTCTACTGGCCTACTCTCTATAAAGACTCCCGAGAGTTTGTACGTAATTGTGACAGTTGCCAAAGATCTAGCAATCTGCCTCACGGTTATGCCATGCCTCAACAAGGGATCTTGGAGATTGAGTTGTTTGATGTATGGGGTATTGACTTCATGGGGCCTTTCCCACCATCATACTCAAACACCTATATTCTGGTGGTAGTGGATTATGTATCCAAATGGGTGGAGGCTATTGCAACACCCACTAATAATACTAAGACAGTGCTGAAATTTCTCCAGAAACATATCTTCAGCAGATTTGGTGTCCCTAAAATACTAATCAATGATGGGGGCGCTCATTTCTGTAATAAACAGCTTTACTCTGCTATGGTTAGATATGGAGTTAGCCACAGGGTGGCAACTCCATATCATCCACAGACAAATGGGCAGCTGAAGTGTCTAATAGAGAACTTAAAAGAATCCTGGAACGGACTGTGATTAATCGTAGAAGGGATTGGGCAAGAAGCTTGGATGATGCTCTGTGGGCATACAGAACAGCATTCAAGACTCCTATAGGGACCTCTCCATACCAGCTTGTGTATGGAAAGGCCTATCACTTGCCAGTGGAACTGGAACACAAGGCCTATTGGGCAACCAGATTCCTAAACCTTGATGCCAAGTTAGCTGGAGAAAAATGATTGCTCCAGTTAAATGAGCTAGAGAAATTCATACTAAATACTTTTGAAAATGCAAAACTTTACAAAGAGAAAGCAAAAAGATGGCATGATAAGAAGCTATTGTCCAGAGTCTTTGAGCCAGGGCAGAAAGTTCTGCTGTTTAATTCTAGGCTCAGATTATTCCCCGGGAAGTTGAAATCCCGGTGGAAAGGACCATATGTGATTACAGGTGTATCACCATATGGATATGTAGAGCTTCAGGATAATGACTCTAACAAAAAATTCATTGTTAATGGACAGAGAGTCAAACATTATCTTGAAAGCAATTTTGAGCAAGAATGCTCAAAATTGAGACTTGATTAAAGCTCAGTAATAGTCCAGCTAAAGACAATAAAGAAGCGCTTGCTGGGAGGCAACCTAGCCATTAACAAAGCTTATTTGTTAATTAAATGATAATTTTACGAGTTCATATTAATTATCTTCAAGGTAAAGCATAAATTGCATGAGTTCACAGAGTTACAGAAGGATTCAGAGAATAAAACAGCAAAAAAAGCTCACTGGTATGAAAATGCTAGTAAAAGCTATTTTGGGTGTTAAACGCCCAAAAGAAGCATCTACTGGGCGTTTAACGCTAGTAGGGATAGCCATTTGGGCGTTAAATGCCAGAATGGATACCATTCTGGGCGTTTAACGCCAGATTTGCAGCATCCTTGGCGTTCAGAAAAACGCCCAGTGATAAAGGATTTTCTGGCGTTTAACGGCAGCCAGAAGCTACAGCTGGACGTTAAACGCCCAGGAGAAGCTACAGATGGGCGTTAAATGCCCAAAATATGCAGCAGTTGGGCGTTTAACGCCAGGATTATGGGAGAAGGTAACTTCGTTTTCACTTCAAATTTTTTCCATTTTTCATGTTTCAATTCATGATTTCTTGCATAAACATGTTACAAACTCTCATCTTTCAACTTCAATTTCGAAAAATTTTAATCCTAAACATATTTCTTAATTTTTCTTCAATATCTTTTCAAACCTTTTTCAAAACTCATTGATCTTTTTGAATTCTTTTCAAATCTTTTTAAATTCTTCTCAAATCTTTTTTAATCATCATATCTTCTTTTCAAAATTCAGATTTATCTTTTTCAAATATCTTTCATATCTTTTCAATTTTAAATTACATCTTTTTCCTATCATACTTATCTTTTACAAATCATATCTTTTATCCTATCTTTTTTCAAAAATTTTAGAAAACCCACCCCACTCCCTTTAAATCCGCGTTCGGCCTCCCTTCTCTTCTCCACCATTCAAACTTGGCTCTCCTTTCCTTTCTTTTGCTTGAGGACAAGAAAACCTCTAAGTTTGGTGTGTTTATCCGTAATCACTAAGCCAATACCCACTAAGATCATGGCTCCTAAGGGAAAACAAACCACTCCAAGAGGCAAGAAAGAGAATATTCCAAAATCACTTTGGAATCAAGAGAAGTTCTTAACCAAAGAACATTCAGACCATTACTTCAAAATAATGGGTCTAAGGTCAGTGATCCCGGAAGTTAAATTCGATCTGAAAGAAGATGAATATTCAGAGATCCAAGAGCAAATTCGAAACAGGAGCTGGGAAATCCTAGATAATCCTGAAACAAAGGTGGGAAGAAACATGGTTCAAGAATTCTATTCTAATCTGTGGCAAACAGATAGACAGAGAATAGCTGGAACCGCCTTCTATGATTTTTGAACTCTAGTTAGAGGGAAGATTGTTCACTTCCAGCCTGACAAAATAAGAGAGATCTTCAAGCTGCCTCAACTGCAAGATGACTCAGACTCCTTTAGTAGGAGAATGATGAGAACAAATAAGAGCTTGGACAAAATTCTAGAGGAAATATGCCTCCTTGGAACCAAGTGGACAACCAACACAAAGGGTGTCCCAAACCAACTCAAGAGAGGAGATCTCAAACTAGTCGCCAGAGGCTGGCTGGACTTCATTGGGCGTTCTATACTGCCCACTAGCAACCGCTCTGAAGTCACCATCAAAAGAGCATTTATGATCCATTGCATTATGTTGGGAAAAGAAGTGGAAGTTCATCAGCTGATTTCTTGTGAACTTTACACAATTGCAAACAAGAACTCCAAAGATGCCAAATTGGCTTATCCAAGCTTAATCTCTATGCTATGTAAAGATGCTGGGGTAAAGATGGGAGTAAATGAGTATATCTCAGTTGAGCAACCTATCACTAAAATGTCAATGGAAGGACAACAAGTGCAGGACGACCCCATCAAGAGGAAAGCATAGGAGTTCCTCCCAGAAATCCCTCAAATTGAATATTGGAGCGTCTTGAAGCATCTGTTACCAAGTTGCAAGAAGCTATGGACCAACTAAAGGAAGAACAGCAAAATCAAAATAGCATGCTTTGCAAACTGCTTGGGGAACAAGAAGAGCAAGGGCGTGAACTGAAGGAACTAAAGCGCCAAAAGCTATCTCTTGAAGGGCCAAGCAAACCACAGACTAAAGGAGCATCCACCTCCCAAAATAAAGATTGTTGAGTCCTAATCTTTACTTTAACTCTGTGATAATTGTTCTTATTAGGAATTTACCTTAGAAGTTATATATGAGTAGTAGTAATTAGTATCTTTATTTTGATTTTATCTCCAATTAAGCTATAATTTATTTTTCTCATCATCATTAAACATGAATAAAATAGCAGATTTTTAGAATAAGGAGGCAATATTTTTTTAAGTTTTTAATAAGAAAAATTCAAATTATTTATATGTGGTGGCAATACTTTTTGTCTTCTGAATGAATGTCTAAACAGTGCAAAATTTTGATAGTGGAGTTTATGAATGTTAAATCTGTTGGCTCTTGAAGGAATGATGAACAAGAAAAATGTTATTGATGATCTGAAAAATCATGAAATTGATTCTTGAAGCAAGAAAAAGCAGTGAAAAACAAAGCTTGCGAAAAAAAAACAAAAAAACAAAAGAAAAAGAAAAAGCAAGCAGAAAAAGCCAATAGCCCCTTAAACCAAAAGGCAAAGGTAAAAAGGATCCAAGGCTTTGAGCATCAATGGATAGGAGGGCCTAAAGGAATAAAATCCTGGCCTAAGTGGCTAAATCAAGTTGTCCCTAACCATGTGCTTGTGTCATGAAGGTCCAGGTGAAGAGCTTGAGACTGAGTGGTTAAAGTCGTGATCCAAAACAAAAGAGTGTGCCTAAGAACTCTGGACACCTCTAACTGGGGACTTTAGCAAAGCTGAGTCCCAATCTTAAAAGGTTTACACAGTTATGTGTCTATGGCATTTATGTATCTGGTGGTAATACTGGAAAACAAAATGCTTAGGGTCACAGCCAAGACTCATAAGTAACTGTGTTCAAGAATCAACATACTGAAATAGGAGAACCAATAACATTATCTGAATTCTGAGTTCCTATGGATGCCAATCATTCTGAATTTCAAAGGATAAAGTGAGATGCCAAAACTGTTCGGAAGCAAAAAGCTTCTAGTCCCGCTCATCTAATTAGAATTTGAGCTTCACTTAAAACTCTGAGATATTATTGCTTCTTGATTTCTTTTTATCTTATTTTATTTATGTAGTTGCTTGGGGACAAGCAACAGTTTAAGTTTGGTGGTGTGATGAGCGGATATTTTATACGCTTTTTGGGGGTATTTTCATGTAGTTTTTAGTATGTTCTAGTTAGTTTTTAGTATATTTTTTGTATTTTTTAGGCAAAATTCATATTTTTGGACTTTACTATGAGTTTGTGTGTTTCTCTATGATTTCAGGTATTTTCTGGCTGAAATTGAGGAATCTGAGCAAAAATATGATTCAGGCTGAAAAAAGACTGCTGATGTTGTTGGATTCTAACCTCCCTGCACTCGTAATGGATTTTTTGGAGCTACAAAAGTCCAATTGGCGCGCTCTCAATTGGGTTGGAAAGTAGACATCCAGGACTTTCCAGCAATATATAATAGTTTATGCTTTGCTCGAAGATAAGCGACGTAAACTGGCATTTAACGCCAGTTCCATGTTCCATTCTAGCATTAAACGCCAGAAACAGGTTACAAGTTGGAGTTAAACGCCCAAAACAGGTTACAACCTGGTGTCTAACTCCAGAAACAGCCTATACATGTGTAAAGCTAAAAGCTCAGCCCCAGCACACACCAAGTGGGCCCCAGAAGTGGATTTCTGCACTTTCTATCTCAATTTACTTATTTTCTGTAAACCTAGTTTACTAGTTTAGTATTTAAACAACTTTTAGAGGTTTATTTTGTACCTCATGACATTTTAGATCTGAACTTTGTATTTTTGACGGCATGAGTCTCTAAACTCCATTGTTGGGGGTGAGGAGCTCTGCTGTGTCTCGATGAATTAATGCAATTATTTCTGTTGTTTTTCATTCAACACGCTTGTTTTCTATCTAAGATATTCATTCGCACTTCAATATGATGAATGTGATGATCCATGACACTCATCACCATTCTCAACCTATGAACGCGTGCCTGACAACTACCTCCGTTCTACATTAGATTAAATGAGTATCTCTTGGATTCCTTAATCAGAATCTTCGTGGTATAAGCTAGAATCCATTGGTAGCATTCTTGAGAATCTGGAAGGTCTAAACCTTGTCTGTGGTATTCCGAGTAGGATTCAGGGATTGAATGACTGTGATGAGCTTCAAACTCACAAGGGTTGGGCGTAGTGACAGATGCAAAAGGATCAATGGATCCTATTGATGCATGAAAACTCGTCTCTCAACAAATTTTCCTTCGGCAAGTATACCGAATTGTCGTCAAGTAAAACTCACTATAAAGTGAGGTCGAATCCCACAAGAATTGATTGGTCAAGCAACTTTAGTTAGAAGAATATGCTAGTTGAGCTAAACAGAATTTAGATTGAGATGCAGAAAATTAAATAACTAGAAAGTAAATAGCAGAAATTAAAGTGCAGAATCTTAAATGGGGGATTGGGGTAATGCTCATAAAAGTAAATAACAGAAATTAAAGAGAATGGGTAAGATCAGAAATAGGAAGATCATTGGGTTTAGGAGATGTTGCAATTCTCCGGATCAAGTTCATTCTCATCTCTTCCTCAATCAATGCATTCATTGATCTCCTTGGCAATCTTAAGTGATTGAATCCCAATTCCTTGGTAATCAAATCTCTCAAATCTTGATCAATAGCCAATTCCTTGGTTAATTTCTCATGAGAAGAGATGAAGTATGGCCACTGATTATACCACATACATTTCCCAATTCAAGTATTGAGGGGATTATAGTCACATATCCATCTCAACCCAAATTGGTCCAGCATGAGAAAGCAATTCTAGCATGATCTCTTCATTCCTCTTCCAAGGTTTCGAAGAGATCCAATTATGGAGAGTTTCTTTTCCAAGATAACTCATCAATTGAATTAAGATTGAAAGCTTTCTAGTAAAATCAAGAGAAAAGATAGAAGAAGAAGAATGAAAATTAATATTGATCCATCAAATTACAGCAGAGCTCCCTAACCCAATGAAAGGGGTTTAGTTGTTCATAGCTTTAAGAATCAAAAATGGCAAAAGAGAAGAATCCATGCTAGAAGTACAGAAAAGTAAATATGCAGAGAGTAGTTCTCCAAGATGCCAAAAGTAAAAGGTCAAAAGTCCCTAGCTAGTTCAAAACTACTCCTATATATACTACTCTTCATGATCTTCTAGTGAGTTTTTCAAGTCTTGGATGTGGGCTTTGGACCTTGAGTTGAAGCAATTCTCTTCTGTAGTGGGCCCATCTTGCAGAGAAATGTGAATTTAGGCTCAGGCACTTAGTGAGATTAATCATGGAATACATTTCTAGGTGCGAGAACGTTAGTGGCATTCACCTTTTCCACTAACGTTCCACCCTTATATGCCCACGTTATTCTCAACGTTAGAAGTCTTAACGTGACTTCTAACGTTCCTTCTCAATTCTTGGCCAACGTTAATGGGACTCACTTTTCCCATTAACGTTGGCTTGTGCCCCTTTTTGCAAACGTTAATGGGAATCACTTTTCCCATTAACGTTGCTTGCCTTTTGTCCCTTACGTTAGGTCTCACGTTAGCTTAGCTAACGTAGCTCTTAACGTGGGCACCTATCACCTTCGATAGCGTTAGTGACACTCACCTTTGTCACTAACGCTCTAATTGCCTTAAGCTCCTACGTTAGAACCCACGTTAACTAAGTTAACGTGGCTCTTAACGTAGTAATGAAGCCTTCTTCCAACGTTAGTGACAAAAGTGGGTGTCACTAACGTTGGCTCTTTGAACCTCACTCCACGTTAACTTTCACGTTAACAATCTTAACGTGAGAGTTAACGTAGGCAATGGAATTGATCCAACGTTAGTGACAAAAGTGAGTGTCACTAACGTTGGCCTTGTTGACCCTCATCCACGTTAGACTTCACGTTAACTTAGTTAACGTGACTCTTAACGTGGGGCATTGCCTAGTTTCCCAACGTTAGTGGTGTTCACTTTTACCACTAACGTTGAGGAGAAACGTTATTGCAGTTCACATTTCTCATTAACGTGGAGCAAGCCAATTGCCATCTCACGTTAGTAGTCACGTTAACTAAGTTAACGAGTGCTAACGTGATTCTTCCATGCTTCATTTGTCCTAAAATCAAGCAATTAAATTGCATCAAAGCTCTAGCCAAAATCATGAGATATGCATCATTAAATATCATGTATTATGGCAAAAATCTCATGAAATCATGCAAAATTCACAATAGTTGCTTGAATGAAGGTGTAAGTGTATTTTCACCCAAAACTTGCCTTGTTTACTAGGAAAATGCATGAAACTACCCTAAAACAGTAAAGAAAAAGTCAGTGAAACTGGCCTAGATGCCCTGGCATCACCTATTCCAGCATGAGTGAGAACCGACAGATGATTAGCCGTGCGGTGATAGCGCACATGGACCATTTTCATTGAGAGGACGGATGGTAGCCATTGACAACGGTGATACCCCAACACACAGCTTGCCATAGGAGGAACCTTGCATGCGTGAAGAAGAAGACAGGCGGAAAACAGAGATTCAGAAGACAAAGCATCTCCAAAACTCCAACATATTCTCCATTACTGCATAACAAGTATTATTTGATCCTTGCTTTTTATTTAGTACAAAACAAAACTGAGAATTATTATTATCCTGACTAAGAGTTACAAGATAACCATAGCTTGCTTCAAGCCGACAATCTCCGTGGGATTCGACCCATACTCACGTAAGGTATTACTTGGACGACCCAGTGCACTTGCTGGTTAGTTGTGTGGAGTTGTGAAGAATTGTGATTTCCAATTTCGTGAACCAATATACACCTCCTCAAAATCCCATCAGCACACTTTTTGAACAAATATAGCTCATCCCAGATATAGTATTTGGCATCTTTGATGAGCTTTCTCCTCATGTGTTTGTTGATGTTGGTTGGTAGTTCCCTAATTGCTTTGAAATTGGTTATGTTTGCAAACCAAGGGGTCTCTTGGATCATCATCAATTGCTCATAAGGGAAGCTTTTGTTCACTACAAGATGGTGTGCTCCTTCTTCTTCTTGTGGAATTCTTGAGAGATGGTCAGCTACTTTGTTCTCTGCTCCACTCCTTTCTTTAATTTCGATGTGAAACTCTTGGAGTAGTAGGATTCATCATATTAGTCTTGGCTTGGACTCTTGTTTGGTAAGCAAGTATTTGAGTGCTGTATGATCAGTAAATACAATTACTTTAGAACCAATGAGATATGCTCTAAATTTATCAAAAGCAAAGACAATGGCAAGTAATTCCTTCTCTGTAATAGTATAGTTCCTTTGATTCTCATTAAGAACTTTGCTGGCATAGTAAATGACATGCACCAATTTATCCTTCCTCTGTCCTAAAACAGCACCCACTGCAAAATCTGATGCATCACACATCAACTCAAAGGGCAATTCCCAGCATGGTGGTGCTATGATAGGTACGGAGGAAAGTTTGTTCTTAAGTTTCTCAAAAGTAAACATGCAATCATTATCAAAAACAAAAGGCACATTAGAAACAAGCAGGTTGCTCAAGGGTTTGGCAACCTTAGAGAAGTCCCTAATAAACCTCCTATAGAAGCCAGCATGTCCTAGAAAACTTCTAATTGCTTTGACATTTCAAGGTAGGGGTAACTTTTCAATCACCTCCACTTTTGCCTTGTCCACTTCTATGCCCTTTTTTGAGATTTTATGACCAAGGACCACCCCCTCTGTAACCATGAAATGGAATTTTTCCCAATTTAAAACAAGGTTGGTCTCTTGGCATCTCTTTAGCACCAAGGCCAAGTGATGTAGGCAATCAGAATATGAGTTACCAAATACAGAAAAGTCATCCATAAACACCTCAATGAATCTTTCAAACATATATGAAAATATGGAGAGCATGCACCTTTGGAATGTTGCAGGTGCATTGCACAATCCAAAGGGCATTCTTCTATAAGCAAAGACACCATATGGACAAGTAAAAGAAGTTTTCTCCTGGTCCTTGGTGTCTACAACTATTTGGTTATAACCCGAATAACCGTCAAGAAAGCAGTAGTATTCATGTCCGGCCAGCCTCTCAAGCATCTGGTCCATGAATGGAAGGGGGAAGTGGTCCTTCCTGGTGGCTTCTTTGAGCTTCCTCTAGTCGATGCACATGCGCCAACCAGTCACCGTTCTTATCGGTATCAGCTCATTCTTCTCATTTGGTACAACAGTGACCCCTCTTTTCTTTGGAACTACTTGTACAGGGCTCACCCAAGGGCTGTCTGAGATGAGGTAGATCACCCCAGCTTGCCACAACTTCAACACCTCCTTCTGGACCACTTCATTCATAGTTGGGTTCAGCCTTCTATGTTGTTGTCTTGAGGGCTTAGCACCCTCCTCAAGCAGGATCTTGTGCTTGCACATTGAGGGGCTGATCCCCTTTAAGTCTGTGAGGGTCCAGCCTATAGCATCCTTGTGTTATTTCAGTACTTGGATGAGTTTCTCTTCTTGCTCTTTACTCAAGCTTGAGTTGATAATCACTAGGTAGGTGCTGTTGTCACCCAGATATGCATATTTCAAGCTTGAAGATAAGGTTTTCAGCTCTAGTTTTGGTGCCTCTTCTCCATTGTTGTTTTTGGGGTTTGTCATGATTGAACTTCCCATGGTTCCTTGTGGTAGTTCTCCATGTGGCGTTTGTTGCTCTAATTCCATAGTTCTTTCACATTGCTCTTCTTTCAAAATTCCTTGAACTATCTGTTCTATGGTGTCCACCACCATGCATTCTCCTATTGATTCCTTGGGGTAACTCATTGCTTTGAAGAAATTGAAGATCATCTTTTCCTTAAGTAATCTCAAGACTAGTTCCCCTTTTTGCACATCAATGATGGCTCCAGCAGTAACTAGGAATGGCCTTCCTAGGATAATTAAAGTGTTAGCCTCTTCTTCTATATCCAACATAACAAAGTCAGCTGGGAAAATGAATTCTCCCACTTTCACCAATAAATCTTCCACTACTCCATGTGGAAACTTGAATGTTCTATTAGCTAGTTGGAGTGCCATTCTTGTTGGTTTGGCTTCCTCAATTCTCATCCTTCTAATCATGTTCAAGGACATGAGATTGATGCTAGCCTCCAAGTCGCATAAGGCCTTCTCAATATTGATATCCCCTACGATGCAGCGGATTTGGAAACTCCCTAGGTCTTTCATTTTCTGGGGGAGTTTCTTTTGTATGATGGCACTACACTCCTCAGTTAGGACTACAGTCTCCTTTTCTCCCCAGTTTCTTTTTCTTGTCATGAGTTCCTTTAAGAACTTGGCGTGGAGGGGCATTTGCTCTAGTGTTTCAGCAAATGGTATATTGATTTGAAGCTTTTTGAAAATTTACAAGAATCTGGAAAACTGGCTATCCTTCCCATCCTTCCTTAGCCTTTGTGGGTATGGTGCCTTTGGCACATAAGGCTTCAAGACTGGCTTTGGTGAAGATGGGCCAGGGGTTTCTTCTTTCTTCTTGTTTTCAGGCTTTTCTGCAGCATCTTCTTCGTGGTTCTCCTGGCTTGGGGTTGCCTCTTCTACCACCTTTCCACTTCTAAGTATGATGGCCTTATATTTCCCTCTTGGGTTGGCCATGGTGTCACTGGAAAATGTTTGTGTAGGCATTGGAATTTGCTTGGATAAGATCCCCACTTGTGCTTCGAGCTTTGAGATTGCTGCACCTTGATTTTTCAGATTCGATCTGTATTATTCTTGGTTGGCATCTATCTTCTTTTCATCCTGTGCTTGTCTCTCCAAAAGGGTGAAAATAGCCCCCGTGAGCTTTGATGATAGCTGTGCTATTGCAGTCTCTACTCTCTCAAAGTTACCTCTGATCTCGCATGGTTGTGAGGTTGAGGTTAATGTGTCTTGATGGTGGTGTGTTTACTAGGTGGAAGGGTATGATGTGTGAGGTGGATTGTGATAAGGTCTATTATTGGTTGATTCATGGTTGGGGCTGTGATTTTGGTAGTGATTGGCTTGGTATGGCTTGTTATGATCTTGGTTGTGACCTTGTTGGTTCCCCCACCCAAAATTTGGGTGGTTCTTCCATCCTGGGTTGTATGTCTTGGAGTTAGGGTCATATGGTGGTCGAGAGGGGTTGTGTACATAGTTTGCTTGCTCACATTCGACTTCTGGTGCATCTCCTTCTTGCGGTGGTGCTTGAGCTTGAACCACTACAACTTGATTATTCTCCATCTTCTTAGTCAAGGCGGCTAGTTGTACTGCAATTGTCTTGTTTTGTGCCAACAGAGCATCTACAGAGTTGAGTTCCAGTACCCCCTTCTTTTGGCCCCTTTCTGAAGCATAGAAGTAGTCATTCTCAGCTACAGTTTTAATGACATCTATGGCTTCCTCAATGGTCTTCTTCTTATTGAGTGAACCCCTTGAAGAGTGGTCCATAGCCTTCTTTGATTCATAGGTTAGTCCTTCATAGAAAAGGTGGAGCTGCACCCATTCATTAAACATATCTGGTGGGCATTTTCTTGTTAGATCATTGAAACTCTCCCAGGCCTCACAGAGTGTTTCACCAGCTAACTGTCTGAAGGTTTGCACCTCAGCTCTTAGCCTGTTGATCCTCTGTAGAGGGTAAAATCTTGCTAAAAATTTGTTCGCAACATCTTCCCATGTGGTTAGGCTCTCCTTGGGAAATGCTTCCAACCACTTTGTTGCCTTATCTCTGAGTGATAAAGGGAACAAAAGCAGTTTGTAGGTATCAGGGTGTACCCCATTAGACTTTACAGTATCACATATCCTCAAGAATGTGTTGAGATGTTGATTTAGATCCTATTGGGCACTTCCTCCATACGAACAATTATTCTGAACTAGTGTGATGAGTTGAGGTTTCAACTCAAAGTTTTTAGCATGAATTGTTGGCTTGAGGATGCTGCTGCCACAGTTTCCTGTATTTGGGTTGATGTAGGAGCCTAAGACTATCCTCTCTTGCCCAACTTGATTTCCAGCACCTCCTAAAAACATTGTCGTGTACTTCGTCTTCCATGGTGGTTGTTAGATCTTCTTCCACTGGTTCTTATCCAACTATGCCTTTGCCTCTAGCCTCCCTCCTCAATCTAAGGAAGATTCTCTCAGGTTTACTATCAAAAGAGGATGAAAGTTCTCTTCTGCCTATCATACACTCAACGCACAGCAAGTAAAGGATAAGTGAAAGAATCTCCTTAGTTAAGATTAGTGGTTAGCTTGGTTGATGCAATTAATCAAACATTTAGAAGAGTGAAAGTATAAACAATGAATAGCTAAAACGATCCCAAAAAAAAAAGAGAAAGAAAAACAGAGATTAGAAGGGAATTTAAAGATCACAAAAAATAAGAAAAAGAAAACAACAAGGTAGATGAAAATGCTTAATCTAGCTCCCCAATTAATTTAATCATTGTCAAATTCAAACCAATCCCCGGCAACGGCGCCATAAAACTTGATGAGTTTGGATTAACTCCCCTCCCAATAAAATTGATGATTCTGCTCTTTGGAAAGCACACCAAAATTATCGTCAAGTAATAACCACAGTAAAGTGGGATCGTATCCACAGAGATTGGTAGATTTGAACAATTTTAATTAATTAGTGAATTAGTCAAGCTTAGACAGAATAAGTTGTAAGTGCAGGATCATAAATGGCGGAAACATAAATGGCAAAAGAATAAAGGAAAGCAATAAAGTGCAGAAATAGAAATAGCAAGAATGTAAAAGGGAGTGAGAATTTGCAGAATGTAAATGAAAGCTATAAAAGAATGGGACAAATAAGAATGAGGGAATTCATTGAGATCAAGAGATATTGTCTCTTTGGATTAAATCCATCTTATATCCTCTTCAATCATGCAACTCATTGACCTCTTGGCAATCATGATTGATTGAGCCCTAATCCCTTGGTGACTCAATCTCTCAGATCTTGATCAATAGCCAATTCCTTGGTCTAATTGCTCATGAAGAGAGATATGCTTGGTCCCTGATTATACCACACATCCTTGTAGGTTCAGGTAGAGGGAGGATTATATATCACTATATCCGAACACTAAAACCCAGATTCTACTCAAGTGTGAGAAAGATTTTCAAGCATGGTTTTATGTTTCCTTTTCCAAGGTTCCCATAAAACCGAAATGCATTCAATCTCTTTTCCAAGATAATTGATTGCTAAGCATGAAGAACGAAAATCCTTCAAGTAAATCAAAGAGAGATGAAGAGAAGAAGAAATTCGCTATCATTAATCCATCAAGTACAATAGAGCTTCCTCTCTTAATGAGATGGAATTTAGCTACTCATAGCTCAGAAAGAAAGTACAAAAGAAGGAAGAGATGAAGTGTAAAAAGTAAAAAAATGAATTCCAAACTAAAACTCTACAATCCCCTTGAGATAGTGATCTGCGTCTCTGTATATGTTTCCAATACTTCCAAGGGTATTTATACCACTCCTAGATCTAGAAATAAAGGAAATTATAAAAGTGAAAAGAAAATTACAATTTGGAGGGAAAAGAAACTCAACAAATGTGATCTTCTAGCTGGCGTGTGACTGGCATTCGCCTAGTGTGTCACGCTCTCTTCGTTTCAAGCTTGGCGTGCCACGCCTCACCCTCCAAATGGCACGCCTTCCTCTATCACATCCCTGGCGTGCCATACCTTCGAGCCAAAGTGGCACGCTCAGGGCATTTTAATTGACCCAGGTATCATGGCGTGCCATGCCTTCGAGCCAAAGTGGCATGCTCAGGCCATTTTAAAGTCCTCAAGTAGCTTGGTGTGCCATGCCTTCGACACCAAGTGGCACGCCCAGGCCATTTTCCACATCTTCATACTTCTGGAAACTTGTACCAGCGTGGCATGCCAAAGGTCTGGCGTGCCACGCCCCTCTAAAGAGAGCAATGAAGCAAGCAATCAAGGAGATCTTGAGAACAAGTAACAGGAAGCTTAAAGTGAAGGAAAATTTAAATCAAGCTCACAGCAACTTAATGTAAATTTCAGAAAGGGAAACTTGCAGGAAATTAAAATCGCACGAAAGTAAATTGAAAGCAATGACAACAGAAAGCAATGGGAACCAAAGATCAAAAGCAAACTCAATGTAAATTGAATTTTAACTTGCAGCAAAAGGAAATTATAGCAAATCTCAAACAGGAAAGTAAAATTACTTGAAGAATTAAAAACAAAAAATGACTGGTGCTAACTTGCAGCAATTAAAAGAATGTTGAAGATCTCAGGGGTGGAGGAGACTAGAAAATAAGTCTAGATCTCAAGTCCTTCCTTGATCCAACAAGAGAAAAGTTGCAGAAAAGTAAAAGAACAGGTTGCAGAAGAAGAAGATTTAAAACAGCAAATGAAAATTGAGTTATGCAGTAAAAGAACAAGATGAATCATAAATCAGGAATGAAACAGAATTCCTTCCTTCCCAATCCAAAACGAAAATGAAAACTAAGAGAGAGAGCTTTCTAATGGAGCTGCCCTCCAATATTCTCTAATGGGGGCTCCCTAATGAGATGGAATTGATGCCTTTATATAGGCTTTACAAGGTGAAAATGAAAATGAAATTAAAAACAAATTAAATGAAAATCTTAATTCTAGCTTGTTCTTGTGCCTTTGAGTGATGATGTGGGCTTTGCTTGCTTTGGATTTGAGGAGAAATGGGTTTGATTGGCTGATGAGCGGATAATTTATACGCTTTTTGGCACTGTTTTTAGGTAGTTTTTAGTAAGTTCAAGCTACTTTTAGGGATATTTTCATTCGTTTTTATGTTAAATTAATATTTCTAGACTTCACTATGAGTTTGTGTGTTTTTCTATGATTTCAGGTAATTTCTGGCTGAAATTCAGGGACTTGAGCAAAACTCTGAAAAAGGCTGACAAAAGGACTGCTGATGCTGTTGGAATCTGACCTCCCTGCACTCAAAATGGATTTTCTGGAGCTACAGAACTCCAAATGGCGCACTCTCAACGGCGTTGGAAAGTAGACATCCATAGCTTTCCAACAATATATAATAGTCTATACTTTATTCGGAAATTGATGACGTAACTTGGCGTTGAACGCCAAGTACATGCTGCTGTCTGGAGTTAAACGCCAGAAACACGTCATGATCCGGAGTTGAACGCCCAAAACACGTTATAACTTGGAGTTCAACTCCAAGAAAAGCCTCAGCTCGTGGATAGATTAAGCTCATCCCAAGCATACACCAAGTGGGCCCCGGAAGTGGATTTATGCATCAATTACTTACTCATGTAAACCCTAGTAGCTAGTTTAGTATAAATAAGACTTTTTACTAATGTATTAGTCGTCTTTTGACCACGTTCATCTCTGGTCTCAGTTTTGTTTTATTCTTCATCTTAGGAGGCCATTGATCACGTTTGAGGGGGCTGGCCATTCGGCCATGCCTGAACCTTTCACTTATGTATTTTCAACGGTGGAGTTTCTGCATACCATAGATTAAGGGTGTGGAGCTCTGCTGTACCTCAAGTTTTAATACAATTACTATTACTTTCTATTCAATTCTCTTTTATTCTTATTCCAACATATACGTTGCACAACACTTTGATGAATGTGATGATCCGTGACACTCATCATCATTCTCACCTATGAACACGCGTGACTGACAACCACTTCCGTTCTACCTTAGTGATAAACCCCAATTTGACGGTTTATCTTGTATTGAATTTAGGGCGTTTTGATAACCTTTTCTCGCATTTAACCTATGAATTGGCATGGTTTTGTAATCTCTCCCGTATTTGTGCCTAAGTGTAAAAACATGCTTTTAAGCCTTATTTTGATGAATTCTAGTTCTTCTTTGATTCCATAAGATGCCTTGATGTGTTTGCTAGTAATTCCAGGATTGAAATAGGCTAGGCATGGATCAAGGGAGCAAGGAAGGAAGCATGCAAGTGGAGAGAAGCACAAAAAGCCAAAGAATTGATCTAGGCCATGCACGCGCACGCGCACAAGGCGCTCGCGCGCACGTTGCGAAAGAAGCCAGGGACGCGCACACGTACCGTGCGCGCACACGTCGATGACGACACATGACCTCACTAATGCAACACGTGCCTGGCGATTTGAGAGGGTTTCTGAACCCATTTTTGGCGCCAAATTGCTAAGG
Source organism: Arachis stenosperma (assembly GCF_014773155.1). Lineage (NCBI taxonomy): Eukaryota > Viridiplantae > Streptophyta > Magnoliopsida > Fabales > Fabaceae > Arachis > Arachis stenosperma. The sequence continues at coordinate 82,175,550 of NC_080385.1, read as the reverse complement.
GAAAGGAATAAAAGGATGAAGGATTAAGGGGAAGGCATCACTTTACCAATAGTCAATTAGGGAAACATAGAGATAGTTTTGAGGATTAGTTTAGAGTTTCTAGAGAGAGAAGCTCTCACTCCTCTCTAGAATTAGGATTAGGTTTAGTTCTTAGATCTAGGTTTTAATCTTTGCTTTCTTCTACTTCTACACATCATTTCCTTGTAGTTACATTCATTCTTCTTCCATTCTTTTGTTATAATCTCTCTTATGTTGTTCTTGTATTTTGTTATAGATCTAGTATTGTTCCTTTTACTCTCTTTCAATTCAATAAAGGTAATTCATAATAAATGTGTTTCTTTTGATTGTTGTTGTTAATTCCTTTCAATAATTGTTGTTAGATCTTGTTCTTGTTGTTGATTTACTATGTTTTCCTTTTATGCCTTCCAAGTGTTTGATGAAATGCTTGGTGGGATTTTAGTGTAGATTTTGTTCCTCTTGGCCTAGGTAGAGTAATTAGTGACTCTTGAGTTATCTAATTCTTTTGTTGATTGATAATTAGAAGTTGCTAATTGATTTGAATGCCTCTAAAGCTAGTCATTCCTTTAGGAGTTGATTAGAACTTGAGGAATCAAATTGATTCATCTACTTGACTTTCCTCCATGGTTAGAGGTTAACTAAGTGGTAGCAATGAACAATTCTCATCACAATTGAGAAAGGTAACTAGGATAGGATTTCTAGTTCTCACATCTTGCCAAGAGCTTTGTTAGTTGTTAGTTTATTTTCATTACCATTTAGTTTTCATGCTTTTTATCCAAAACCCCAAAATAACTCACAACCAATAACAAAACACTTTATTGTAAATCCTAGGGAGAACGACCCGAGGTTTAAATACTTCGGTTTATAAATTTTAGGGGTTTGTACTAGTGACAAACAACTTTTTGTATGAAAGGATTATTATTTGGTTTAGAAACTATACTTTACAACGAGATTTCATTAGTGAAATTCTAAACCGTCAAAAAATCCAATCATCAAAATGGCACCGTTGCCGGGGATTTGCAATGGTGTTATGTTATTGGTTATTGTACATATGTGAATATTGTAAATAGCTTGTCTTTTGCTTGTTTACTAGATTTTGTTAGTTTTATTTTTTGCTTTTCCACCATGAATTCTCACTTTGGCTATGAGTTTGGTTCCAACTATGTTGTCGGAAATGAGAGCTACAATGAGGATGTGTATCAAGGATGGGACAATCAAAGGTGGAAGGAGCCATATGCATATGATCAATCTTCATGGCAACAACCTCCAACCATGCACTATGAAGAGGAGCCATTCTATGATGCATATCATTCCAATGGCTATGGTGAATCACCTTGTGACTTTCAAGAACCACTACCATATGCCTATGAATCCCACCATCAACATGAACCTCAACCATACTCACAAGCCTCTCCATATCAAGCACCTTCCTATAATCCATATCCATCATATGACCAAGCAACCATACCATACTCCTATAACCAGTATGAGCAAGAACCTTTAGAACCACCACAATTCCAAGATTACTACTACCAAAAACCACCTCAATACACACAATCTCCACAACCTTACCAAGAAGAACCACCTTCCTATTATAAACCCTCTCTCCAAAATAATGAGCCTTCTTACCCACCACAAGCCCCAATAGACGATCCTCTCACTTTGTTACTTCAAAGACAAGAGGCCATGAAGCGGGATACACTTGAGTTTGTGACCAACTTGACTAAGGTAGTGCACTCTTTAGCCTACCAATGTTTTAACACTCAAGATACTTCCGTAGACACATGCGAAAAACCTAAAGAAGAGCAAAGTATGAAGGAGAAATTGGAAAATCCGGTAGAGAAGGGAGAACCAAGTTTTGTGTTGGAACAATTGGAGGAGCCTATGATTATTGAAGAAAAGAAAGAAGTGGTTGAAGATTTAGGAGATGTTGAAAGTCCAAGGGAATGTAGCATCATGGAGCACCCTTCCAAGAAGCTTGATATCGATGTTGAGGAGGGGGCGCAACCTCCAAGGCACATCAACATTGGAGACTTGGAAAAGGCTTATCAAAAGATGGATTCAATTATGGAGGAATTTCTCTCTACAATAGAATCCTCTCCCATTGGACATGGAGTTGAAATTATAAAAGAGTGTGCACAACCTCCCAAGGAAGACGGAAATGGCATGGTGTATATTGAAATTGAAGAATATGAAGAGGTTGATCAAGAGATGAATTGACTCATCCATTAATTTCTGTCCAAACTTGAATCACCTCCCATTGGGCAAGATGAAGTTCTTGAAGACAACACCAAGCCAAGTGGAAAAAGGGAAAAGGTTGAAAATGAAGAAGCTTGCGAAGAGGTGGAAGCAACCAAAGAAGAGCCTAAAGAAGTAGACCGTGCATTGTCTAAGTGTGGGGAGGTCTCCCTTCCCAAAGCACCATCCATCACAACATTCAAGTGGGTAAAACTCTTATCCCTAAGCTTCACTTTCTCACTTGAATATGGTTTAATTGAAAATGATGGGCAACTTAGAGCTCTTTGTAGAGTTAGGAATAAGAGAGAGTTGTGTAGTGGTTGGAAATTCGGTATAAAAATCATAAAGGCCAAGACTCTAAGGTATAGGAATGAGGATGGAACGGAAATCATCGTATATGGATCTAGAAGGAAGCATTGGTGGAATAAAGAGAATTCCATGTGTCAATCACCCTTATGTCAACCACCCATCCAACAAAATCATGAAACTAAACCAACGGACGGATGCGAAGATAAGATATGGGATCCCGGTTCGCTATGTGAAGACCAATTATGGGAACTCACATCTTGGGCAGAACTTTGCCCAAGCTTGATGAAGATGGTTGAAAATTCTGTCAACCAATTGAGAAGTATGGATCCTTGGAGATTCAAGGATGAGTACAAACATAAGCCACCATGACAACAAGCATCTCAAAATGTCCAACTTAAGGACTTAAACTAAAAGTGCTAGGTGGGAGACACCCCACCATGGTAGACTCTTTCCACTCTCTTTTAAATTTGCTCATTAAGTGATTTGAGTTGCCATTGTAGGTAGATGTTTCATACAAATTTGTTTGTACAACTTAAGTGTTAGCTTAGTCACATGTATGTTGTGTTTAGTAGTAAATGAATAATATCAAATTGCATTTTTGTGAATTGTATGAGGGTTGATTGAATAAAGAGTTGTGAACAGTATGGGGAGCACCCAAAAAAATTTTTCTGAAAAAAAAAATGAATAGAAAAAAAAAACTATGCCATGAGCCCAACCTGATCCACGCTGATGCGCACTACGTGCGTGCGCGCCGGTCATGAGAACAAGGACGTGTACGCGGACGCGCACCCGCCGCGTCCGCGTCGATTTGCTGCTGCAAATTTTTGAGCCAAACCCCAGAGAGATGGGCCTCTCTTGGGCAAACATTATGCCCTGAGCCCAACTCAACTCGCGCGGACGCACATTTGCCGCGTGCATGCCCATGTGTCAAAAGTGGAATCAGACGCGAGCGCACACGTCGCGCCAGCGCGCCTACTAGCAACTCATCAATGTACGCGCACGCGCACTCGCCGTGCGCGCGCCCCTTACATGCTGCCACCACTCTAGGCCTCTGACCCGAGAGTTGGGCGTGCCTCAAGCCCACTCTAAGCCTCAGGCCCAGTTCCATGTACGCGTGCACGCACTGTACGCGCACGTGCCGTTGCATAATCTGCCAAATCTACGCGGAAGCGTACATGCCGCGTGCGCGCAGGTCTAGTAGCGCAACCTCCAGGCCATTTTCCAGAGAGTTAGGCCTGACTTGGGCCAACTCTAAGCCCCTAGCCCAACTCCAAGCACGCGTGCGCGCATGGTACGCGCACGCGTCCTTGCCTAGTTTGATCACCCACGCTCAAGCGCGTTGTACGCTCACGCGTGGATCCCCATTTTTCTCAAAGCACGCGGACGCGCAAGGCGCGCGCGCGCGTCGATTCAAAAATGAGATAACCCTAGCACGCGACGCACACTGCGCAGTCGCGCACCTTCAACCCTTCCCCTCCCCACACTTCCCTCTTCATCTTCTTCCTCTCTTCTGCCATTACCGCCGCTGCTACTCCGCCGGCGGCCACCACCGGACGACCATATCTTCTTTTTCTCTCATCACCACTTAATCCCTATCTCTCTCCCTCTCACCCATCTAGTTCACCGCGGCCTCACACAGCAGCCGCCTCTGCTCCGCCGCAGTTCCATCATCACCGCCGGCAACTCTCTTCCTCCATCTCCCACTCGCCATTCTCTCTCTCTCTCTCCACTCTCTCCCTCCGCCTCAGTCTCTCACCCTCACGCAGCAGCCATAACCGTCGCTGCTCCTTTGCCATAACCGCTACAGTCACGGCGGCACGACTCCTGATTCTGTTGCCCTACCCCATTTTTCCCTTCCATTATTAGTCCCTCTGCTCCCAGGTTCTTGCACCAACTCTGCTTGTTTTAATTTTCCGTTTCTATTACTTACTGTTAGTTGTTCATAGTTAGTTAGAATTTGAACTTTGTATGTTAGGTTAGATAGAAATATCTACTGTTAGGTAGCTAGGGCTAGATAGAGGATTCTAGGCCTGATAAGTGCTCCGTATGTGCATATTTTCTGTTTGCTGATTTGTCTGATAAGTGCCAATTTTGAGCTGCTCTGTCTGAAATTTGTGTTGCTAAATGCTATCTGATTGCCGCTGTGCTTAATTGGTGTTGTTTTCTATGCTATCTGTGCTATTTTGCTATCCGGGAACGTCCAATTTTAAGCCGAAATGCTGCCCAATTTTCAAGAAAGTTGTTTTCATCTTAATCTCTATTGTAATTTGGGCTAATTTCCGTTTCCTTTCAACTTCCCGGATTTGCATCATTCATTGTGAACATGGACTACAACTTCTCTTTTAATTGAGCTTAAATATCGTCATACCGTTAAGTCACTTTTCTAACTCACTAATTTCTTTAACCATTTAACTTCTACTCATTTTTAACCATCTTTAACCATTCTTTCTAAAGTATGACGATTTTATGCTTAATGAATAGGAGTTGTTGACTTTAATGAAGATTGCATTCTTGGTTTACTTGTTCACTTATGCTTACTTGTTTACCAACTCTTTCCAGGCTTATTTCAACATCATGATTATTTATTAGCCAATTGTATCCTGCACATGCCTTCCTTGTTACATGCTACATGTTTCATTGCTTATATGCTATCATATTTTTCAGGATGTCAGATAAAGGAAAGGCTATAGCCACTGCCACCTCTTCCAAGAAGAGAAAACACTCTACCCCTTCATTCCCTCCATCTACAAGCAATATGCCAAGAACCCTTTAAGTGACGAAGAAAAAGAAAATCAGCAGTTACCTTCTACCAATCCGACTAAGTTCCCTAATCTTTACTGTGAGCTTCGATTTTCCAAATATCGAACAACAAAGCTGAATACTGAGAAGAAATTGCTCCTACCCAATGATGTCCGACGGTCCATTACTAGCCAGATCCTTGAGTTGGGTATCGATTTCGTTGACAGAGATTTGGGGGATATCAATATATCTTGGGTGAAGGAATTCTACTGCAACTTCTTCCGTCCGACTTTGGATTCAGTTCAGGTGAGGGGTAGAGAGATTATGATCACTGAGACTGCCATTGGGGAGGCACTACAGTGTCGGCACATTCCTGATGACTTGTGTGCCCATCAGCAGGCAGAGATAGCTATCGATACCATGACCTTTGATTATGAGGCGCTGAGGTGCGTGATTGGGTTACCAGATGCCACTTGGGTCATGGACTCGGGCAACACAAAGCCCAAAGGGATGCTCTTTGCACACTTGAACAAGGAGGCCAAGACTTGGCAGATGATCTTTGCTCACTACGTCTTGCCCACCACTCACTTTTCTGAGATCCCTATGGAGATGTTACTCTTGATTGGCTGTGTCATGGAGGGGAAGGAAGTTTATTTTCCCCGATTGATCCGACAGAGCATGTGGCAAGCCCATATTCGTGGCCTCCTGCCTTTTCCTGTCCTGATTACCAGCATGGCATCACTGGCAGATGTTCCTAGCCACGATGATGATGTGATACCACCGCCGCCAGAGGACGGTGCTAAGGAGATTACTATTCCTTGGGGCACTTGGGTGACTGAGAGGCCCCCTGCTAGACGCTGTTCTAGGGCCAGAGCAGTAGTAGGGACACCTTCACCATCAGCCCCTACAGCAGCCCCATCCTCTTCTACAGCCGCAGCTCCATCTTCATCTACAGTTCCTCCTGCGGCACCTGAGCCTACTTACCTACTGGTCCAGCGTCTATTCCGATTCCTAGAGCGTGAGAGACTCCATGTCAGACGCCGATTAGATCGGATGGACCAGGCACTTATCTCCCTAGGTGCTGAGTTACCTCCGCTTCCCGATTCTCCGGCCTCCGATGAGCAGGATCATCAGGAGGAGGATGCGGAGGCACCGACTCAGCCGGATGCTCCTCCAGCTGCCCCTGACACTACAGAGCCACCACAGACTCATGAGGAGCCGGTCCCACAGCCTCAGCCTGAGCCAGAGCCTATCGTTGTACCTCCCTCTGACCCTCCGGTTTAGCATCGAGGACGATGCTTGATCTTAAGTGTGGGGAGGGCACCGGTAGCATTATTTGGGGACCGGTGAACTTTTCGGCTACTCTCCTAGTTATCTTATTTTGCACATCTTTTGTATATATTTTGATGCACTTTTAGTTTACTTTGGATACTTTTATTGCTTATTTTGGATTTTAGATATTTTGATGCTTTTGGATATTTTGGATATTTTTAGATTTCACACTTTTAGTGGATTTTTCTTTATACATTTTTGCATATCTTTCTTTTTAGTTTGTGGTTTTGATTAGAAATCATACTTTGAATTGCAAATACTTAGTCACCCTTTTTGCATAAGAAATTGGTTTTAAAGGAAAGGGTGAACTAAGGAAATTTTTGGATTTTTCAATCACAATGATGCTTAGTCAAACATTGAGATTTTTCAAGAAGTTTAAATATAGGGCATTAACCCAATTGATTGAAAGATAATTTTTGTTGAAACTTGCTCGAATTTCATACTTTGTGAAGCATGTATTGAATTGAGAACACAAGCTTGTGAGATTTGAGCCTAATTGTGTGGTTACATTTTATGACCACTTATTTTCCATTCTTGCGTGAAATTGCTTTCTTTCTATGATTATGATCCTTGATTTGCTTCATTCTATATATCCATTTATTTCTTGTATTTATGCATTTATATGATTGAGGCCATCACTTCATTAGCTCACTTATCCAAATGACCAACCCCTTTTATATTCCCTTGTTAGCCAAGTTGAGCCTATGATTAACCAACTTATTCCCATTTTAGCACACTACAAGCCTAAGGCGGAGAACCAATGAAAAGTCCTTGTTTGGATCTTTGATTAACTTAGGCTAGAGAGAGTGTTTATTATTCAAAGTTGGTGAGGCTTGGGAACATTGGATGGGATAAAAAGGGTAGTACACTTTCATGTTTAGGAATTGGGAACATACTCATGTATTGATTAAATGTATAGACCTTATGCATTGATGTTCTTGTGTATAGTTTGAAAGAAAAAAAGAAAAATGAAAAAAAAAGAAATAAAAGTGAAAAAAAAAAAGAAAAAGAAAAAGAAAAGAAAAGAATGTAGACAGAATAAAAAAGAAAGAAAGAAAAAAAAAGGAAAAGCAATAAAGGGGATAAAATGCCCCAAAGTGAAGCTCAATAAGAATCAATGCATAAGTGTTGTGAAATGAAAAGAAAATGCATGAGTATGTGAAAAAGTGAAGAATGGGTAGTTAGGTTAGTACTTAATTGTATAGGTCATTATATAGGTTGGGTGGGAAAGTCTATGCGAATCAAAGATTCAAATCCTAGCCACTCAACCATAAATGATCCTACCTTGACCCTAACCCCATTACAACCTAAATGAAAGACCTCATGATGAATGTATGCATGCATTGAATAAGTGTTGATTGTTAGAAGGAAATCAAATTTTGGAAAGCATGACTATAAGAGAATTGAGTGGATTAACCCTTAAGCACTTGAGTGAATAGAGCGGATACACATCCGGTGAGGGTTCAAAAGTTCAATCACATGTGTTCACCCATATTATCTATATTCTTGCAAGTTTGAACTCTTTTTGATAATTCAATACAATTGTGGTTTGGACTTAATTCCTATTGCCTAGCTCTTGTGCTTACACGTGCTCTCTTGGGAATTGATTTGTTTGAACTAAGCATTTCCATTTGCTTAGATAATTGCATTTAGATAGGATTCATATAGTTTAGTGCATTCAATAAATGTCATAACCCTTAGTTCCTTCTTATTTTAGCATGAGGACATGCTAAGGTTTAAGTGTGGGGAGTTTGATAAACCCCAATTTGACCGTTTATCTTGTATTGAATTTAGGGCATTTTGATAACCTTTTCTCGCATTTAACCTATGAATTGGCATGGTTTTGTAATCTCTCCCGTATTTGTGCCTAAGTGTAAAAACATGCTTTTTAAGCCTTATTTTGATGAATTCTAGTTCTTCTTTGATTCCATAAGATGCCTTGATGTGTTTGCTAGTAATTCCAGGATTGAAATAGGCTAGGCATGGATCAAGGGAGTAAGGAAGGAAGCATGCAAGTGGAGAGAAGCACAAAAAGCCAAAGAATTGATCTAGGCCATGCACGCGCACGCGCACAAGGCGCTCGTGCGCACGTTGCGAAAGAAGCCAGGGACGCGCACGCGTACCGTGCGCGCACGCGTCGATGACGGCACATGACCTCACTAATGCAACACGTGCCTGGCGATTTGAGAGGGTTTCTGAACCCATTTTTGGCGCCAAATTGCTAAGGGAAAGGAATAAAAGGATGAAGGATTAAGGGGAAGGCATCACTTTACCAATAGTCAATTAGGGAAGCATAGAGATAGTTTTGAGGATTAGTTTAGAGTTTCTAGAGAGAGAAGCTCTCACTTCTCTCTAGAATTAGGATTAGGTTTAGTTCTTAGATCTAGGTTTTAATCTTTGCTTTCTTCTACTTCTACACATCATTTCCTTGTAGTTACATTCATTCTTCTTCCATTCTTTTGTTATAATCTCTCTTATGTTGTTCTTGTATTTTGTTATAGATCTAGTATTGTTCCTTTTACTCTCTTTCAATTCAATAAAGGTAATTCATAATAAATGTGTTTCTTTTGATTGTTGTTGTTAATTCCTTTCAATAATTGTTGTTAGATCTTGTTCTTGTTGTTGATTTACTATGTTTTCCTTTTATGCCTTCCAAGTGTTTGATCAAATGCTTGGTGGGAATTTAGTGTAGATTTTGTTCCTCTTGGCCTAGGTAGAGTAATTAGTGACTCTTGAGTTATCTAATTCTTTTGTTGATTGATAATTAGAAGTTGCTAATTGATTTGAATGCCTCTAAAGCTAGTCATTCCTTTAGGAGTTGATTAGAACTTGAGGAATCAAATTGATTCATCCACTTGACTTTCCTCCATGGTTAGAGGTTAACTAAGTGGTAGCAATGAACAATTCTCATCACAATTGAGAAAGGTAACTAGGATAGGATTTCTAGTTCTCACATCTTGCCAAGAGCTTTGTTAGTTGTTAGTTTATTTTCATTACCATTTACTTTTCATGCTTCTTATCCAAAACCCCAAAATAACTCACAACCAATAACAAAACACTTTATTGTAAATCCTAGGGAGAACGACCCGAGGTTTAAATACTTCGGTTTATAAATTTTAGGGGTTTGTACTAGTGACAAACAACTTTTTGTATGAAAGGATTATTGTTTGGTTTAGAAACTATACTTTACAACGAGATTTCATTAGTGAAATTCTAAACCGTCAAAGAATCCAATCATCACTTAGGCCAGGCGCATATCTCTTAGATTCCCCAACAGAATCTTCGTGGTATAAGCTAGATAGATGGCGGCATTCATGGGAATCCGAAAAGTCTAACCTTGTCTGTGGTATTCCGAGTAGGATTCCGGTATTGAATGACTGTGACGAGCTTCAAACTCCTGAAGGCTGGGCGTGATGACAAACGCAAAAGAATCAATGGATTCTACTCCAACCTGATTGAGAACCGACAGATGATTAGCCGTGCTGTGACAGAGCATTTGGACCATTTTCACTGAGAGGATGGGATGTAGCCATCAACAAGGGTAATGCCTCCAGACGATTAGCCGTGCAGTGACAGTGCATAGGACCATTTTCCCGAGAGGATTAAAAGTAGCCATTGATGATGGTGATGTCTTACATACAGCTTGCCATGGAAAGGAGTAAGAAGGATTGGATGAAAGCAATAAGAAAGTAGAGATTCGAAAGGATTCCAGCATCTCCACACGCCTATCTGAAACTCCCACTATTGATTTACATAAGTATTTCTATCCCTTTTTTATTTTCTATTTATTATTAATTTTCGAAACCCATAACCATTTAATCTGCCTAACTGAGATTTACAAGGTGACCATAGCTTGCTTCATACCAACAATCTCTGTGGGATCGACCCTTACTCACGTAAGGTATTACTTGGATGACCCAGTACACTTGCTGGTTAAGTTGAACGGAGTTGTGGAAAGAAAGTGCTGAGTTAATTTTTATGCACATGCCAAAGAGCCATTATTGTTGATCACAATTTCGTCCACCAAGTTTTTGGCGCCGTTGCCGGGGATTGTTTGAGTATGGACAACTGACGGTTCATCTTGTTGCTCAGATCAGGTAATTTTCTTTTCAAAAAGTTTTCAAAAACTTTTTCAAAATTTTTCTTTTCTTTTTTGTTTTTCCAAAAATATTTTCGAAAAAAAAAATTAATAAAAATCCAAAAAAATCATAAAATCATAAAAATCAAAAATATTTTGTGTTCTTGTTTGAGTGTTGAGTCAATTTTTAAGTTTGGTGTCAATTGCATGCTGTTAAAATTTTTTTCTTGCATTTTTCGAAAATTCATGCATTCATGGTGTTCTTCACGATCTTCAAGTTGTTCTTGGTAAGTCTTCTTGTTTGATCTTGATGTTTTCTGGTTTTGTGTTGTTTGTTGTTTTTCATGTGCATTTTTCGTTTGTTAGAATCCATGCATTAAAGATTTCTAAGTTTGGTGTCTTGCATGTTTTTTTTGCATCAAAAATTTTTTAAAAATAGGTTCTTGATGTTCATCATGATCTTCAAAGTGTTCTTGGTGTTCATCTTGACATTCATAGTGTTCTTGCATGCATTAAGTGTTTTGATCCAAAATTTTCATGTTTTGGGTCATGTTTGTGTTTTTCTCTCTCATAATTAAAATATTCAAAAATCAAAAAAATATCTTTTCCTTATTTTTCTCATAATTTTCGAAAATTTGAGTTGACTTAGTCAAAAATTTTTAAAATTAGTTGTTTCTTACAAGTCAAGTCAAATTTTAAAAAATTTAAAAATCCTGTCTTTTCAAAATCTTTTTCAAAAATCATATCTTCTCCAATTTTTCCTCTTTTTCGAAAATTTCAAAAATCTTTTTTCAAAATATTTTCAAAATCTTTTTCTTATCTTTATATCAAAGTTTCGAAAATTAGCTAACAATTAATGTGATTGATTCAAAAATTTGAAGTTTGTTACTTGCTTGTTAAGAAAGGTTCAATCTTTAAGTTCTAGAATCTTATCTTTTAGTTTCTTGTTAGTAATTAATTTTAATTTAAAAATTAAATCTTTTTCAAACATATCTTATCTAACTTCTTATCTTCTTATCTTTTTCAAATTTGATTTTAATATCTTTTTCAACTAACTACTTGACTTTTTGTTAGTTTCTTATCTTTTTCAAAACCACCTAACTACTCTTTCCTCTCTAATTTTCGAAAATATCTTACCCCTTTTTCAAAAATTCTTTTTAATTGTTTTAAATTTTAATTTTAATTATATCTTATATTTAATTTTTGAAAATACTAACCTCTTTTTCAAAATTATTTTCGAAATTCTCCCTCTCTTTTCTTATTATATTTAATTATTTACTAACACTTCTCTTCACCTCTCTTCATCTAAAAATCCGAACCCACTCTTCTTCATTCTTCTTCCCTTTCTTTTTCTACTAACATAAAGGAATCTCTATACTGTGACATAGAGGATTCCTCTTTCTTTTCTTGTTTTCTTTTCTTTCATATGAGCAGGAACAAGGATAAAGGCACTCTTGTTGAAATTGATCCAGAACCTGAAAGGACTCTGAAGAGAAAATTAAGAAAAGCTAAATTACAACAATCTAAAGGTAACCTTTCAGAAACATTAGAACAAGAGAAGGAGATGGCAGCCGAAAATAATAATAATGCAAGGAGAATGCTTGGTGACTTCACAAAGCCAACGTCCAAATTTGATGAAAGAAGCATCTCCATTCCTGCCATTGGAGCCAATAATTTTGAGCTTAAGCCTCAACTAGTTGCTTTAATGCAACAAAACTGCAAGTTTTATGGACTTCCATCTGAAGATCCTTATCAGTTTTTAACTGAGTTCTTGCAGATCTGTCAGACTGTAAAGACAAATGGAGTTGATCCTGAAGTCTACAAACTCATGCTTTTCCCTTTTGCTGTAAGAGACAGAGCTAGAATATGGTTGGATTCACAGCCTAAGGATAGCCTGGACTCTTGGGATGAGCTGGTCACGGCCTTCTTGGATAAATTCTTTCCTCCTCAAAAGCTGAGCAAGCTGAGAGTGGATGTTCAAACCTTCAAGCAAAAAGATGGTGAATCCCTCTATGAAGCTTGGGAAAGATACAAGCAGCTGACCAAAAGGTGCCCATCTGATATTCTCATGGAAGGATCAACAAAAGCCTCAACAAGGCTTTAACAATGGTAGACGCAATAGGCTGAGCAATAGCAAGCCTTTTCCATCATCTTCTTAGCAACAGACAGAGAATTCTGAACAAAACACTTCTAATTTAGCCAATCTAGTCTCTGATCTGTCAAAGGCCACTTTCAGTTTCATGAGTGAAACAAGATCCTCCATCAAAAATCTGGAGGCACAAGTGGGCCAGCTGAGTAAGAAAATCATTGAAACTCCTCCCAGTATTCTCCCAAGCAATACAGAAGAGAATCCAAAAGGAGAGTGCAAGGCCATTGATGTAATCAATATGGCCGAATGCACAAGGGAGGAGGAGGACGAAAATCCTAGTGAGGAAGACCCCCTGGGACGTCCCTCAAGCAAGAAGGAGTTTCCTATTAAGGATCCAAAGGAATCTGAGGCTCATATAGAGACCATAGAGATTCCATTAAATCTTCTTCTGCCATTCATGAGCTCTGAAGACTATTCTTCCTCTGAAGAGGATGAAGATGAGACTGGAGAGCAAGTTGCTCAATATTTAGGAGCTATCATGAAGTTAAATGCCAAGTTGTTTGGTAATGAGACTTGGGAAAGTGAACCTCCCTTGCTCATTAGTGAACTGGATACCTGGATTCAGCAAATTTTACCTCAAAAGAAACAAGATCCTGGCAAGTTTTTGATACCTTGTACCATAGGCACCATGACCTTTTCAAAAGCTCTGTGTGATCTGGGGATGGAGAAGCTGGGGATCATTGAGGTACAACCTGCCTTGTTCTCATTACAATTGGCAGACAAGTCATTGAGACAAGCTTATGGAATAGTGGAGGACGTATTAGTAAAGGTTGAAGGCCTTTACATCCCTGCTGATTTCATAATCTTAGACACTAGGAAGGAAGAGGATGAATGCATCATCCTTGGAAGACCTTTCCTAGCCACAGCAGGAGCTGTGATAGATGTCAACAGAGGTGAATTAGTCCTTCAATTGAATGGGAAAACCTTGTGTTTAAGGCACATGGCCATCCCTCTGTGACAAAAGAGAGTAAGCATGAAGAGCTTCTCTCAATTCAGAGTCAAGAAGAGCCCCCACAGTCAAACTCTAAGTTTGGTGTTAAGACCCCATATCCAAACTCTAAGTTTGGTGTTGGGACTATACAACATTGACCTGATCACCTTGTGGCTCCATGAGAGCCACTGTCAAGCTATTGACATTAAAGAAGCGCGTGTTGGGAGGCAACCCAATTTTATTTATCTAATTTTTATTTTATTTTATTTTATTGTTATTTTGTGTTTTATTAGGTACATGATCATGTGGAGTCACGAAAAAAATATAAAAATTAAAAACAGAATCAAAAACAGCAGAAGAAAAATCACACCCTGGAGGAAGCACAGGCTGGCGTTCAACGCCAGTAAGGAGCATCTGGCTGGCGTTCAACGCCAGAACAGAGCATGAAACTGGCGCTGAACGCCAGAAACAAGCAACATTCTGGCGTTGAACGCCAGGAATGTGCCTAGAAGAAAAGCTGGCGCTGAACGCCAGTAACAAGCATGAAACTGGCGTTCAACGCCAGAAACATGCTTTACATGGGCGTTGAACGCCCAGAACGTGCACCACTCGGCGTTTAAACGCCAGAATGGTGTGCAAAGGCATTTTACATGCCTATTTGGTGCAGGGATGAAATTCCTTGACACCTCAGGATCTGTGGACCCCACAGGATCCCCACCTACTATATTCCCACTTTACCTCCTAATCCTATTTTACTCTTCCCCATGTCACACTTCCCAAAAACCCTTCACCAATCACCTCAATCTCTCTTCCCAATCACTTATTCACCACTCACATCCATCCACTCTTCCCCATAAACCCCACCTACCTTCAAAATTTAAAAATATTTTCCCACCCAATCCCACCCTAAATGGCCGAACCTTCACTCTCCCCTCTCCCTATATATACCCTTCCATTTTACTTCATTTTCACACAACACTACCCCCTCTACTATACCTTGGCCGAATCCATCTCCCCTCACTCTCCTCCATTTTCTTCTTCTTCTTCTTCTCTTCTTTCTTCTCTTGCTCGAGGGCGAGCAATATTTTAAGTTTGTTGTGGTAAAAGCATAAGCTTTTTGTTTTTCCATTACCATCAATGGCACCTAAGGCCGGAGAATCCTCTAGAAAAGGAAAAGGGAAGACAAAAGCTTCCACCTCCGAGTCATGGGAGATGGAAAGATTCATCTCCAAAAGCCATCAAGACCACTTCTATGATGTTGTGGCAAAGAAGAAGGTGATCCCTGAGGTCCTTTTCAAGCTCAAGAAAAATGAGTATCCGGAGATCCGACATGAAATCCGAAGAAGAGGTTGGGAAGTCCTAACCAACCCCATGCAACAAGTCAGAATCTTAATGGTTCAAGAGTTCTATGCCAATGCATGGATCACTAGGAACCATGATCAAAGTATGAACCCGAATCCAAAGAATTATCTCACAATGGTTCGGGGGAAATACTTAGATTTTAGTCCAGAGAATGTGAGATTGGCGTTCCACTTGCCCATGATGCAAAAAGATGTATGCCCCTACACTAGAAGGGTCAACTTTAATCAAAGGTTGGACCAAGTCCTTATGGACATATGTGTGGAAGGAGCTCAATGGAAGAGAGACTCCAAAGGCAAGCCAGTCCAACTAAGAAGACTGGACCTCAAGCCTGTAGCTAGAGGATGGTTGGAGTTCATTCAACGCTCCATCATTCCCACTAGCAACTGATCTGAAGTTACTGTGGATCGGGCCATCATGATTCATAGCATCATGATTGGAGAGGAAGTAGAAATTCATGAAGTCATCTCCAATGAATTCTACAAAATAGCCGAAAAGCCCCCCACCATGGCAAGGCTAGCTTTTCCTCACCTTATTTGCCATCTATGTTACTCAGCTGGAGTTATCATAGAAGGAGACATCTCCATTGAAGAGGATAAGCCCATCACCAAGAAGAGGATGGAGCAAGCAAGAGAGACCTTTCACGGTTCTCAAGAGATGCATGAGGAAGCTCATCATCAAGAAATCCCTGAGATGCCTCAAGGGATGCACTTTTCTCCCAACAACTATTGGGAACAACTTAACACTTCCTTAGAAGATTTGAGCCACAATGTGGAACAATTAAGGGTGGAACATCATGAGCACTCCATCATTCTCCAAGAAATAAGAGAAGATCAAAGAGCAATGAGGGAGGAGCAACAAAGGCAAGGAAGGGACATAGAAGAGCTTAAGGACATTGTTGGTCCTTCAAGAAGAAGACGCCACTAAAGGTGGATTCATTCCTTGTTCTTATTTCTTTCTGTTTTTCGGTTTCTATGTTATGTTTATCTATATTTTGTGTCTCTACTTCATGGTCATTAGTATGTAGTAAGCATGTCTTAAAGCTATGAATAAAATCCATTAATCCTTCACCTCTCTTAAATGAAATATGCTTTAATTCAAAAGAACAAGAAGTACATGAATTTCGAATTTATCCTTGAATTTAGTTTAATTATATTGATGTGGTGACAATACTTTTTGTTTTCTGAATGAATGCTTGAACAGTGCATATGTCTTTTGATCTTGTTGGTTATGAATGTTAAAACTATTGGCTCTTGAAAGAATGATGAACAAAGAAAAATGTTATTGATGATCTGAAAAATCATGGAATTGATTCTTGAAGCAAGAAAAAGCAGTGAAAAAGAAGAAGCTTGCGAAAAAAATATAAATATGGCGAAAAAAATTAGAAAGAAAAAGAAAAAGCAAGCAGAAAAAGCCAATAGCCCTTAAAACCAAAAGGCAAGGGTAAAAAGGATCCAAGGCTTTGAGCATCAATGGATAGGAGGGCCCAAGGAAATAAAATACAGGCCTAAGTGGCTAAATCAAGCTGTCCCTAACCATGTGCTTATGTCATGAAGGTCCAAGTGAAAAGCTTGAGACTGAGTGGTTAAAGTCGTGATCCAAAGCAAATAGAGTGTGCTTAAGAGCTCTGGACACCTCTAACTGGGGACTCTAGCAAAGCTGAGTCACAATCTGAAAAGGTTCACCCAGTCATGTGTCTGTGGCATTTATCTATCTGGTGGTAATACTGGAAAACAAAGTGCTTAGGGCCACTGCCAAGACTCATAAGTAGCTGTGTTCAAGAATCAACATGCTTAACTAGGAAAATCAATAACACTATCCAAAATTCTAAGTTTCTAGAGAAGCCAATCATTCTAAACTTCAAAGGAAAAAGTGGGATGCCAAAACTGTTCAGAAGCAAAAAGCTACAAGTCCCGCTCATCTAATTAGAATTAATATTCATTGATATTCTGGAATTTATAGTATATTCTCTTCTTTTTATCCTATTTGATTTTCAGTTACTTGGGGACAAGCAACAATTTAAGTTTGGTGTTGTGATGAGCGGATAATTTATACGCGTTTTGGCATTATTTTTAGTTAGCTTTTGGTAAGTTCAAGCTGCTTTTAGGGATGTTTTCATTAGTTTTTATGTTAAATTCACATTTCTGAACTTTACTATGAGTTTGTGTGTTTTTCTGTGATTTCAGGTAATTTCTGGCTAAAATTGAGGGACTTGAGCAAAACTCTAAAAAAGGCTGACAAAAGGACTCCTGATGCTGTTGGAATCTGACCTCCCTGCACTCAAAATGAATTTTCTGGAGCTACAAAACTCCAAATGGCGCGCTCTCAACGGTGTTGGAAAGTAGACATCCAGAGCTTTCCAACAATATATAATAGTCCATACTTTATTCGGAAATTGATGACGTAACTTGGCGTTGAATGCCAAGTACATGCTGTTGTCTGGAGTTAAACGCCAGAAACACGTCATGATCCGGAGTTGAACGCCCAAAACACGTTATAACTTGGAGTTCAACTCCAAGAAAAGCCTCATCTCGTGGATAGATCAAGGTCAGCCCAAGCATACACCAAGTGGGCCCCGGAAGTGGATTTATGCATCAATTACTTACTCATGTAAACCCTAGTAGCTAGTTTAGTATAAATAAGACTTTTTACTAATGTATTAGTCATCTTTTGACCACGTTTCATCTCTGGTCTCAGTTTTGTTTTATTCTTCATCTTAGGAGGCCATTGATCACGTTTGAGGGGGCTGGCCATTCGGCCATGCCTGAACCTTTCACTTATGTATTTTCAACGGTGGAGTTTCTGCACACCATAGATTAACGGTGTGGAGCTCTGCTGTACCTCAAGTTTCAATACAATTACTATTACTTTCTATTCAATTCTCTTTTATTCTTATTCCAAGATATACGTTGCACAACACTTTGATGAATGTGATGATCCGTGACACTCATCATCATTCTCACCTATGAACACGCGTGACTGACAACCACTTCCGTTCTACCTTAGGCCGGGCGCATATCTCTTAGATTCCCCAACAGAATCTTCGTGGTATAAGCTAGATAGATGGCGGCATTCATGGGGATCCAGACAGTCTAACCTTGTCTGTGGTATTCTGAGTAGGATTCCGGTATTGAATGACTGTGACGAGCTTCAAACTCCTGAAGGCTGGGCGTGATGACAAACGCAAAAGAATCAATGGATTCTACTCCAACCTGATTGAGAACCGACAGATGATTAGCCGTGCTGTGACAGAGCATTTGGACCATTTTCACTGAGAGGATGGGATGTAGCCATCAACAAGGGTGATGCCTCCAGACGATTAGCCATGCAGTGATAGCGCATATGACCATTTTCCCGAGAGGATTAAAAGTAGCCATTGATGATGGTGATGCCCTACATACAGCTTGCCATGGAAGGGAGTAAGAAGGATTGGATGAAAGTAATAAGAAAGTAGAGATTCAAAAGGATTCCAGCATCTCCACACGCCTATCTGAAACTCCCACTATTGATTTACATAAGTATTTCTATCCCTTTTTATTTTCTATTTATTATTAATTTTTGAAACCCATAACCATTTAATCTGCCTAACTGAGATTTACAAGGTGACCATAGCTTGCTTCATACCAACAATCTCTGTGGGATCGACCCTTACTCACGTAAGGTATTACTTGGATGACCCAGTACACTTGCTGGTTAAGTTGAACGGAGTTGTGGAAAGAAAGTGCTGAGTTAATTTTTATGCACATGCCAAAGAGCCATTATTGTTGATCATAATTTCGTCCACCATTGGCCTTGATTCAATTTGGAAAGGAATTGAATTTAACTGGAATTTTAGTTGAATTTTGGCCCATGGGTGACAATTGCTCCCAGGAGGATGCTCAGCTCACAAGTTGAGCTGAGCAATGAGGGCTTGTGTGTGGATCCTTTGTAGCGTGCCTTGTCCGTGTCATGATGCGCGCCTTCCTTCTTCCGGGCCATGTCAATTTCTTGAGTGATGCACCATGAGTAGCACTCTGCTCACCAAGTGAGCTGAGCATTGGGGCTTCCAAGGGAAAGTCCCAAGTTCAAACCCTTGTGAAAGCATTTGGAGAACAATTTTTCTTGATTTTTCATGAAGAGAAGCACGACAATGCTCTCCAAGTGAGCATTGTGCTAAGTGAGCGCTATTTCCTTGGCTTCCCTTGGTCTCCCTCTTCGAACCTTGGTGGTTGCACTTTGGTTTATTTTTGCTTATTTTTGGTCCTTAAAGATTCATTTCACTCGTGCCCCAATTTCATGCCAAATATGGATTGCCATACATCGTTGGAAAGCTCTGAATGTCAGCTTTCCAATGCAACTGAAAGCACATCAATTGGACATCTGTAGCTCAAGTTATAGCCCTTTGAAGGAGGCATGGTCATGCTGTGAGCGCCCATATTTTAACTTAGCCAAAATTTTGCTTCCAAGCTCATCTTTGCATCAGGGTAATGAGTTCGAACCTTGGAGGATGCATTTGGCCATTTTTTTGGCTTGTTTCTCTTGTGAGTAGCACTTCCCTCATCCCCCTTGGTCATGAGTTCAAGCCTTGGAGCATGCACTTGCAACTTATTTTCTTTGAATTATTTCTTTAGTGCTCTCGATAATGCTCACTTGGTGAGCTGAGCATTGTTTTTTCCTTTCCTTGTTTCTTGGCTTCATATTGTGCTCAGCTCACAAAGTGAGCAGAGCATTGTACCTTGGTCCCTTGAGGGAAAATGTAGCGCTCCCTTGGTGAGCATGGTGCTCTTGGAGAGAGCTTCATGGTTTTCCTTCATTGTTGTGCCACACTTCTTCCTTCCTTGCCACACTTTTCTTTTCCTTGAGCCACACTTCTTAAGCCACGCTTTCTTCTTTTCTTCTTTTCTTCACCTACAAGAAATCAAAACAACCAATCAAAGTATCACCAAATTCACAAAGTTTATAAATCATTAAAAATCAATTAATTTTAGCCCAAACCTCATGATTTAGCATCAATTAAATGGTGGTTGTTTGATTTAAAGAAGTCATGCATTTTCATTCCAAATTACTTACTTAGAATGCAAGAAAGTGCATAAAAACTAGTGAAACAAGTGAAATTAGCTTGAAAAATGGATATATGATGACTTGTCATCACTGTGTTCCTTCTGAATCTCTGCGTTCTTACTGCTTTTATCCCATTTTTGTCACTCCTTTCTATGGCAAGCTGTATGTAGGGCATCACCATTGTCAATGGCTACATCCCATCCTCTCAGTGAAAATGGTCTAAATGCTCTGTCACATCACGGCTAATCATCTATCGGTTCTCGATCATGTTGGAATAGAATCCCTTGATTCTTTTGCGTTTGTCATCACGCCCAACAATCGCGAGTTTTAAGCTCGTCACAGTCATTCAATCCCGGAATCCTACTCGAAATACCACAAACAAGGTTAGACTTTCCGGATTCCCATGAATGCCGCCATCAATTCTAGCTTATACCACGAAGATTCTGATTAAGGAATCCAAGAGATATGCGCCCGGTCTAAGGTAGAACGGAAGTGGTTGTCAGTCACGCGTTCATAGGTGAGAATGATGATGAGTGTCATGAATCATCACATTCATCATGTTGAAGTGCAACGAATATCATAGAATAGGAATAAGTCAAATTGAATAGAAAATAGTAATTGCATTGAAACTTGAGGTACAGCAGAGCTCCACACCCTTAATCTTTGGTGTGCAGAAACTCCACCGTTGAAAATACATAAGTGATGAAGGTCCAGGCATGGCCGAATGGCCAGCCCCCATGAAAGACCGAATGGTCAAAAGAACTGGATAGTCCAAGACATCTAAGAAACTAGTTAAAAGTTCTATTAATACTAAACTAGCTACTATGGTTTACAAAAGTAAGTAATTGATGCATAAATTCACTTCCGGGACCCACTTGTGTGTGCTTGGGCTTAGCTTGATCTATCCACGAGCTGAGGCTTCTCTTGGAGTTGAACGCCAAGTTGTAACGTGTTTTGGGCGTTCAGCTCTGGTTCGTGATGTGTTTCTGGCGTTTGACTCCAGAATGCAGCATGGAACTGGCGTTAAGCGCCAATGTACGTCGTCTAATTACGAATAAAGTATGGAGTATTATATATTGCTGGAAATCTCTGGATGTCTACTTTCCAACGCCATTGAGAGCGCGCCATTTGGAGTTCTATAGTTATAGGAAATCCATTTTGAGTGCAGGGAGGTCAGATTCCAACAACATCAGCAGTCCTTTGTCAGCCTCCTATCAGAGTTTTGCTCAAATCTCTCAATTTCAGCTAGAAAATACCTGAAATTACAAAAAAACACACAAACTCGTAGTAAAGTCCAGAAATGTGAATTTAGCATAAAAACTAATGAAAACATCCCTAAAAGTAACTAGATCATACTAAAACTACCTAAAAACAATGCCAAAAAGCGTATAAATTATCCGCTCATCAAAACACCAAACTTAAATTGTTGCTTGTCCCCAAGCAACTGAAGATCAATTGGGATAAAAAGAAGAGAATACACTATAAATCCCAAAATATCAATGAATATTAATTCTAATTAGATGAGCGGGACTTGTAGCTTTTTGCTTCTGAACAGTTTTGGCATCTCACTTTTTCCTTTGAAGTTTAGAATGATTGGCTTCTATAGGAACGTAGAATTTCAGATAGTGTTATTGATTCTCCTAGTTAAGTTTGTTGATTCTTGAACACAGCTACTTTTATTTGTCTTGGCCGTGGCCCTAAGCATTTTGTTTTACAGTATTACCACCGATACATAAATGCCACAGACACATGACTAGGTGAACCCTTTTGGATCACGACTTTAACCACTCAGTCTCAAGCTTTTCACTTGGACCTGCATGCCACAAGCACATGGTTAGGGACAGCTTGATTTAGCCGCTTAGGCCTGGATTTTATTTTCTTGGGCCCTCCTATCCATTGATGCTCAAAGCCTTAGATCCTTTTTACCCTTGCCTTTTGGTTTTAAGGGCTATTGGCTTTTTCTACTTGCTTTTTCTTTTTCTAATTTTTTTTGCCACTTTTTTTTCTGCAAGCTTTTGCTATTCACTGCTTTTTCTTGCTTCAAGAGTCAATTTCATAATTTTTCAGATTATCAATAGCATTTTTCTTTGTTCATCATTCTTTCAAGAGCCAACAATTTTAACATTCATAAACAACAAGATAAAAAATATGCACTGTTTAAGCATTCATTCAGAAAACAAAAAGTATTGTCACCATATCAATATAATTAAACTAAATTCAAGGACAATTTTCGAAATTTATGTACTTCTTGTTCTTTTGAATTAAAAACATTTTTCATTTAAGAGAGGTGAAGGATTTATGGAATTTATTCATAGCTTTAAGACATAGTTACTACATACTAATGATCATGAAGTAGAGACACAAAACATAGATAAAAATGAAAAACAAAAAAAAATAAGAACAAGGAATGAATCTACCTTAGTGGCGTCTTCTTCTTGAAGGACCAATGATGTCCTTAAGCTCTTCTATGTCCCTTCCTTTCCTTTGTTGCTCCTCCCTCATTGCTCTTTGATCTTCTCTAATTTTATGGAGAATGATGGAGTACTCTTGATGTTCCACCCTTAGTTGATCCACATTGTAACTCAAATCTTCTAAGGAAGTATTGAGTTATTCCCAATAGTTGTTGGGAGGAAAGTACATCCCTTGAGGCTTCTCCGGGATTTCTTGGTGATGAGCTTCCTCATGCGTCTCTTGGGTTCCATGAGTGGGCTCTCTTGTTTGCTCCATCCTTTTCTTAGTGATGGGCTTGTCCTCCTCAATGAGGATGTCTCCTTCTATGATAACTGATGAGCGGATAATTTATACGCTTTTTGGCATTGTTTTTAGGTAGTTTTTAGTAAGTTCAAGCTACTTTTAGGGATGTTTTCATTAGTTTTTATGTTAAATTCACATTTCTGGACTTTACTATGAGTTTGTGTGTTTTTCTGTGATTTCAGGTAAATTTTGACTGAAATTGAGGGATTTGAGCAAAACTCTGAAAAAGGCTGACAAAAGGACTGCTGATGCTGTTGGATTCTGACCTCCCTGCACTCGAAATGGATTTTCTGGAGCTACAGAACTCCAATTGGCGCGCTCTCAACGGCGTTGGAAAGTAGACATCCAGGGCTTTCCAGAAATATATAATAGTCCATACTTTATTCGGAAATTGACGACGTAACTTGGCGTTGAACGCCAAGTACATGCTGCTGTCTGGAGTTAAACGCCAGAAAAATGTCATGATCCGGAGTTGAACGCCCAAAACACGTCATAACTCGGAGTTCAACTCCAAGAGAAGCCTCAGCTCGTGGATTGATCAAGCTCAGCCCAAGCATACACCAAGTGGGCCCCGGAAGTGGATTTATGCATCAATTACTTACTCATGTAAACCCTAGTAGCTAGTCTAGTATATATAGGACCTCTTACTATTGTATTAGACATCTTTGGTCTCAGTTTTGTTTTATTCTTCATCCTAAGAGGCTATTGATCACGTTTTAGGGGGCTGGCCATTCGGCCATGCCTGAACCTTTTACTTATGTATTTTCAACGGTGGAGTTTTTGCACACCATAGATTAAGGGTGTGGAGCTCTACTGTACCTCAAGTATTAATGCAATTCTATCTTCTTTTATTCAAATCTCTCTTATTCTTATTCCAAGATATTCATTCGTACCCAAGAACATGATGAATGTAATGATGAAAGTGACGATCATTATCATTCTCACTTATGAATGCACGTGATTGACAACCACTTCCGTTCTACATGCAACAGAGCTTGAATGCATATCTCTTAGATTCCCCAACAGAATCTTCGTGGTATAAGCTAGATAGATGGCGGCATTTATGAGGATCCGGAAAGTCTCACCTTGTCTGTGGTATTCCGAGTAGGATCCTGGGAATCCGGAAAGTCTCACCTTGTCTGTGGTATTCCGAGTAGGATTCCGGTAATGAATGACTGTGACGTGCTTCAAACTTGCAAGTGCTGGGCGTTAGTGACAAACGCAAAAGAATCAAGGGATTCTATTCCAGTAGGAGCGGGAACCAACCAGTGATTAGCCGTGCTGTGACAGAGTGCGTGAGCGTAGTTTTCACTGCAAGGATGGGATGTAGCCATCAACCATGGGTGATGCCTCCAGACGATTAGCCATGCGAGTGACAGCCGCAGAGGACCATTTTCCCGAGAGGATTGAAAGTAGCCACCGCTGATGGTGAACCCCTATACACAGCTTGCCATGGAAAAGAGTAAGAAGGATTGAGTTGAAGCAGTAGGAAAGTAGGCGTTCTTGAGCCACACAGTATCTCCATATGCTTATCTGAAATTCCTACCAATGAATCTGCATAAGTATTCTATCCCTTTTATTATTTCTTCTTTTTTTATTAATTTTCGAAATCATAAACAATTTTAATCTGCCTAACTGAGATCTACAAGGTGACCATAGCTTGCTTCATACCAACAATCTCTGTGGGATCGACCCTTACTCACGTAAGGTTTATTACTTGGACGACCCAGTACACTTGCTGGTTAGTTGAACGGAGTTGTGAATTCAACCAGTACCATAATAATGATGCCTCTCACAATAGTTTTTGTGTACATACCAAAGAGCCAATATTGTTGATCACAATTTCGTCCACCAAGTTTTTGGCGCCGTTGCCGAGGATTGTTCGAGTATGGACAACTGACGGTTCATCTTGTTGCTCAGATTAGGTAATTTTCTTTTCAAAAATCTTTTTCAAAATTTTTCTTTTATTTTTCGTTTTTCTAAACTTTATTTTCAAAAAAATTAATAAAAATACTAAAAAAATCATAAAATCATAAAAAATCAAAAATATTTTGTGTTTCTTGTTTGAGTCTTGAGTCAATTTTTAAGTTTGGTGTCAATTGCATGCTTTAAAAATTTTTTCTTGCATTTTTCGAAAATCCATGCATTCATAGTGTTCTTCATGATCTTCAAGTTGTTCTTGATAAGTCCTCTTGTTTGATCTTGATGATTTCTTGTTTTATGTTGTTTGTTGTTTTTCATATGCATTTTTGGTTTGTTAGAGTCCATGCATTAAAGATTTCAAGTTTGGTGTCTTGCATGTTTTCTTTGCATTAAAAATTTTTCAAAAATATGTTCTTGATGTTCATCATGATCTTCAAAGTGTTCTTGGTGTTCATCTTGACATTCATAGCATTCTTGCATACATTCATTGTTTTGATCTAAAAATTTCATGCATTGAGTATTTTTGTTGTTTTTCTCTCTCATAATTAAAAATTCAAAAATCAAAAAAATATCTTTTCCTTATTTCCCTCCAAATTTTCGAAAATTTGAGTTGACTTGGTCAAAAATTTTTAAAATTAGTTGTTTCTTACAAGTCAAGTCAAAATTTCAATTTTAAAAATCTTATCTTTCTAAAATCTTTTTCAAAAATCACATCTTTTTCATTTTTTCTATTTTTTCGAAAATTTCAAAAATCTTTTTCAAAATATTTTCAAAATCTTTTTCTTATCTTTACATCTAATTTTCTAAAATTCACTAATAATTAATGTGATTGGTTCAAAAATTTGAAGTTTGTTACTTTCTTGTTAAGAAAGGTTCAATCTTTAAGTTCTAGAATCTTATCTTGTAGTTTCTTGTTAGTGAAGTAAATAATTTTAAAATTTTTGAATTAAATCTTTTTATCTTTTATTTTATCTTTTTCAAAAATTTTATATTTTTCAAAATTTGATTTCAAAATATCTTATCTAACTTCTTATCTTCTTATCTTTTTAAATTTTGATTTCAAATCTTTTTCAATCAACTAACTAACTTTTTGTTTGTTTCTTATCTTTTTCAAAACCACCTAACTACTTCTCTCTCTTCTATTTTCGAAAATATCTTTCTCTTTTTCAAAAATTCTTTTTAATTAATTAATTTTTTCAAATTTTAAATTCAATTACATTTATCTCTAATTTTCGAAAATCACTAACTCTTTTTCAAAATTATTTTCGAATTCTCCCTCCTCTTTTCTTCTTCTATTTAATTATTTAATTACTAACACTTCTCTCCACCTCTCTTCATCCAAAAATCCGAACCCTCTTCTTCATTCTTCTACCCCCTTTCCTTTTCCACTAACATAAAGGAATCTCTATACTGTGACATAGAGGATTCCTCTTTCTTTTCTTGTTTTCTTCTCTTTCATATGAGCAGGAACAGGGATAAAGGCACTCTTGTTGAAATTGATCCAGAACCTGAAAGGACCATGAAGAGAAAATTAAGAGAAGCTAAATTACAACAATCCAGAAGCAACCTTTTAGAAATTTTCGAACAAGAGAAGGAGATGGCAGCCGAAAATAATAATAATAATGCAAGGAGAATGCTTGGTGACTTCACAAAGCCAACGTCCAAGTTTGATGGAAGAAGCATCTCCATTCCTGCCATTGGAGCCAATAACTTTGAGCTGAAACCTCAGCTAGTTGCTTTAATGCAACAAAACTGCAAGTTTTATGGACTTCCATCTGAAGATCCCTATCAGTTTTTAACTGAGTTCTTGCAGATCTGTGAGACTGTAAAGACGAATGGAGTTGATCCTGAAGTCTACAGACTCATGCTTTTCCCTTTTGCTGTAAGAGACAGAGCTAGAATATGGTTGGATTCACAACCCAAGGATAGCCTGGACTCATGGGATAAGCTGGTCACTGCCTTCTTGGATAAATTCTTTCCTCCTCAAAAGCTGAGCAAGCTGAGAGTGGATGTTCAAACCTTCAAACAAAAAGATGGTGAATCCCTCTATGAAGCTTGGGAAAGATACAAGCAGTTGGCCAAAAGATGTCCATCTGACATGTTTTCAGAATGGACCATATTAGATATATTCTATTATGGTCTCTCTGAATTTTCGAAAATGTCATTGGACCATTCTGCAGGTGGATCTATTCACCTGAAGAAAACGCCTGAAGAGGCTCAAGAACTCATTGACATGGTTGCAAACAACCAATTCATGTACACTTCTGAGAGAAATTCTGTGAACAATGGGATACCTCAAAAGAAAGGAGTTCTTGAAATTGATACTCTGAATGCCATATTGGCTCAGAACAAAGTGTTGACTCAACAGGTCAACATGATCTCTCAAAATCTGAATGGATTGCAACATGCATCCAACAGTACTAGAGAGGCAGCTTCTGAAGAAGCTTATGATCCTGAGAACCCTGCCATGGCAGAGGTTAATTACATGGGTGAACCTTATGGAAACACCTATAACTCATCATGGAGAAATCATCCAAATTTCTCATGGAAGGATCAACAAAAACCTCAACAAGGTTTTAACAATGGTGGACGCAACAGGCTGGGCAATAGCAAGCCATATCCATCATCTTCTCAGCAACAGACAGAGAATTCTGAACAAAACACTTCTAATTTAGCCAATGTAATCTCTGATCTGTCAAAGGCCACTTTCAGTTTCATGAATGAAACAAGATCCTCCATTAGAAATTTGGAGGCACAAGTGGGCCAGCTGAGTAAGAAAGTCATTGAAACTCCTCCCAGTACTCTCCCAAGCAATACAGAAGAGAATCCAAAAGGAGAGTGCAAGGCCATTGACATAGTCAATATGGCCGAATGCACAAGGGAGGAGGAGGACGAAAATCCTAGTGAGAAAGACCTCCTGGGACGTCCCTCAAGCAAGAAGGAGTTTCCTATTAAGGATCCAAAGGAATCTGAGGCTCATATAGAGACCATAGAGATTCCATTAAATCTCCTTCTGCCATTCATGAGCTCTGAAGACTATTCTTCCTCTGAAGAGGATGAAGATGTGACCGGAGAGCAAGTTGCTCAATATTTAGGAGCTATCATGAAGCTGAATGCCAAGTTATTTGGTAATGAGACTTGGGAAAGTGAACCTCCCTTGCTCATTAATGAACTGGATACTTGGATTCAGAAAATTCTACCTCAAAAGAAACAAGATCCTGGCAAGTTCTCAATACCTTGTATCATAGGCACCATGATCTTTGAAATAGCTCTGTGTGATCTGGGGTCAGGGATAAATCTTATGCCACTCTCTGTAATGGAGAAGCTGGGGATCATTGAGGTACAGCCTGCCTTGTTCTCATTACAATTGGCAGACAAGTCATTGAGACAAGCTTATGGGTTAGTAGAGGACGTTCTATTAAAGGTTGAAGGCCTTTACATCCCTACTGATTTCATAATCCTAGACACTAGGAAGGAAGATGATGAATGTATCATCCTTGGAAGACCTTTCCTAGCCACAGCAGAAGCTGTGATAGATGTCAACAGAGGAGAATTAGTCCTTCAATTGAATGGGGAATACCTTGTGTTTAAGGCACATGGCCATCCCTCTGTGACAAAAGAGAGTAAGCATGAAGAGCTTCTCTCAGTTCAAAGTCAAGAAGAGCCCCCACAGTCAAACTCTAAGTTTGGTGTTGGGAGGCCACAACCAAACTCTAAGTTTGGTGTTAAAATCCTATATCCAAACTCTAAGTTTGGTGTGGACAACTATACAACATTGACCTGATCACCTTGTGGCTCCATGAGAGCCACTGTCAAGCTATTGACATTAAAGAAGCGCTTGTTGGGAGGCAACCCAACTTTATCTAATTTCTAGTTTATTATATTTTATTGTTATTTTGTGTTTTATTAGGTACATGATCATGAGGAGTCACGAAAAAATCATAAAAATTAAAAATAGAATCAAAAACAGCAGAAGAAAAAATTTTCACCCTGGAGGACGCACAGGCTGGCGTTCAACGCCAGTAAGATGCATCTGGCTGGCGTTCAATGCCAGAACAGAGCACCATTCTGGCGCTGAACGCCAGAAACAAGCAACATTCTGGCGTTGAACGCCAGGAATGTGCCCAGAGAGGAAAAACTGGCGCTGAACGCCAATAACAAGCATGAAACTGGCGTTCAACGCCAGAAACATGCTTTACATGGGCGTTGAACACCCAGAACGTGCACCAATGGGCGTTTAAATGCCAGAATGGTGTGCCAAGGCATTTTACATGCCTATTTGGTGCAGGGATGGAATTCCTTGACACCTCAGGATCTGTGGACCCCACAGGATCACCTCAGGATCTGTGAACCTCACAGGATCCCCACCTACCTCGCCCTCTCTCTCTCCATTCATGGTCATCCCTTCTATTTTTCATTCACCACCCACATTTATCCACTCTTCCCCATACACCCCACCTACCTTTACAATTCAACCTCTCCTTCCCACCCAAACCCACCCATATAGCCGAGTCATCTCCCCTCACTCTCCTCCATTTCATTCTCTTCTTCTTCTCTTCTTTCTTCATTCTTCTTCTTCTTCTCTTCTTTCTTTCTTGCTCGAGGGCGAGCAATATTTTAAGTTGGTGTGGTAAAAGCATAGCTTTTTGCTTTTCCATTACCATTAATGGCACCTAAGGCCAGAGAAACCTCAAAGGGAAGACAAAAGCTTCCACCTCTGAGTCTTGGGAGATGGAAAGACTAAAATATAAGCCGTCATAGCTCAGTGGTAGAACATGTGGCTGCAAATCAAGAGATCCCTGAGATACCTCAGGGGATAAATTGTCCTCCACACAAATATTGGAAGCAACTAAGGGGAGGAACACCAAAATTACTAGGAATCATTCAACAAAAGCAAGGAAGAGACACAGAGGAGCTCAAAGAGCACCATTGGTTCTTCAAGAAGGCGCCACCTTCACCCAGGTGGATTCATTCCTTGTTCTTATTTCTTTCTGCTTTTCGGTTTTTAGTATTGGGTTTATTTATGTTTTGTGTCTTTATTTCATGATCATTAGTATGTAGTAACTATGCCTTAAAGCTATGAATAAATTCCATTAATCCTTCACCTCTCTTAAAAGAAAAAAAGTTTTAATTCAAAAGAACAAGAAGTACATGAATTTCGAATTTATCCTTGAATTTAATTTAATTATATTGATGTGGTGACAATACTTTTTGTTTTCTGAATGAATGCTTGAACAGTGCATATGTCTTTTGATCTTGTTGTTTAAGAATGTTAAAATTATTGGCTCTTGAAAGAATGATGAACAAAGAGAAATGTTATTGATGATCTGAAAAAAAATCATGAAATTGATTCTTGAAGCAAGAAAAAGCAGTGAAAAAAGAAGAAGCATTCAAAAAAAAAAAAGAGTATATAGAAAAAGAAGGAGCAGTAGAAAAAGCCAATAGACCTTAAAACCAAAAGGCAAGGGTAAAAAGGATCCAAGGCTTTGAGCATCAATGGATAGGAGGGCCCAAGGAAATTAAAACCAGGCCTAAGCGGCTGAATCAAGCTGTCCCTAACCATGTGCTTGTGTCATGAAGGTCCAAGTGAAAAGCTTGAGACTGAGTGGTTAAAGTCGTGATCCAAGGCAAAAGAGTGTGCTTAAGAGCTCTGGACACCACTAACTGGGGACTTTAGCAAAGCTAAGTCACAATCTAAAAAGGTTCACCCAGTTATGTGTCTGTGGCATTTGTTTATCCGGTGGTAATACTGGAAAACAAAGTGCTTAGGGCCACGGCCAAGACTCATAAGTAGCTGTGTTCAAGAATCAACATGCTTAACTAGGAAAGTCAATAACACTATCCAAAATTCTAAAGTTCCTAGAGAAGCCAATCATTCTAAACTTCAAAGGAAAAAGTGAGATGCCAAAACTGTTCAGAAGCAAAAAGCTACAAGTCCCGCTCATTTAATTATAATTAATATTCATTGATATTTCTGAATTTATAGTATATTCTCTTCTTTTTATCCTATTTGATTTTCAGTTGCTTGGGGACAAGCAACAATTTAAGTTTGGTGTTGTGATGAGCGGATAATTTATACGCTTTTTGGCATTGTTTTTAGGTAGTTTTTAGTAAGTTCAAGCTACTTTTAGGGATGTTTTCATTAGTTTTTATGTTAAATTCACATTTCTGGACTTTACTATGAGTTTGTGTGTTTTTCTGTGATTTCAGGTAAATTCTGACTGAAATTGAGGGATTTGAGCAAAACTCTGAAAAAGGCTGACAAAAGGACTGCTAATGCTGTTGGATTCTGACCTCCCTGCACTCGAAATGGATTTTCTGGAGCTACAGAACTCCAATTGGCGCGCTCTCAACGGCGTTGGAAAGTAGACTTCCAGGGCTTTCCAGCGATATATAATAGTCCATACTTTATTCGGAAATTGATGACGTAACTTGGCGTTGAACGCCAAGTACATGCTGCTGTCTGGAGTTAAACGCCAGAAAAACGTCATGATCCGGAGTTGAACGCCCAAAACACGTCATAACTCGGAGTTCAACTCCAAGAGAAGCCTCAGCTCGTGGATTGATCAAGTTCAGCCCAAGCATACACCAAGTGGGCCCCGGAAGTGGATTTATGCATCAATTACTTACTCATGTAAACCCTAGTAGCTAGTCTAGTATATATAGGACCTCTTACTATTGTATTAGACATCTTTGGTCTCAGTTTTGTTTTATTCTTCATCCTAAGAGGCTATTGATCACGTTTTAGGGGGCTGGCCATTCGGCCATGCCTGAACCTTTTACTTATGTATTTTTAACGGTGGAGTTTCTGCACACCATAGATTAAGGGTGTGGAGCTCTGCTGTACCTCAAGTATTAATGCAATTCTATCTTCTTTTATTCAAATCTCTCTTATTCTTATTCCAAGATATTCATTCGTACCCAAGAACATGATGAATGTAATGATGAAAGTGACGATCATTATCATTCTCACTTATGAACGCACGTGATTGACAACCACTTCCGTTCTACATGCAACAGAGCTTGAATGCATATCTCTTAGATTCCCCAACAGAATCTTCGTGGTATAAGCTAGATAGATGGCGGCATTTATGAGGATCCAGAAAGTCTCACCTTGTCTGTGGTATTCCGAGTAGGATCCTGGGAATCCGAAAAGTCTCACCTTGTCTGTGGTATTCCAAGTAGGATTCCGGTAATGAATGACTGTGACGTGCTTCAAACTTGCAAGTGCTGGGCTTTAGTGACAAACGCAAAAGAATCAAGGGATTCTATTCCAGTAGGAGCGGGAACCAACCAGTGATTAGCCGTGCTGTGACAGAGTGCGTGAGCGTAGTTTTCACTGCGAGGATGGGATGTAGCCATCAACCATGGGTGATGCCTCCAGACGATTAGCCATGCGAGTGACAGCCGCAGAGGACCATTTTCCCGAGAGGATTGAAAGTAGCCACCGCTGATGGTGAACCCCTATACACAGCTTGCCATGGAAAAGAGTAAGAAGGATTGAGTTGAAGCAGTAGGAAAGTAGGCGTTCTTGAGCCACACAGTATCTCCATATGCTTATCTGAAATTCCTACCAATGAATCTGCATAAGTATTCTATCCCTTTTATTATTTCTTCTTCTTTTATTAATTTTCGAAATCATAAACAATTTTTAATCTGCCTAACTGAGATCTACAAGGTGACCATAGCTTGCTTCATACCAACAATCTCTGTGGGATCGACCCTTACTCACGTAAGGTTTATTACTTGGACGACCCAGTACACTTGCTGGTTAGTTGAACGGAGTTGTGAATTCAACCAGTACCATAATAATGATGCTTCTCACAATAGTTTTGTGTACATACCAAAGAGCCAATATTGTTGATCACAATTTCGTCCACCAATAACTCCAGCTAAGTAACATAGATGGTAAATAAGATGAGGAAAAGCTATCCTTGCCAAAGTAGAGGGCTTATCGGCTATTTTGTAGAATTCATGGGAGATGACTTCATGAACTTCTACTTCCTCTCCATCCATGATGCTATGAATCGTGATGGCCCGATCCACAGTAACTTCAGATCGGTTGCTAGTGGGGATGACGGAGCGTTGGATGAACTCCAACCATCCTCTAGCCACAGGCTTGAGGTCCAGTCTTCTTAGTTGAACTGGCTTGCCTTTGGAATCTCTTTTCCATTGAGCTCCTTCCACACATATGTCCATAAGGACTTGGTCCAACCTTTGATGAAAGTTGACCCTTCTAGTGTAGGGGCGTGCATCTCCTTGCATCATGGGCAAGTTGAATGCCAACCTCACATTTTCTAGACTAAAATCTAAGTATTTCCCCCGAACCATTGTAAGGTAATTCTTTGGGTTCGGGTTCTTACTTTGATCATGGTTCCTAGTGATCCATGCATTGGCATAGAACTCTTGAACCATTAAGATTCTGACTTGTTGGATGGGGTTGGTTAGAACTTCCCAACCTCTTCTTTGGACCTCATGTCGGATCTCTGGATACTCATTTTTCTTGAGCTTGAAAGGGACCTCGGGGATCACCTTCTTCTTGGCCACAACATCATAGAAGTGGTCTTGATGGGCTTTGGAGATGAATCTTTCCATCTCCCATGACTCGGAGGTGGAAGATTTTGTCTTCCCTTTCCCTTTTCTAGAGGTTTCTCCGGCCTTAGGTGCCATAAATGGTAATGGAAAAACAAAAAGCTTATGCTTTTACCACACCAAACTTAAAATATTGCTCGCCCTCGAGCAAGAGAAGAAAGAAAAGAAGAAGAAGAAGAGAAACTATGGAGGAGAGTAGGGGAGGTGTAATCGGCCAAGGTGTAGAAGAGGGGGTTGTATTGTGTGAAAATTAAGGAGAATAGGGGGTTTATATAGTGAGGGGAGAGGGAGTAGGTTTGGCCTTTTAGGGTGGGAAAGAAATTTTGAATTTTGAAGGTAGGTGGGGTTTATGGGGAAGAGTGCATGGATGTGAGTGGTGAAGGGGGTAATTGGGAAGAGAGATTGAGGTGATTGGTGAAGGGTTTTGGGGAAGAGTGTTTATTGGAAAGAGAGGATGAATGTTGAGAAGAGTGGAGAATATGGTAGGTGGGGATCCTGTAGGGTCCACAGATCCTGAGATGATCCTGTGGGGTCTACACATCCTGTTGCGCCAAAGTGATGCATGTTCTGGGCGTTCAACGCCCATGTGTAGCATGTTTTTGGCGTTGAACGCCAATTCCATGCTTGTTTCTAGCGTTCAGCGCCAGCTCTCCTCAGGGTGCATTCCTGGCATTTGAAGCCAGGATGTTGCTTGTTTCTGGCGTTCAACGCCAGATCCATGCTCTGTTCTGGCGTTGAACGCCAGCCAGATGATCCTTACTGGCGTTTAAACGCCTGTAAGTCCTTCCTCCAGGGTGTGATTTTTCTTCTGCTGTTTTCGATTCTGTTTTTAATTTTAATATTTTTTTCGTGACTCCACATGATCATGAACCTAATTAAACATAAAAGAATAATGAAAATAAAATAAATTTAGATAAATAAAAATTAGGTTGCCTCCCAACAAGCGCTTCTTTAATGTCAGTAGCTTGACAGTGGGCTCTCATGGAGCCACACAGGTGATCAGGTCAATGTCGTATAGTCCCAACACCAAACTTAGAGTTTGGTTGTGGGGATTCAATACCAAACTTAGAGTTTGGTTGTGGCCTCCCAACACCAAACTTAGAGTTTGATTGTGGGGGTTCTGTTTGACTCTGTACTGAGAGAAGCTCTGCATGCTTACTCTCCCTTGTTATAGAAGGATAGCCATGTGCCTTAAACACAAGGTAGTCCCCATTCAATTAAAGGACTAATTCTCCTCTGTTAACATCTATCACAGCTTCTGCTGTGGCTAGGAAAGGTCTTCCAAGGATGATGCATTCATCCTCCTCCTTCCTTGTGTCTAAGATTATGAAATCAGTAGGGATGTAAAGGCCTTCAACCTTTACCAACACGTCCTCTACCAATCCATAAGCTTGTCTTACTAACTTGTCTGCCATTTGTAATGAAAATATGGCAGGCTGTACCTCAATGATCCCTAGTTTCTCCATTACAGAGAGTGGCATAAGATTTATGCTTGACCCTAGGTCACACAGAGCTTTTTCAAAGGTCATGGTGCCTATGGTACAGGGTATTAAGAATTTCCCAGGATCTTGTTTCTTTTGAGGTAAAGTTTGCTGAACCCATGTATCAAGTTCACTAATGAGCAAGGGAGGTTCACCTTCCCAAGTCTCATTACCAAATAACTTGGCATTCAGCTTCATGATGGCTCCTAGATATTGAGCAACTTGCTCTCCAGTTACATCTTCATCCTCTTCAGAGGAAAATAATCTTCAGAGCTCATGAATGGCAGAAGGAGATTTAATGGAATCTCTATGGTCTCTATATGAGCCTCAGATTCCTTTGGATCCTCAATAGGGAACACCTTCCTGCTTGAGAGACGTCCCATGAGATCTTCCTCATTGGGATTCGCATCCTCTCCCTCCTCCTTGCATTCGGCCATACTGATTATATCAATGGCATTGCACTCTCTTTTTGGATTCTCTTCTGTATTGCTTGGGAGAGTACTAGGAGGAGTTTCAGTGATTTTCTTACTCAGCTGGCCTACTTGTGACTCCAGATTTCTGATGGAGGATCTTGTTTCATTCATGAAACTTAAAGTGGCCTTAGACAGATCAGAGACTAAATTTGCTAAGTTAGAGGTATTCTGTTCATAATTCCCTGTCTGTTGCTGAGAAGATGATGGATAAGGCTTGATATTGCTGAGCCTATTTCTTCCACCATTATTAAAGCCTTGTTGAGGCTTTTGTTGATCCTTCCATGAGAAATTTGGATGATTTCCCCATGATGAATTATAGGTGTTTTCATAAGGTTCACCCATGTAATTTACCTCTGCCATTGCAGGGTTGATAAACCACTATTTCATAGTTTATATTGTATTTAATTGAGTGGTTTTATCAAGCTTTTCACCCACTTATTCATAAAATTTGCATGATTTTACAAGTCCTTCCTAGTTTAGTTCTATGATTGAAAATATGCGTCTTTGGTCTTAATTTAGCTAATCTTAATCCTCTCTTATTACCATTCGATAACTTGATCTGTGTGTTAAGTGTTTCAGGCTTCATAGGGCAGGAATGACTTAGAGAATAAAGAAGAAGCGTGCAAAAATGGAAGGAACACAAGGAATTGAGGAGATGACCAGCGAGAAGTCACGCGGTTGCATGGCTGACGCGACCGCACGGATTGGAAGCTGCACGAACGATGCGAATGCGTGGACGACGTGCACACGTGATACGAAAAATGCTAAGTGACACGATCACGTGGACGACGCGGACGCATGACGTGCGCGATCTGCAGAATTACAAAAGTCGCTGGCAGAGATTCTGGCCGCATTTCAACCTAGTTTTCAGCCAAGAAACACAGATTAAAGTCAGGGAACATGCAGAGACTCAGGAAGCTTTTTTATAATTCATAATTTTAGTTTTAGATGTAGTTTTTAGAGAGAGAGGTTTTCTCCTCTCTCTTAGGATTAGGATTAGGATTTTTAGAACTTAGAAATATTTTTATCTCATCTTTTTATCAGGTTCAATATCTTTTTATTTCGACTTCTCTTAATTGTTGATTATTGATGTTGCTTGTTTGGCTTATGACTTTTCATATTTTGATTTTTTATTTTATTAATGCAATTGAGATATTTCAGGCTTATATGTTACTGATGCTTGGGCTCTATCCAAATTATTTTCATTCAAGTAGATTTTATTCCCTTTTGGCTTTGGTTGATTAATTGGTAACTCTTGAGTTATCAAACTCATTGTTGACTGAAAATTGGAATTCTTCAAGAATTAATTCGAGATCCAATAACTCTAACTTTTCCCAAGGAAAGACTGGGACTTGAGGATTCGAATTAATTCAATCACTTAACTTACCTTCATAGTTAGAGGTTAACAAAGTGGGAGAAAAATCCAATTCTCATCACAATTGATAAGGATAACTAGGATAGGACTTCCAGTTCTCATATCTTGCTAAGAGTTTATTTTATAGTTATTTATTTATTTTAATTGTCATTTGAATTACTTGTCATACTTCTTCCTTATTTCCAAAACCCCCAATTTTACCTTTTTCATAGCCAATAATAAGAACATACCTTCCTGCAATTCCTTGAGAAGACGACCCGAGGTTTAAATACTTCGGTTATCAATTTATTTAGGGGTTTGTTACTTGTGACAACCAAAACGTTTGTAAAAAAGGTTGATTGCTTGGTTTAGTAACTATACTTACAACGAGAGTTTACTATAACTTCTGAACCATCAATCTTCAGTTTCTTCAAGGGTTCTCAGGATCATAAGCTTCTTCTTCAGAAGATGCCTCTTTAGTACTGTTGGATGCATTTTGCCATCCATTCAGACTTTGAGAAATCATGTTGACTTGCTGAGTCAACACTTTGTTCTGAGCCAATATGGCATTCAGAGCATCAATTTCAAGAACTCCCTTCCTCTGAGGTGTCCTATTTTCACGGAATTCCTCTCAGAAGTGTACATGAATTGGTTATTTGCAACCATGTCAATAAGTTCTTGAGCCTCTGCAGGCGTTTTCTTTAGGTGAATGGATCCACCTGCAGAATGGTCCAGTGACATCTTAGAGAACTCAGATAGACCATAATAGAATATATCTAATATGGTCCACTCTAAAAATATGTCAGAAGGACACTTTTTGGTCATCTACTTGTATCTTTCCCAAGCTTCATAGAGGGATTCACCATCTTTTTGCTTGAAGGTCTGAACATCCACTCTAAGCTTGCTCAGCTTTTGAGGAGGAAAGAATTTATCCACGAAGGCCGTGACCAGCTTATCCCAGGAGTCCAGGCTATCTTTAGGTTGTGAGTCCAACCATGTTCTAGCTTTGTCTCTTACAGCAAAAAGGAAAAGCATGAGCCTGTAGACTTCAGGATCTACTCCATTCGTCTTAACAGTCTCACAAATCTGCAATAACTCAGTTAAAAACTGGTAAGGATCTTCAGATGGAAGTCCATGAAACTTGCAATTCTGTTGCATTAGAGCATCTAATTGAGGTTTCAGCTCAAAATTGTTTGCTCCAATGGCAGAAATTGAGATGCTTCTTCCATCAAACTTGGAGGTGGGTTTAGTAAAATCACGAAGCATCCTCCTTGCATTATTGTTGTTGGGTTCGGCTGCCATCTCCTTCTCTTGTTCGGAAATTTCAGAAAGGTTGCCTTTGGATTGTTGTAATTTAGCTTCTCTTAGTTTCTTCTTCAGAGTCCTTTCAGGTTCAGGATCAGCTTCAACAAGAGTGTTTTTTTCCTTGTTCCTGCTCATATGAAAGAGAAGAGAACAAGAAAAGAAGAGGAATCCTCTATGTCACAGTAAAGAGGATACTTATTATTAGTAGAAGAAGAAAAGAATAAAGAAAGGAGAATCCAAACACAAGGGTAAGGATAGAGGCAGTGATTGGAGATGAAGAGAGGTGAAGAGAAGTGTTAGTAAATGAATAAATAAATAGAAGAAGATGAGAGAGACAATTTGAAAATTATTTTTGAAAAGGAGTTAATGATTTTCGAAAATTAAAGATGAGATAGAATTAAAATTAAAATTTAAAACAATTAGTTAATTAAAAAGAATTTTTTTTGAAAAAAGAGGGAGGTATTTTCGAAAATTAGAGAGGGGAGAGTGGTTAGGTGGTTTTGAAAAAGATAAAAAACAAACAAAAAGTCAAATAATTAGTTGGAAGAGATATTAAAATCAAATTTGAAAAGATAAGAAGATAAGAAGTTAGATAAGATATTTTAAAATCAAATTTTTGAAAAAGATAAAATTTTAAAAAAGATATAATATAAAAGTTAGGATAAGATAGATTTAATTTTTAAAGTTAAAATTAATTACTTAACTAACAAGAAACTAAAAGATAAGATTCTAGAATTTAAAGATTGAACCTTTCTTAACAAGAAAGTAACAACTTCAAGTTTTTGAATCAATCACATTAATTGTTAGCATAATTTTCGAAAATAAAGATAAAATTAAGAAAAATATTTTTGAAAAACATTTTTTTAAAAAGAAAATTTTGAAAATTAATAAGAAAAATAAAAAAAGATTTGATTTTTGAAAAAGTTTTGAAAAGATAAGATTTTTAAAATTAAAAATTTGACTTGACTTATAAGAAACAACTAATTTTAAAAATTTTTGACTAAGTCAACTCAAATTTTCGAAATTATGCAAAAATTAAGGAAAATATATTTTTTATTTTTGAATTTTTAATTATGAGAGAGAAAAATATAAAAATGACTCACAACATAAAAATTATGAATCAAAACATATGATGCATGCAAGAACACTATGAATGTCAAGATGAACACTAAGAACACTTTGAAGATCATGATGAACATCAAGAGCATATTTTTGAAACATTTTTGATGCAAAGAAAACATGCAAGACACCAAACTTAGAAATCTTTAATGTTTAGACACTATGAATGCAAAAATGCACATGAAAAACAATAAGAGACACACAACAAGAAAACATCAAGATCAAATAAGAAGACTTACCAAGAACAACTTGAAGATCATGAAGAACACCATGAATGCATGAATTTTCGAAAAATGCAAGAAATATATATTTTTTCTAAAACATGCAATTAATACCAAACTTAAAAATTGACTCAAGACTCAAACAAGCAACACAAAATTTTTTTTGTTTTTTATGATTTTATGATTGTTTTTGTATTTTATTATTATTATTTTTTTTCGAAATTATATTTTTGAAAAACGAAAATAAAGAAAAAATTTTCGAAAGAATTTTGAAAACTCTTTTTTTTAAAAGAAAATAAAAAGAAAATTACCTAATCTGAGCAACAAGATGAACCGTCAGTTGTCCATACTCGAACAATCCCCGGCAACGGCGCCAAAAACTTGGTGGATGAAAATGTGATCATCAACAATGGCGCCAAAAACTTGGTAGCACTCTCAAACGTGAATCACACTTAGTCACAACTCTGCACAACTAACCAGCAAGTGTACTGGGTCGTCCAAGTAATACCTTACGTGAGTAAGAGTCGATCCCACAGAGATTGTTGGTATGAAGCAAGCTATGGTCATCTTGTAAATCCCAGTCAGGTGGATTCAACTATATTAAGAGATTATTGGATTTTCGAATAATAATAATAAAATTAAACAGAAAATAAAGATAGAGTTACTCATGTAATTCAATGGTGGAAATTTCAGATAGGTGTGTGGAGGTGCTGTGTTCCTTCTGAATCTCTGCTTTCTTACTGCTTTTATCCCATTTTTGTCACTCCTTTCTATGGCAAGCTGTATGTAGGGCATCACTATTGTCAATGGCTACATCCCATCCTCTTAGTGAAAATGGTCCAAATGCTCTGTCACAGCACGGCTAATCATCTGTCGGTTCTCGATCATGTTGGAATAGAATCCCTTGATTCTTTTGCGTTTGTCATCACGCCCAACAATCGTGAGTTTGAAGCTTATACCGGAATCCTACTCGGAATACCACAGACAAGGTTAGACTTTCCGGATTCCCATGAATGCCGCCATCAATTCTAGCTTATACCACGAAGATTTTGATTAAGGAATCCAAGAGATATGCACCCGGTCTAAGGTAGAACGAAAGTGGTTGTCAGTCACGCGTTCATAGGTGAGAATGATAATGAGTGTCACGAATCATCACATTCATCATGTTGAAGTGCAACGAATATCTTAGAATAGGAATAAGTCGAATTGAATAGAAAATAGTAATTGCATTGAAACTTGAGGTACAGCAGAGCTCCACACCCTTAATCTATGGTGTGCAGAAACTCCACCGTTGAAAATACATAAGTGATGAAGGTCCAGGCATGGCCGAATGGCCAGCCCCCATGAAAAACCAAATGGTCAAAAGAACTGGATAGTCCAAGACATCTAATAAACTAGTAAAAAGTTCTATTTATACTAAACTAGCTACTAGGGTTTACAGAAGTAAGTAATTGATGTATAAATTCACTTCTGGGGTCCACTTGGTGTGTGCTTGGGCTTAGCTTGATCTATCCACGAGCTGAGGCTTCTCTTGGAGTTGAACGCCAAGTTGTAACGTGTTTTGGGCGTTCAACTCTGGTTCGTGATGTGTTTCTGGCGTTTGACTCCAGAATGCAGCATGGAACTGGCGTTAAGCGCCAGTTTACGTCATCTAATTACGAATAAAGTATGGACTATTATATATTGCTGGAAAGCTCTAGATGTCTGCTTTTCAACGCCATTAAGAGCGTGCCATTTAGAGTTCTGTAGTTCTAGGAAATCCATATTGAGTGCAGGGAGGTCAGATTCCAACAGCATCAGCAGTCCTTTGTCAGCCTCCTATCAGAGTTTTGCTCAGGTCCCTCAATTTTAGCCAGAAAATACCTGAAATCACAGAAAAACACACGAACTCATAGTAAAGTCCAGAAATGTGAATTTAGCATAAAAACTAATGAAAACATCCCTAAAAATAACTAGATCATACTAAAAACTACCTAAAAACAATGCCAAAAAGCGTATAAATTATCTGCTCATCACTAAACCTTCTCGGAGCTCATGTTGGGTATCTACTATGGGTTTCCTTTTTCTTCCATCTTCAATGGAGTTCTCTTCCCCATCGATCAATTCATCATTAGGCTCTTCCTTGGCACGAGTGGGTTGAGAGTCTATCTTCTCTAGTGACTCGCTGTCTTTTAAGGTTATAGCATCATTGCTGGACTTTAGAGTTAATAGAGGCAGCAACGGTGAACCACTAGGTGTCACAAGTTGTGGAGGAGTAAGGTTGTTAGAGGTAAAGGCAGGAGGTGATAAACGGGACAAGACCTTGGCAAGAGTTGCCATACAATTGTCTTGTTTCCTTTGAAATTCCTGCTGTTCTTGAATGAAGGCTTGAAGATTATTCTCCTCATGAGGAAAGTTGGAGTGAGTGGTATGATGATGAAGGTTAGGTTTCTCCAACTTTGGTAATGGGTAAGTTAATTGAAGAGAAATTGGTGGTGGGAATGGCAAAGGGGCTTGAGAGTATAGTGGTTGTGTCTCATGTAGAAGATACGAAGGACAAACATGTAGAGGGGAAAAGTTGTATTGATGGTGTGTTCCACTAGGTATGAGGGGATGATAGGCTTTAGGATCATAGGGTCTTTGTGAAGTTCCTTGTCGCCAAGAATTGCTTGCTTGCGACCCTTCCTCAATTTGGCCTCCCATACCTTGATGTGAATTGATGTTGGTATTATCTTCCCCTACAAAATGATAGCAACCAAACTCCAAGCCAAAAGGGTGATAGCTCATGGTGCAAAGAAGATAAGACTTAACAATATTAACGAAAGAAATGAACAAATGAATATATATCCTAACTTTATCTATTTACCTAGGACTAAACAAACAAACACGTGAGTTACTACCATAAGTTAGATAGAGGCACCATCTATCAATTAGTGTCAAGTAACAAATAAAAATCAAATATTCATACTATTCACATATTCACAACAGCTAACACTATAGCACACATTGCACTTAGTAATCCCCGGCAACGGCAAAAAATTATTGGTATGGTTTTTATCGCCGGTTAGGAATTTTTCCCCCAAAATAGGGATCAATTCATTGGTAGCACAGTCCTAATCGACAATCA
This sequence comes from Arachis stenosperma, assembly GCF_014773155.1. NCBI lineage: Eukaryota > Viridiplantae > Streptophyta > Magnoliopsida > Fabales > Fabaceae > Arachis > Arachis stenosperma. The sequence continues at coordinate 82,133,029 of NC_080385.1, read as the reverse complement.
ACTCCCTACCATAGTTTGGAAGGACAAAGGATGTCACAATTCAAAACAAATATAACCGAGAGTATTTAGACTCCCGGGCCATCTCCCAAGGACCTAGTGACCAATGAGTGCACAATTTGGGTTGTGAGCGCAACAAGATTTTCAATGAAGATATAAACAATTAAAGAAATAAATAAATATCCAAAATTGCAAGTAATGAACTAATAAAGGAATTAAAGAACTAACTATGTAATATAAACAAGTAAACTATAAAGTGATTGATGTATGTTTGTGTGTGTGTGATTTAAAACATAAATGAAATCTTGGCTTGGAATGAGCTAAGGGTCCTTTCCTCGTTGGAACCACAACTATAACAATTGTAATGGATTAATCTCACTTATTTAACCCTCACATCGGAGAATAAGTCAAGTAAGCATAAGTGTTCCCAATCCACAAATCCTAACTCACTTACTAATTACGTTAGCAACAAGTTAGCGTTAGTGGAAAGAAGAACAATTAATAATCCAAGAATCATCACTAAATGTTGGACATTCCAACTCTGGGAACCCAATTGCTCATTTTTCCCAGGCCAAGAGGTGGAAATTTAGCCCATAATCAAAATTGACATTTCTACAAACATTTTGTGGGCATAAATGTAAACCATACTAAAATTAAGAAAATGGTTGAAACTATGAGAAACAAATTATCAAAATCAACAATACTAACTCAAACAAGCATATAACAATCATCAATCATCAACAAGAACTCAAAATTTCAAAAAGTATATATTAACACCAAGACTTTAATTACAAGTAAAAGTATCAAAAGGGTAACTATAAAGAGTAGTGATTAAGAATTACTCACAATGGAGGCTAGCAAAATCCAAGAGCAAAAAATAGAAATGGCACTTGAAATGTAAAACTCTAATATAAACCCTAATGGAGATGAGAGAAAACTTAGAGAAAAGAGAAACAACCCTAAAGCCTCCTACTACACTCCTAAAACTATTCTAATGATATTCTATGGTATGGTATGGTTTTCCCCATGTTTTCCCCCTTCATTATCAGCTATTGGCTTCAAAATTGGGCCTCCAATCCATAAAAAACGCGAGTCACGTGTGTTTTTAATGAAGGCCTGTGCGGGTACTTGTGCGTATACACAGACGTATGCACATGCACACTCGGCCAAAATCTCTGGTTGTGCAGACGCACACTTCGCGATGCGTTGGATGATCGTGCGACGCGCAAGATGCAGTGCACGCACGCTTCACTCTACTATGATACCTATGTTGGACGCACACATCGGTTTGTTCTTCTCCTCTGATTCTTAATGCTTCCTCCTCCTTGCATGCTCCTCTTCCATTCTCACCAAGCCATTCCTACCTTATACATCTGAAATCACTCACAAACAACATCAAGGTATCGAATGGAAGGTAAATGGAATATAATAGACTAAATTAGGCACAAAATAGCATGTTTTTATAACCAAGCACAATTTAGGAGGAAAGCTCAAAAGCATACTATTTAAGGTAATATGTGCTGGTTTATATGATGAAATCCCCTCAATTTCAACCAAAAATCATCATCAAATATGGATTTATCAACCCTTTCGCAAGCCTCTCCTTGGCACAATCAGACCACAAACACATAACTAGGAAATTATTGATCCAGACATTAATTCCTAGAGCCTCTTTAGACTTTAAATGTTTTGTCTTAAGGAAACTCTCTAATCGGGCTTTCAATCGATAATCCCAGTCCAGTTGGCCTAAGTTATCGGGTGATAAAGCACCCTCGGATTTTCTTACCCAAGTCTTTCCTTGAAACACAAACATCACAAGCACATAACTGGGTCCTAGTCATTTGTTCTTAGGGCCTTATGACTTTTAAATTTCTGATCATTCTAGACTTGTCTCCCACTACTTCAAGGAATTGATTTGAATTCTCAAAATACTTTTTCAAATTCCTATTTTTGAAGATCATCCTTCTGTTTTTGCAAGATTATAATATCTTAAGTTCATCAAATGTAACCACCTATTTTGAGCTCCACCATTTGGTTTTTAATTATCACTCTTTCCATTAAGATATCCTCTATACAAAGTGATTACTAGAGGAACAAACATATGAGTTACGAGTTTAAGCATTGAAGAAAATCATACACGAAAAAGAAAAAGAAGAAAAACAGAAAAATTAAAATGAAAAGAAAAAGGAAATAACAAAAGGAATAAAAGAAATAACTAACCATCAGAGGAGATAATTTATTTTAACCTAATCTTACCCAAGATTACTTATTTATGATTAGTGCTTTCTTTATCCATGTTCTTCATTCTTCCATTATCAATCCCTGGCAACGGCGCCATAAAACTTGATGAACAGAATTCACTCCCCATATAAAATAAATCCGTTCGTTGGCAAGCGCACCAAATTATCATCAAGTAATAACCCACAATAGAGCGGGCTCGAATCCCCAGAGATTGATTGATAGAGCAACTTTAGTTAATGAGTGAATTTAGTTAAGCTAAATAATAGAGATTATGGAGTACAGAAGGTTAAATAGCATAAATATAAATGACTCAAAAGTAAAGGAAAGTAATAAAGTGCAGAAACCTACATGGCAAGAATGTAAAGAACTGAAACATAAATGGCTGAATTGTAAATGGGAATGAGGAATAGCAGAAATTAAAGAAAGCTATAAAGAATAGGTAAGGTAAGAATAGGGGAAATTGTAACAACCCTAGTTTTTGAAAATTTGATAATTAGTTATTGGTGATTTATTTTATTTGTTGATAATTTCATTTTAAGAAAATTATTTTGCTAAAGGTAATTAAATGGAGTTTCATGATAATTGAAGTTTAAATTAATTAGAATTTTTATATAAACTTTATTAGATATTTGGTATAATTGAAATTATAATTTTGATAAATGAAAAATAAGAAAGAATTGTATAATTTAATTTAAATAAATCCTATTTTGAATGAATTATGTTATTAATTTGAACTCGTAGAAATTATTTTATTAGAAATGATTAGATTGATATTTATAAATACTTTAAGTTAAAGTCAATTAATATTTATGTACAATTTTTAATATAATTAATTATTTTATAAATTGAAATTAAAGTTTCAGAGATAGAAAACTAATAGAGATTTGTATGATTTAATCTAGAAAATTGATATTTGAATTTAAATTGTACTTTACAAAATATAATTAACTTGTTCATTTTATAATTTAAATTAGAAATAATTGATTAAACTTAGCAATATGTTGATAAATAATGTTTCTAAATATTTTTAATAGAGTACATTTGATTTTAAAATTATCCTATCCTCCAATTTTATCAAAATATCTATTCATATCTATCCATATTCTTTTATAAAATCCCTAATTCCTAAACCTAAATTCCCAAATTGAATCAGAAACCCTAATTCCCAAATCCCAGAAACCCTAACCCTAATTTTTCCCCTTTCCCCAACCTTGAAGCACGCAGCCCCCACCCCCTTCCTTCCTAAACACAATACACACACAAAACAGAGAAAGAAACGTAGAGATAGAGAGGGACAAGAGAGAGATCAGAATCGAAGAAGAGGGAGGAGCCTCGCCGCCACCGCACACCATCGCACCCAGCCGCGTCTTGCTCGCCGTCGTGCCATCCACCCACGCCAAGAAGGAAGACAGAAACGGAGGAGAGTAGCGTCGCGTCTGCCGTGAGCTCGCCGCCGAGGAAAGCCGCGTCGCCGTCGTTCATTCGCGTTCTGCCATCGTCGCTTCAAGGGTCTATCGTCGCCGCCGCCGTCGCCTGAGAAGAACCCGAAGAGAGAGAGGGAGCCCGTAGAGAAGGACGCAAAGCAGGAGCCTCCGTGTCGCGCCGCCGATCTGTCACCGTGTTGCTGCGTCACCGTTAATGAAGCTTCTGCCACCACCATGAACTGCAAACAGAGGAGAGGGAAAGGGATGAGTTCGCGAGGGAGAAGAGGAAGCAACGCTGCCCTTCCATCGCCGTTGCTGCCAAGGTTTATGGAGTCTGACGAGAACGCACTGCTGCCATTGAGCTGTCTGTTGCTGTTGTGGTCGTTCTGGCCGTCGGAGAACCACCGATGGAGCTCGTTGGAACTGCTCAGAGATTTTTGTCACTCATTCTGATTATATCCTGTTTTGAGAATCTCACTGCTGTCTCTGGAATCACAAACCAGAAAGGGGAGGATGCCGTTTTCCTTGTTGCTGTTGTTGCCATGGGAACTGGTGCTGGGAACTGCTAACGGAACTGCTGTGCTTTGCGATCTTCGTGAGTTTTGACATCGAGGTAGGGGATTTAACGTTTTTAATTTAGAATGCCTACCAAGTTATTGGATAAGTGCAAATGGTTAACAATATTTAAGAATTTCTTAATTGACATGAATGACTTGAAATGCATTTGAAATTAGTTGGTTGTTGTGATTATTCTGAGCTGTAACTAAAATTAGATGCTGCTGTGAATAATGATTAATTTAGTGTAATTTATTAAATTGAAATATGCTGAGTTAATTATTGAAAAGCTGTCGTATGGATAATTGATGAATTGAGTTTGGATTGTTGCTGTGAATGTCTTAGGGTTTTGTTGTTGTGAGTGTTTGAAGTTGTACTTGATAATAGTTTTCTAATTTTTGATGGATTTGTTGGAAATTCTGATCTTATGTGATATCGCTGAGTTGGCTGAAATCTGGTTGTGAATTGTATTTTGAATTACTGATCTTTGTGATGGATTGGCTGAGATTCTGATCTTGAATGAGTTATTTTGAATTATTTGATATTGAATTGGAATTTTAATATATTCGAATGGCTGTGAAATGGACTTGTGATGGGTTGGAACAGGTTGAAAGGTGGCTGCAAGTGGTGATTCATTTAATGTTACTTATTAAATTGAAATATGATGATGTAATTATTGAATGAAATGTATTTGAGAAAAGTTAGTTGTGGTAATTATTCTGAGTTATAATTGAAGTTGGATGCGGATGTGAACTGAGTTCAGGTTATGGCTGTGATATTGAATGGCTTCGTTGCCGTGAGTAATTAACTGATGAGGTTTACTTTGATTTAAGGCCGTGATTGTTACGGGTTTTTCTGATTATTTTAGAATTGCTGGAAATTCTGATTTTAGTTGATTATGCCAAGTTGGTTATTATTGTTGATTTAAGTCTAATTAGAGTTGATTTTGAGGACAGTTAAAGAATTGAAGGTTGACCACTGGACTATTTTCTTAAAATATGATCTTTAGAATGAAATGGTAACTTTGTTAATAACTAAACAACTTTAAAAATAACTAGAAATATGAAAAGTTATTGTTTTGGATATTAGTTATGAATTCTTGAAGGTGGACTGGTTTATTTTTAAAGAATGGTTTATAGAAACTCTGATTTTAATTAATGTTAGGATGTTAGTTTTCAAACTGATTTATGTTGAGATGATTATTGAGCATCTGTTGTGATAACTGCTGATAAAAGAATTGGAGATTTGTTGAGAAAGAGGGAACCCGTAAGGGTGGCTAAGCCCGAGTTTTAGGGGAGGTGCTGCCGTAATTTTGTAAAATCTGAGGTTTTACTTGAAAAAGTTATTTTAGAAGGTTTGAATTTGGAAAGTTATGTTATTTAAGTTTTATCTATTGATTAAAGTATTATGTATGGGCTGGATTTATTATGAAAACAATTTTATTTAGGTAAGAAAAGAATTATATTATTTTGAGTTTGAATTACCAAAGTTCATGTTCACGTTTGAATTGTTTATAAAAGAAGTTATGTTTTGAGATTTATTCAACATGAAAAGAGTTATGCTTGGGGTTTGAAATAAAGGATTACTTTTTAGAAATTTAATGAATATGTAATATTTGAACTTGAATGGTAAAGAAAGATAGTTTCTTTTGAGTCCTTGAGAAGTTGGTAAACTTGAAAAAGAGTTTTATTTGGTTACTTTTAGTAAGAGGGTGATGTTTTGAAGAGTATTTAGCGAATTTAAAATAAATGATTTTCTTGAGTCTTTTGAAAGAAAATTAAACTAGAAAGTGGTTTTAAAATTGGTTTGAGTTAAGAGGTTGCAAAAGTGGAAGTCGTAAGGTTTGTACAACATGATTGAATAAAGAAAGAGAGAGATGTTGTGTAAGAATATGTAACTAGAAATGAATAATGAGAATGATAACTTATGATGATAATTACACAGATTCTTTTGAGGAAAGGTATTTAGTTTACGAGATTGTTGGCAAGGACGTGGGTTTTGTCCCGCTTGCGTATTTATGATTATAAAAGAGAATAAAAAGCAGAGGACCTGTTGAAAGGTCATTTGTTGCTTGAGGCAACCGAAGAGATGTGTTTATTCATTTGTTGCATTACGGCAACTCCTGAGATGTTTATGTGATGATCTGCTGCGTGAAGGCAGTCAGATAGATGGTGGTACGACCACTAAGAGCGCTTCCCTGGGATACTTAGCTATAATGCTATTCTGTAAGTCAGAGGACTCTTACAGAGGTATCGAGAAAACACAACTAGCATATACTCCTGTAAGTCAAAGGACTCTTACAGTGAGAGTGTGTGTGTGCTCCTGTAAGTCAAAGGACTCTTACAGTGAGTGTGTTGGGCAGATATAAGTTAACTAGCTCCGCCATGCAAGTCAAAGGACTCTTGCAGTGGGTTGCTAGTGCCGCCCTGCAAGTCAAAGGACTCTTGTAGTGGTTTGCCTCACAAGTCAAAGGACTCTTGCGAGGGGCGTTGCCAACAGGGAAGCCTTACCTGGTGAGAGGACTCCGGGTAACGTCGGGAGCGGGTATGTAACCGACAAATGAGCTTATTACCTGCACTAGGGCTAGACATGCATCATCCTTGTGTGTTCATTTGCATTTGATTGGGTTTGCTCGTTGTACTTCTCTGTGATTCTACTGTCTGCCTTGCTGTGACTTGTTTGTGTGTTGAATTGAAACTCTTGTTAGTGCTATTAGTTGGTGAATGTATGATGATGATTAAGAATTGACGTTGTGATTGAAAATTAACTATGTGGTTGAAAAATGTTTAAAGTGACCAGTTTTATATTTTGGAATTTGTTTTGAGCTTATATTTTTTGAAAGAGGTAAACAATTAGTAAAGTAAAACCAAGAGTAGTATTTTCAAAGAGTTTTGATAAAAATATAGTTTCCTCGAGTATGTTAATTATTTGCATTTCTATTTTATTACTTTTACGGCATTCTCATTCTCTACTGAGAACGTGTGGTTTTTTCTCACCCCAAAATCCTCCACCTTTTCAGTGACACAGGTTCGAAGACTCCGTTTGAAGCTGTAGGCGATTATAGATCTTATTTATGAGTTAAGTTTATGACTTGAGTTATTTCCATAGAATTTCCCTCGCCCTTGTTACTTTGGTTTTTATTTTATGCAGAGGGATAGGATTTGTATGCGAGTTTTATTTGAAATCCTTTGTATGACAGATATTATTATTAATAATTATGTGATTATTATTACTTGGTGATGCTTGCTATATGATTTGATAAATAAAAACAAAATTTTCTGGTATTTTTACTAAAACTAAATCGCGATATCGAACTAAAGGCTCAATAGTAAATAGTTAATAAAGGAAAGCAGGTTGGTAACGCCTTACTTTTGGGTACGATCATGACGTTCTGGAAGTTGGGTCGTTACATATGGTATCAGAGCAGTTCGTTCTTGTTAGAGCCTTGGGAATGGACTGACTATGCTTCACTGCATACTCTGAGTGTCTGTCATGCTTTGTGACTTGTTCTGATAACAAGAGTTTGTGTTTTATTTGCATGACTGTCTGATGATTAACACTGTTGGTTTACCATTGCATGCCTCATGGTATTAGGTCTGGCCAACTTAATACTAATGATTTATGTGTATGGGAACACTAATGGGTTATCATAGACGAAATAGAGGAATAGGTAATGCGATTTACGGGGTTTGGGAGCGTTAGAGGTTATGAAGTTAGCTTCGATTCGACGTATAATCTTTATTCGTGCCACATGAACTCGTGCTATCCTTTTCTTCGTTGCTTTCATTGGAATTCTCATGTTTGAATTTCCTTCTTAGAATGTGATTTGCTTGTTTCCCAACCGTACATTGTCATTCTTATATACCTTTGCTTGCCTATGAATCTGATTACTTACGTAACTCTTTGAATATTCATCATTGACAATGCCTATACTTTTGTCCATATATTCTGCTTTCTTTGATTTCAGTTTGAACTTATTTTATTCTAACAATTTTCGAGGACGAAAATTTTTCTAAGGTGGGTAGAATATAACAACCCTAGTTTTTGAAAATTTGATAATTAGTTATTGGTGATTTATTTTATTTGTTGATAATTTCATTTTAAGAAAATTATTTTGCTAAAGGTAATTAAATGGAGTTTCATGATAATTGAAGTTTAAATTAATTAGAATTTTTATATAAACTTTATTAGATATTTGGTATAATTGAAATTATAATTTTGATAAATGAAAAATAAGAAAGAATTGTATAATTTAATTTAAATAAATCCTATTTTGAATGAATTATGTTATTAATTTGAACTCGTAGAAATTATTTTATTAGAAATGATTAGATTGATATTTATAAATACTTTAAGTTAAAGTCAATTAATATTTATGTACAATTTTTAATATAATTAATTATTTTATAAATTGAAATTAAAGTTTCAGAGATAGAAAACTAATAGAGATTTGTATGATTTAATCTAGAAAATTGATATTTGAATTTAAATTGTACTTTACAAAATATAATTAACTTGTTCATTTTATAATTTAAATTAGAAATAATTGATTAAACTTAGCAATATGTTGATAAATAATGTTTCTAAATATTTTTAATAGAGTACATTTGATTTTAAAATTATCCTATCCTCCAATTTTATCAAAATATCTATTCATATCTATCCATATTCTTTTATAAAATCCCTAATTCCTAAACCTAAATTCCCAAATTGAATCAGAAACCCTAATTCCCAAATCCCAGAAACCCTAACCCTAATTTTTCCCCTTTCCCCAACCTTGAAGCACGCAGCCCCCACCCCCTTCCTTCCTAAACACAATACACACACAAAACAGAGAAAGAAACGTAGAGATAGAGAGGGACAAGAGAGAGATCAGAATCGAAGAAGAGGGAGGAGCCTCGCCGCCACCGCACACCATCGCACCCAGCCGCGTCTTGCTCGCCGTCGTGCCATCCACCCACGCCAAGAAGGAAGACAGAAACGGAGGAGAGTAGCGTCGCGTCTGCCGTGAGCTCGCCGCCGAGGAAAGCCGCGTCGCCGTCGTTCATTCGCGTTCTGCCATCGTCGCTTCAAGGGTCTATCGTCGCCGCCGCCGTCGCCTGAGAAGAACCCGAAGAGAGAGAGGGAGCCCGTAGAGAAGGACGCAAAGCAGGAGCCTCCGTGTCGCGCCGCCGATCTGTCACCGTGTTGCTGCGTCACCGTTAATGAAGCTTCTGCCACCACCATGAACTGCAAACAGAGGAGAGGGAAAGGGATGAGTTCGCGAGGGAGAAGAGGAAGCAACGCTGCCCTTCCATCGCCGTTGCTGCCAAGGTTTATGGAGTCTGACGAGAACGCACTGCTGCCATTGAGCTGTCTGTTGCTGTTGTGGTCGTTCTGGCCGTCGGAGAACCACCGATGGAGCTCGTTGGAACTGCTCAGAGATTTTTGTCACTCATTCTGATTATATCCTGTTTTGAGAATCTCACTGCTGTCTCTGGAATCACAAACCAGAAAGGGGAGGATGCCGTTTTCCTTGTTGCTGTTGTTGCCATGGGAACTGGTGCTAGGAACTGCTAACGGAACTGCTGTGCTTTGCGATCTTCGTGAGTTTTGACATCGAGGTAGGGGATTTAACGTTTTTAATTTAGAATGCCTACCAAGTTATTGGATAAGTGCAAATGGTTAACAATATTTAAGAATTTCTTAATTGACATGAATGACTTGAAATGCATTTGAAATTAGTTGGTTGTTGTGATTATTCTGAGCTGTAACTAAAATTAGATGCTGCTGTGAATAATGATTAATTTAGTGTAATTTATTAAATTGAAATATGCTGAGTTAATTATTGAAAAGCTGTCGTATGGATAATTGATGAATTGAGTTTGGATTGTTGCTGTGAATGTCTTAAGGTTTTGTTGTTGTGAGTGTTTGAAGTTGTACTTGATAATAGTTTTCTAATTTTTGATGGATTTATTGGAAATTCTGATCTTATGTGATATCGCTGAGTTAGCTGAAATCTGGTTGTGAATTGTATTTTGAATTACTGATCTTTGTGATGGATTGGCTGAGATTCTGATCTTGAATGAGTTATTTTGAATTATTTGATATTGAATTGGAATTTTAATATATTGGAATGGCTGTGAAATGGACTTGTGATGGGTTGGAACAGGTTGAAAGGTGGCTGCAAGTGGTGATTCATTTAATGTTACTTATTAAATTGAAATATGATGATGTAATTATTGAATGAAATGTATTTGAGAAAAGTTAGTTGTGGTAATTATTCTGAGTTATAATTGAAGTTGGATGCGGATGTGAACTGAGTTCAGGTTATGGCTGTGATATTGAATGGCTTCGTTGCCGTGAGTAATTAACTGATGAGGTTTACTTTGATTTAAGGCCGTGATTGTTACGGGTTTTTCTGATTATTTTAGAATTGCTGGAAATTCTGATTTTAGTTGATTATGCCAAGTTGGTTATTATTGTTGATTTAAGTCTAATTAGAGTTGATTTTGAGGACGGTTAAAGAATTGAAGGTTGACCACTGGACTATTTTCTTAAAATATGATCTTTAGAATGAAATGGTAACTTTGTTAATAACTAAACAACTTTAAAAATAACTAGAAATATGAAAAGTTTTTGTTTTGGATATTAGTTATGAATTCTTGAAGGTGGACTGGTTTATTTTTAAAGAATGGTTTATAGAAACTCTGATTTTAATTAATGTTAGGATGTTGGTTTTCAAACTGATTTATGTTGAGATGATTATTGAGCATCTGTTGTGATAACTGCTGATAAAAGAATTGGAGATTTGTTGAGAAAGAGGGAACCCGTAAGGGTGGCTAAGCCCGAGTTTTAGGGGAGGTGCTGCCGTAATTTTGTAAAATCTGAGGTTTTACTTGAAAAAGTTATTTTAGAAGGTTTGAATTTGGAAAGTTATGTTATTTAAGTTTTATCTATTGATTAAAGTATTATGTATGGGCTGGATTTATTATGAAAACAATTTTATTTAGGTAAGAAAAGAATTATATTATTTTGAGTTTGAATTACCAAAGTTCATGTTCACGTTTGAATTGTTTATAAAAGAAGTTATGTTTTGAGATTTATTCAACATGAAAAGAGTTATGCTTGGGGTTTGAAATAAAGGATTACTTTTTAGAAATTTAATGAATATGTAATATTTGAACTTGAATGGTAAAGAAAGATAGTTTCTTTTGAGTCCTTGAGAAGTTGGTAAACTTGAAAAAGAGTTTTATTTGGTTACTTTTAGTAAGAGGGTGATGTTTTGAAGAGTATTTAGCGAATTTAAAATAAATGATTTTCTTGAGTCTTTTGAAAGAAAATTAAACTAGAAAGTGGTTTTAAAATTGGTTTGAGTTAAGAGGTTGCAAAAGTGGAAGTCGTAAGGTTTGTACAACATGATTGAATAAAGAAAGAGAGAGATGTTGTGTAAGAATATGTAACTAGAAATGAATAATGAGAATGATAACTTATGATGATAATTACACAGATTCTTTTGAGGAAAGGTATTTAGTTTACGAGATTGTTGGCAAGGACGTGGGTTTTGTCCCGCTTGCGTATTTATGATTATAAAAGAGAATAAAAAGCAGAGGACCTGTTGAAAGGTCATTTGTTGCTTGAGGCAACCGAAGAGATGTGTTTATTCATTTGTTGCATTACGGCAACTCCTGAGATGTTTATGTGATGATCTGCTGCGTGAAGGCAGTCAGATAGATGGTGGTACGACCACTAAGAGCGCTTCCCTGGGATACTTAGCTATAATGCTATTCTGTAAGTCAGAGGACTCTTACAGAGGTATCGAGAAAACACAACTAGCATATACTCCTGTAAGTCAAAGGACTCTTACAGTGAGAGTGTGTGTGTGCTCCTGTAAGTCAAAGGACTCTTACAGTGAGTGTGTTGGGCAGATATAAGTTAACTAGCTCCGCCATGCAAGTCAAAGGACTCTTGCAGTGGGTTGCTAGTGCCGCCCTGCAAGTCAAAGGACTCTTGCAGTGGTTTGCCTCACAAGTCAAAGGACTCTTGCGAGGGGCGTTGCCAACAGGGAAGCCTTACCTGGTCAGAGGACTCCGGGTAACGTCGGGAGCGGGTATGTAACCGACAAATGAGCTCATTACCTGCACTAGGGCTAGACATGCATCATCCTTGTGTGTGCATTTGCATTTGATTGGGTTTGCTCGTTGTACTTCTCTGTGATTCTGCTGTCTGCCTTGCTGTGACTTGTTTGTGTGTTGAATTGAATCTCTTGTTAGTGCTATTAGTTGGTGAATGTATGATGATGATTAAGAATTGACGTTGTGATTGAAAATTAACTATGTGGTTGAAAAATGTTTAAAGTGACCAGTTTTATATTTTGGAATTTGTTTTGAGCTTAGATTTTTTGAAAGAGGTAAACAATTAGTAAAGTAAAACCAAGAGTAGTATTTTCAAAGAGTTTTGATAAAAATATAGTTTCCTTGAGTATGTTAATTATTTGCATTTCTATTTTATTACTTTTACGGCATTCTCATTCTCTACTGAGAACGTGTGGTTTTTTCTCACCCCAAAATCCTCCACCTTTTCAGTGACATAGGTTCGAAGACTCCGTTTGAAGCTGCAGGCGATTATAGATCTTATTTATGAGTTAAGTTTATGACTTGAGTTATTTCCATAGAATTTCCCTCGCCCTTGTTACTTTGGTTTTTATTTTATGCAGAGGGATAGGATTTGTATGCGAGTTTTATTTGAAATCCTTTGTATGACAGATATTATTATTAATAATTATGTGATTATTATTACTTGGTGATGCTTGCTATATGATTTGATAAATAAAAACAAAATTTTCTGGTATTTTTACTAAAACTAAATCGCGATATCGAACTAAAGGCTCAATAGTAAATAGTTAATAAAGGAAAGCAAGTTGGTAACGCCTTACTTTTGGGTACGATCATGACGTTCTGGAAGTTGGGTCGTTACAGAAATTCTTTGGGATCAAGAGATGTTGCTCTCTTTGGATTAAATTCAGCTCATCTTATCTACAATCATGCAACTCATTGACCTCTAGGCAATCATGATTGATTGAACCCTAATCCCTTGGTGATTCAATCTCTCAAATCTTGATAATCAGCCAATTCCTTGGTCTAATTTCTCATGAAGAGAGATATGCTTGTCCTTGTTTATACCACACATCCTCATAGATCCAAATAATGGGTGGATTTCATGTCACCATATCCAATCCCAAAACCCAAATCTACTAAAGTGTGAGAAGGAATTTCAAGCATGGTTTCATGTTTCCTTTTCCAAGGTTCCCATGAAACCCATTTTGCATTCAACCTCTTTCCCAAGATGATTGAACACTAACATGAAGAATGAAATTCCTTCTAGCAAATAAAAAAGAAGATGAAGACAAGAAGAAATTCACTATCATTAATCCATCAGGTACAATAGAGCTCCCTCTCCCAATGAGAGGGAGTTTAGCTACTCAAAGCTTAGAAAAAAGTACAAGAGATGGAGAAGATGAAGTGTAAAAGTAGTAAACCTAAAGCTAACTATCTAATCCAACTTTCTAACCCACTTTCCGACCCCCTTTTCAGTACTCTTAGGGGGTATTTTTACTGCTCCTACTAAAAAATAAAAATTACAAAAGAGGAATGAAAAATTACACTTGAAATAAAAGAGAAAAACTAATAAAATGGGTCAAGTGCTTGGCGTGTGCTTGGCATTAAAGTGGCGTGCTACGCCTGGCTCCTCAGCTTGACTTGGCGCGCCACGCCTGGCTCCCAAGTGCCACACCCCCTTTGTCCAACTTACCTGGCGTGCCACGCCTTCGAACTCAAGTGGCACGCCCAGGGTCCTTCCTTTGCTCTTCTTCCTCTAGAATCTTGAACTGGCGTGGCACGCCAAGGTCTGGCATGCCACGCCCTTACTGAGGCTCTTCCTCTTCCTTTGGGAATATAACACTGGCGTTCCATGCCCAGTAGCTGTCGTGCCACGCCTTTGATGAGTGCTTCATTTTCTTCCCTGAAAAATGGTACTGGCGTGCCACGCCCAGTAGGTGGCATGCCACTCCCATGATAATGCATGACTAAGACCCTCTGGCGTGCCACGCTCAGCATTCAAGTGGCACGCCCATGGTTACCTTGTCTTGGCGTGCCACACCTTAAGTCCCAAGTGGCACGCCCTTTGTTCTTCTTCTTTAGATGCTACATTTGGCATGCCACGCCTTCGACATCAAGTGGCACACCCATGTTGTAGCTGCATTCTTTCCTCTTTAGACCAATGGCCTGGTGTGCCACGCCTTCGAGTTCAAGTGGCACACCCAGGTTAAAAATAAGGATGGCGTGCCATGCCTAGAACCCAAGTGGTACTCCCAGTGTTGAACCTCCAACTCCTTTCTCTGGATCAATGTATTGGCGTGCCATGCCTTTGAACCTAACTGGCACGCCCATTGTCTATTAGGGGGTTGGCATGCCACGACTAGCCTGGCGTGCCACACCCCTTTTGTGGTCTTCAAAAGTGCTCTCTGGAAAGTATATTGGCATGCCACGCCTGGCCCTGGCGTGGCACGCCCATAGTTAAGCTCATTGTCACTTCTCTGGATTATATAACTGGCATGCCACGCTTGGCTTTGGTGTGCCACGCCCATTGTGATTCATCTCCCTAGCGTGCCACGCCTTGTCTTGGCGTGCCACACACATAGTGAGCTCCATGGGCTTCTTATCTGGGTTTACTAACTGGCGCACCACACCTTCGATATCAAGTGGCATGCCTATTGTAATTCTTGTATTGTGCCTTCTGGATTTGTAGACTGGCGTGCCATGCCCATTGCCTTCTCGATATCAAAGTGTAGGCGTTTGCACCAACTGGCACGCCCAGTTCACACGCCAAGCTTCCCTTTCTTGCTTCCTTCTTGCTTTGTTTCTCTTTCACCTGAAATTCAGCAAAAACTCACTTCAAAGCAATGTACCATAATATTCACCACTTAATTCATGAAAGTGCACTAGTTGAATGAGTTTACACTTCTTTTATGCTCCTTTTACATAGGAAAAAGAGGTAGATGATGTATGTCATCAACTTACTTCAAACATCGAGTTTAACAGAGCTTTAGGAATAAGTGTAAGTTATATAAAGAAGCATACGTGCTTGAAAAAGAAAGGAATAAGATAAACCCAAATCAATGTGGCTTAAATAAAAAGGAATGCCTTTGAAGACGCCTGACTTTAATTTAGGACACTAGGCGCCGTTGAATTTTTTGCTCCTTTGGACTTGCCCTAGCCAGACGCTAGGCTTCCAGAAGGCACACCGGGCATGACCTTCCTTGGTAGCATGTGGACACCAGGTGTGTTGTATGGCCGTTGGGCATTCACCCCTCCCTTTTTTGTTGAAAATTTTGAAAAGTACATAAACCAAAAGTAAAAATGCATGCAGAAGAAAGAAGAAGGACACGATTAATGAAACTATGGAATGAAAAAGAAAAAAAAAGAGAAAGAAAACTAACCATAGTTGGGTTGTGGTGGCATAAATCCCCACACTTCGTACAATTGAACCAAAAAATGCATTGGGTCGTCCAAGTAATACTTGAGTGAGTCAAGTCGATCGCATAAGGATTGTGGCTTGAAGCAGGCTATGGTTATCTTGCAGGTCTTAGTCAGGTGAGTAGTAAATTTGTTGGATTTGGTTAAAAGCATAAAAGGAATAAAGATGGAATTACAAGGTTTGATTAGAAGAATAAGAAGGTGGTTAAGTCTTGGAGATGCTTTGTCCTTCTGGATTAACTCTGGTTTTACTGTCTTTTTCAATTATGAATGATTTCTTCTATGGTAGGCTGTATGTGATTGACGCTGGTTTGAGCAGCCGCCAATCCTCCTCCAGATCTGAACCCCAGGGTTAGTGCGGATCCATTCTGATTGAGGGTGAAGTTTCTATAGTTCATTCTCTTTGGTGATCCTACTCAAAATGCCACAGACATGGTCAAATTTTCTGGATCAGAGGATGCTGCGTGGTGCACGAAATTGTGATCTCTACTTTTCACAACTCAAACAATCCCTGGTAATTGATGGGAAATTTTAGGTTGAGACAAGAATCTCTCCCAAAAATAGCACCAATCTAACCGGCAAGTATACCGGGTCGCATCAAGTAATAAAAACTCACGGGTGTGAGGTCGATCCCACAGGGATTGAAGGATTGAGCAATTTTAGTTTAGTGGTTGAATTAGTCAAGCGAATCAAGATTTGGTTGATTGAGTTGCAGAATTTAAATTGCATTGAAAGTAAAGAGAGCAATGAGTAAATTGTTGAATCTTAAAGAACAAGAAATTAAATGGCAGAAACTTTAAAGAGCAAGTAATGTAAATTGCAAAATCTTAAAGTGCTGGAAATGTAAATGACTTGAATTGTAAAGGGAATTGGGAGTTGGATTTGCAGAAATTAAACAAGGAAAAGTAAAATTGCATCGAACAGAAGGATAATTGGGAATTGGGATTGGATCGGAGTTAAAACAGAAAAGTAAATGAATAAGTAAAGCAAGAGCAGAAAATTTAAAATGTGAGAATTGGATCTCAGGACCCAGAGACTAGAAAACTGAGTCTAGATCTCAATGCCTTCCTAGATCCAACAAGAACAATAGCCAGGAAATTGTAAATTGCAAGGGAAATAGAAGAAGAGCAATTAACAGGAAGCTAAATTCAATTAAACAGTAAATCAAAAGAGAGATCTAAGGTGAGATTGAAACAGAATTCCTTCAATTTTCCAACCCAAGATCCAAGATCCAAGACAAGTGTAATTGAAATTGAAAGCTAAGAGGAAGAGAATGGACTTCTCCTTCCCCCGAAACAAGAAACTAAAGATCACTCTGTAACTCAAAACTTCAAGGAAAGCTCTCAGCAAAATTCTAAAAAGAGAACTCCCCTAAACAAATTAAATTCTAGCCTATTTATACACCTTCTTCAATTGATCTTCAAGCCTTGGTTTGGGCCTTTGCTCTTGATGGAATTGGGTTGAAGGAGGCCTTGGTTGATTACTCTTGAAGTTTGAAGAGAGACCCAAGTGAATCAATTGAACCGGATGTGAGTTTTGCAAAGTTGGGTTTTTAAAGTTAGCCTCAAAGTTAGGGGCTAACTTCATGGCTAACTTTTTTTAGCAGCAAACCCCATTCTCTGCACTTCACGTTTGGGCCAACGTTAGGGGGCTAACTTTGTCCCTAACGTTGGCCTTGCTTCATGTTGGAATGGCGCCAACGTTAGCCTCCAAGTTAGGGGCTAACGTTGGCGCTAACGTTGCACACCCCTGGGAAACAATTCAAATGCCAACGTTAGCCTCCAAGTTAGGGGCTAACGTTGGCGCTAACGTGGCTAACCCCTGGGAGCAATTTCTCATGCCAACGTTAGCCTCCAAGTTAGGGGCTAACGTTGGCGCTAACGTGGCTAACCTCTGGGAGCAATTTTAGTTCCCAACGTTAGCCTCCAAGTTAGGGGCTAACGTTGGGGCTAACTTCAATTCCAACTTCATTTGTTCCTGGTTCAATCTCCCTTGATTCATTGTCTCATCTTAGCTTCTAGCCATTCCTTCTCACTTCAATCCTTTTCCAAGCTTTCTTCACCTATCATAAATCAACCAAACACATCAAAGCTATGCTTGAAATCATAAGATGATCATTCTATCCTAATATGCACTAATTATGGCATCAAACCTCATGAATTTGCATTAAATCATATATGGTTGGTTTAATCAAAGGAAGCATGAAAATCTACCTAACTTAGCTTGCTTAAGCCTCAAGAAAGTGCATAATCTAAGTGAAATTAAAAGAAAAAGACTAGTGAAACTAGGCTAAGATGACTTGTCATCACAACACCAAACTTAAAGCTTGCTTGTCCCCAAGCAAGAAATGACTTATTAAGAAGAAAGAATGAAGTGGAAGAGAATGTTCATGCTAGCAGAAAGTTATTTGGAAGTTCATGGGATTTTGTGTGGATATGCAATGCTCACTCCTTATTGATTCTTAGGCTTAGAAAGTCTCCTTCAAGTTTCAAGCACCCTACTGCTATGCCCTCTCATTATTTCTTCATCCTTGGCTATTTACTTTGTTCAAAGCTTTAGTTGAGTGTCATGTGTAACAAGTTCATTTTCTTTTCTGCATACTTGACACATTATTCACCATGGACACTTGGCTCACCTTTCCTCTTAAACATTGATGCCCAGCACCTTTTGTTTTGGTTACTAAATGTCTTGTAGTTAGGTTGCTCTTGATAGTGGATTTTCAGCTGATGATCCCGGATTAGTTAATCCAAGTCACCGAGTGTTGAAGCACTCCAAAGAGCTTAGTAGTCCAAGCAGATCCTAATACACAGACACCACAGGCATATATTGTGGAGGTTCCAGCTATTGGTGTCTAGCCTTGTTTCTTTTTTTTATTTTCTTTGGTTCTGCCATCTTTTGGCTATTTCTTTTCTTTCTTTCTTTTTGTTTTTCTTTTGAACCAAGGATTTTCTTTATTGAGATTCATAGACAGCAAGTCACTTTTTGCTTCGAAAAAGACATCCTAGCCCTTTATTCACTAAAGTGAGTTTTTATACAATCACACACATACCACCACTTACTATTATTCTACTTCTTTCTAACAATGAATAATCTCATTTCACATTCAAACATTTCTTCTATTGAATTAAAGATGCAGGGGACAGACATTCTTCTTGTTAAGTGAAAGTAAACACACAAGCATACTCTTAGACTAGCTTATTTATTGTAGAGACCAATTCCTCTTGTATTAAAAGAACACATTAGCAAGACATACTAGAACTCCCAAATTAGAACATTTCTCAATAGCAAGAAACAAGTGTAGATACAGCCTGTTAGTTTGCAGCTTGTTTGTTCTTCCTCCTGTTATGCCCTTTTTTAGTCATAATGCACAATGTCTTCAAATGGTGGCTAATTTCCTGCATACTCATCAAAAGTTGCTTGCTTCTCAAGCCTTTAGGTAGCAGGTTAGTATGCAAAGATTGGTTATGGCCTCTTGAACTTACTTTGG
The DNA here is from genome assembly GCF_014773155.1 of Arachis stenosperma. Classification (NCBI taxonomy): domain Eukaryota; kingdom Viridiplantae; phylum Streptophyta; class Magnoliopsida; order Fabales; family Fabaceae; genus Arachis; species Arachis stenosperma. Next base: position 82,113,812 of record NC_080385.1, on the reverse strand, counting down.
TGTGTGAACACCAAACTTAGTCCCTTGCCACTATTTCCCTTGCATCAGATTAACCATATGTGGATTCCTTCTTGTCTTTGCTAAAAGTAGTAAAACTAAAGACTAGAAAACAAACAATGGCTGAATAGTTTATCTGATTGCTCGGAGCTAGCCAATCTTTATGCAGGGAGTTAGAATGTGCTTTTAAATGAGATTTTGGTGGGACACCAAACTTAAAATCTTTCATTCTCACTTAGATTGTTTTGGTGTGCAACACCAAACTTAGCTCCTTGCACTACATATAAAACTACTCACTCTTTTTATTGAAATAGTTAGGAAAGAAACTACCTCAGGTTGGTTTGCCTACCAACAAGCGCTCTTTTATTGTCATTAGCTTGACATCTTCTGTTTTTGCTTCAAGGGGGATTTAGGCTCTGAACCTCTGCTTCTTTGTTCCATTGCCCTCCTAGGTATAGCTTTGCTCTATGTCCATTTGCTGTAAACCGATTCTTTGTTGCTTCATCTAGCAATTCAATACTCCCATAAGGAAAGACCTTAGTCACCAAGTATGGACCTGTCCATTTAGACTTAAGCTTGCCAGGGAATATCTTGAGCCGTGAGTTATACAAGAGAACTTGTTGTCCAGGTTTGAACTCTTTCTTCAAAATCTTCCTGTCATGCCATCTTTTGGCTTTTTCCTTGTATATCTTGGCATTTTCATAGGCTTCTAGCCTAAACTCATCTAGCTCATTCAGCTGCAACAATCTTTTCTCTCCTGCTGCTTCAGAATCCAGATTTAGAAGTTTGGTGGCCCAAAAGGCTTTGTGCTCGAGCTCTACAGGAAGATGACAAGATTTACCATATAACAATTGAAATGGGGACTTCCCAATGGGAGTTTTGAAGGCTGTTCGGTATGCCCAGAGTGCATCTTCCAACTTCCGAGCCCAATCCTTTCTTGTGCTACCAACTGTCTTTTCTAGGATCTTCTTCAATTCCCTGTTTGCCAATTCTGCCTGTCCATTAGTTTGAGGATGATATGGTGTGGCTACCTTATGAATAACTCCATATTTGTGAAGAAGTTTCTCCATTTGTCTATTGCAAAAATGACCACCACCATCACTGATGAGACCCTTGGGTACTCCAAATCTAGTAAAAATGTGCTTCTTTAGGAATTGAAGAACAATTTGTGCATCACAGGTAGTTGTGGCTATGGCTTCCACCCATTTTGAAACATATTCCACTGCTACCAAGATATATTTGAATGAATAAGAGGATGGAAAGGGTCCCATGAAATCAATGCCCCATAGATCAAACAATTCCACTTCCAAAATGAAGTTCTGTGGCATCTCATTCCTTTTTGTTAATCCTCCTGCTCTTTGGCATTCATTGCATTGGTGGACAAACTCCCTGGCATCTTTGAAAATGGTTGGCCAATAGAACCCACTTTGTAGTATCTTTGCTGCTATTCTTTCTGGACCAAAATGTCCACCATATGTAGAGCCATGGCAATGCCATAATATGTCTTGCATTTCACTCTCAGGGACACATCTTCTAATTATTCCATCAGAACACCTTTTGAACAAATAAGGTTCATCCCACAAGAACTTCCTTGATTCATTGATCAGCTTCTTCACTTGTTGCTTAGTGAATTCTTGAGGTATCTTCCTTCCCACTTTGTAGTTAGCTATATCAGCAAACCATGGTGTTTGTTGGATCAGCATAAGATGTTCATCTGGGAAGCTTTCATTCACAGGTAGGGAAGCCGTTTGGATTGTTTCTGGTGGCAGCCTTGACAAATGATCAGCAACTAGATTTTCGGTGCCTTTCCTGTCCCTCACTTCAATGTCAAATTCTTGTAAGAGTAGAATCCACCTGATGAGTCTTGGTTTGGCATCCTGCTTTGACATCAAATACTTGAGAGCAGCATGATCAGTATAAACCACAATTTTAGACCCTATCAGGTATGATCTAAACTTATCAAATGCATAGACTACAGCCAACAATTCCTTCTCTGTTGTAGTGTAATTTTTTTGAGCTTCATTTAATACTTTACTTGCATAATATATGACATGATGCAAGTTTCCCTTCTTCTGTCCAAGTACAGCACCAATGGCAATCTCACTTGCATCACACATGAGTTCAAATGGCAAATTCCAATCCGGAGGTGTGATAATTGGTGCTGTTGTGAGTTTCTGTTTTAAAGTTTCAAAAGCATGCTGGCACTCTTTATTAAAAACAAAAGGTTGATCAATCATCAAAAGGTTGCTCAAAGGTTTGGCTATTTTAGAAAAATCTTTGATAAACCTTCTATAAAATCCTGCATGCCCCAAGAAACTTCTAACAGATTTCACATTAGTTGGTGGAGGGAGTTTTTCTATTATCTCAACCTTTGCCTTATCAACCTCTATCCCTTTTCTTGAAACTTTATGCCCAAGAACAATCCCCTCAGGTACCATGAAATGGCACTTCTCCCAGTTCAAAACCAAATTAATTTCTTGGCATCGTTTCAAGACAAGAGTTAGATGGTTTAAGCAAGCATTAAAACTATCACCAAAAACAGAGAAATCATCCATAAAAACCTCCAAGAATTTTTCAACCATATCTGAGAAAATGGAAAGCATACACCTTTGAAAAGTGGCTGGGGCATTGCACAATCCGAATGGCATTCTTCTATAAGCGAAAACTCCAACTGGGCATGTGAATGAAGTCTTTTCTTGGTCCTTTGGGTCCACCACTATCTGATTATACCCAGAATATCCATCCAAGAAGCAATAATAAGCATGGCCAGCCAACCTTTCAAGCATTTGATCAATGAAAGGAAGTGGGAAGTGATCTTTGCGTGTGGCATCATTCAACCTTCTATAGTCAATACACATCCTCCACCCTGTCACAGTTCTAGTTGGAATGAGTTCATTTTTCTCATTAATAATGACTGTCATCCCTCCTTTCTTTGGTACCACTTGGACTGGGCTTATCCACGAGCTATCGGAAATAGGGTATATGATTCCTGCATTCCATAATTTCATCACTTCCTTCTGGACAACCTCCTTCATTGCAGGGTTAAGTCTTCTTTGAGGTTGAATCACTGCTTTGGAATTGTCTTCCAAAAGAATCTTATGCATGCAGACTGTGGGGCTGATGCCTTTCAGGTCATCAATAGTCCATCCTAAGGCATCCTTGTGAGTTCTGAGAACATCAAGAAGCTCTCCTTCTTCTTTTTTTGTCAAGGACGAGTTGATGATCACTGGGAAGCTTTCTGAAGTGCCAAGAAATGCATATTTGAGATGAGAGGGTAATGGCTTCAGTTCTTGCTTTTGCACCTCTTCTTTCTTGCTTGGTTTCACCTCTTTGCTTGTGAAGGTCTCGGCTACTTGTTCTTCTATTGCACTTTGATCTCCTTCTTGCTCTTGAGAACTTTCTTCCAGCATTTCTTCCACCAAATTCTCTATCATATCCACTTTTACATAATCCTCTTGCTCAGGGCTATTTTGCATTGACTTGAAAACATTTATGATCATTTGTTCATTATGGACCCTGAAGACCATTTCTCCTTTTTCTACATCGATGATGGCTCTTGCTGTGTGTAAGAACGGCCTCCCCAAAATGATTGAGTTACTTCCTTCCTCTTCAGTATCCAAGATCACAAAATCTGCTGGGAAGATGAATTCCCCAATCTTCACCAATAGATTTTCCACAATTCCATTGGGTGTCTTAATGGATCTGTCAGCCATAACTAATGACATCCTGGTGGGTTTGAGCTCTTCTATATCAAGTTTTCTCATCATTGAGAGAGGCATTAAATTGATGCTGGCACCAAGGTCACAGAGAGCTTTGTTGAGAATTGTTTTTCCAATGGTGCATGACACTACAAAGCCACCCGGATCCTTGAGTTTTGGGGGAATGCCCCGCTGAATCACAGCACTGCATTCCTCTGTCAGTAATATGGTTTCCTTCTCAAGCCAACTTCTCTTCTTATTGATAAGGTCCTTCAAGAACTTGGCATATAAAGGCATTTGCTCAAGTGCTTCAGCTAGAGGGATATTGATTTCCAGCTTCTTGAAGGTCTCAAGGAATTTGTGGAAATGTTGGTCCTTAACCTCCTTGTTGAATCTCTAAGGATATGGTAGTGGAGGTGTGAGGTTCTTTTCGATCTGCTGCTTTCCTTGAGTCTTTTCCTTTGAGCTATGTAGCTGGTTCTCCTGTTCTTTGAGTCTCTCATTGTTTTTGGTTGGCACCACAACTTGCTCCTCAGCTTGATCTGCTTTTGTTTGCTTCTCTTCCTCTGTTGGTTCCTTGATGATCTCCTTTTGTTTCTTTGGAGTGTCATTGTTGCTCATTAATATTTTCCCACTTCTCAATTGTATTGCCTTGCACTCCTCCTTGGGATTTGGGATTGTGTCACTAGGTAGTGAGCTTGAAGGTCTCTCAACAATCAATTGCTTGGAGATTTGCCCGATCTGTCTCTCTAGGTTCTTTATGGATGCCTCATGGTTTTTGTTTGTCATTTCTTGGAGTTTCATCATTTTCTCTATCATAGATTCCAAGTTGGTGATTCTTTGGGGTTCAAGTGGTGCTTGTGGTGGGTTATGAGATGTAGTTGGTAGATGATAGGAATTTTGATTAGTGGATTGGTACTGGTTGGGGTTGGGGTAGTTATTTTGAGGTTTCCTGTAGGTGTTTTGGTTGGTTTGATGCTGGTTGAAATTTGATTGTGTCTTGGGTTGTTTTGGTTTGAGTTCCTCTGCCATGGTTGTTGGTGGTTTGGAGTGTCTCCCCATCTGAGGTTGGGGTGATTCTTCCATGAGGGGTTGTATGTATCACCATAAACTTCATTTGAATTAGAATGCATATACTGAACTTGTTCTTGCTGTGGCTCTTCTTGAACTTCTTCATTTTGTCCCCATGTGGTTGATGGTTGGCTAGTGTTGACTGCTGCAACTTGAAGGATGTCAATCCTCTTGGTCATTTGCTCAAATTGTTGTTGAATTTGCTGCTGCATTAGTTTGTTTTGAGCCAGGATTGAATCTACTCCTTCTAGCTCCATTACTCCTCTTCTCTGTGATGGTTGGCGACTTCTTTGATGAGCAAAGAAGTATTGATTGTTGGCCACCATATCAATCAGTTCTTGAGCCTCCTCTGCAGTTTTCATGAGTTGCAAGGAACCTCCAGCTGAGTGATCCAAGGATTCCTGAGACTTCAGTGTTAAGCCTTCATAGAAGTTTTGCAGCTTCTCCCATTCATTGAACATATTGGAAGGGTATTTTCTGACTAGAGCTTTGTACCTCTCCCATGCCTCATAGATGGGTTCATTCTCCATTTGTGTGAATGTTTGTACCTCGGCCTTCAACCTTATAACCCTCTGTGGTGGATAAAACTTGGCAAGGAACTTGGTTACCAAGTCATCCCAGTTGTTGATGCTGTCTCTTGGAAATGATTCCAACCATTGTGTAGCCTTGTCCCTGAGAGAGAATGGGAATAGCATTAATTTGTAGCTGTCAGGAGGTACTCCATTGGTTTTGACAGTGTTGCATATCCTCAAGAAGTTGGATAAGTGTTGATGTGGATCCTCAAGTGATCCTCCACCAAAAGAGCAATTATTCTGAACCAAAGTGATAAGTTGTGGCTTGAGTTCAAAATTATTTGCATTGACATTTGGAGCCAAGATGCTGCTTCCACAATGTCTAGGATTGGCAAAGGTATAGGAAGCCAAAACTCTCCTCTGAGGAGGATTTTCATTGTTGTTGTTTGCTCCTCCTGGTGGATTAGTTGAATGTTCCTCCATCTCATGAAATTCTTCTTCAGATTCCTCTTCTCCAACAATATTTTTTCCTCTTTCAGCTCTCCTTAACCTTCTGAGAGTCCTCTCATCTTGTTCATGAAGGTTTAGTGTGCTTCTTCTTGTACCTGACATACAAGCATGACAAAAGGAATTCACAAACCAGTGATGTTTCAATTTACTGCTAAATTGAAATTTTAGTTAGTTAAAACAATAAATCAAACAGTTAGTGGGTTAATCAAAAATAAAGAAAAAGTGCTTGATCTAGATAACCACCTCACTTAATCATTGTCAATCTAATCAATCCCCGGCAACGGCGCCAAAAACTTGATGGGAAATTTTAGGTTGAGACAAGAATCTCTCCCAAAAATAGCACCAATCTAACCGGCAAGTATACCGGGTCGCATCAAGTAATAAAAACTCACGGGTGTGAGGTCGATCCCACAGGGATTGAAGGATTGAGCAATTTTAGTTTAGTGGTTGAATTACTCAAGCGAATCAAGATTTGGTTGATTGAGTTGCAGAATTTAAATTGCATTGAAAGTAAAGAGAGCAATGAGTAAATTGCTGAATCTTAAAGAACAAGAAATTAAATGGCAGAAACTTTAAAGAGCAAGTAATGTAAATTGCAAAATCTTAAAGTGCTGGAAATGTAAATGACTTGAATTGTAAAGGGAATTGGGAGTTGGATTTGCAGAAATTAAACAAGGAAAAGTAAAATTGCATCGAACAGAAGGATAATTGGGAATTGGGATTGGATCGGAGTTAAAACAGAAAAGTAAATGAATAAGTAAAGCAAGAGCAGAAAATTTAAAATGTGAGAATTGGATCTCAGGACCCAGAGACTAGAAAACTGAGTCTAGATCTCAATGCCTTCCTAGATCCAACAAGAACAATAGCCAGGAAATTGTAAATTGCAAGGGAAATAGAAGAAGAGCAATTAACAGGAAGCTAAATTCAATTAAACAGTAAATCAAAAGAGAGATCTAAGGTGAGATTGAAACAGAATTCCTTCAATTCTCCAACCCAAGATCCAAGATCCAAGACAAGTGTAATTGAAATTGAAAGCTAAGAGGAAGAGAATGGACTTCTCCTTCCCCCGAAACAAGAAACTAAAGATCACTCTGTAACTCAAAACTTCAAGGAAAGCTCTCAGCAAAATTCTAAAAGAGAACTCCCCTAAACAAATTGAATTCTAGCCTATTTATACACCTTCTTCAATTGATCTTCAAGCCTTGGTTTGGGCCTTTGCTCTTGATGGAATTGGGTTGAAGGAGGCCTTGGTTGATTACTCTTGAAGTTTGGAGAGAGACCCAAGTGAATCAATTGAACCGGATGTGAGTTTTACAAAGTTGGGTTTTTAAAGTTAGCCTCAAAGTTAGGGGCTAACTTCATGGCTAACTTTTTTTAGCAGCAAACCCCATTCTCTGCACTTCACGTTTGGGCCAACGTTAGGGGGCTAACTTTGTCCCTAACGTTGGCCTTGCTTCATGTTGGAATGGCGCCAACGTTAGCCTCCAAGTTAGGGGCTAACGTTGGCGCTAACGTTGCACACCCCTGGGAAACAATTCAAATGCCAACGTTAGCCTCCAAGTTAGGGGCTAACGTTGGCGCTAACGTGGCTAACCCCTGGGAGCAATTTCTCATGCCAACGTTAGCCTCCAAGTTAGGGGCTAACGTTGGCGCTAACGTGGCTAACCTCTGGGAGCAATTTTAGTTCCCAACGTTTTCCTCCAAGTTAGGGCTAACGTTGGGCTAACTTCAATTCCAACTTCATTTGTTCCTGGTTCAATCTCCCTTGATTCATTGTCTCATCTTAGCTTCTAGCCATTCCTTCTCACTTCAATCCTTTTCCAAGCTTTCTTCACCTATCATAAATCAACCAAACACATCAAAGCTATGCTTGAAATCATGAGATGATCATTCTATCCTAATATGCACTAATTATGGCATCAAACCTCATGAATTTGCATTAAATCATATATGGTTGGTTTAATCAAAGGAAGCATGAAAATCTACCTAACTTAGCTTGCTTAAGCCTCAAGAAAGTGCATAATCTAAGTGAAATTAAAAGAAAAAGACTAGTGAAACTAGGCTAAGATGACTTGTCATCAGTAATGGCTCCAAAAACTTGGTGCTCAATACCATGGTCTAAACATAATTTCATAACTTCGCACAACTAACCAGCAAGTGCACTGGGTCGTCCAAATAATAAACCTTACACGAGTAAGGGTCGATCCCACGGAGATTGTTGGTATGAAGCAAGCTATGGTCACCTTGTAAATCTCAGTCAGGCAGATTCAAACGGTTATGAATGATATACGAATAAAGCATAAAACAAGGATAGAGATACTTATGTAATTCATTGGTGAGAATTTCAGATAAGCGTATGGAGATGCTTTGTCCCTTCCGTCTCTCTGCTTTCTTACTGTCTTCTTCCAATCCTTCTTACTCCTTTCCATGTCAAGCTGTATATTTGGCATCACCGTTGTCAGTGGCTACAGTCTCGTCCTCTCAGTGAAAATGTTCAACGCACTCTGTCACAGCACGACTAATCATCTGTTAGTTCTCAATCAGGTTGGAATAGAATCCATTGATTCTTTTGCGTCTGTCACTAACGCCCAGCCTTCAGGAGTTTGAAGCTCGTCACAGTCATTCAATCATTGAATCCTACTAAGAATACCATAGACAAGTTTTAGACCTTCCGAATTCTCTTGAATGCCGCCATCAATTCTAGCTTATACCACGAAGATTCTGATTAAGGAATCCAAGAGATATCCACTCAATCTAAGGTAGAACGGAGGTGGTTGTCAGGCACACGTTCATAGGTGAGAATGATGATGAGTGTCATAGATCATCACATTCATCAAGTTGAGGAACAAGTGATATCTTAGAACAAGAACAAGCTGAATTGAATAGAAGAACAATAGTAATTGCATTAATACTCGAGGTACAGCAGAGCTCCACACCTTAATCTATGGTGTGTAGAAACTCCACCGTTGAAAATACATAAGAACAAGGTTCAGGCATGGCCGTGAGGCCAGCCCCCATGATCTAAGAACTAGATGTCCAAAGATGATCCTAAGATCTGAAATGATCAAAAGATATAAAACACAATAGCAAAAGGTCCTATTTGTAGAGAACTAGTAGCCTAGGGTTTACAGAAATGAGTAAATGACATAAAAATCCACTTCCGGGCCCACTTGGTGTGTGCTTGGGCTGAGCATTGAAGCTTTCATGTGTAGAGACTTTTCTTGGAGTTAAACACCAGCTTTTGTGCCAGTTTGGGCGTTTAACTCCCATTCTTGTGCCAGTTCGGGCGTTTAACGTTGGGCAGTTTTGAGCTGATATGGAACGCCGGGTTGGGCCATCAAATCTTGGGCAAAGTATGGACTATTATACATTTCTGGAAAGCCCAGGATGTCTAGTTTCCAACGCAATTAAGAGCGCGCCAATTGGGCTTCTATAGCTCCAGAAAATCTACTTCGAGTGCAAGGAGGTCAGAATCCAATAGCATCTGCAGTCCTTTTCAGCCTCTGAATAAGATTTTTGCTCAGGTCCCTCAATTTCAGCCAGAAAATACCTGAAATCATAGAAAAACACACAAACTCATAGTAAAGTCCAGAAAGGTGAATTTTAACTAAAAACTAATAAAAATATAATAAAACTAACTAAAACATACTAAAAACATACTAAAAACAATGCCAAAAAGCGTATAAATTATCCGCTCATCACAACACCAAACTTAAATTGTTGCTTGTCCCCAAGCAACTGAAAATCAAATAAGATAAAAAGAAGAGAATATGCAATGAACTCCAAAAACATCTATGAAGATCAGTATTAATTAGATGAGCGGGGCTTTTAGCTTTTTGCCTCTGAACAGTTTTGGCATCTCACTCTATCCTTTGAAATTCAGAATGATTGGCTTCTATGGGAACTCATAATCCAGATAGTGTTATTGATTCTCCTAGTTAAGTATGATGATTCTTGAACACAGCTACTTTATGAGTCTTGGTCGTGGCCCAAAGCACTCTGTCTTCCAGTATTACCACTGGATACACACATGCCACAGACACATAATTGGGTGAACCTTTTCAGATTGTGACTCAGCTTTGCTAGAGTCCCCAATTAGAGGTGTCCAGGGTTCTTAAGCACACTCTTTTTGCCTTGGATCACAACTTCATTAATTTTTTCTTTTTTTTTCTTTTTCTTTTTTTCGTTTTTTTTTCCTTTTTTTTGTATTCACTGCTTTTTCTTGCTTCAAGAATCATTTTTATGATTTTTCAGATCCTCAGTAATATGTCTCCTTTTTCATCATTCTTTCAAGAGCCAACATTCATGAACAACAAATTCAAAAGATATATGCACTGTTCAAGCATACATTTAGAAGTCAAAGTATTGCCACCACATCAAAATAATTAATCTGTTATAAAATTCGAAATTCATGCAATTCTTATCTTTTTCAATTAAGAACATTTTTTCATTCAAGAAAGGTGATGGATTCATAGGACATTCATAACTTTAAGGCATAGACACTAAGACACTAATGACCATAAGACACAAACATAGGTAAACATAAGCATAATTTTCGAAAAACAGAAAAATAAAGAACAAAGAAATTAAAGAACGGGTCCACCTTAGTGATGGCGGCTTGTTCTTCCTCTTGAAGATCTTATGGAGTGCTTGAGCTCCTCAATGTCTCTTCCTTGCCTTTGTTGCTCCTCTCTCATGATTCTTTGATCTTCTCTGATTTCATGGAGGAGGATGGAATGTTCTTGGTGCTCCACCCTTAGTTGTCCTATGTTGGAACTCAATTCTCCTAGGGAGGTGTTGATTTGCTCCCAATAGTTTTGTAGAGGAAAGTGCATCCCTTAAGGTATCTCAGGGATTTCATGATGAGTGGGATTTCTTGTTTGCTCCATCCTTTTCTTAGTGATGGGCTTGTCCTCATCAATGGGGATGTATCCCTCTATGTCAATTCCAACCGAATAACAGAGGTGACAAATGAGATGAGAAAAGGCTAACCTTGCCAAGGTAGAGGACTTGTTCGCCATCTTATAAATTTTTTGGGCTATAACCTCATGAACTTCTACTTCCTCTCCAATCATGATGCTATGAATCATGATGGCCCGGTCTATAGTAACTTCAGACCGGTTGCTAGTGGGAATGATTGAGCGTTGGATAAACTCCAACCATCCCCTAGCCACGGGCTTGAGGTCATGCCTTCTCAGTTGAACCGGCTTCCTTCTTGAATCTCTCTTCCATTGAGCGCCCTCTTTACAAATGTCTATGAGGACTTGGTCCAACCTTTGATCAAAGTTGACCCTTCTAGTGTAGGGGTGTTCATCTCCTTGCATCATGGGCAAGTTGAATGCCAACCTTACATTTTCCGGACTAAAATCTAAGCATTTCCCCCGAACCATTGTAAGACAATTACTTGGGTTCGGGTTCACACTTTGATCATGGTTCTTGGTGATCCATGCATTGGCATAGAACTCTTGAACCATTAAGATTCTGACTTGTTGTATGGGGTTGGTAAGAACTTCCCAACCTCTTCTTCGGATCTCATGTCGGATCTCCGGATATTCATTCTTTTTGAGTTTGAAAGGGACCTCGGAGATCACCTTCTTCATGGCCACAACTTCATAGAAGTGGTCTTGATGCACCTTTGAGATGAATCTCTCCATCTCCCATGACTCGGAGGTGGAAGCTTTTGCCTTCCCTTTCCTCTTTCTAGAGGTTTCTCCGGCCTTGGATGCCATAAATGGTTATGGAAAAACAAAAAGCAATGCTTTTACCACACCAAACTTAAAAGTTTGCTCGTCCACGAGCAAAAGAAGAAAGAAGTGAGTAGAAGAAGAAGAAATAGAGGAGATGGAGATGGCTTTGTGGTTTGTCCAAAGGGGAAGAAGTAGTGTTTAGGTTGTGTGAAAATGAAGGAGTGAAGATGGGTTTATATAGGGGTGGAGAGAGGGGTAGGGTTCGTCCATTATGGGTGGGTTTGGGAGGGAAAGTGGTTTGAATTTGAATGGTGAGGTAGGTAGGGTTTTATGAAGGATGGGTGTGAGTGGTGAAGAGAATAGTGGGATTTGATTGGTGAGGGGTTTTTGGGGAAGAGGTGTTGAGGTAATTGGTGAATGGGTGAAGAAGAGAGAGGGTGGTGGGGTAGGTGGGGATCCTGTGGGGTCCACAGATCCTGAGGTGTCAAGGAAAATTCATCCGTACACCAAGTGGCAAGAAAAAATGCTATTCATGCCAATTCTGGCGTTAAACGCCGGGATGGTGCCCATTTCTGGCGTTTAACGCCAACTTCTTGCCCTTTCCTGGCGTTTAACGCTAGTCTGGTGCCCTTTTCTGGCGTTAAACTCTCAGAATGGTGCCAGACTGGGCGTTAAACGCCAGTTTGCTGCCCTTACTGGCGTTTAAACGCCAGCAAGATCTTCCTCCAGGGTGTGCTATTTTTCTTTTTGCTTTTCATTCTAGTTTTGCTTTTTCAATTGATTTTGTGACTTTCCATGATCATCAACCTACAGAAAACATAAAATAACAAAAGAAAATAGATTAAATATAACATTGGGTTACCTCCCAACAAGCGCTTCTTTAATGTCAGTAGCTTGACAGTGGGCTCTCACTGAGCCTCACAGATGCTCAGAGCAATGTTGGAACCTTCCAACACCAAACTTAGAGTTTGACTGTGGGGGCTCTATTTGACTCTGTTTTGAGAGAAGCTCTTCATGCTTCCTCTCTATTGTTACAGAGGGATATCCTTGAGCCTTAAACACAAAGGATTCTTGGTGGACGAAATTGTGATCCATGCTCTTTGTACTTGTATAAAATTTAATAATTGGCACTATTTGAGTTCACAACTCCGTTCAACTAACCAGCAAGTGTATTGGGTCGTCCAAGTAATAAACCTTACGCGAGTAAGGGTCGATCCCACAGAGATTGTTGGTATGAAGCAGGCTATGGTCACCTTGTAAATCTCAGTTAGGCAGATTAAATTGGTTTATGGATTTTCGAATATTAATAATAAAAAGGAAAATAAAAGGGATAGAATTACTCATGTAAATCAATAGTGGGAGTTTCAGATAAGTGCATGGAGGTGCTGTGCTCCTCTTGAATCTCTACTTTCTCATTGCTTTCATCCAATCCTTCTTACTCCTTTCCATGGCAAGCTGTATGTAGGGCATCACCATCATCAATGGCTACTTTCAATCCTCTCGGGAAAATGGTCCTATGCGCTGTCACTGCACGGCTAATCGTCTGGAGGCATCACCCTTGGTTGATGGCTACATCCCATCCTCTCAGTGAAAATGGTCCAAATGCTCTGTCACAGCACGGCTAATCATCTGTCGGTTCTCAATCAGGTTGGAGTAGAATCCATTGATTCTTTTGCGTCTATCACTAACGCCCAGCCTTCAGGAGTTTGAAGCTCGTCACAGTCATTCAATACCGGAATCCTACTCGAAATACCACAGACAAGGTTAGACTTTCCGGATTCCCAGGATCCTACTCGGAATACCACAGACAAGGTTAGACTTTCCGGATCCTCATGAATGCCGCCATCTATCTAGCTTATACCACGAAGATTCTGTTCGGGAATCTAAGAGATATGCGCCCGGCCTAAGGTAGAACGGAAGTGGTTGTCAATCACGCGCGTTCATAGGTGAGAATGATGATGAGTGTCACGGATCATCACATTCATCAAAGTGTTGTGCAACGTATATCTTGGAATAAGAATAAAAGAGAATTGAATAAAAAGTAATAGTAATTGTATTGAAACTTTGAGGTACAGCAGAGCTCCACACCCTTAATCTATGGTGTGCAGAAACTCCACCGTTGAAAATACATAAGTGAAAGGTTCAGGCATGGCCGAATGGCCCGCCCCCCTGTGGTCACAAGACTGAATGATCAAAAGACTCTAATACAATAGTTAAATGTTCTATTTATAATAAACTAGCTTCTAGGGTTTACATAAGTAAGTAATTGATGCATAAATCCACTTCCCGGGGCCCACTTGGTGTATGCTTGGGCTGAGCTTGATCTATCCACGAGCTGAGGCTTTTCTTGGAGTTGAACTCCAAGTTATGACGTGTTTTGGGCGTTCAACTCCGGATCATGACGTTTTTCTGGCGTTTAACTCCAGACAGCAGCATGTACTTGGCGTTCAATGCCAAGTTACGTCGTCAATTCCCGAATAAAGTATGGACTATTATATATTGCTGGAAAGCTCTGGATGTCTACTTTCCAATTCCGTTGAGAGCGCGCCATTTGGAGTTCTGTAGCTCCAGAAAATCCATTTTGAGTGCTGGGAGGTCAGATTCCAACAGCATCAGCAGTCCTTTTTGTCAGCCTTTTTCAGAGTTTTGCTCAAGTCTCTCAATTTCAGCCAGAAATTACCTGAAATCACAGAAAAATACACAAACTCATAGTAAAGTCCAGAAATGTGAATTTAACATAAAAACTAATGAAAACATCCCTAAAAGTAGCTTGAACTTACTAAAAACTACCTAAAAACAATGCCAAAAAGCGTATAAATTATCCGCTCATCACAACACCAAACTTAAATTGTTGCTTGTCCCCAAGCAACTGAAAATCAATTAGGATAAAAAGAAGAGAATATACTATAAATTCCAGAATATCAATGAATATTAATTATAATTAGATGAGCGGGACTTGTAGCTTTTTGCTTCTGAATAGTTTTGGCATCTCACTTTTTCCTTTGAAGTTTAGAATGATTGGCTTCTCTAGGAACTTAGATTTTCGGATAGTGTTATTGACTTTCCTAGTTAAGCATGTTGATTTTTGAACACAGATACTTATGAGTCTTGGCCGTGGCCCTAAGCATTTTGTTTTCCAGTATTACCACCGGATACATAAATGCCACAGACACATAACTGGGTAAACCTTTTCAGATTGTGACTCAGCTTTGCTATAGTCCCCAGTTAGTGGTGTCCAGAGCTCTTAAGCACACTCTTTTGCTTTGGATCACGACTTTAACCACTCAGTCTCAAGCTTTTCACTTGGACCTTCATGACACAAGCACATGGTTAGAGACAGCTTGATTTAGCCACTTAGGCCTGGATTTTATTTCCTTAGGCCCTCCTATCCATTGATGCTCAAAGCCTTGGACCCTTTTTACCCTTGCCTTTTGGTTTTAAGGGCCATTGGCTTTTTCTGCTTGCTTTTCCTTTTTTTTTCTATTTTTTTTGCCATTTTTTTTTCGCAAGCTCTCTTTTTCACTGCTTTTTCTTGCTTCAAGAATCAATTTCATGATTTTTCAGATTCTCAATAACATTTCTCTTTGTTCATCATTCTTTCAAGAGCCAACAGTTTTAACATTCATAAACAACAAGATCAAAAGACATATGCACCATTTAATCATTCATTCAGAAAACAAAAAGTATTGTCACCACATCAATATAATTAAATTAAATTCAAGGATAAATTCGAAATTCATGTACTTCTTGTTCTTTTGAATTAAAACATTTTTCATTTAAGAGAGGTGAAGGATTAATGGAATTTATTCATAGCTTTAAGACATAGTTACTACATACTAATGATCATGAAGTAGAGACACAAAACATAGATAAACACAGCATAAAAACCAAAAAGCAGAAAGAAATAAGAACAAGGAATAAATCCACCTGAGTGAGGGTGGCGCCTTCTTGAAGGTCCAATGGTGCTCTTTGAGCTCCTCTATGTCTCTTCCTTGCTTTTGTTGAATGATTCCTAGTAATTTTGGTGTTTCTACCCTTAGTTGCTTCCAATATTTGTGTGGAGGACAACTTATCCCCTGATGTATCTCAGGGATCTCTTGATTTGCAGCCACATGTTCTACCACTGAGCTATAAACCCTTTACATGAGTCTTTCCATCTCCCATGACTCAGAGGTGGAAGCTTTTGTCTTCCCTTTGAGGTTTCTCTGGCCTTAGGTGCCATTAATGGTAATGGAAAAGCAAAAAAGCTATGCTTTTACCACACCAAACTTAAAATATTGCTCGCCCTCGAGCATGAGAAGAAAGAAGAGAAGAAGAAGAAGAAGAAGAAAATGGAGGTGAGTGAGGGGAGATGGATTCGGCTATATGGGTGGGATTGGGTGGGAAAGAGAAGTTGAATTGTAAAGGTAGGTGGGGTGTATGGGGAAGAGTGGATAGATGTAGGTGGTGAATGAAAAACAGAAGGGATGACCATGAATGGAGAGAGAGAGGGCGAGGTAGGTGGGGATCCTGTGAGGTCCACAGATCCTGAGGTGTCAAGGAATTCCATCCCTGCACCAAATAGGCATGTAAATGCCTTTGCACACCATTCTGGCATTTAAACGCCGTGTGGTGCACATTGGGCGTTCAACGCCCATGTAAAGCATTTCTGGCGTTGAACGCCAGTTTCATGCTTGTTACTAGCGTTCAGCGCCAGCTTTTCTTCTCTGGGCACATTCCTGGCGTTCAGTGCCAGAATGTTGCTTGTTTCTGGCGTTCAGCGCCAAAATGATGCTCTGTTCTGGCGTTGAACGCCGGCCAGATGCATCTTGCTGGCGTTGAACGCCAGCCTGTGCTTCCTCCAGGGTGCGATTTTTTTCTTCTGCTATTTTTGATTTTGTTTTTAATTTTTATGATTTTTTCGTGACTCCTCATGATCATGTACCTAATAAACACAAATAACAATAATATAAAACAAAATAAAATTAGATAAATAAATTGGGTTGCCTCCCAACAAGCGCTTCTTTAATGTCAATAGCTTGACAGTGGCTCTCATGGAGCCACAAAGTGATCAGGTCTATGTTGTGTAGTCCCAACACCAAACTTAGAGTTTGGATATGGGGTCTTAAACACAACTTAGAGTTTGGTTGTGGCCTCACAACACCAAACTTAGAGTTTGACTGTGTGGGCTCTTCTTGACTCTGAACTGAGAGAAGCTCTTCATGCTTACTCTCTTTTGTCACAGAGGGATGGCCATGTGCCTTAACACAAGGTAGTCCCCATTCAATTGAAGGACTAATTCACCTCTGTGACATCTATCACAGCTCCTGCTGTGGCTAGGAAAGGTCTTCCAAGGATGATGCAATCATCCTCTTCCTTCCTAGTGTCTAAGATTATGAAATCAGCAGGGATGTAAAGGCCTTCAACCTTTACTAACACATCCTCTACTAATCCATAAGCTTGTCTCAATGACTTGTCTGCCAATTGTAATGAGAACAAGGCAGGTTGTACCTCAATGATCCCCAGCTTCTCCATTACAGAGAGTGGCATAAGATTTATCCCTGACCCCAGATCACATAGAGCTTTTTCAAAGGTCATGGTGCCTATGGTACAAGGTATTAGGAACTTGCCAAGATCTTGTTTTTTTTTTTAGGTACAGTTTTCTGAATCCAAGTATCTAGTTCACTAATGAGCAAGGGAGGTTCACTTTCCCAAGTCTCATTACCAAACAACTTGGCATTCAGCTTTATGATAGCTCCTAAGTATTGAGCAATTTGCTCTCCAGTCACATCTTATCCTCCTCAGAGGAAGAATATTCTTCAGAGCTCATGAATGGCAGAAGGAGATTTAATGGAATCTCTATGGTCTCTATATGAGCCTCAGATTTCTTTGGATCCTTAATAGGGAACTCCTTCTTGCTTGAGGGACGTCCCAGGAGGTCTTCCTCACTAGGAATTTCGTCCTCTTCCTCCCTTGTGCATTCGGCCACATTGATCACATCAATGGCCTTGCACTCTCCTTTTGGATTCTCTTCTGTATTACTTGAGAGAATACTGGGAGGAGTTTCAATGACTTTCTTACTCAGCTGGCCCACTTGTGCCTCCAAATTTCTAATGGAGGATCTTGTTTCATTCATGAAACTGAAAGTGGCCTTTGACAGATCAGAGACTATATTGGCTAAATTAGAAGTGTTTTGTTCATAATTCTCTGTCTGTTGCTGAGAAGATGATGGATATGGCTTGCTATTGCTCAGCCTATTGCGTCCAC